>NC_084495.1:19384318-20007272 GCF_030035675.1 Rhineura floridana | reverse complement strand
AAACTCACACTTGGATTTTAAAGTGACTCCCTTCTGCTTTCTGTTCTGCGTTAGCCATGTTTGCTTGCCCACTGCGTTGAGAGGTTCCCATGTGGTGTTGGTTTCACTTGCAAGAACGTTGTAGCCCTGCAGGTCGAGTGTGTTTCTTCTGCATTGTGTATCCAGACGGGGCTGTGGTGAGTATTCTCAAAAGGGCTGTGGAAGAGCTGAAAACCTACAAGGCCCTATCTGCACTATACATTAAAGCACTATTATACCCCTGTGAGCGCTTCTGCTGTCCCACTGTGGACTTCAAGGGTCTTCAGAGCCCCAGGCGTTCTCTGGCTTTCAGAAAAACTCTAGTGAGCTCTCCTCTCAGCTGAGTTTAGCACCCTTCTCATCCTCAGAACCCTTCTGAAATCTGTTTATTTAAGCAGTTTTGCTTCTGCATTAATCCCTCTATCATCAGGTCTGTAAATAGCCTCTCACTTCAGTTAACCCTTCCCCTCTTTGACTTGCCACTGGAGGGGCGAGTCCCAGATGTGCTGCCTTCTCTGCTGTGTCCTACGTTGCTGTGGCAAGGCTTGCCTATAGCCTGGCTCTTTACTGTCTCCGTCTTCTGATACTCCATCCCCATCCTGGCTCCCTCCCTGCTTTGAACCCCCTGTAAATGTGCATGCCTTTGTCTTCCATCTGGTTCAGCATCTCTTTATCCAGTGGGGCCACCTTGCCCAGGCTGTTTGAGTTTGTTTGACTCATCTCTGCAGTTGACTGTTGGAATGACAGTGTGTGCAGGGAGCTGCTGCACCAGCTGCTCCTGACCAGGGCGGTGCCAGGCATGACTGAGCCCTTGGGCACCAGCCTACCCCGGGCCCATGGCGCCCACCCGCCCGCCCCTACTTCTCCCGCTGCGGTAAATGGCTGTGCTGTGTGCACATGTCTGCCATCAATCAAGATAGTGGCAGGGGCATCAGCATGTCTGCCGTCAACCAAGATGGCAGCTGGTTGATGGCAGGCATGCGCGCGCAGCACGGCCAGCATTCACCTCAATGGGAGAGGTAAGTGGAGCATGCAGGCAGGCTTCGCGGGCCTGTACGGTTGTAGGAGGGGTGCCTCGGAGCTCCCTCTCTGCAATCCGTAGTGTCTTCTAACAGCTCTGAACACCCTTAACAAACCACAGTTCCCAAGATTCTTTGGGGAAGCCATGACTATTAAGTGGTATAATTGTACTTTAAATGTAAGATGCGGATGTGGCCCTATTTCAAATTCCTAGGTGTCAGCATCCAATTTTTTTTTTTTTTTAGTAGACCACTTCAGATATTTAGGAGCCAGATCTGCACAGTGTGGAAAATGTGTCTCAAATTGCCTAACTCAGCTTGTTAGGTTCCTGGGCAACCAAGAACCTGTGTATATTTTCAGCCCTTAGTTTCTGGCAAGGTACCAATACCGTCTTCCACTGGGAAATATTTGGGCAGCCACTGGAGCATTTTTATAGGCTTTGACTGCAGCCAATTTGCTTCTTGTAATGCTGTTAATTTTCTATGGAGATAATAATGCTATATCCTCTTTTGTTTTTCCAACCCCTGGCAGTGTTTGTATAGTAAAGCATATGAACTTCTTCCTGATGGGGTATTATTTTGGGTCTGTTGCTGTCCCACATCTGCTCTGATGCTGGCAATGCTATAGCCCCACATATCTGTGGAGAAGATTGTTTTGGGGTGGAATTTCATTTCCTGATTTCCAGGTCAAGTTGGGACTAGTCTTTTTTTTCCATAGGGGTTGGGCATGAGAAAAGAATAAGTTGACCCTTTTCTCTTTGAATAGAAGGTGAGAGCAACCCTTCTCAGGAATGTGGGAGCAAAGAACAGGAGACCAGCAAAGCAGCCAGGTTTAGTATAATTTAGTATAATGGAAAATTTAGAGGGGGAAAAAGCTGAATGCAAGGCAATTTTAATGTTCGCTAACTACTCCCTTTGCTGAGTGATTGGATTTCTGCCACAGCTTTTTCATCTACTGACCAGTGTATCCTAGATATTGATTTTATTAATTTATTTTGGAAGTAGCTTGTGTGAAAATTGCCTCCCCTCTCTCCTGATATCTTCTATCTTACAACCCTCAGCAGACTTGAGGGGGATTGGGAAAGCTTCTCTTTGGTGCTTTTTGAGAAGTGCAGGAACAGGAACCAGAGATAATTCCCCCCCCCCGGTAGGATTTGTGACAAAAATGAAGATGTGGAGGAATACGCCATCTCTTAGGAACACAGGAAGCTGCCTTATCCTGAGTCAGACCATTGGTCCATCTAGTTCAGTATTATCTACCCTGACTGGCAAGAGCTGTCCAGGTTTTCAGTCAGGGAATCTCTCCCAGCCCTACCTGGAGATACCGGGGATTGAACCTGGGACCTTCTGCATGCAAGGCAGACACTCTACCACTGAGCGACATCCCTTCCCCTTGTGCTCTCTTGTATCTCTTGCGCTGTCTAGCATGTGGCACAATGTGATCTTGCTGCTGTGGCATAAACGTCAGTATATCTCTTTGCCTCTTGCAGTGTTCATATCTTTCTTGACCTGATGAGCGGGGAGCACATTTTGCCTTCATCTTACATGGTTATTTCACTTAGCAGGGCTTAACCTGTGGCCTTCCAGATGTTGCTTAATTACAACTCCCATCATCTCTGAGTTGGCCATGCTGGGTGGGGCTAATGGGAGTTGTAGTGCAGCAGCATGGAGAGGGAGACAGATTAGACACCTCTGGTGCAGAGAGTGGACTTTTCTTCTGATTTGTGAGATGCAGAACAGATGGCTGCTGGGAATAAATATCCCTTGAGTTTGCAACTTGCTTGATGGTGAAAGCAGGTGTAACATTTTAAGTGCAGTGAAGGTGGGTTGAAAACAACATTTTAAGTACACTGGGAGTGGGCTGAGAACAACTCATTTGCAGCTCTAAAACCACACATAGATGTTGTTCTCCTAGAGTGAGGTGGAGGCAGGTGTGTGTGGGGGATGGTACTTTGGGTGAAAAGTTGACAAATAGAATAAAATTGGCTACAGTCTCAAAAGCACAATATTCTTTGGATTAGAATTGGTTGATTTTGTAAAGTTTGTGAATTATAAAATAAATGATGTAATGCTGCCATCTCAGTATATTACTTTATGGAACTCATAGTTTGTTTTTGCTGTAATCACATTAAAGATAATAGTGACATTTATTATCTTTCTACTGTACTTTGTAGAGAGCAATTCTTTTGTGATTTTTTTGCTGTGCTTTTTAGTCTCCGGAACGGATTTTGCTTGTTTGTATTTTATCTTAAGTTGCTTTGAGGTTTGTTTTGTATAAAACTACTAACAAATGCAGATGGTGATGATGATACACATTGTTTGAAGCTTTTCATTTCCCCCTAAAATAAGCATTTTTTAACAAATTGTCCTATAAAATAGACATTTTTGTGCACATTTTGAACTTTTTTTACTGCAAAATTAGGGAAAGTGCATAATCTGATCGATGTGTTCTGATCTGCCCATACGTCCAGGACCAGCAAATTAGGTTGGTTTGCTTAAAAGACCAAACAAATTTATCCTCCATCCCTAGTTCACACCTGCAAGGGTTAAAAGAACCAGCAGAGACCAAAGAATGTTACATCTTATCTTTACTCCGAGATTTGTTCTTGTTCTGCGGTGGGGCGGGGATACTTTGCCAGAGCATGAGGGCGCCAAGTGTTTTGGGCTGCCTCACCACCTTCAGCCTTTGATCAAGCATTTAATATTCCTGCCGTAAATAGTTTAGATTTAATATTCAAGATGCTCCTTCGCTGGCATGATGAATATTCAAAGTGTGAATTAGCATGCCGCAGTTGATTCCGCATGGGGAGCAGCACAGGGCATCCCAAGCACACACAAGAGTCTTGAGACTCTTCCAGGTGTAGAGTGCCCGGACGTGCATGTGGAGATTTCATTGATATGCAACCCCTTCGCCTTACCCCTAGTTGCTTGTTAATACAGCCTGGTTTTCATGTTCAGGGCTTTGAATTGCTGGCAAGGGCTGTTATTGCGCCATTTCAGTTTTGCAGATGACACTGTGGGATTGTGTCTGACAGTGATGTGCGTCTTTAAAAAGTGTAATTTGAATGTCATTTTGACAGAAAATTTGACATGCTTTTAAAAGAATTTCTTGTGTGGCACGTGAGGAGGTAAAACCTCTGCTTCCTGCTCATTCCTCCTCCTCCCTCCCCCATCCAGATTTGGATATTCTAAATCCACTATTGATTTAACTGCCAGAGACAGGATTGCATGAATTTGCATCCAGTACCTTTTGTTTTTGGCCTCATCCCGGCCCTCCAATTGTAGCATATGGCCCAGCCCCCTCACTGCAGATCATATGGTACAATTTGCTGAGCACGCACCTATATGTAGTTCCATTTGTTTCAATGACCTCAGAGAATTTGATGGGGGGAAGAGGCAGAAAGGGGCTGACCCTAGCTTGGAGAAGCGACTAAGACTGTGGGCCTTTGGGCCTCCTCCAGCACTGTGAAGGTTCTGACGGAAACATTTCCAAGGCTAATATAGAACATGGGCTCCTGCTGGAAGGAAGGGCGGGGTATAAATAATATAATATAATATAATATAATATAATATAATATAATATAATATAATATAATATAATATAATATAATGAATGAATGTGCAGGTTGTTAAGGATCCATGGTGGCTGGTGTCAAAACTGGGCTACAGTTAAGCTGGATGTGCGTGTGTGTATGGGAGATGATGCAGAGGAGAATCAAAGTAATGGGGAGGCAAGCTAAAGGGAAACTGAGCACTCAGTCAAGACTAGGGCTTTCTCCCCCACTCAAAAGGCATTGAATTAACTTAGCAAAGCTAGAAATGCTGTCAATAATGACTGTTTCCCCAAATTATACTTTTGCTTTCCTGGCATACGTTTTGAGCTTTGGACAGAATTGTCACAGATGGTACCTCTTGCATTTCAAGGCCTTTGGGGCTCATCCCCCCCTTCTGTGTGTGTGTGTGTGTGTGTGTGTGTGTGTGTGAGAGAGAGAGAGAGAGAGAGAGAGAGAGAGAGAGAGAGAGAGAGGAGTGTCAGCTGAGAATAGCAGCACTTCACATCTCTGGTGAAGTGGATTGTAGCTCACAAAAGCTGCTCCTACAATAAATTCGTCAAGCCTTTAAGGTGCCACAAGATTCTTTTTATGAGTGTTAACTACATCCTCTTTTTTCTTTGTGAAGTTGGATGTTTTTGCCTTGTTTGTTCTGCTCCATCGATCTCGAGATACTGATCTGAATACACCAGACTAGCCTGCTTTGCCGCAATTCGGATCTGTGGTTGCCCAGAAGTTGTTTTAGGCTACTAGACTGACTTAATCCTTGGCTTCCTGAAGAAGGGAGAAGAATGAGAGACGGCATCCTTCTACCAGAGGTGGGTGTCCTCTGATATCCCCATCCTAGTAAATGGGAAGGGCCTAGAACTCCTTCTTTGAATGCAGAACAATGCTCTGTATCTCCAGTTGCTCCTGGTAGGGCTTGCAAAGGCCCCTGTCCGAAATCATGTAAAGCTACTGCCAGTCGGTGCAGACAGTATTGAGGTCTCTCATAACACTAGAATTCATAGACATCCAATTAAGCTTAATGCTCAGGACAGACAAAAGAAGGTACTTCTTCACACAGAGCCATAGTTAAACGATGGCCTAGGTTCTGAAAGTGTGGTGCATGAGCTTCATTCGGCTGGTCTGTGGCAGTGACTTTGTGTTGTGATGTGTGTGAGTGTGTGAAGAATGGTGAGTGCAGTGCCTGCTCCATCGTTCTTAGAAGCTGGTGGTCTGCCTGGAGAGTGAGGAGGATGGACCAATAGTGTCAGGAGGTGGCGACGGCTCTGCGTTCCTCAGAGGAATAAAGCCATGGCTGGTGACAAGACAAGAGAAGGTCCCAAACAGGGAAAAGAGGCTGACAAGGCACTTGAAAGAAATAGAGAGTCAATACATGGGAACAACGCATTATCTTTTATTGCTTTTTTCTTATTGTATTAAATTTTGAATTCCATGTAATTTATAAAAAATACTTTAACATCTAGCATTGCATATTACAATTGCTAAACAAAAAAGAAATTGTGAAGTGGCCCACCAAGACCCTCAGCAATTTTCAAGCGAGTGGGTGGGAAGCCTGGAAACCACCGAACTACAGAATTCACCCCCTCAAGAGGTAGCGATGTCCACCAATTTGGATGGCTTCAAAAGAGTGTTAGCATCCTCCATGGATTTGTCTATCAATAGCACCTAGCCACGACGGCTATGTTCTACTTCCACTGTTGAAGGCAGTGTCCTTCTATATGCTAGCTGGTGGGAATCACAAGTAGGGAGAATGCCATTGCATTTGGGTCCTGCTAGCAGGTTTCCTATAGGCCACTGTGAGAACAGGTTGCTTGATGAGATGCTATAAGAGAGCTTCCCATGTTGCAATGAATATGCTTAATATGTAACATTTGTATGGTGTTTTCAATGTCTCACATGCATTATCTAGTTGTAATTCTGAAAACAGGAATAGGAAGTTTGTGGTCCTCCCGATGTTGTGAGACTCCAACTCCCATCAACCCCAACAAGCATGGCCAGTTGTTAGGAATAATGGGAGTTATAGTCCAACAATAGCTGCAGGGACCACAGGTTCCCTACTCCTGCTTTACAGTAATTCTCTAAGGTAAGTTACTATTATTTTCTCCTGTATGGCAGATGGGGGGTAAGGGCGGATGGAAGCTGAAAGAGAGTGGGTTACTTAAGGCCACCTAGTGAGTTTATGGCAGAGGTGAAATTTGAACCGGGGAGTTCCTGATTCACAGCTCAGTCTCTAAGCCACTACACGATGCTAGCTCTGTGGCTGCCAAGAGGTTGCAGAGGGAACTTGACAGAGAAATGACAGAGAGAGGTTCTTGAGAAAAGGATAAGAGGCAAGTTGATTATGGTGCATAAATACCTGTTCAAGGAAGAGGAAACCAAACAGTAATAGGGTCATTCATCTATGACAGAAATAGGGATGGAAGAAGGCATCATTTTATATTATGCTCTGTATTTGTCATGTGCAGCACTGTTTCCATTCCACTGCAGTTTGTCTTCTGCCAAAAGGTACATTGTTTGTCTCGCTGTCTACTGTGGTCAGATTATGTAATTTACATAATTTGCGTAATTATATAAATTACATAAGTTAAGTCATTATGTTATCATTTTGTCATTATGCTATCCCTTCCCATTTATTTTAATGCAAAGGAAATGCAGTGCAAATTGGAGGAAAAGCCGTAATCAATTATGCATCGCTTGTGGACTGAAAGCAACAACAGCAAGTACTGATTGTATTCACTAGATTGATTTCCTTTGTGGGACGAATAAGTGAACACTGGCAATTTTGTTCCCGCTTCTGTTTTCATCGGAATTCTCGCAACAGGCCTAGAGAGAAATCAGTGGCTGGAACAATTTGAAGTTAAGACAAAAACCTCATGCTGTGCTCTTTAACAGGAAAAAAAATTCAGGTTCCATGTAGAGGGATGAATTTCTTTTTCTCTGCAGTATTGTTTCATACAAGGCTGTGTGACTTAATTAGAATGTGCAAGACTAAGGGGTGATGGATACAAACAATTTATTGGTTGGAGATGCTCACCATACAAAATCTCTGATTTTTCTCTCACATGGCACTGCCACAAAGCCTCCTAAATCTACATGTAGAAAATAGTTTGGTGAAAGGTAAAGTTCCAGAAAGTGGCCATTTCACAGATAGTTTCCTGCATGGAATAGCCCAGCCCCAAGCAGGCACCAAGTGGTTCACCTTGGGACAAACTCGTGCAAGATTCCTCGTACGTTACATCAGAAGTTGAAATTGAGAGGCCTGAACACTCAAGGGGGAAAAGTGTGTAAAGGGCTGGGGGCACAAGCTCTGCCCACACCCCCAGTGTCCCTGTCAATTTGGACATTCCATCATACATGGCTCCATCCAGCCTTGTATTTGACAGCTTACCTGGTAGCCTGGAATTCCATGAAAGCTGGTGAACAGGCTGCTGGGGGAGGAGGATGGACTGATTGCTCTATCCTTCCTTTGCCTGCCTGGTATGTTTCCGTGCTAGCCACAGAGGAAGGAAACTGCTTCCTCTGCAACCAGCATGGAAATGCAGCAGCGTAGATGAATTGCTCCATATCTCCTTTGCTAGTCCACTTGGTAGAAAACAATTTTTAAATTAGCTTTCTAAGAGGCTAGTAGCCTGCATTTCAATGCTGGCTGCTCCTCTACAGGCAGCATGGTAAAAAAAAGGCTATTAGCTTCTTAGCAGGCTAATATCCCCCACCCTTCTCCTTTCCTCTCCTGTAGGCTAGTAACTTTTGTGAGCTTCTCTACGAGGCTGGCTCTGTTGAGCTTTCTTACAACACAGCTCATGAAGACTCTTCTGTACAGATAACTTTGCCTGGCTTGTAGCATCCCCAAGTCCAGTTTATAGTTGTTAGTTTCAAATATTCTTATTACCCCTCTGACCCCATCTCTCCTGGCAAGTGGGGTGGAATTTGTCACACTGATTGAGAAAGAGGGCTTGTAAGAGTGTGTGTCTGCAAACAGCAGTTGAACCAAGGTGGGTGATTTTTGGCTGAAGCCATATATTTCCTGACACATTGCACTGTTTCCAGCACATGGCTGATGTGGGGTTGAGCAGGAGACAAGATAACAACAGGGATGCATGTGTAAAGTGTGTGTGCATGCGTACATGTGTGCATGGGAGTGATGGGGGTGGTTTCTTTTGTAATGGTGGAAAAGTCAGATACTCCTTTTGCTCTGGAGAGAATGATCAGGATAATTGGTTGTTCCATGCTGTGCATCTCCTTTCAAGTGGTGCAGTTAGCAAGTACCTTTGGGAGCTGATTCATGCGTATGTGGAGAGTGGCTTGACCACACAAGTGCTTCAGTTACTTGGTCAAGCTCTGTTACCATTAATCTGTAGGTCTTGCCTGCCTTTGTGGAGTTTGGGGGGGATAATTATGTGAGGGCAGGAGAGGGTGAAATCACAAAAACAAGGCCAGCTTAACAAGAGAATAAGTGTCTCTCTCTGTATCTATTTAAAATAAGTATGTCAGGGAGAATTTCCCCCCAATAAATTTGTATTAAAGTTTTTTCAAAAACAAAAACAAGAAACTGTACAAGCTGACTCAGACAGTGGTAACATGAAAGAGTAGAGAAAAGGCAAAATACACAAAGTTAGAGAGTAGAAATCACAGGATCCCTATACATAAATTGCAAAGGTCTGGAATTATGAGATTCATTGTCCTTGAATTAATCCAGCCCAGCAAGAAGAGTGAATGGCTGGTGGGCGATTGTTGCATTTTACATTGTTGGCGTACGTTAATAAGGGCCACTAGGATTCAATCTAGTTTAATCACTCCTCTGCTCAGTCTATTTTGTTGAGTCATTTCTCTAACAAAGCTAGATACCAAACTTTCGACTACTGCCCATTCATTGTGAAAGGAGATCTGTGGTTCCAGTGGTGAGCAATTTCCAATTTTGTGGCTGACAATAAAAACACAATTAATGGTTTGTACAGTTGTTGCAAATGTCCCATGAACAAAAATAACAGAACTAGTTGCAATGAAGGTGGGATAATATGTGAAACAATGGCTGACATTTCTTGAAAGATTCTAGTCCAGAAAGAGCGTACCACTGGGCATGTCTACCACATGTGGTAGAACGTTCCAAGCATGTGGCATCCCTGCCAACATTCCATGGATAGGGATGGATTCATTCGTTCCAGCTTGAGTGGTGTGCTGTACCAATACAGTACCATTTTTATCATAGATTCACAGTACTTGGTTGATATAGAATGCAAAGAGGTTTTTTTGCAACATAGCTTTCCAAGAGTTTTCATCTATAACCATGCCCAAATCAGCTTCCTGTACTGCCTTCAAACCCACCATAGTACCACATGTCAATGAGAAAAGACCTTTCTATAAAATAGATATCATTTCCTTCAAGCTAGAAGACCTGACACAAAAGTTCTCATAAAAATCTAGTACCCTGGGATCACCCTCAGTTCTGTTAGCATATTCACCTAGCGCTCGCAGGGAGAAAATTTTAACCCAGCCCCTAGTCTTCTCTTCAGTATTCCAGTTTTATATGGAGGAGCCTTCAAACATTTTATCATCTCCTGCAGTCTGGAATGGTACAGCTGCACCGAATATATTACTTTTTAAATATATATATTTAGGTAATTTATATACTACATTTCAAAGAAAATATTAAGCTGTTTATTTATTATTATTTATTTAAGGAATTTATATACCACTTTTCATGCAGGCCTCACAAAGCAGTTTACATTTATTTATATATAAATATATATACTGCTATTCATTTTATAAAAAATCAAAGCAGTTTACAACATATATAAACACAGAATAAAATCATATAAAATCAGAAATCAACTAACTGTTGCAGAAAGGTATCATGTCAATTGCCTGCATAAGCCTGGGGACATAGAAGTTTTCAACAGGCGTTTAAAAATCAGAACAGAAGGTGCCTGCTGAATCTTTATGGGGAGGGCATTTCACAGGACTGGGCCAGTGACACTAAAGGCTGTATTTCATGTTGTCAGATGAGACTTGCCAACACGCGGGATGACCAATGATGTTCTGGCGAATGTTTGCCTCTTAAACTATGGTATCGTTGTTGCTATTGTTTTTTCAATATGTTCATCGCTTTCTATGAAAAAGTCACCAAGCGACCTACAATAATGAAATACCAAGTAACACAAGAAATATATCAAGTAAAAACAATAACAATGCACTAAAAGTGTTCATCCACAACAATTAATTACAAAACAAAATGCCCTGTTGCTATGGCAGAAAGGCAGTGTATATAAATGCAATAAATGGAAGAAATAACTGGTATTATGGTTAACTTCCAAAACTGTTGTGGTTTTTAAAAAATCTGTTTTCCTCCCCTAGAAACATCATTACAGAAACTCTGTGCTGATTTTTAAAACATTTAGTGAAACCACAATTTGTTACTGATTTAACCTTGGTCTGGTGCCTTTATTTTCAGCTGAAGCCTAATTGCTTTGCCGTACTAACCAGCCTTGGCTGGGCCAGTATAAAAGCAGCAGAGGATAGCTGTGTTAGTGAAGGCAGCCAGGGAAACGAAAGAGGGTTTACTATTTGGTGGTAGTGGCAAGGACCACAGGAGGGCCTAAACTGGTTTCCTGCTTCCTGGCACTGGCTACAGCCCGTGGCTGCCACAATAGGCAATCCTAGTAGTCTGGATGTTGTGGCTGTCAACTTCATGTGATTTGAAGTTGCTGTTTCTGTCCAGGCAGCTGCAAAGCAACATGAAAAATACTTTGATTTCCATGTTGTAGATTGTATTTATGATGTTTGTCACTGAGCCTCCCTTGTTATTGTGGTTGCCCTCTGGGGTTCCTTTGTATACATTCCTTTTGTTTACTGCCCGATTGGTTGTTTTATTATTTTTTGGTTTTCTGTTTTTCTGTTTTGTTATGATCAGTGGACGAAACAAATAAACTGAACTCAGTGTGAACTTCATGCAATGTAAGTATTTATTCTTTTTATGTTCTGCAACCTCCCAGCTGTGGAGATCAACTAAGGAAGGGTATACTTAAGTTCTAGGAAAGTTTCCATAAAGCCATATGTTCAATACCTTTTCTCTACTTTAGTAGGCAAAACCTCTTTCCAGTCTATCCCATTTTTAGTAACCTGGGAAGGTTTTGAAGGTAATTATGAGAGCTCTGCTTGAATATCAATAGGAGGAAAAAAATTGGTAACGTTTAATGTACACATCTTTAAAAGATGCCTTTCAGTGCTGGTTTTGCTCCTTGGTGCCATCTGTTTTACTGAACTTTATGTATTAAGCTTGGCTGGTTGGAAAAAAAATTAGATCTATGAAACTCAAATGTTTGGACCTTTGGGAGATATTTGAAGATATCTGAGAACAGCAAGTGATAAGGGCTTAAGGAAGCCTTGAGCAATTCAACCCTGTCTAGGGAGCTATTTAAATTCAGCATGGCTAATGGCTGAGATTGGATTTTGAGAGCTTCCATTACAAGGCCAGTCTTTTTGCCCCATGATTAATTTCCTAATGAATGTGCTTTCTTAGCTTTAACAGCCCTTGCAGTCTGGGTTTTCTACTGGTAGAAAATCTATATTTTGAAGTTTGACAGCTGTGGTATCTACGAATGCTTGAGCTGAAGACACAAAGGTATGGTCAACACTCGGAATCAGCATCATTAGGTATCTGCTGAGACCCACATTCCTCCAGGAGTTCCACTGATGATTCCCACCCCCTGCAGTTATGTGGGCTTTCTGGAAAATTTTGAATCAGAAGATTTCATGGAAAATTTGGGGGGTCCTATGCAAATTAAGCTAATTTGCATCAGGAAAATTTGAGTTTCAGAAAATATTTTGATGTCTTGCAGCACAATCCTAACCATATCTGCTCAGATGTATTTTCTATTGAATTCCATGGGACTTACTCTCAGGTAACTGGGGTTAGGATTGCAGGTTTAGAGAGTTTCCTAACCTAACATTTCCAAGCCTGCCTAATACTGTATTTGCAATTGGCATCCATTCATTATTACGAATGAATTTATGAAACAGAAATTTTCCCATGAAAAAATAAAAACACTGGGGAAAAAATCTAGGAAATATTCCACTCCAACCCACTGTCTCCAGGCCCCCTCCGTGTTGTCGGTTCTTCTGTCCATTCCAAGCGTGCAAAGAGTGACATAGAGGAAGAGCAGCCATTTTCCCTCCTGGCAGTGGTGCAGATTGAACCCAGCAGGGGAGGGAAGTGGTGGGAGCTCCTGAGGCCATCTTGCCCTAGGACCCCCCAAATCAGGAGAGTGATGGACAAATCTGTCAATTTTGGTTTCTCTGTTTCTCACTTTTCCAATCTTAAGTTCAGTACTCCACATTTTCACATCAGCTTGCATTAAAAAAAAAGTCCTCATGAAAATTCATCAGCATTTTAGTGCAAAACATACATGTTTGCATGCACTTTTTTGTCTAATACACACATTTTTGCTAAGCAATGTTGCCTAATATAATGCATTTTTGTGTTATTTTAACTAATATAAACATTCTTATGCACAGTTTATCCCAGTGGGTGCATTGTTGTATACATTACATGGCTGGAGATCTGCATTGCAAAATTCAGAGAAGGATGCCTGTGTTTTAGTTCTCTTAACTACTTTGGAAAGTGCAAATCTGATAGATTCATTTTGAAATGTGAACTGAATCGGATTTCTTCTCCATTCCGAGTCACCTGTGAATGGGCATGCTCTTCCTAAAGCACATCATGGGTAGTATCCAACTTACTCAGAGTAGACCTATTAAAATGAATGGACCTAAGTTAGTCAGAGAGCCAGTGTGGTGCAGTGGTTAACGTGTCGGACTATGACCTGGGAGACCAGGGTTCGAATCCCCACACAGCCATGAAGCTCACTGGGTGATCTTGGGCCAGTCACTGCCTCTCAGCCTCAGGGGGAGGCAATGGTAAACCACCTCTGAATACTGCTTACCATGAAAACCCTGTTCATAGGGTCGCCCATAAGTCGGAATCGACTTGAAGGCAGTACATTTAAATTTTTAAGTTAGTCATGTCCATTATTTTCAGTAGGTCTACACTGGATACGATCCCATGTGTCTGTCATCTCTACTATAGAAATACACTAGTTGTAGGACACCTGCAGCCTAATTTCATGTGGATAACAAGGAGGGGGAAAACAGGGAAATGGGTTGTTTAGAGAGAGAGAGGAAAGGGGTGGTAGAGAGTGGGAAAAGGAGTGTCACACCCACTTTTTGGCTTCAGCCCCATCCGCTGGCAGCATGCCCCCCCCCCAGCTGATTACCCTTGAAGAATTTGGTTCTCAACAGAGGAATTTGGTCGTTGCTCCTGAACGACACTCTTCTGCCCATTTAGCTGCAAGTTGGCATGGGCATCCCTGCAGTGAGACAGGTCTGGGCAGGTGCATTTGATTATACATTTCATTGCAAATCATAAATCAACTTGTTATGCAGTAAGCTTCAATGACAAAGGAGAGTACAAACTGTCAAAAATAGTCCTAATATGGGACAATGTGGACAATCATTAAATTGTTTCTCACTCTCAGTATAAATTTCTTTAATTAATTAATTAATTATCTTTTTTTCTCCTTCTCTTTTTCCTTTTCCATTTCCTCAATATGCATCTGATATTTTCTAATGAAATTGTATGGCCTGATATCTGACATACATTGTGTTTAGAATTTCTGAACTTTGTGGACTGGAACTGGGGAGAGAGGGTGTCATGTACTGTCCGTTCGTGTGGTTAGCTTTGTTGGTAAAGCCCTATGTACTTTATATGATTTAATATAATTTATTTTTAAAAAGAAGTAAAAATGAATAAAATGAAAATCCTATCATTGCAGCAGCTTGAGGGTAGGAAGAGCCAACAGCAAGGAGCTGAGTGGGTACTTTTAGCACATCTTAGTTCTTTTTTTGATCCTGATGTCCCTGTGGAGTTGTTCATTCAGTCTGCTGTAGGTGCCTTTATCGACACATAGAATTAGGAACATCAGAATGACATTCTTAAGAGGAGATATTGTGGTTTGCCCAAGGTCACCTAGCAAGCTTAATGGCTTGAGTGGAGGTTTGGACTTGAGTCTCACCAGTCTGAATTTGATGCACTAACCACTCTGGAATATATGTTCACAGTTAAAATGTGGATGACGAAAAGTTTGAGAATTTGTGTTGTTGTTTTTTTAAAGCCATAATTGTGCATAGTTCTAGGGTAAAATTCTAACGGACAGAAGGTAGTGCTTTTGAGCATGTGCAGAGTGTCATTCAGCAGCACATCTGGGAATAGGAGATGCTGCCAGGTCAGACATCTCTTGTTTTAGACCTGAAGACCTGACCAAGCTAGCTCTGTCATTAGTCACATCTATACCATACAGTTAAAGCACTCTTATACCATTTTACTGTAGTTTGTTAAGGGTGCTGACTTCACAGAGCTACGATTCCCAGCACCCTTAACAAACTACAGTTCCCAGGATTCTTCATGACTGTTAAAGTGGTGTAAGGGTACTTTAAATGTATGGTATGGATGTAACCTATGAGTCTCAGGACATGGCATCTTGGTTATTATTATAGCCAGAGCCTTTTAAAAAAATAACTTTTAGGGCAATCTTTGCCAACCTGACGCCTTCCCATTATTTTGGACTGCAATTCCCATCAGCACAAACTAGAGATGGCTTCACAATTTCTGGAAATGCTGAAGCCATGGAGGGAAAACTTTGGGGGGGTTTTGGCGGGGAAGGAATGGAAATTTGGGGGAAAATCGAAAAATTTGCAGTACTTTTTTTTTTAGCAGTCTTTACAGATGGAAAGTCACTTTGTTATTTTAGGAACATAAGATGTATTATGTATAACTTTGGTTTATTAAAAAGTACAGTTTATTCAGTCTTGAGTTCCTTGGAAGAAGGGTGGGCTATAAATAAACAAATCCTGTTTGGTGATTTCCTCTCTCTGATCTCTGCCCATTTCACTGCTGTCTCTGATGCCTTCTACCAACCCCTTAACTTTGTCGGTTCACTTTGCAAATTTAGCCTTTTTAAATTAGCGGTTGCTCTTTCAAGAGAGTCTGCTTTAGCTTTGGCGCTTCATAAGTCATTCTTGCTCTTCAGCCTTTTCCCTCAGCATTCCACAGAAGACCTGCAATAAGTGCATCCTTTGGATTAGATTGTTTGTTCTGCTTATCTGAGGAATGTTTAGCTCAGGGCAGGATGTGATGCTGTTTAAAAGGGGTGTGTGCACACATTAGTTGTTTCCCTCTCTGGGGTTACTTTTTGATCCTCTAGTGCTCTTCTGTGGAGGAAATAAGCATCTCCTCTGATTTTGCAGGATCAAAATTATCCTGTCACTCATGGTGATTCCCATGTCTGTCTCCTGCTAGTGTTATGACTTGGCTGTTTTGAATGGTTCACATTCTACATTGCAGGCGTCTTTCTGAATGACCCAAATAACACTGGAGATGGACAGGTGCCCAGTTCCTTTGTATTTCTGGCCTGAGGACTTCTGCTACTCTCTCTGGTGGGGACTGAGCAGCACATCCATGACCACTATGCGTGTATCCTCTTTCCCCCTCCCTTGCTCTGCATCTTGAAAAAGCCCACTTAAGCATTTTGAACATCAGTTGCTTCATGAAATAACAGCTAGGAAATAGAACAATCATGTTTAAAGGCAGGTATTTCTCTGCAGGTATCTGATGAGTAGTAGAGGGCCTGCTGTCTGTTTGGAGTGTACTTTTATTGCATGCCTCCACCTATGCTCTACTAGTATATTTGTAAATAAACCAAACATTGAAAGGAATTTGCAGTATTTGCAATATCTCTTCCACTTGCAAAGATCCTTCACTGTGGCAGCACTTACACTCTAGAATTCCCTGCCTATCAATATTAGTGCCCCATTCCACATTCCATCTCAAAATGCACCATCTTCAAGATTTCTGATCCATTTTTAAAAAGACTTTTCCTATTTCAAGTTCTGGTATCTTTCAGCTGCATTTATTTTAGAAACCAATCAGTTCTATCGATTCTGGGCCAGCTGGGAAATGCAGGGTAAAAGTTCCCCAAAGACATGTAGAGAGCTTTGATGTTTGTGTGTTTGCATACTGAGCGATGGTGAAAACAACGGAGCCCGAGTGTCGCGTTGACTCTCTACGTCTAGCAGAGAACACCTGCCAAAGGAAATCACAGTATGGTGAAGTTTAATCAAATATTTTTCTTTTCCTCTTCTCCCTATGATCTCTGCTCCCAAAGCAGGTAAATGAGAAGAATTCATGCATTTTTGTTAAGGCTTTTTGTCTGCCAGCCAGTTGCTGTGCTGCTAAATAATCAAGCTTCTTGTTGGCGTGTTTTCTTGCAGCTGATATGGAAATCCGCCAAGTCCCCTTTCCCACTCCCAGCCAAGTGGCTGCCATGGGCTATCTATCGCCAACACGATCGAAGCATATAAAATTGTGCATGCCATGAAGAAAGTGCATAGAGAAAAGGTTTTCTTCCTTTTCATGACACTGGAACTCATGGACATCCAATGAAGCTGAATGTTGGAGGATTCAGGACAGACAAAAAGAAAATACTTCTTCATGCTGTGCATAGTTATACTATGGAATTCATTCCTACAAGAGGCAATGATGGCTAGCAACTTGGATGGCTTCAAAAGATGATTGGACAAATTCATGGAAGAGAAGACTGTTAGTGGCTACTAGCCACAATGGCTGTGTTCTACCTCCATCACCAGAGGCAGCATGCTTCTTAATATCAGTTGCTGGAAACCGCAGGTGGGGAGAGTGTTCTTGCACTCAAGTCCTGCTTGAGGGCTTCCCATAGGCATATGGTTGGCCACTGTGAGAAGAGGATTGTGGACTGGATGGACCACTGGCCTGATCGAGCAGGCTCTTATGTCGTTACCGTTGCCATCTTCTCTATTACTTCATCATTATGGCCCTGTAAGCCACTGGAATAAGTCTGGAAAACCTCTTAGAACCGGGTTGTCAGGACACTTAGGAATGTCACTCTGGTGTCTAGGAACCTGAATTATTTAGGCCAAGTGATGAGTGAACTCTTAGCAGCTTGTTTTGGAAATCATTTGGTTTTGCCAAACCTTCTCAGAGAATTGTTGAAAAACAACTGAATCTATCTGAGCCTTTTCCTACTTCAAAAAGCCAAAAAGAGTGAAGGTCTCCCCCAGACCTTCCTGCCAGTCTTCTCTACAAACTCATTTTTGCAAAGAGGTGTTGCATTTGACAGTGATATGGACTCTCTGAAACAAAGAGATATCTTCCAGATCTCTGCTTAATTGTAAAGGTGCTCCTGGGCATTCTCAGCACCATCATTTCCTGCCGGGGTTCATGGGATACAGTTTCCCATGTCTCTTGATTTAAAAATAACTTTTCCCCAGCCGTTCTCTTAAGAGTGTGGGAGCTTCTGCAGCATGGCTCCTTCCCTCACCACTTGATTAACATGAGAAGACCCAGGCTATGTTGAAGAAGCCCACCCTGTGGCTTCTGCCCATGCCAGCGCTGGCTGGGGTGAACACTGTCATGGGCAGGAGCGACAGTGTGGGCTTCTCCCATGCAATGGGAGGCTTCTTGCATTACCTGAGTGGTGTGTGAAAGAGCCTTGCAGCAGAGCAAATTTCCAAAGAGAAGGGGCACTGAGGTAGTATAGCTCTGAAGCAATTTAGATGTGTAACGAGTTATTGGTGCAGACTGAGCCTTATTCAGTATTGCGAAGGCCAATGCTTGTAGTTTTACTGTAGTTCTTTATGGGACGGTGGTGCCAAGGAGTTTTAAAATAGGTGTCCAGCCTTGCAATTAAATGTATATGAGGAGCCAAGGCATTGTTGTTCTTCTCATAGGCCAGGGATGGGGAACCTGGTGTCTTCCAGATGCTATTGGACTCCCAATTCCCATCAGCCCCAGCCAGCATGGCCAGTGGTCAAGGATAATGGGAGCTGTAGCCCAATAACATCTGGATGGCTGCATAGGCTGTTATTTTAAAACCCTGATAACAGTGGCCCCTTTGCATCTTCTCAGTTATTCCATTGCATCTTCTCTCAGTCTGTGCTAATGAATGACAACCTGTGTGTCCTCCTGGCTTATTCTCATGCTAACCTGCTTTGCCAGTTGACTTTCAACCTGCCTCTTCCTGTGGAGTCATTTTTTGCTGCCCTGTCGGCATTTGAAGAAGCAGCTTGCTGTTGTGGTTTCAAACATATCCTTGTGGGCAACTTCAAAAAAAATGAGTCCTAAAGCCTTTCGTCTCAGAATTATTGGGACAGAAAATCGATAGCACAAGTGCTCTGCTCTGCTTGTTTGCCTGTTTCCCCCCCCCCCTTCCCTCAGCCAGATAAATAGAAATATCAGCTTAAATTCCATTTATGTCAGATCAGAAGGTAAGGGACTAGTGACAGCTGTTGAAGCTTTAAGGCTGGTCACTGGTGCCCTGAGATTTCGGCGATTGCACTCCATCATTTAAGTACCATTTGAATCAGGGTGATTTCTGTTGCACTCTGACACTCATCCACGGGCAGAGCAGCACAGTGTTCTTTCATTCACTTCTTTGAACTCTGTCAACCTGATGTGGACCCAGGTTGGATGAAATGCAGAGGGACAAGGGGTGTGGCTTCACTTTGACTCCTTTTGACTCAATGCTGCCAGTGTGTATTTTGTGGTGACATGTGGGATCCATAACAAAATGTTGAAGTGTAGCGTGCTCCTGTTCAAGGTTCCAGCAAACCAGCCCTACGCTCTTCCAGGATACTCAGTTTCATGCACACCTCCCAGTTTTCTGCTCCCATGCTCCCTGAGCATGCTTGGTCTTCATTAGGCTGTTTAGAGTTTCTTCCAACTTTTCTAAAGTTTTGTCTTTGCTGTTCTAAAAACTTTGGGAGTTCCTTTGGGCCTGCTGATGTTTCCCTCTTCCGAATAGTGGGTTCCGTTTTGGCTACAGGATCAAATCATTGTGGCTCCCCAAAATCAGGAGAACACTCCACTTAATCTGAACCAATCTGACTTGATTGGGATCTCTTCTCACCTCTGATTGGAGGTGCAATGAGGTTGCTACATCTTTTTACCCAGTCACGCCAACATATCTCAGTGCTTATGGTCCTGGGATGTTAGTAGGTCTTGGGGAAACGACATCTCTCATTTCCACCTACACTGGTGTACAGATTGTTAAGAGGGGAGGTAGTGACTGGCCCAAGATCACCTAGTGAGCTTCCTGGTGGTGGAGCTGAACCTAATCTCCCTCTTTCTAGAAAGAAGAGCCCTACTAGATCAGGCCAAGGCCCATCTAGTCCAACACACTGGCCAACCAAATGCCTGTGGGAAGCTTGCAGGAAGGACCTGAGAGCAACCTGCACTTCCCAGTAACTGGCATTCAGAGGCCTCCAACAGTTGAGGAAGAACATAGCAGCTGTAGGTAGTAGCCAGTGATAGCCATATCCTCTATGAATTTGTCTAACTGTCTTTTAAAGCCATCTAAGTTGGTGGCCGCCACTTCCTCTTGTGGGAGCTAATTCCATAGTGTAGTTATGTGCTGGATGAAGAAGTCCTTTCTTTTGTCTGCCCTGATGTCCCTGAGAGGGAGAAAAACATTTCTCTCTCCACACCATGCATAATTTTGTGTATCTCTGTCATGTCTCCTTCTACTCACATTTTCTCTAAACTAAAAAGCCCCATATGTTGTAGCTTTTCCCCACAGGGGAGTTCCTCTGTCCCCTTATAATTTTGGTTGCCCTTTTCCGAACCCTTTTCCAGCTCTACAATATCGTTGTTTATGTGAGGCCACCAGAACTGTACACAGTTTATCAAGTGTGGTCACACCAGAGATTTGTATAACAGCATTATGATATTCGCAGTTTTATTTTCAATCCCTTTCCTAATAATCCCTAGTGTGGAATTCACCTTTTTCACAGTTGTCATACACTGGGTTGTCATAATTGAGCTGTCCGTTACCACTACAACGACTTGTTCCTGGTCAGTCACCCCCCAGTTCAAACTTGACGAGCATATATGTGGAATCAGGACTTTGTTTTGCTCCAGTGTGCGTTACTCTTGCTTACATAGAATTGCCACATATTAAAAAAAACAGTAAATTCCGACTTCCATTTTTCCCAAAAAACAGTTCCATATTTTCAGCTGGGAAAGGGTTGTTTTTATGTGGGAGGGCGTTCATCAAGGTTTCCACACCCAAAGTCTGAAATTTGGAACAGTCAGGGAGACACTGTTCTGCACATTTCTTCTACGCATTTGGATTTGTCCTTCATTCAAGGAAGCTTTTCCCCCAAAGCCTTGTATTTTTGGGGGTGCAAGGTGGTAGCTGTGTGTGTGTGGGTAAGAAGAGTAAAGTGTTCTCATTGTCTCCATAAGAATATGTGGGCACTTTAACCTGTTGTTTCTTTGCTGTTTGCTACAGTGAGCCTGACTCGAGTGCAGATGCAGAGACGGTGTTGCATTCATCTCTGTTGCATCTCCCATATGCCTAGTAGACCATATGTGATGGTTACTGACAACCCGGGGGCACTTGCTGCCCTCTAATGCACACATGCATCTCTCAGTGCAGCCTAGTCTGGAGCACCATCTCACTTTGCAATGTGTTGCTCCTCTCATCTTAGCTCAGGAGGATGTTCAGCTGAGGTGACAACAGGGTGGATGAAAGCACTCTGCTGAAGAGAACTTCTTTGGGTGTGTGAAGCTCAGGGGCGCAGAGGTCTGGTGCTTCTGGGATGGAGATACCAATTCTCCAGTATCTATTGCACCTGGTATCTGGTGTTCTGGATTCTGGAATTAAATAGGTCAGGGTGCAACCACCTGCCTGTGGTTAGCTTGTGCTGAGAATATCATTAATATACACACTTGGGGGTGGTATTCAACACTAGTCCTACTCAGAGTACTCAGAAGTTAATGGACATGCCTAACTTAGATCCATGAATTTCAGCGGGTCCGTTCCGAGTAGGACTTAGTTGAATACAACCCCGGCTTTCTTTTTGGTTCACCACAATGACCCTTTACCACTATAGCTCAGAGCAAAGGTAAATCACATGCACAGTTTCAGTGCATGTGCAAAGTTCCAGCAACACCGAGCTTCTCAGTAACAACACAACCATTGGTCCATCCAGCTCAGTATTGTCTACACTGACTGGCAGTGGCTCTCCAGGATTCCAGGCTGGATACATTCCCAGCCCTCCCTGAGCTGCTGGGGATTGAACGTGGGCGCTTCTGTATGCAAAGCAGATGCTCTACCACTGAGCTATGGCCCTTCCCCATAAATTGGAAGCCTTTTGTTTCACAGCCTTGGTGAGAGTATAGGCATCTCTTCTTTCTGGGCAGCTCCAGAAACTCAAGAGTGCAGATCTGGCACTTTCTACATCCAAAGAAGTGAGGAGCCCACTTTGATGCTGCCTCTTTTCTTTTGGTATGCCAGAAAGGGCCCATTCAATTTGACCTTTGGGAGCCGGCACTTCTGTGCTCCAGTTTGTCTTCCTGCCCTCTTGCAGCATTGCTACTGTCTCTCCAGATCTTCCTCAAAAGTGTGGCATTCTGAAGCATAGGCTTTGTGCGGGTAACATGAATAGAAAACTGGAAGTAGCAAGCGGCTTCTCTAAGCACATCTCTCCCCACCATCAAAATGCAAAGGAAGGATCCTTCAGAAGCTCATATTATAGCATGTACTGGTTAATATCTTGCTTCTGTTTCTGCCATTCCAAGGCCAGAGCAGAAGGATTAGATTTCTGCACTGGGAAACTCTGGACTCCAGGCAGAATGGCCCAGTTTTGCAATTAAAATAAACATGCTCTCAAAGCAAATTAAAGTGCCTTAATTGTGTGTTTTTTAATTTGGGGATGATGTGAGCGTCCGATGAACTTTAAACAGATGATGTGTATATGAAGGGAAAGTTCTTCCACTTAACAGTTGTCCTACTATGTGCTTCAAGCCCCATCAGAATGTTAGCAGCACTTACTTCTTTTTGCTGCATTCCCAGCAACCAGAGCTGTTGAGGCCTTTTCCAAGGAATTCTGTTAGCTCCTTGTCTCTTGAGGAGTGGTACACACATTCTAACCGTATCCTGTATGGTATCTCTCCATGTCTGGCTGTAACTGGAACATGTAAACCTGCCTTGCGCTTAGCAGAGGCTGTTCTGTTACACTACAGAACAGAGGGAGAGAAGAAATGCAGGGCTATTCCATCAGCTCTGCTGAAAGACCAGCTGCTTCTGAGTGTCCTTCATCTGTGACCTAGCACCATTCCATCTGGCTACCTGAACTGTTTCCATCACAGCTAGTTGTTATAACAATTGCAGCTTTAACTTTTCCCCCTCCTCCCTTTCCTGTCCCCTTGCCTTTTTTATGTTACGTCTTTTTGATTGTAAGTCTCAGAGCAAGGTCTGCCTTGTTTTGACTCATGTGTATGGGCTTTTTGCTTGAAGAGTGGGGTTACAGTGCTTTAAATAAATAAATCGTACTGATTCAGATCCTCAGTCTTCCTAGCCTAGTTTTATTTGTTATGAGGGTGAATGGCTCTTCAAGTGCTTTCGCAGCTTTGCAGTCTGAGGTTTTTCTTAATGGAGACTGGACCCAGAACCATATGAAGATGCATGGTGGTTGCCCTTGGCATGGCAAGCCATTGGCTTTGAACCCACCACTCCCAGAAGCCAATTTCAAATGAAAGCTCCAGGCTTAATTGATCTTTTATTTGCTCCTTGGCCCTTCCTGATTACACAGAGAGTTTTGGATGCTTGGATGTTTGTGGGCATGTCTGTCGCTGATGTGAAAAATTGCCTGTGATTGGGATGGCCCACATGGTAAAACTCTGCGAGATGCTAACCAGCAGGGCATGGAGAGTCACCAGATAGAAACTACTTTGCTCATAGATAAGGTAACTAGTAGACCAATTCAAAGGGCCTCATATGTCTTGCTGCTTTTCTAAGGTGGATAAACTAAAGGCTACTTACCCCAGAAGAAACATGATCTACATTAGGTGGGCGAAGATAAACCAGCTGCTGTTAACTGACCACACTCCTCTGAAGACAAGCAGGGAGGGAAGATCCATAGTGGTGGCGAACATGTTCAGCATGCAAAAGGTCCCAGGCTCAATCTCTAGTATTTCCCATGTAGGGCTGGGAAAGATAGCATCATTATTTACACTTATCAGTTGCTTTATAGGAAAGAAAAGTCTCCAAGTGACTTGACAGGATAAAATACAACAAACACAAGCAATTTAAAACCAGAAAAATGTTATACTTTCAACGATACATAAACACATCAAATGTCCATCCAGTAACATTTTTAATAGAGACATGTCCTACCCACTGCACTAAAAGGTGAGCACCACCATAGGAGGCACCTTAATTACCAAAGGCCTAAGTAAACAAAAGGCCTTGGCCTGGTGCCTGAAGTCTGGCAAGGATGGCACTAGGCACATCCCCTTGGGAAGAGCATTCCACAGACTGGGGTGAGGGGCATAATTGAAAAGGCCTTTTCTCGCGTGGCCCCCCTCTGCACCTCCCTCAGGTGGAACACTCAGAGAAGGGCCTCTGATGAAGACTACAGGTCTGGTCTGGTTCCCGGAAGATTTCTGTCTGAAATCCTCAAGCCTGTGAATCAGTAAAGACATTACTGAGATAGATGAGCCAGGCAGCTTCCTATGTTCATTCACAGCTAATGTGGGTCAATCTTTTCAATTTGAGCAGCTGGAGCCTCGTGTTCCTGTTTTAGCACATCAAAACCAGCTGAGCTGAGCTGCCTTCCTTTTGCCACTTCCATTGTCTTTACAGCAATATTTGCATTTTATTTTTTTTTTAAATTCCTTTGCTGTAGTTTCGTACATCAGGCTTGATGCCTCCCCACCTGCTGATAGCAGAGCTCTCTGTGAGGTGTTGCAGTCAAGCGCATCATTGGAATAAATTGCCTCATAAATTATCAACAAAACCAGCACTCTCTTTCCATATTTCTCTCCTCCCTTCCTTCTGTCTGCAAACCTGTCAGCATTGGTGAGCCAGGTGGGCAAAGTTGATGAAAGATTCAAAATGGACACTTGAATGGGGTTGGTAAATTGCTGTGTACATTGTCCCTGCATGTGAAGATAGCCATGTGGCAAGAGCCCATGTGGCAAGATGTGGATTAAGGGTTGGACTTGGGTTCAAATCTCCATTCAGTCTTTAGAGTCACTGGGTGACCTTGGGCTAGTCTGTAGCCTAGGTCGCACATTATGCTAAGCCAAACCATGGTTTCCATCCCTGCTTTAGACTACAATGCAAATAATTATTACATCTATGGAAGTTTTCAGATTCCATCTGTTTGGTCATACTGAATGTTGTGTCCAAAATTTCTCAAGATCTGTCTCAGTCCTGTTTGTTGAAGGACATCAGAACAATATGGCCAACATGCAGCAATATGAAATTCACTTTAGAAGCCAGATTTGACAAAGAGAAATATACATTGGTGATAAAATTCTGAAACTAAATGATTAACATACCAGTTAATTTGCTGTGGTTGCCCAGAAACTGAGAATAAAGTTTGTTTGAAAAGCATGGTTCAGACTGTTAAAATACGCATCTCTATTCGATTTTCCTGTGGATATATACAAGGCAGTCATTGTCCCCACAGTTTTTTATTTTTCTGGTGGAGTGGGTATTTTCAGTGAATAGTTACTGATTTGACGGGCAGTTTGAGTTGAGGTGTAATCAACATGTCTGCAAATGGAACACACAGAGGCGCATTGCAAAGCATAGCTGTCCTCTCAACAGATTGCTGTCTCCAGCATTAAGCATTTTGAGCACTGCAAGCAATTTGCTGATTGCAGGGGAATTAATTGATTGGCCCAAATTTCTTCTCACTGTATCCAAATTCAAGAATGTTGGTGGAAACGGCTGACTTGCTTGCTGGAAGCTCAGGGTGGAAAACTGGTTTTGTAAACACAATGTCTCATCTTCCCTCCCCCATTTTTCAACTTTGATCAAGAATGTCAGTAAGAAGGTAGAAAAAGGACATTAAGAGCCCACATCTAGTGGTGGCCAACTACATTATTTTAATGTAGGGAAGTTCCATAGTTTTCAGCTGAAGCATACATGACAATGCTAGGCAGTGTTGCTTTTTTGTAAATTGGTGTCATTTGTAGAATTGGAAAGCAACAGAAAACAAAGCAGTCCAGAAGAATGATAAAAGAAGTTTGTAAATAGTCATCTGGTTGAGTAAAGTTCGCTCCAAGTGCCTAGTTTGGGATTTGTTTCTGGAAATTGGAACAGTTATTTCTTTTTTCTTCCCTTTATTTGTCCATCTGCAGATGCAGGTCAGCTAGCAACTTTCATGGACTTATTTGCAGAGTTATAAATGGGGGTAATAGAGTGCCCCCCCCTAGTGAAGGTGCTTGTCTGTCTATCTACATAGGGCAAACGCTTGTCTAAACAAATCATAAACAAATCAAAAAACAATTTCAAAACAATTTCAGAATGAATCAGAAGGATGAAAGGATGCCAGATCTGTGCTTGTATGTTGCAGGTGCAGAATATAAACAGACCTGTGTATAAGGAGAAAGGAGTACTTTGATAGGCATCGTCTGAGCTTCCAGGAGACCAAGGAGAGCCCAGTGGCAAAGGGATCTGGCAGGGCTGAGTCCTTGGGTTAGAGGTTTGACGGTACCTGTTGTGGGTAGTCTGGAGAGTGTTGTTCTTGGAGGACAAAAAGGGATCCAAAGCTAAGGGGGGAGCCACTTAGAAGAAGAAAGCTATTTTAACTCTGCCTTCCCCAATTTGCTGTCTTCCTGATGTTTTGGACTACAATCGCCATCAACTCTAGCCAGTGGGCAAGGATAAAGGGAGCAACATCTGCAGGGAGATTGCTATTTTAACCTCACATGCTCAGTTTTCCATATCCTCTTGCAATCAGTGCTGGCTCCATAGGGTGACAAGGTCACCATAGGGTGACAGCAACATGCTGGACGAGATGGACCTTTGGCCTGATCCAACTGGGCTCCTCTTAGGTTCTTGATAGCAGAAGGGTTGTTTGGTGGCAGCCATTTTTTAAAAATGTGCTAACGGTACCCCTGGGAACACCACTACATCATTCCCATTGGGCCATAACTGTAACTGGGGGTGAACATAGCATATTCTAAACCCTATAGCATTGTACCATGGTTTGCAGAAAGAAGTGACTTGAAACATGCTCCCAGGACATCTCGCTTTTGGGAAGCTGGCTTGACAGATTCATTCTCTTTCTCCTCCTCACTGCCTCAAAGTTGGGCTCAGATTCTCCAGTGATGGACTATTTTGGAGGGTTTGTATTCTGTTTTCTAAGCTGTGAGATATGACGTGCTGATTTTTGTTATTGTTGTATAGTATACAGTATTCAGTGGGTTTTTGGAGGGAAACTGTGTGTGTGTGTAAATTGCAACAGTCTCTCTGATTACATTGCATGTTCCTTTAAGTAGCTTCTGCCTTCATAGATTGTTGGTTTTCTTTTACTAAGCAGCACCAATGGGCAGCTATGTAGACATATATAGCTGACTGAGAGCCTTATGCGACCATCACAAACACTTTGGTTGCAGGAGTGGCAGGAATTGTTTCCTCTCTTCCTTTAGAAGACGCAACTGTAAAACTGATATAAATTTGTGGTGCAGTTATATTCCTAATACAAGAGATGTATTCTGTTCTTTTTTTTAAAAGTATTTAAGAAAAATGGCAAGCTGACTTCTGAACAAGGGACTTGCTTTCTAAAGCCTCATTGGGTAAGGCAGTGGCTGCTTTAATCAGCTGGGTGGTCTTTACAGCTTCTAATATTATTATTATTTTAACAAAAGATAGAGAATCTCAGGCCTGCTTGCCAAAGACACACATTAGCATGTTGCCTGAGAGAACAAAAAAGTCCCTGCTAGCAAAGATGAATTCCAGACAAATGATGACAAGGTTTTAAGATGGAGTAACTCTCTTAATCCATTGCCCTACCAGGAGGGAGGATCAGAGCAGCATCTCCATGGAGGAGTTGTACCACTCAGTCAAGAGAAGAGGCGCCTTGAAAGAATGGTCTGTCTCTGTGTTCCAGGAGATGGACTAGCTACTTGCTGTCAGATTGGATGGGTGAATGTTATGGATAGAAAGCTCTGTCAATTTCAGCCTCTCAGTTTCTCATTTTTCCAATCTTAAATTCAGTTCTCCACATTTCTGCAGCAATTTGTGGTTTGTTTTTTTTTTTTTAAAATAATCCCCATGAAAATTCTCCAGCTTAGTGCAAATTCCTCCTAATAAACACATTTTTGTCGGCAGTCTTGACAAACGTACACATTTTTGTAAGTAATCTCTTGTCATATAATGCCTTTTTGCATGTTATTTTCACTCATATATTCATTTTTGTAAATATTGCTTGGTTGGCGAACTGCATTGCAAAATTTGAATGAGTGTGAATTTTTGAAGGATGGTTGTGTTTCATTTCTCGTATTATTTTGGAATGTTAGAATTCGATAGATTCTACTTGAAAAGTGACCTGAATTGAATTTCTCACCCATCCCTAGTAAATATTTCAATTTTGGTTTCTCTCAGTTTCTCCTTAATTTTTAGTTTTCAACATTTCTACATCGGTTTGCTTTTTTTAAAAAAAGACTATTCTATCCTGTTTATGGGCTTCCCGGAGATGAGTGCAATACCATTGTCCTGCTCATGTTCCCCAGACACTGTTGTTCTTTGTCCTTTCCCTCAGGCAACAAAATGGTTTCCTCCATGAGTTTGCCTAAAATTTGGCCCTTCTAAAGCCATCCAAGTTGATGGCCAACACTACATCTCGTGTTAGCTAATTCCATAGTTCAGCTATGTGCTGTTTATGTTCAACGCCACCTCACCCCCTCCATCTTGACTGAAGATGCAAAGCTGCCTTATATGAAATCAGAATGTTGGTCCATTTAGTTTAGGGCTGGCTGCTGAGGTCTTGGGCAGTAGTGTTTCTGAGTGGTGTGGAGAAAGTGGATAGAGAAGCTTTTTCTCCCTCTCATAATACTAGAACTTGGGGACATCCAGTGAAGCTGAGTGTTGGAAGAATTAGGTCAGAAAAGAAAGTACTTCTTCGCACAGCGCATAGTTACACTGTGGAATTTGCTATCGCAAAGTATAGCGATGGCCACCAACGGATACCTTTAAAAGAGGATTAGAGAAATTCATGACGGATAAGGCTATCAATGGCTGGTCTAGATGGGCCTTTGACCTGATCTAGCAGGGCTCCTCTTATCTTCTTGGAGAGGGCAACGGTTGAACCTGCGGAATATGCATGCAAAACATGTGCTCTATCATGAGCTATGGCCCCTCCTCCTGATGTAACCTCCCCTGTTGCCTGCAATTTTTGTAGGAGATGATACATCAGGCTCTTTGCAATACCTCCCTGTAGCAACAGGCACCTTCCCTGTGGAGAAAGGAAGACCATGAGTGGCAAGTGAATTTGAATTCCCACCAGGCAGAGGTGAACTTTGGTAAGAATGGAAAGATTAGAATTGATGGCAAGAGGGATTGCTCTGCTTTCTCCCGGTAGCGATCCCTGTCCAGTATTTGGGAGCACTTGCTGCTTGGTTATAGGTACTAATGTCAGAAGCCTTGTATTGCTAGATCAGGCCATGCTTCATCTAGACCAGGTGTGATGAACCTTGGGCTCCCCCAGATGTTGCTGAACTACAGCTCCCATCAGCCCTAGCAAGTATGCTCAGTGGCCAGGGATGATGGGAGTTGAAGTCCAGCAGCATTTGGAGGGCCAAAGGTTCCCTATACTTGGTCTAGACCAGCCTTTCCCAACCGGTGTGCCTCTAGATGTTGTTGGACCACAACTCCCATCAGCCTCAGCCATTGGCAATGCTGGCTGAGGCTGATGGGAGTTGTGGTCCAACAACATCTGGAGGCACACCAGTTGGGAAAGGCTGGTCTAGACCAACATTCCCCAACCAACCTCTTGGCACGTGCAACCAAGTTGTCATTAATCTGAATTGGAACGGAAGTCTTCTGAACTTCTCCTTGCAACTGCACTAGAGGGGGAAGTCAGGAGCACGCTTGTCTGAGACTCCCTGCAGCTTGTTTTCATCATGCTAGCTAAATGATGGGTTAGCATGATGCCTGAACACACCCAGTTCAGTATAGTAGACAGACTGCTGCTCTTAGCCCAGAGAGATCAAGGTTCAATTCCCCACTTTGTCATGACACTTCCTGGTTGACAGCTCTGCCTCTTAGACCACTGTGCTATGTTACCTCTTCTTGATTTTTTGCTGGAGGAAGACAGTCCAAAGGACAATGTGCCCTCTTTTGTATTGATTTAAAGTATGGTGTTTTAAGTTGCTACAGGCTTGCACATGGACCAAAGAGACTTGAGTTCATATTGTTGCTCAGCCATGAAACTTACTGAATCGACTTGGGATAGTCCCTCTTTCTCACCCTAACATATCACAGGATTCTCATTAGAATAAAACTGTAGCGGGGGGGAGGAGGATGTCATGGGAGAGGCCATGTATTCTACTTTGAGAACCTTGGAGAAAGGGCAGGATAATAACACAGTCTAACTAAAAAGAGTTACTGGGTCCATCTGATGTGTGATATAAATACAGTTCTGTTGTTTTGTTTTCTTGTTTATAACGCAGTTAGCATCTTATTGCACCAGCTCATGTGAGATGCCTGCAACTTCTGGAATGCTTAGGAAATGTGTCCTCAAGGACAAAGGTGGACAGATCTGGTTCTCATAGATACTGTAACTTGGAAGGGATGAGGTCCATTGACTTCAAGGCTTGGCATTCTGGAAATTGCTGTGGCACTTCTCTGGACTGAGCCAGGGCGGTAGCGAGGGACGGGGGAATGCTGCTGTGGGAGCTGCACTTCCTTCCTCCACTTGGTGCCGTCATTACATGCATCAGCAATTCATTAGAGCAACGTGGGCAATGTAAAGTGATGCTGCATGAATTAGAGGGCATCATGTTTAACTGCTTTCCAGGAGACTTTGTCAAGATAAATGGCTGCAGGCCTGTTGGCTTATAAGTTATCTTTGCTGCAGATGCGGCCCTCATCCCCCAGGTGTGTTTCCCTAATGCCCTGAGATAGTAGCAGGCCTGCCTGGCTCAGAAGAAGCCAGCCCTGTGGAGGCCCTGGGACCAGCATGAACACACATCTACCACATCCAGATGTGAATGACTTCTTGTTTGTTGCATCAGACAAGAGGTTATGGTGCCAGTACTCATGGGGCTTGGTTGGGTGGAGCCGCAGGGAATTATAGAACATAATTCTAGCAGTGATGAGCTGTGAGAGTAAATTTGGAATGGGCAGTAGCCTGATCTCGTATAACTGGTAAGGAGGGGAGAAGGGGGTAGCAGGAAAAGAGGGAAGCGGGTGGCCCCATGTCAGTGGGGCAGTGGAATTGCTCTGGGGTTTAGTCTGAACTTTCAAGGAGCTGTCCAAGGTGCTTCAGAAAGTTCGGACTAAAACCTGGAGTGGGTTCCACTGCCCCACTGCCATGGAGCGACCAGCCACTACTGCCCCGACAGATTATCTGAGGGAATGTGGCCTGCTAGACAAAAAAGGTCCACATTTGGACTAGAGCATGTCCACTATGGGGAGCTCTAATAGGACATAATGCTTTGGGGGATGAAGAATGCCAGCAGCCTGGGATTACCTAAGCAGAGCCATGAGACTGAGATCTGCTAACTCTCCGACTGACCACTGAGTAGGGATGGGCAAATCTGTCAGTCTGCTTTTTCTTAGTTTCTCATTTTTCCAGTCTCAAGTTCAGTTTTTGAGATTTCCACATCAGTTTGTGAATTACAAAAAAACGAACATGAAAGTTCATCAGCATTTTAGTGTGACTTTCTCCTAATATACACATGTGTGTGTGTGTGTGTCATTTTCTATAACATAATGCATTTTTGTATGTTATTTTTACTAATATATGCATTTTTATGCACACTTTACCAAAGCATTTTGTACACATTTCTTGACTGGAGAACTGAATTGCAAAATTCAGAAAAGTGTGAATTTTGATGGATGGCTGTGATTCGGTTCTCATATTGTTTCAGAAAGCCTTCATATTGTTTTGGAAACTCGCTCGTTGGCTACATGGGGCTTGCCTTGGAGATTGGCACTCATCCTCAAACCTGCAATTGAGCATGTGCACACACACTTATCAGCCTCTCAGAGGGTAGCGCCATGACCACCAGGCATCGTCACAACCATCGTATCAAAGCGCCAGCCCGACCCAGCAATGCAGCTCTCCTTTGACTTTGACATGTTGTGCACTTGCAGATGTTGGCTAAAAAGCAAGATGGTTCTCAGGCAGCTGTTCAGGGAGCAGCAGTGCCTTTTCTGTTTCCTAGGCCAAAGAGTTGCTTCTGGGGTCGTCATAGTATTGGGGCAGTTATAAGCAACCCCACTTCCAATACTGTTTGTACCTGCAAATATTTGGGGGTGGATATGCAGTTTGTTTCCAGTCACAGTGCTTGTCTTGTAACTTGCTGCTGAAATCCTTTTTTATATTACAAGTATTCAGGTTTATTTTTTGTCCTGCTTTTGTCGCACTGTACTGCGAGAGTGTCCCTCCAGATGGCAATAATGCCATAACACTGGGGAAGCATCACAGAACAATTAATAAAGCAGAATTATGTGTGGACGGTCAAGTATAAATCCACCACTAATGCACTGTTATTAAGTGTCAATTACCTGTGGAAGAATACACTGTCAAAAAACCAAACAAAAAACCACCCAGCCTGGAGAGGCCCTGTGAGCTGCTCTTGAGAGCACTCTCAATGGCAAGCCCACATTTCATATTGTGTAATATCCGAAACAACCTTATTGGAACTGCTTTGGGTAGATACTGGTACACCCAGAAGTTAGGCTAATGTGGCTTTTTCCGTCTAGGATGAACCTACAATTCCTGCTTAGCAGGGTAGCCTTGCAGAGAGGCAGCTGCAGGTTTGAAGCTGTGTTCCCAGGGGATTCCAAAACAGTTTAGGTGTAATTGTTCCTCTTTGTCACAGTCTTATCTCTTGGAGGCTACTAATGAACTAACAAGAATCCACCCTCTTCTTAATTCTTGGGGTTCTTCTGAGCCACTGTATGTAGCACTATAGTCTACTTTAGCCTTTGCCGACCTGATGCCCTTCAGATGTTTCAGACTACATGTAGATGTCTTGGGAGTTGCAGTCCAAACCATCTGGAGGGCACCAGGTTGGCAAAGGCTGGTGTAGCCAGTGTGCCCCCCCCCCCCAAAGGAGATCTTACTAAAAGGTACTCCCTGTTTTGGGGATCAGTTGTTAGGCAGCAATAAAGTGCCTTTTGATCAGGAAAGATAAAAATGTGTCAGTACAGAAGGGCAGGCACGAGATAAACACGGTTGGCTTTGCAGTAGAAAAGCCTGCTTATCCTCCTTTTTACTAGGTCCATCATCTACACATCTCTGTTTAGTACAAATAACATTCTGCACTGAAATGAGCTGAAGCTTGGTTTACATTCTCCACTCAGTAAATGCAGTTATTTGCTTATTGTACATTTTTCTACTACTAATTACGGGGCGGGGGGAGGATATAGGAAGCTGCTCAGAGCAGAGAAGCCTGATTCCCTGGCCATCTCTGGGAGGCAGACTTATCTCTGGGAGGCAGACTTATCTCTGGCATGCCCTCATACCTTTGACCCTTTCTTTGTTTTTTGAGGGCCAGAATCTTGCTTTTCTTAATCATGTAATCTAAATGTGGTGCCTGGTTGCCCTTTCATTATGAAATGCTAGAGTGCAGTCCAAGCTGCAACCCTATTTGGATAGAACAGGCCTTGCCTCAGTTGTCTGACTGTGCAGTAGGGACATCCAGTTCAGACTGCTGTAATGAGTTTTACGTGGGGATACCTTTAAAGATGGTTTGGAAACATCAGCTGGAACAAAATGCGGCTGTCTGGCTGCTGGTTGGGACTGGGTGGTCGGTGCATATTACATTCATATTGTACCAATTATGCTGGTTACCAGCACATTTCTTGGCTCAGTCTAAAGTGCTGGTGATGACCTTTCATGGCCCAACATTTTGGGACCAGGTTACTTACAGACTGCCTGCACTTACATGAACCTGCCTGTGCCTTCAGAGGCTCTGCCTAGGTGCCTGCCTACAAAGACAATTTGGCTGATGGGCACATGGAATGGGGCCTTCTGGGGGGTAGGCTTGCCATTGTGGAATTCAATCCCATCCGAGATGAAGCGAGCCTCAACCCTCAGTACTTTTAAATGGGTCTTGAAGACTCACTTCTTTGTCAAGGCCCTCAATAGCTAACAAAATAAAATTTGTGTTGTCTCATTTTGTATTGTTTAAGTTAGAGGTCAGCAACCTTTTTTGGGCCTATGGGTACATTTACGAATCGGAGAAACTCTCATGGGCACCACACACATACCCCACAACCAAGCACACACGGCAGCATAATATTTTGGCTACAGGAGAATGCTTCTTTCTGCCGGGGAGGGACCCAGTAGGGGCCACAAAGGCCTCTGTGAGTGCATTTGCACACACAGGTGGCATGATGGCAGCCCACATTTAAGTTATGTTGAGCTGTTTGTTATTTTTGTGCTGGGCATTAGTAGTACTAAGCAGATGTTTTAAATTGTTTTAAATTATATTTTATTGGGTTTGTTTTGCTGGGTGTTTTGAGTGTCTCTGTGAGGGATGTCTCTTGAAACAACAGGATATAAACCTGTTAAGCACCCACACAAGGACGCTCCATTGCTGGGGGCCATTACAAATTTGTATGGCACCAGGTTAAGACTTTCTTGTTTGCCAAGGCATTAGGGCAGTGTTGGGGAATGTCATGTGCATGACAGGTGAAGACAATGCTGGTCCAAAAGAGGATTTGCAGGGTGATCGGCAGCACTTGCAAAGTTCTGCAAACCCCGATGATCAGCGGATTGTTGGGGCCCTTGTAGAGCCATAGGTAGCACTTTGAAGCCCTCACCATCAGCTGATTCCTGGTACTTGCATCTGCATGGTTTGGTGTCAAATCACACAGGCAAAAATGGCTCACCTGATGTCATTGTGATGTTGTGTGATTGACGGGCAGGTGGTCCTGCCCATCTGTCAAGCTTGGCTCACTGGGAGTGGGGGAGATAAAGATCAGCCCAGTGACCCGATCAAGTTCCCCACTGCGCTGCCTCCACGGTTGGAGGCACAATACTTCGGAATACCAGTTGCTGGAAACCTCAGGAGGGGAGAGTGCTCTTGTGTTCAGGTCTTCCCATGGAGGCAACTAGTTGGCCGCTGTGAGAACAGGATGCTGGACTAGATGGGCCATTGGCCTGATCCAGCAGACTATTCTTATGTTCTTGTCTCTGTATTAAGGATTACTTTTGCTTTTGTTTCGTTTCTGTTGTTTCGTGACTACAGTAGGGCCCCAATACGTCGGGTTACGTTCTGGACCCCCGCCAAAAAGCGAAAACCGCTGAAAAGCGGAACTCATTGAATAGAATGGCGTGCAACACCCAAAAACCGCCGTAAAAGCGGAACAAGTGCCGTATGAGTGGGGCTGTGAGGCGTCCTTCCCTGGCTCTCCCTGTCAGGTTCCTACCTGCGCGTGGCTACTGCCTGTCACTAGGCACCACCAGGGACTCCACCAGTCCGGACTGTCCTCTTTTATGGTTTACCTATCCCTGCTCTAGCACAGATCTCAACAGATCCCCCTGCTAGGCAACCACCAGTAACGTCCCAATACTAGTATTCCCAGAGACTCTGAATACTGGTATTGTTATTCTCTTCACCGCTGCCACCATTTGTTACAGTTCCCCTTCAGCCTTGGTCATTACCTTACCCTCCCTTCTGGTCTGTGAAACCCCAGCCAAGGATCAGGCCTTTGGTAAACCAAATTAAGTATTTATTACAGATAACAAAGCTAACAAGATTTCTTCTTAAGGCACATAAGCATATGGTTTTACTCAATACTAATCCGAACTCCACCTCCCTCCTGGTAAACAACTCTCTAAACCCCACCAAGCAATCCACTCTTTCTCTTCTCCCCCCAGATTCCACAATTCACCACCTCACATTCACCCATTTTAAACACTCAGCCAATCATCTCGCATTCTACTGCCCATTCACTCCCCCTCTTTCACTCCACTTACCATGTATCTTCTAAAACAACAACACTTACCATATATACATTAATATAGGAACATCACAGGGGCTTTAGTCTAATTGTGTCTAACTGAGACCCCGCATTAGCGAAGCGCCATAAAGCAAAGTGCTGTAAAGCGGGCCCCTACTGTAATTTGATTTTGTTGTTGTTGCTGCTGTTGTACACTGCCCTCCTCGAGATCCATCTTGATGGATGGCAGTTCAGCACTTTTAAAATCAAAAAATGGCAGATGCTCCTAATACTAATTTGTGAGCTGAGGGATACAGTCACTCTGTAACTTTTAAGTACTGGTGACTGGGTTTGCTTGTCTCCCTCTCTTCCCATCCTTTTTCCTTTTGTGTTGTCTTTTTTAGATTGTAAGCCTGATGGTAGGGATTTTTATTGATCTGTAAGCTGCTCTGCCGTGCCTTTTTGGTGGGGCAAAATGCTTTAAATAAATAAATGATAAACCAGCAAAACCATCTTAGCCCTTTTTATAAAAGCTGTTTACAGAAGTGGCCAGCTTGAGGAGTGCTTTGGGTTGCCTTTCCCCAGGCATGTGCTGATGTGCCAATACTCTGATGTAATTCCATGAAGGGTGCATGGTGCCGTGTGTATGATGGGTGAGTTTCTGGAAGGGAGACAGATGATTCTATACCAGGGCTGTGGAGTTGGAGTCGGAGTCGGGAGCAATTTTGGGTGGAGTCAGAGTCGGTAGAAATGTTACCGATGCCGACTCCGGCTTCAAAATAAAAACTTTCATAGGAATTTAGGAAAGTTTTCTTGTTCAGAAATTTTAATCAAATAAATATATTTTATGTTCTATCAATCTAGCCTGATGATTCACGTGATGGCGATGAAATGCCTTGTGCTACCATTTTACTACAGTAAATTTGTTATTACTAGTTAATATACATTTGCCATTTATGAAGTAGTCGGAGTCAAAGGTTTGGCATACTGACTCCACAGCCCTGTTCTATATTCCTGGGGACAGATGTGGCCCAGAGTGTGGACTGGATTTGTCCACCAGTGCCAGTGAGCTAGCACACTGTCTCAGCTTCGCTGCACATCAAGCAGAATTCCTATTGTACATTAGCTCCAGATCACATCAGGTCATTATCTACCTCATTACAGCTTCTGAGATTAGCAGAGTCTTGGGGGGGGGGAGAGAGTCCCAGATATGCCCACGCTCTTTCCCCCCCTTTTTTTCTTTTGCTGATGATGTTGAATTGAAACAGTATGCAAGAGGCTGTATTGCCTGGAGGGCGTCATTGCTGACAGCCTGAACTTGGCACAGTTAGTGCCTCTCTGGTGATCTCTTTGTTTTCTGGTGCTCACCATGAACCTGTGTTGCTATTCTTATGTAGTCTGTCATGTCCCCATGTAGAAGGGGGGGTGCAGGTTGGAAGGCTTCCCCCCAACAAACACTGATCCTGATGTCGCTATTTATATCTGCTTAATTAGCACTGCTAATAATCTGATCAAGGCACCACAGTTGTAATTATATGTCTGCTTGCTTTTTCGGTTGCTTAAAAACTAGCACAGTTTCACTGGTCATTATCCTTACATTAGCTTTATTTGTTGCAATCTGCAACCAGGAAGGGAATACTTGGTCTCTTTGGTAGCTATGCATTTAAGGAACATAGGAAGCTGCCTTCTACCAGCTCAGTCAGGTCACCTCCAGACTATTGGTATTTTGCAGGAGGGATTCAAGCACGTGTCGAAAACTTAGGTTTGTGCAATTAAAGTGCATTCAGGCACTCTGTTGTCTTGGTACAACAAATCCACATCAAAAAAAACCCCTGGACTTTTTGTGGTTAGAGAAGTGTCAGGGTAATCCATTGGAATGTTTGGGATGCATGAATGATTCCAATATAAATATTTATTGCTTATAGCCATAGGCCATTGCAAATACAATAAAATAGAGAAACATAGCGCATAAGGGTCCCGAGGTCACTCCAGGGTCTGAATTGGACCGGTTCCTAGTAACTCCAGTCAAAGAAGCCAAGAAAAAAAAAATCTGTGAATCTGCAAAGCCTAGTGCTGCTCCACTGTAATGGTACCAGACTGAAGAGCAGCAAACTCCCTTGCTTAAGCTGATCCTCTTGCTATCAAAGAAAGAAAAAGCTGCTTGGGGAGAATCCTGGCTTGTGCTTGAGGATGAAGTTAGTTTGACAGAGCCACCTTGTCGCCTAGAACCTTCCCTTCCTGCTTTCCTCATCCATCCATTCTTGCTGCAAGAGCGCTGATAGCAGAAAATGCAAAGGATGCTTATTTATAGAACAAAAGGAAGAAAGACACAGTTGCAATTCCGAATGAGCAATGATACAATTTTGACAAGAGTTTAAAACAATTAACAAACAAAAGAGCAGGGATTGTGGGAATTACGTGTTTTTTCTGCTCTCTCTGCCTTTGCCTCTCTGATGTACGTATGGGCTTTGGATCAAAAAGCTGTTTCCATCTTTGGATTTCCTGCAATCACCTCGCCATTCTGTTGCTTATGCAAACTCATTTTTTTCAGATGTTGCAGGAAATTTGTTGGTTTTGAATTGTATGGGCACATACCCGTTTCCAGCTATGAAGCCTAGTCACTTTTATTAGCAGAGGTGAGACTGTGGCTGGCTTCTATCCCCCCCCCCCAAGTCTGGAGTTAATAAATAACATTAACGAAAAGTCACTCAGGAGCTATCATGGTGCCATCAGTTGCTAATTAGTCTATGAAAGACTAATTCAAGGCATGCAATGCTGTCCAACAAAGGTGAATTTTGGGGCACAGTCGTAAGAGGAGCCTGGTTCCCCTGACGAGGAAGCTTTCTTCAAAGCATCTGCGATTGGTACTTAAATCAGAGGGGGTTTTTGTTATTCATTGCCGCCCTGCCCAATCTACTTGAAATGCATGAGTTTTACATCTCTTCCATGCTAAATTTGTGTATTCAAGTCAAAGCGATTTCCTATTGTTCATGACAAGATTGTACTTTCTGAATCATCTTCCTTTTTTGTTTTGTTTTTTGAAAAAAATGCTATGGGCACATCTCGTGTTGATGAGCAAATGTTTGATCTCAAATCCATTCATAAAATGCATCTTGAAGTGGGAGGGTTCTTTTGCTGCTGGGGCACATTGGCTTGAGGGGAGGAGCACTAACCTATATTTTAGGTCACAGTGTGGATAAAAAGCAGCGTTTATTTAACCAGGTAGCCAACAGAACAGCTCATTATAGTCTACATATTGACTAGCAGTAGCTCTCCAGGATTTCAGATAGGGTACACTCCCAGGAGTGTACCTTGAGATGCTGCATATTGAACCTGAGCCCTTCTGCATGCAAAGGGATGGAACAAGGTGCCATACAGGTCACTGAAAACACCCCCCCCCCATTCAGGAGTTTTATTTAAGCCACCTGTCCGGCTTTTGCGTTTTCAACAGGCAGTGCCTATCTAAGGCTTATCCACACAGGAGCATTACTTTGTACCAAAGATGCTGTTTTTACCTCAGTTTTCTATTTGCACCGTCCACAGTAAGGGCTCAATGCCAGCTGCTAACACAGTGTTTTCTATTCACACTGAGGGAAAGGATCAATCATGTAGTTTCTTAATGACCATACCGTCCAATTTAACATTTCCACTCCCTCTGGTTGCTTGGCAACCAAGCATGCTCAGTTTGTTCTACCAGCTGCAGTAGGCTTCATTTAAAACAAACAAACCCGGAAGTGCTATTATTTGTATTTTCACTCATATGATACAGCTGAAATACAAACATTTGTTTGAGCAGTGTTATGCTTTTGCACACAAGTTGGGGGGGGCGGAAATATCAGCACTATTTGCAGCAGCATAAAAAAGGCCAGCAGAGTGGAGGAGAGCAACCAGAAGTTGCTTGTCAGCCTACAGGAAACAAAATTTAAAAAGGGGGGAGATAGTGGGCATGGAGAGGGGAATGACTGACATCCCCACCTAAAAGCCTCAGAGCAAAGCATTTGCAGGCTCTAGAGATATGGAGTAAAGACTTTTTTCTTCCCTTTTTGTATTATCAGTGGATTGGGTTACTATGGATTTACAGGGGGAAAACGGCATGATAGCTTCTGTTTGCCATGTGAGCCATGCAAATTAAAAGATGTGAGTAGTACCAGACACACAGTAAACCACCGTGTAGATGAGCCCCTAGACTTGTGGACATAACAGAGCCATAAGGACTAAAAACTGTATTATGTGCCCAATGTCATTGGGAGGGTCCAGCTCCTGGGTAAATGCAGTGCGCCCACGTGTGCACCCACCCTCCCATCCACTCTTGAGTGATTGACACAGTGAGCCCTTGTGCTGCTTGACACTTCTTCTCCCCCCCCCCACTTTTCTGGTTTGACATGGTAGAGTGATACCAACCATGGTGGAGACTTCCAGACCTTTGATTCTGCATGTAAGCAAGCTCATATCTGTCTAGTTACCCATGTACTTATGCCATGATGGCTGTGTTCTTTCTCCACAGTCAGGGGCGGTATGGTTTTGAATACCAGTTGCTGGGAATCCAAGTGGGGAGAGTGCTGTTTACATTAAGGTCCTGCTTGCGGGTTTCCCATAGGCACCTGGTTGGCCACTCTGAGAACAAGATGTTAGACTAGATGGGTCTTTGGCCTGATGCAGTGGCACTTACTGTGTTATCATTCCGAGGAAAATCTTAGTGTGACTCCATACTTTTCAAGAGTGATGTTATCAGGGCAGGATTTGGAAGCAAAAATCCAGGGACCCACTCAGCAGAATTAACAGAAGTCCCTAGTCACAGCAATCATGTATTTCATTTTGAAGTAATGCACATTATCATCTAAAGCAAGATGGAGGAACTTGTGGTCCTCCAGCTATTGCTGGATTTCATCTCGCATCATCCCATCCAGCATGGCCAGAGGTCAGGGCAGATGGGTGTTGTAGTCCAACAACATCTGGAGGGCCACACGTTTCCCATTCCTGATCTAAAATGAGAGGCATAAGGCCATTAAATTCAGGGTCTAAAATTACCTTAGTGTGGCAGCTCCTGTCCCAGAGGAAGTAAGATGGATGGGGCAGGGAAAATACATCCCTGACTGTAGCAGGCCAATACTGGACTTCAGCAAAAAGAAACTGAAACACACCTTTACATAGGAAGGTGCTTTATACCATAAAGTCAGGCCATTGTCCCATCCTGCTCAGTATTGTTTGCAGTGAATGGCAGCAGCTCTCCAAGATTTCAGACAGGGGATGTTCCTAGCCCTACCTGGAGATGTCAGAGATTAAACCTCGGATCTTATGCATGCAAAGCAGATGCTCTACCTACCTGTGAGCTATGGCCCTCCCCCTAAACCTTTTGATTTTAAAAAGTTCCAACTCTGCTGTGTACCCAGTGACGGCCTTTGCTCTGTATCTGTTCTAGGGGAGAGGCTGTCCAGTTTATGAATGGCGTAGGCCATGAGGCCATCATCTTAAAATATCATAAAAAGAATGAGATGCCAATTTATCAGCTGTAACGTATGAATTTTAAAAATCCAGTAAAACCAATGAAGGCAGAGATGGTGCCAAAAGCAAAACACCTAATAGTGACAATCATGCAATAAAACCGTATTTTAAAGGCAAATTATAACTCTAAAAAATGTCAATGGACTGTCTACCTGCAAATAGTCCGAGGATGATTGATCAGGGTGCTTAATCTTCCTTTAGCACAACTGTCCAGCATATTTCAACAGTAGCAGCAGAAAAAAATTGATCCCTTGGACATAAATGCAGCTGCCATCCATCCTGTGACCACTCAAAAACTGTACACTTCTTGGGACAGAATTGTGCATTACAGGGCTCAGCACCAGATTCCAATCTCTGCCTTATAAGGCAAATGCTGGCTAGCTGGGAATTTGCAGGGGACAATCAGTGGGTCTTCCCACACACTCATTCTCCTGTGCAAATCCTCAGCCAGCCAGCATTACCCTTATAAGCCTGAGATTCTCCCTTGTAAGTCATGGATTTCTTACAGTTTGGCTTTGAGTCTGGAAACAAGGTCATATAGGAGAAAGCAGGAGGAAGAGAAGGAGATTTTTGTATGGGACACAGGTCTGTAGCCGACACAAGTCTGTAGCCAGCCTAAAAGTTTGTTTGAGGAGGGGGAACCAATACAGCAGAAGGGTCAGAATTCCCCCCCCCTGTAATAAAGTTATTTATTTATTATAAACAATTAAAAGGCAGATAAATTTTAGGGGAGGCAGTCCCCTTCCCCAGGCTACAGGTCTGATGGGACAGGTTAATCATTTTCAGCTGTTCTCTGTGTTATCTCTATCTTGACTATGGGTGGTTTGGGAACACACATTTGCCAAGGTAAGTTAGTTCTACCCTAACAGGGGGAGGGCTATAGCTTTGTGGTAGAACATCCAGTTTTGCATGCAGAGGGTCCCAGGTTCAGTCCCCGGCATCTCCAGGTAGGCCTGGGAGAGACTCCTGTCTGAAATACTGAAGAACCACTGCCTGTCAGTGTAGCCTAGGGGTTACCAAACTGTTTTCTCCATGGACTACTTGAAAATTGCTGAGGGTCTTACGATTGTAATGTGCTGTGCTCAATACTGCATTACTTTTAATAGTGTTTTTGTTGCTTTTTTTCCCCTTACCTTGCATTTTATTGTATTACAATTTGCATTCTATAGACTCCAAACTGTAATACAATAAAATACAATATAAGGAGTAAAAGAAACAGTAAAAATACATTTGAAGACCGTTATGGGTATTTAATGGAGTCATGATGTGGAGCACGTGAATGGAGTCTCCGGACCACTGGTAGTCCACGGACCACAGTTCAGAAACAATATTGAGCAAGATGGATCAATCCTCTGACTCAGTATAAGGGCAGCTTCCAATGTTCCTAACAGTCAAACCCTCTTGCAAGCCTTTATATTTGTATTTTTTTCTTTTATACACACATACCTTTCACAACAGTGTTATTTTAACGAATGAATGAATGAATTTATTTCGGTCATGGACCAGCCAACATAGTATGAACACAATACACAAATTACACAATATACAATTTACAATAAAACCATTAGGAGGCATAAAATGTATAAAATTAGGAATACTAAAATATATAAAAGGAACCAATAATTAAAATAATTGATTCACATCTAAAATCTTCTGTCTGCAGGTGGTGGCCGCTGTGCAAAATTTAGCTACCCTGAGTGTCACCATTGGGCTAGTGTCTGCTAACAAAAGATGGAGGTAGTCAGCTTCAGACTTTACAAAAAGCTCGTGTAAGATAGGAGTAATAAGAACGTGCCGGAGGTCTTGGTAAAAAGAACAGTTCAAAAGAACATTATTTTAACTTGCTGTTGTTACATTGAAATGTGGCCTTAGCTTGTGGTTGCCGAGGTGGCTGTTCAGATTTGTGTTTTCTAGAGTCTGCTGTGAACTCCATGGAAGCTGGGAAATAGATTTGCACATAACACAGTGGCTGCTTTTTCAAGTGAATCTTTCTCCTTGCTAAGAGTAGCTGCTGAATCAGTCTTCCAGTTTCCTTAGCAAGTCTCCAAGCTTCCCCTGGAGAAGGTAAACATCTTGAACTCTGCTAGAGGCTATTAACTGCCAAGCAGCAGTTACTTTTTCAAAGCTGCCCTTCTGTCCTAGATGAGGGTTGCCAGGTCAGAAGCATCCCAAACCCTGAGATTTCAGGAGTGAGCTCTAGTGATGTCCCAAGGGTGGGCCTTAGTGATGTAATTAAGCATGATACGTTAAGCATCAACAAAAGTTGCTTGGAGCATGCCGCTCAAACAAAAAAAATTCTCTGATTGGAAATTAAGATAGAAATCTTAGCTAAATGAGGGTGTTCCCAGGTCCAGCTGAAGTGACTGGATCATTCCTTCTCACCTGGTTAGGGAGCCTAGGTAGGGAACATTTAATCTAGCCAACTTGCTTCTGGCAAGAAGTGCTTAAGTGCCCACAGGCCAGGCCAGTCACCAGAAGGCCACTGTAGGAAGAAGGGAGCCTAGTGTTGTGAAGATGTTAGATGGAAGCACTCAGGAGTAAAGATGGATGCCCCTGAAGGCTGCAATTCTAAACACACTTACTAAGGGATTAAGCCCCATAGAACTCAACAGGACTTGCTTCTGAGTAGATATGGTTAGGATTGTGCTGTTGGTAAGGTTTGACTAGGGATCCTCTGCAAAGATATCCATATCAAACCAGGGTTGGCAACCCCCTGCCTGGAATGCCTTGTCTGCCTTTTAACATGGCTGCTCCAGACTTCTTTACAGACTTGACGCTTCACTGCAGAGAGAGGTTTGAGAAATGAGTAAGAGTTAAGAAGATTCTCTACCCTTTCCTGCCTACCATGTGGGCTGCTGTAAACTCACCTTCACAGACAGTAGCTTAGAAACAACGGCAACTGAAGCCACACTTCCCAGTATGTGAATTCTCTTTTACCACTATTGGGCAAGAAACAAACTGGCATGCAACCAACAAGGTGCATCATCAGTGGGTTTAAGGGGGTTGAGTTGAGCACTTGGAACCATTGTTGTTGCTTCTGTGGATGTAAGGGAGTGAGGTCAGATGTAAATGAAATGCAAATAGAAAAAGAAAAAACAGTGATGATTTCCTAAATGCAGTAGTACCATACCACCATCAACAAGATTCCTATTAGTAAGGCAGAAAACTCAGCATCCCACAAGAAGTCAGGATTCCTAACCAAAAACCAAAACTAAAAAAATCCTGGTAGCCAAGTCAGCCAAGGCCACAGAAATCCCCATGCAGCACGACCTGATCCAGGGGCTGCAGTTAATATAAAATGCTGTGGCACGAATGCTGACATGAGTGAGACCCTATCAGCACATAATACCTCTGCACTGAAATCTGTACTGGTTGCTGATTTGCTACCAGGCCAAGTTCAAGGTCTGCTTTCCATGTTACAGGTGCCACATAGTCCTTGTTCTGCTCTTGTAAGAAATCAGTCCTTTAGTGTGGCAGCACGTACACTTTGGAACTCTCTGCCTATTGCCATTAGGCAGACGCCTTCATTGTACTCTTTTCAGCGCCTGCTAAAAGCATTTTTGTTTAGGCAAGCCTATTCAAGGATGTAGAAACTGTTACGTTTTTAATCTGTTTTTAACTCGTTTTTCTTATTTTGAATATTTTTAAATTCCTGTCTGACTGTTTTTATCTGTAATTTTATTGTTTTAATTCCTTCTGTAAACCGCTTTGAGATTTTTTACAATAAAGTGGTATATAAATGTTGTAAATAAAATACATGAATAAATTTTGGAGTCACTATGGCCCTTGGGTCTCTTTCCACTTTTAGGAACAAAGTAAGCTGCCTTATACTGACTCAGGCCATTTGGTACCATCTAGCTCAGTACTGATGACATGGACTAGCATTGGCTTTCCAGGATTCCACGCAATAGTCTTTTCCAGAATTTGAATTTTGGACCTTTGTATGCAAAGCATATGCCCTACCGCTAAGGTACATCCCTTCCCCTTTTAAAAAAAGTATCTTTTAAAATCGTTCTTTTATATGAATGTACATCATACCTAGGGCAGATCCACACCATTCATTTAAAGCACATTCAACACACATTTGAAGCACATGAATCCTACCACAGAATTACGGGAACTGTAGTTTGTTAAGGGTGGTGAGGACTCTAACTGTGAGGGGGAAACTACTCTTAGGATTCTTTAGGGAAAGTCACACACTTTAAATGTATTGCGTGGATCTACTTAATAAATGTTGCTTGCATGTAAATCATTTAAATTTTTTTCAAAATGGAAATGAGCTATAAAGTATACTGGGTGACCATGGGCTACTCAACATTTCTCAGCCTATCTGCTTCTCAGGATGAAAACAACAGAGGGGAACCATGACCACCCCAAGGAAGAAGGGCACACTTAAAATGTAGAGGAAATAATCATCTACAACCATAGAGTGCCATCAAATAGTTATTGGGACACAGTTTTCATGAAATACTCATAGAAGCATAACTGTCAAAGATGTTTATTATTTATACAACCTGTAAAGATATTTGTAGTGCAATCCTATGTTTGTTTACTCAGAAGCAAGTCCCAATGTATTAATGGGGCTTAGTCAAACAGGGAAGCGTGCAGATAACTGCAACCTCAAATGATAAGGACCTTCATTCACCCAACCCAGAATTCAGAATCGTGCCACTTTAAGCTGTTTTGCAACTGTTATACTTTTTTATGGTATTGCATTTTAAAGGAATTTATTTCTTATTGTGAGCTGACTTTGTTTCCAGTCTGCAACCCTACCTCACAGGGTTGTTGGAAAGACTCCATATATACACACACACTGCAGATGCAACAATACATGCACCCCATATAAATAGTTTATTTTCAAACCAGTTGGTCATTGTAGAACATTTTTAAAAAATCAGTATTCATTTCCTACATAGTAAAAACAGTGATACCTAAGTAAGCCCTACCTAATTGCTTTAAAAATAGGATTGGAGGGGGAAACATTTACAACACAAACACAATTCTTTGTTATGTTCACTCAAAAGTCCCATTAATGTACAGCACAATCCTAACCGTGTCTACTCAAAAGTAAGTCCTATTGAAGTCAGTGGGGTTTACTCCAGGTATGTGGGATTAGTATTGCAGCTTTACTCCCAGAAAAGCAAGTACTGAATTAAAGCTTCATGTTGGGAAGGTTTTCAAAACAGTGCCCTCTTCAGCAGCCCAGGGAAATTTAAACTTGTTTGATTCCTGCACACAAGAGAGAAAAAAACCTGAAAGCTATATATTTATTAAATTTTTGAGATTTTCAGATAAGCAGGAGGAAAAACATTTTCTTGCATTGCAGTGGGGTCTAGGCACTGCCTGGAGGTCAACAAATCACAAACCTGACTTCACTTATTGGCTACAAACCTGAAAGAGCTGGGTTAGGGCAGCCTGCTACAAGCTGATTTAACAGTGGCTGACGTTTTGGGTGTATATCTTGTGAACTTTTTTTAAAATTAAAGCTGAGAGTCTGGGGATAAAGGTGAGTCACCCAGAGAGGACCCCCAAAATCTGGAGCCTCAGGGCAAAAATCAAATACCTGGCAATGCTACCCGTCACCCTCACTGCAGCTCCTATCATTGTTGCTCTCCCTGGCTGCGTTTGGGGGGGGGGAGGAAAGCATTGTCTTTATATAAATTTCTTTCTATTTGGAAAGGGAAGAGTTAAAGTGATATCGCTGATTCCGAGACAGAAGAGACAAATCATAGTGAATGAAAGGACTAGAGCAATCTGTGCAGGCCATAACCAGTCGCAAAACCAAATGAACAGCTTTAGAACAGGTCATCTACATAGGGGACGTTTTGTGCAGCTGTTCCATTGTGTTACAACAACACCAACAAGATTTTCTGAGCTTGGGGGCGGAGGAGAGATGCTGAACATCAGAAAAACGAGAGGGTGTTTTTTTTTCACAGCATCATACAGCTGCCCTGTAAAAAGTAAGTGAACAAAATGTGGCTACTCCACAATAAATAGCCTAGGAGGAAGCAGCCTTGGCTTCTTTCTCACACACATGTACACATGCATGGTTCACATATTTTTAAACAATTATAAGAAAAACAAAACAGGATACTTAGTAAACTTTAGTTTTAGTAAACTTTGACTGCAAAAGCCCTGCTCAGCCATGCTCCTTGCGTGTAAAGGCTACATGTGAACAGGGCAAGTAGGGAAGAGTGTGCTAAGCTCCACAGAGGTGTTGCCCAACGCTCTCCATGAGTTTGGAGGGCAGACTTTGAAATGGGGAGCCTCTTCTACTCATGGAGGCACCTCACATTCTGCATAGTGGTATCCTGGCTCTGGAACTCCCTCTCTTTGGAAATTTGGCAACATCAGCACTTCTAGACTTCTGTCATTTAGATATCAGCTCAAAACCTGGGGTATTTACACAGTCTTTTGGAAGCTGATTGATAGATATATTAAGCTGAGAGATGTGTGACATATTGTCACTTATATGCATTATTGCTATTTTTATTATTTTGTAATGGTTGTTCTATTGAATGATTGTTACCTGCCCTGAGCTGTTTGGATCAAGGGTGGGAGATAAATATTTTTAAATAAATAAATATTTGCACAAAAAATTGAAAGGGTCTTCAGAGTTCACTTGCTAACCTGTGCAGTGAGCTGCCTCTGAATTCACCTGCTCCGAGAGAGTTCACTGTTAAGAAAAAACATGTCAAGTTGGACCAGCAATGTCTTTTTGCGATACAGGATGAAAATACAACAAATGGTATAGAATGGGGCCTCTAGAGGAGTGTTTGGCATAGCCAAGGCAGAGGGATATTCTGTATCCTATCTGGGATGCATGGCAAGAGATAACAGCATTTCTCTCCTCCATGTGATTCATTTTCTATAGAGGCACAAGTTGGCAGCTGGCATCTCTTTTGGCCTTTCTGTCAAAACTTGAGCACTTTGTCAAGCTGTCCAGAACCTCGGGAGATTTTGTGGTGGCACCTGGGAGTTCCAGATTCTGCTTATCATGGCTCAACAGACTTATTTACAGCTAATTTTCATCTTGGTCCTCACCCCCAAGTATTTTTTTAAAAATCCCCCTAAAAAAAACTACAACCCATAAAGGTAGCAATATGGCAGTACAAAAGACAAAGAGAAAAAAAATAGCAACTGTCTGGGGAAGGAGGTTGGAGGTCCTTGCTATCCAAACTGCCACACTTTGGGTAAATGAGATTCTGCTAAGCACCCCTTGGGTGTCCCTGTTCTTGAAGTGTCACCCAGTAAACAAAAGTGTGAGCAGACTTTAAGAGGAGCGTAATTGGTCCCCTTGTGCTGCTGCCAGCCAGCGCTCTCTCAAGCTGATTAATGGAGTGTTCCTTGCCCAGGATTCTCTGTTAACTGCCAAGGGTATGCAGTTGGGGAGAACATGATACTATATGCTTTTCGGCCCCCAGCCCAGCTCAGCTCCTCAGGCAAAGGTCCAGGGTAACCTTGCAGCAGATCTTGCCCAAAGTGGGATTTAGCTTGCATTTTGTTGTTCAGCTACCTGTACCTTTTGGGTCTGGGAAAGCACTGCAGCTGCCTGGAGGCAAGCTGTTTATTATTATTATTAGGTTCATAGCTCCCTTTTGTCTAGGGATGGGGGAGAAAGTCTATTCATTTCACATTTAAAGGCGGACTTACCAAATGTTCATTTTCCAAAACAGTATACAAACCAATGCACGCCTATCCTTCAAAATTTGCACTCATCCGAATTTTGCAATGAAGTTCTCCACCCAAGCAACTGGTATCAGAAAATGTGGTAAACTGCACATATAAATGCATATACTGGTGAAAATAACCTACAAAAGTGCACTATATCAGGGAACATTGCTTTGCAAAAATGTGCATATTAGGCAAATTGCATGTAAGATGCGTATATTAGGAGAAATTTGCGCTAAAATGCTGAGACGTTTTCATGAGGAACGATGTGGAAATATAGAGAACTGAACTTCAGATTAGAAAACTGAGAAATAACGAAATTGACATATTCATCCATCCCTACTTTAGGCCAGGTTCATGTAAACAGATCTTACACTAGCACAAACAATGAAACATCCACTATGTGTATTGTCATTGTCATCATCTAAAGTATAATAGTTGGCCATGTGTCAAGTCTTAGCAAAATGTGAAATTTCCAAAGAAATTTTAAGGCCTCAGGAGGATGCCATTTGTGGCTATCTCAAGCTCTGGCCCTCCAAGTTGTAAATCTGTTGTTCTGTTTTGGAAGTATGAATACATCTCTTGACAGCATTATAGACCTGGCTTAGCAAAAATATATGATGTTCCCTCAGTCTGAAGTGGCTTGTTTCAGTCACGCATCCTTCCAATGCCTCCATGGTCCTGAGCCAAATCTGGGTTTACTGGGCATGAGTGCTATTGCTGTATTCCAGAGTGAGGTCTTTTGCAGTCCTTGATATTTTCCCCTTGAAACTGCTAAAAAATCACTTCATGAGAAGCCGTCAGAATGGCAGTGTTTCTGGGAACGGATGTGCTTATTCAGCTATTTTTGTTGCAAGGTCCTTGTCTTGACAAATTAGTGGATGGAAGTGAAACACAACTTGTTAATTGGTTGTGTGTGTGCAGTGGGAACTAAGCGGGGATGGGGGCTGAAAGTGTGCTTGCAAACTGTTCTCTTGCAAGTCGGAGGCTCATTTTTATTGAAAGCTGCTTCCTACTAGAACAGACTGTTTGTCCATTTAGCCCAATATTGCCTCATCTGACTGGCAGCAGCTATCCAGGATCTTTGGCAGGTTTCCCCCCCCCCCAACACCTGACACCTGGCCCTTTTACATGGAGATGCTGGGGGCTGAACCCAGGACTTTGTGCATTGAAATCATATGCTGTGCTCCTGAGCTACGGTTCCCTCCCTCTCAAGTGTTCATGATTGTATATTTTATGTCAGCACAAATGATTGAATCAGATAGGAGGCTCTGTGTATAAAATGCTTAAGCCCGGAAGAGCTGCTAGATTCTAGAGAGGTGATCGATCAATCATATTCCAGGTTGTACAAAGATGGTCTAATTTATTTAATAACAGATATGCCGTTTCAGTGGTCCTTTGATGAAATTGTTTATTGATAAAAGCATCTGCTCACTCTGAAGAACCCTAGCTCCAGGGTAGAAACTGCAGCAGCAACATCAACTTCTGAACCTAATTCCTCCAGGCACAAAGCCACTTTTACCTATATGTGTTGCTGGCCACAAGGAGCCTTCCCGAGCCCTCAGCTGTACAAAAGAAATTTGAAAGCGCCGTTAATAACTTTGAATTCTGTCTGCAAGGTTGAGAAGTACAGAGAACAGACCATACTTATGTACTGAACACTTTATTTCTTACATTTATATTCTACCTTTCCTCGAAGGATATCAAGGTGATGTACATAATTCTCCCCTTCCCATTTTATCCTCACAACAACCCTGTGATGTAGGTTAGACTAAGAGACAGTGAGTGGCCTAAGGTCACCCAATGAGCTTCCTGGCTGAGTGGGGATTTGAACTCTGGTCTCCCAGGTCACAGTCCAACAACCTAATTGTTACACCACACTGGCATGCAGCTCTATGAATATGGTGCAGCACATGTTTTGCATATTTAAGGCCTTAGGTTCAGCGTCCAATTAGGTGAGATGTATGAAATCCATGATTACATCTCCTACCTCTTAAAAAAAGCTGTGTGTGGCAGGTGTGGGACAAGAGTCGGACTGTAGTGTGGTGGTAGATTCTTTAAAAACGCAAAACAAAAACAGGTCAAGATCTCAGAGTATTCTGATGGTTCAATATCCTCAGCGCATTTCAACAAACTTCAGAGGCGAGTATATCTTATGCAATCTTACTCCACTATCCCGTTACACCAGGGACTGAGGTACATGTATTGTTGGACTACAGTTCCCATCAGCCCTGACCATTCACCATGCTGGCTGGGACTGATGGGAGTTGGTGTTCAACAACATCTGGAGGGCTACAGTTTCTCCATATCTGCATTATATTCCACTGTTAATTCACTTAGAACTGGTTGTAGCCATGGGGAGGGGAAGGGGATTGCATCGGAATGATGGTGATGCTGGTTTTTTAAAACCTTTCCACTTTTGCCATTTCCACAATGTATATCACGCTCCGCTCCCCAAAGCTGCTGTATCCCAACAGAAGAAAACTGACAGGCTCCCATTCATTTCCCCCCAGCAGTACAGGTAACAGATTGTGGGGAATTTAGATCAGGAATTTTCCTGATGTAACTGGAAGGGATTATTCCCACTGCCACCACCACTACAAATTTAAACAAAATTGAATGATCTCTGACCATAGAGCTCCAACACTGTAGCTCAACCATAGAGCATCTGCTTTGCATGCAGAAGATCCCAGGTTCAATCCCCGGCATCTCCAGGTAGGGCTGGGAAAGAACCTTGCCTGAAATCCTGGAGAGCCGCTTCCAGTCAGTGTAGACAGTACTGAGCTAGATGGCCCAATGGTCTGGACTCAGTATAAGGCAGCTCCTATGTTTGGCCTTCATTCCCTGAAATCTCCACGTAAAAAGAATCTTAGGTAGGAAGCGCTGGAGAAGATCGTGCCCCAAGATTCTGACGTGCCCCTGCCAGAAGGAAAAGATAGTCTTGATGGGCCAGTGGTCTGACTCGGCATAAGGCAGCTTCGGATGGCAATGCCCTCCTGCAAGAGACCGCTTACTTTTGCTAGGAAGGAAAGAGGAATCAGATTCCCCAGAAGAGCCACTGAACCAGTTTTGGACAATTTGAATACCTTGAAACAGCTGTGGTGGCCCCTGAAAAAGAGGCCTTTGTAGGACCTTTGTAAAGACTTCATCTTTGGATGTTGCATAGCTGGGATGGGGAACTATTCTCAGCTCAAAGGCCATATTCCCTCATGGACAACCTTCTGGGGGCCACGTACTTGTGGTGATACTAGTATTTCCAGTATCTGTGGCAAGCAAGATGTATTATCACAGCTCAAGGACACATTTTAGCCAAGCTAAAGCACTTGGAGCAGGGCCAGTAAGGGGTGTGTGGCCTGGTGATGAGAGAGCCCAGGGAGAGACATAAGGGCCAGATAGAGAGGTTTGGAGGGCCGCATTTGGCCCCTGGGCCAGAGGTTCCCCTTCCTTGTTGTATAGCTACATCTATGGAGGGATTTGGGCAGGGGGAGAAATAGGAGCAAAACAGAGTTCCTTTGTGCTCAAAAAACCAGCAACCACTCCTTTTTTGTTTCCTTTTGACTTTGACCATATTCGTAACTCAGTGGTGCTTTCCACGTAATGCCCTCTCTGGACGATCAATGGGATGGAAAGCGCTGCTGAGCCATGAATATGGGCAGAGACAAAAAAGGAATGATATTTTTTTTACTGTACGTACACAACAGGGAGGAGGCCTGTATTTTGTCACTAAGGGTGATGGTCCCTGTCAGTATCACCATCCCAAATCCTTTGCAGGCACAGGCAGTATTGATCTGCCCTAATGCCGTCATGAACACCTATCATCATGAACGCACTCTTAAAAGGACGTCTGGAGGGGCCGTCCCTCCCTCCCCCCCCCGGTCCATTTTGGACTCTTCTCCAGTTTTTATATTGCCTGTATGTGTGTCCTCTTTTCTGTACTCTGCAGCAGCCGGTCATGCAGCAGAGCAGCAGACTGTTGCTTGGTATTGGGTTTTAACTGGAAAGGAAGCAAGATTAGTGATGCTGTGGGTTTATCAGCATTTGGCTTTCTTCCAAGAAGCTGAGGAATCTGACTAGGAAAAGAAAAAAAAAGGCCGCGTCAAATTGACCCCCTCCATCTGTGAGGCTCAGATGGAGCCAAGATCGATATGTCATTTTCTCTGCTGCTAATTTGGGTGGGTGGATGGAGGGGTGTGGGAAACCACAAGGCACAGCATTACAATGAAAAATGGGGACAGGGTGGTTGGGGTGGGCGTGGGTGAGTGAGAGTGAGGGAAATGGTGCTGAAGAGAGCTACTTAGTTTGGTTGCCACGCAAGGAGGAGATAAATCGGGCTTTGCACTTTGGGAGCGACTCTGTCTGGCTCTCCCAACGCATCTGCTCACGGTTGTCGTTAATTAGCCGAGTGTCCGATGGAATGCTTATGTTGTTACTTTGGTGTGTGTGTGTGTGTGTGTGTGTGTGTGTGTGTGTGTGTGTGTGTGTGTGTGTGTGTGTGTGTGTGTGTGTGTGTGTGTGTGTGTGTGTGTGTGTGTGTGTGTGTGTGTGTGTGTGTGTGTGTGTGTGTGTGTGTGTGTGTGTGTGTGTGTGTGTGTGTGTGTGTGTGTGTGTGTGTGTGTGTGTGTGTACACTGCTTTACTCTTTGCAAAGCAGCGGCAGCGGCTTTTAGGAAAAATTGATTGCTTTTGTACCTGGCATTTATATAGCACATTTTTAAATGCTACACATATGTTATATCAATAATCCTTTCAACAATGGAAAAAAGTAGTTTGGTATTTTGGGGGGAGGAGGGGAGAGATGAGCATATAGTTTATTATTTATTTATTTGCAGTATTTGCAGACCTTTTTTCACTATAGATGGTCATTGAGCGGTTTATGCAGCAATCAGTAAAACAATCCACAAATCAAAATAATACGAGCTTAAAACCAACAAAAACCACCGGTAAAAACATAAATCCAATAATTAGGCATACCACAACTTACCTGCTAAAACAGAGAAGTATAGCAGCCTCCTGCTGAGTTTTTGATGCTAAGGTGTGATTTGAACCCAGCTCATAATGTTCTTAGCCGCTAAGGGCAGATCTAGGTTCTGGGGACCTTTGGCAAAGATGTCCTCTGTTGGGGACCTTCTCCCCTGTTCTCAGTGTGCTCCCTTGTTTGATCCATTGTTCAGAGGGAAAGGACAAGTAACCTCAGCCGCTCCTTTTATGCCATTGCCGGTGGCTCACCCACCCAAACTAAGAAAAGAGAGAGCCCCGACGGTGGGCATCAAGGCTGCAGGGGTTGCTACTCCCCATTTCTGCCTGAGGAGATGGGCAATCAAGCATGATAAGGAGCAGCAGCAATTCAGCAGTTGGCCCTCCCAGGATTGTGGGGCACTTGGCATCTGCCTGAGGATAGCAACCCTATTAGCTGCTGCAGTCAGTGAGATGATTATCATTTCAACTCTACACCAGTGTACAGTAGTGGTTAAAGTGTTGGGCTGGGATCTGGGAGACAAGAGTTCAAATCCCCACTCAGCTACAAAGCACACTTGGATAAGTTTGGGCCAGTCACCCTGTCTCAGCCTAACCTACCTCACAGGGTTGTTGTGAGGATACAATAGGAAGGGGGAAATCATGTATGCCACCTTGATCTCTTTGGAGGAAACGTGGGATATAAAAGTAATAATGCATAAAATGATCTTGCAGTCTGTTGGTGTAGATCAAGGGTGGGCATGCTGTGGCCCTCCAGATGTTGTTGGACACCAACTCCCATCAGCCCCAGCCAGTATGACCAGTGATCACAGATTATGGGAACTGGAATCCAGCAACATCTGGAGGACTATGACTTCCTCATCACTGCTTAAGATTTTGTTTCCTCCTCCCCCCCCCAATAAAATCAAGTAGGTCATTTTTTTCCCCTTTCTCACTCTCACCCTCTTAAGCAAGATGAAGTATAGAAATCTTGGCTAGCTCTCTGGCAGAAACTTGTATGGAAAGCAGTAATGGGACAAGAATCCAATATGTGCTAATTAATCAAAAGCTCAATGAGGCCCCGTATAACATTGCCTTTTTATAGAAGCTTTGGCTTCTCACTCTTTGTCTCTCCTGTTTGCTCTGTTACAATCAATTTTGATTCATAGACACTTCACTGACATGACAAGATACCCAAGTCTTTCCAAGGTTTATGGGAAAATCTTAATTCCAGAGGCCACATGTGGCCCACCACCTGAGGGACAAACTTAGTTTAAGGTATCTGCAGTGGTTTTTTTAAACTTCTGGTCCTGAATGCCCTTTAATGTGATCTTTGAGACCACCATGAAAATAGATGGGACATGCTGGTAGCCATGCCAGAGCTGATAAAAATGCCAGATTAAAATCTGCTTCATTCTGCATTCCAGTGCAGCTGCTTTGTACGTGAACAGTTGCACCTTGACTGACAAAATCCCCAGTGACATGAAGTTAGGCCATTGGTACATCTAGCTTAATTTTCTACTTTATGCTGATAGTGGCTGTCGAGGACTTCAGACAGGAATCTCTCCCAGCCCTACCTGAAGATGCCAGGGATTGAACCTGGGACCTTTTACATGAAAAGCATGTGCTGTACCATCCTTTGCCCTTGTATTTCACCCCATGTGTACCATAGCAGCATTGGAGTGCAGAAGGAGTTAGGTTTTAATTAAGAACTGCTTCAAGAGGCTTCTCACATTTAGTGACTGTAGTAAGCCTTTGCCCTTATTTAAACTGAAAGCACATCTAGAATTCATTAGGGGAAGGGAGGTAAATTGTTGGTTTTAGTACCTTTCAAACAAGCTTCTAATCCTTAAAGAAACAATGATATGTTTGAAAGCATGTGAGCAGCTTCTGGGTCCCAGTACATGGTCTGAGAGCACAATGATAGAGCTACCTTTCTAAAGCTAAGCAGGCCTGGGTCTGGTCATTTCCTGGATGTGAGACCATCTGGGACCCCCCATAGATGTTGCTTTGAGTTGCTATGATGAAAGAGAGGTTGGTATATAAATGCACAATAAATAAATAATATAGAATGTCCTAAGCCTGGGCAGGATTTTCAGTGGTTGAGAGGCAGAAAGTTATTGAATGCTGTACATTAGTCAGTCTCTTCCCATAACTAGCAAGAAGCAGAATAAATGATGCAACAAATCTGTCTTTAGTTTGCTTTGCCTTAATTCTCCCAGTCACAAAACTTGATTTATGTTTGGTTTGCACGCAGATTGGGTTTCCTAGGTGTATTTCCCCCCCCTTCCCCTTTATATATTTAAAGCACAGAGTGTAATGTACACAGCCCTGCCCCACAGTACACAATGCATTTGGTCTCTTTTGTTTCGTGCATTCATCCTCTCCCAGAAAGGCTTTAGGAGGGCATCCAAAGCCTTCTTGCTCTTTAAATGACGAACCAAAGATTTATTTGGGCTTCTTCTTTCTGCTCCTGCAAAATGACTGGTCTTGGTCACTGGAGCATCCTCTGACCATGCCATTACATTTGTTGAAGCCATCTTTTCCTTCCAGACATTTCTGCTGGAAAGGCTTGGCCGACAATCCCCTCAGAGCCCTTCTCAGCATTATTCCTGGCACCTCTCTTTAGCCTCAATTGCTTCCATCACTGGCAGCTTACTAATGTCGGTCCCTTCTGTCGGTCTCCAATGCAGAAGTGTGATGCAGGGCATGTTGGCTACAATCTCCTCTTCCAAGCGGATTTAGCAATGTGCTAAATGTGTACTTAACACCCAGCAGATGCTGTGCGCCATTGTAAGTGACAAAGTTTAATGCAGGTTCTTGAAGTGTCCATAATATGTCTGTAGGCTATCAGGAGTCACTCTTGATGGGGAATAACACTATGAGGATTGTTGTGCCCTGTGCATCCCTTCTTGCCTGTCAGCGTTTCAGCAGTCAGCAGCTGAAAGAGAAAAGGGCTTTGATGTTGTACAAAGCCTGCAAATGCAGCTCCTTCCTCTGCAAGAAGTCCTGCTGTGAGAAAATTAAAGGAGGTGGGAAAATGCCTCAGCAGAGAGGTAGACTTGTGTTCCTCCAAAAATGCAAAGAGTGCCCATGCATTTTGCAATTGAATGCATGCGATTTTCAGGATGCAATTGCATTTTGGAGTTTGAGGCTTTGAATAGCTGTAAGCCAGTATTTGCTACTCAGCGGAGCATTGACATAGACCTGTTGGGATTACTGAGTTCTTTCTGTCTTTTGCATAATCAGGCCAGGTAATAGGTGTTGGAGAACTTTAAAAAAAAAAACTGTGTTAAAAAGTCCATGGAGAACATGGAAAATGAAACTTGAGTGGAATTACTAAGAATTAAATATAGACCACTGTTTCCATGGGAAATAGCTGTGTGTGTGATTGTGCTTGGGTTTGGCCCTGTCCATTCCTGATAGTTTTCCATTGGAGTAATGTGGCCCTTAGCCTGCTAAAGGTTCCCCCACTCCTGTTTTAGACCTTTCCAGGCCAAAACACACCTACAGAGCTGGTTCAGGCACAATGCCAAACCATGATTTACCACTGTGTGAATTAATTAATCTTTAAGGACCGTCTGACTAATACATTGCAATTTTTTCCTTGCTTGCAGAACAAGCTCAAACCATAGTTTTCCGCTTTGGTCAAAATGGCAAAATGATTATTTGCTACAAACCAGAAAGAGGTTTGTCATGTATGTCTGAACCACCCCATAGTAAGAGGAGACAGGCTGACCATCAGGAAATGAAATAAGCAAGTGGCTATTAGGGAGAGGGCCTTCTCAGTGATGGCACACCAGGTGTAGGTCAAGATCTGTTTATTCACCCAGGCATTTTACATAACTCATGTTTTTACAGTCTGGGCTTCTCAGTCTATTACTGTGTTCACTTTTAATAATTGTTTTGTTTCTTCCTCTACCAGAAATTATTTAGCATGTATATGTCACATTTCAAGTCTTCAAAGTATCTCATACCCATTAATCTCTGCAAAAGCCATATAAGATAGAATCTTGGCTAGTTAATTTATGGCTGTGGCGAGATTTGAGTTGGAGACTTAATGCACTCATGCTGTTAGCCACAAAGTGACAACAGCTCCAGCATAGCTACAATATCCAGGTACTGATTAGATTAGATTTAATTATATGTCCACCCAATAACACATTTTTTCAAAGAACATTAAAATAATTAAACACAGTTTCAAAACAACATAAAAATGGTTCTGCTTAGTCCTGTCCCATGAGAGGTGGGGAATCATAGAATAGTAGAGTTAGAAGGGGCCTATAAGGCCATCGAGTCCAACCTCCTGCTCAATGCTGTAATAACGCAAGTTAGAAGGAGTGGTTAGACTCTGATGAGACCTCTCTGTTGCAAGGTAAAGGATCAAGCAAGGTGAGGTCTGGGGAAAGACATGTTGAAACAGGTAGCCTTAATGTCCATGACTGGAGCTGTTCACCAGACCAGGAAGAGTTCATATAGGGCTTCCAGCCAATCCAGAAGGCACGGTGAGAGCCAATCAGAGCCAGGAGCATCCTGCAAGCACAACTTTCAGATTAGCTCCTCTGCCTCAGGGCCTCTGATCTCACAAGGGCCCAACACTTGGAATGAAGGAGTGAAAGTTCCTTCTTTTTGTTTTGTTTTAGCTGACATATCCCACCTTTCCATCTGAAGATGCCCAAGGTGTAAAAATCCAAGAAACAATATGAGAAAACAATATTAAGAGACAGTAACAAATTTTAAAAATCTGGTAAACTACCATACAAATCAACAAGATAATTTTTTAAACATCTGCCAGAACAAATCTTCAAAAGGCAGAGAAATAAAATTAAGGATGGTGCCAGGTAGAGCTACCAGGCCAAAGTGTTCCATAATCCATGTGTAGACACAGAGGAGTTCTCTTCCTACAAACGTACTTCAGATCCAGACAGGAAATGCAAGAGAGGTTCATCAGCTGATCTTAAGGGGATGTGCAGGCTCATAAAGGAAGAGGTGGTCCTGTAGGGTATCCTGGCCCCAGACGTTTAGCACTATAAATGTAATAATCTCACAGTTTGAACTGAGTCTGGAAACAGACTGGTAGACTCTTTTAAATAATATTTAGGTAGTTCTTTAAAAGAAAAACACACACATACACACACCTGAGCCTAGTCTCAAGGATTTAAATGTGTTTCTCATATCTTTGCCTCACCCAGCATGCAGAGAAGTCTTCACCGGTATCTCTCCTGAAAGCTCAAAAGCCCTAAGGCTGACTCCCACGCCCTGCTGCCCAAACTAATGAGATTTCAGAAACAGATATCAGTCTTTTTTTAATTTGCCTTTGGGCGTACTGGAACCATGCTTTTGAGCTTTTATATGCAATCAGGAGAACTAGGGTTCCTGTTACAGATCTAAATGCTGATTCTTATACCATTACAGAATCTAGAACTTTTCTTTTTAGAAAGATGGCAATGAGCATTAAAACAGTATGGCCACACATTGTACATTTTAAAGCACATGGCTTCTCTCAAAGAATCCTGGGAACTGTAGTTCATTAAGGTTGCTGGGAATTGTAGCTCTGTGAGAGGTAAACTACAATTCCCAGGATTCTTTGTGTTTAAATGTGTAGTGTGGATGTGACGTAAGAATTTACAGCTTTGAGAATTCACAATACAGCAAACCTCCAGAGGGGATGAAATGGGTCAAGTAACAGTTGCTAGTTTTTTGGAGTTCTGTTTGTGGGGTGCCCACAGCCCTATGCAGGCATTACAATCCCAGTACAAGTAGTCACAGGGGGTGGGGTTCAGTTGCCTTCCATGAGTTGGAAGGCAACTGTCTGCAGCAGGGTGCCTTTTGCATCTGTGGAGTTCTCTGCATGGTTTAGAACCCTGATTTTCCAGAGTTCTCAAACATGCTGGGAACCTCCAAATAGCTGAAGGATGGTACCTTTTATTAAGTCAATTGGTCTATCTAGTCCAGCTGTATCAATATATCACTGGTCCAGTATATGTGGCAGGTAATACCCTCAATCTGGTGTTTGCTATAGGGCAAACAGAGAGTGATCTGACAGTGGAGGGGGTGAATGTTACCCTGTTGTCATGGATGGATCACTCCCTGGTGAGGGTTGGATTGGTTCTGATTCAACCTTCTTGCAGGGGTGGGGAACCAATTAAGATGGCTTGTACCTAGAGACTTATGGAATTTGAGAGATTCCTGAATGCTCTGGGGGATTTTCCGGCAGACATGGCTGGCACTCCCGTCCATACCCTTGTTTCACTGTAGAATGGTGAGATGGATGAAGCTATTGACATGATCACTCCTGAGCACCCTCTCCAGCCATGGGGAGCCCAGAAAGCTCCTTGGTTGCCCAAGGAACTCTAGGCAATGAAGTGGCTGGGTGAGGGCTGTGGCACAAGTGAGGCAAGTTGCAATTCAGATCTGACCTAACACATGTGCATAATGCTGCCTACAATGGGGTGGTGGCGGCAGCAAAGAAAGGTTATTTCTCCATTACCACGGGATCCTCAGTGGACCGCCAAGCAGAGTTCTTCTGGGTGGTGAGCAGACTGGTTAAGCCCAGTCTGGTGAAGGGGACCAACAGTACCTTCATGTCCTTCTGTCACCACTATATCCTTTTTGTGGGCTTTCCAGATGCATCTCTGTGGGAAACAGGATGCTGGCTTTGATGGACTGATGAGCCCTGAATCTAGCAGTGATCCAGATACAGAGTTGGAGATTGCAGGGGTACCAGATGGGGAGCCAGCTCAGATTCAGAACTCAAAGCTGTCTGCTAAAGATAGGGAGACTATTACGCCTGAGGCTGTTGAACAGGAGCCCCCAGAGGAACCTCCCAGCATATCAGGGCCTATAGGGCCAGATCCCGGATCCTCATAGGAACCTGCCCCTGAGCCTAAAGGACCAGATGCCTTCCACTGCACATCACCAGTCTGACAGGGCAGGGAGAGCACCAGAAGGAAGGCTATAGAACAGAGGAGGAGTGCCTGACTTCAGGCCAGAGAGTTGGCCCTTTGAGGTTCTGAAGTTCTACCAAGGGGTGGAGCCTGGAGGAGTTGGAAAAAATAGCCAGGAGTCAGAATCTTAAAAATCCTCAGTCTGCTCCCAGCCGTTGCTGGAGGAGTTGCTCACTTGGAGTCATCCATAGTCTGGCAACCTGAGCCTTGCTGCTCATTGCTTTCTCTGTGGGATCCAGCATGGTACCAGAATGTGATAAGGGCTCTTCATGTGTTCTTAAAGCACATGCTTTACCACTGAACTGCAGCTGTTCACTGCAAAGTCGAGAGAATTGTAGCCGCTGCAGTTTTTCCTACCCTTACAGCTCTTTCTGAAATTCTCTCTTCTCGATAGCTGTCAAAGGCAGAGGAGCTCTGTTCTCTTTTGCATCTGATCACCTTAGAATCGTGATTGATGATGATGTAATTCAATAAGGGATGGCACCTCCTTACTTGTACCAGAGCAAGGAGACTTGTCCTATACGCAGTGTACCAAGACATACATCTGACAAGAGATCTGTTGTTGTTTCTAATTTTTATGAGCCTCAAACAACTTGGAGGAACCTGCTTTTCATTAGAATGGCTGTTGGCTTGCAGTGAATTGCTGTACAGCATAAAACACGCTGCTTTACAAAATAAAAACATACTTTAAGGCATTTGGGCGGAAAAGCAGGTTCCTTACAGAGCCATCTTGCACATGTTTGTGTGTCTGGGGTATGTTGCTTTTTGGAGAATGCTCCCCACTAATTTTCTTTCATTAGCTGCATTAGAACATTAAAGAAGATCTGTTCCCATTTCAAAGCTGAAACTTCTGAGCTGCCAAGCTGGCGATGAGAGAGATAATTAGCAAGTGAAATGTTCAGTGTTTTTAGTCAAATTATGCTCTTAATAGCATCGAGCTGTAAGAAAACATTATAGGAAAGGACTGTAACCAGATGGGTTTTTTTTTTTAAATATCAATATTGGTTTGTTTAGAACAGCAGATTCAGCTCAGTGAAAACAATGTACGTACAATGTACCCTTTTACTTTCATGGGACATACTTTAAATAAATGCACTTCGTTAGACATTGCCAAATTGTGGCTAAGTCTTTAAATCATTCATCTGAGAACAGAACAAGGAACAAGAATGATTTATCGTCCTCTGGACTAGTCTAACCCAAACAAGGTGCCCTCCACATATTGTTGGACTACAGCTGACATTATTCCTGACCATTGGCCGTGCTGGCTTGTGCTGATGTGAATTGTAGTTCGAAACACAGATTGGGTAAGGCTGTTCAAGGACATTCCAGAGTCTAGCCTCTCTCTCTCTCCTCCCCTCCCCTCCCACCTCTGAAGTTTTGACAGAACAGCATACCAAGTGACCTGGAGACCTCTGCTCTGCACAGCAAATGTCATGGACTCAATAGTAGTTCTATATTGTTTTAAATTTTTAAATTGTGTTTTAAATTGTTTTTTAAAAGATGTATTTTAAATTGTATTTGTTTTTAGTTATTGTAAACCTCCCAGAGAGCTTCGGCTATGGGGCGGTATACAAGTTTAATAAATAAATAAAAATAAATAAATAAATAGTAGTCCTGGCTCTCGGGTCTGTGTCGTTGGGATAACAGCTCATGTTTAATGCTTGTTGAATCTGGTGCAGACTTCACATGTGTATTTGGTTTTGACTGCATGGTATACTTAGCAGTATTTTGATCAAAGTACCACAGTGTTCCCAAACCTAGTAGCCTTTGGAGAGATATTTTTCCCCTCAAGGTGCACTACCATCAGTAGTTAGGTCCACATATGCTGGCAGGATCTTAGGTTCACAGGTTGATGCCGTATACCAGGGCTGCTTCCAAACAGTCTCCAGCCTATTTATTCAGCATTCCTCTTGATACGTTAAGTTTGCAGACAGGTTAGATGGTCACTGTTTCTTGAGACTTTTTGACATCTTTGTGAGAACTGCCCTTTACCAGGAAGATGAATGTATTCGATTTTTAGTCGTTGTTGTTGTTGCTTTTTAAAAATGTCACGGTTTTGTTTTCTTATATTTTTGTAAATTGTATTGTCCTTTTCTTACTTGGATTTTGTATTTCTGTGTATTCTCTGTGAGCCACCTTGGGGGCTTTTTTGGCCAAAAGGTGACATAGAAATAAACCATAACACTCATTCTGATTTGTTTGCAGGGAGGTATACAATGTTGTGTTAAGCAACTGCTGCCCTACCCTTTCCAGGGCATTTCCCCATCACTTTCCTTACTACAAAAAGTCAAATTTGGGGGAGGGTTTTTTTTTGTTGTGTAAGAGCACCAAATCCACTTTAATTGTCCAACCTTGATTTGCTGGTGTATGATTGAATCCAACCCACAAAATAGCAACTGTCTAGAACTGTATTTGTCTGTCTAGCCCAATACTGTATGCTCTGACTGACAGTGCCACTCCAGCAGATGAGGGTCTTCCTTGTCATCTGATTCTTTCACAACTAGAAATGCCAGGGATTGAACCTGAGACCTTCTGTATCTAAAACATGTGCTCTATCACTGAGCAGTGGCCACTCCCCTTATTATAGAGACAGAAGAGCAGATCTCTAAGTCTCCTACCTATTATACCTACCTACCTATGTAAAACACCTGGGAACCAAGTGCCTAAAAGAGCCCGATATCAACCATCTTGGACCAACAATTAGCAGGTGAGGCCTTGGTGCCGCTGCCACAGTGGTATTAACCCATGGCAGGGCCTTTTTAGTAGCAGGTCCCCATTTGTGGAATGCCCTCCCTGGTGAGGTGTGTCCCTCCCTCATTATTCGTTTTCATTCCTGTTTTGGCTGAAAGGCACCGTTCCTTGCAACCGTGAGATCATTTGTTGAGATAATGTTTTTAACTGTTTTTAGAATGCTTTAAAAAAAAGGTTATGGATGTGTTTGCTGCCCTGGGCTTCTTCAGGAGGAAGAGTGGGATATAAATTGAATGAATAAATAATAAATAAATGAATTATAACCAGAGATGCCAGGATTTGAACCTGGGATCTTCCGCATGCCAACCAGGCATTCTTCTACTGTGCTCTCTTGTTTTATGGAGTCTCCTTGCTGGAAGGCACAGATCCTTCCTTCTATGTAAACTTGAGTAAAAACTCCTCAGGGAGATCCTTCGTTGCTTCTGGAGGTTGCATATTAATGAGAGATCATTTTCATGACACATCACACAACATGTTATGAGTGGTTTTGTTATAAAATATTCTCTCTTTCTGAGCAGAATGGAAAAACAGTGTCACTTTAGTTATTGATAACCAGAAATACAGGTTCACCATGTGTCTGCAGATATTTTAAATTTTCAGATGGGCTCTTTCCGCCCTGGGCTGGACTGCATTTTTGCTTCATTAATACTGCATAAAGGAGCACTCCCTGGGAAAGATGGCAACCAACCAAGGGTTAGCACAAAAGGCACCAGGCAGAAGCAAGCCTTCTCCCTTCTCCGGAAGGGAAATCGCTCTGGGCTTTTCATTGACCACAAATTACTTTTGTACTTTCTTTCAATGAAAGGAATGAACCTCTGGCACAAGCATCACTACAAGGAGGGTCCCATCTATGGCTGACCACAGTGAACAGACAGATATATAGGGAATAAAAGGATCTCCTGGATCTCCTGCTCCCAAGTTGCTTAGGGCTTTATACCCTGACAGTAAAACCTTACATTTGACCTGGTAGCATGTAGGAAGCCAGTGCAGTTCCCACAGTGCTGAACTTACGTGCAAAAGCCGTGCTGCTGCATTCTGCATTAACTGCAGCTTTCAGGCTAAATATAAGAATAGTCCCACATAGCTCACATTGCAAAAGTCCAATTGCAAGGTTTATTTATTTACTTAATTTATTTATTTGAATTTATATCCCGCCTTTCCTCCCAAAGGAGCCCAGGGCGGAAATCACAACATTTTAAAAACAACATTCACTTAACTATGATCCCGATACAAACCCACCCGTACACTACATTCAAGATCAAAGGCCCTCCTCCGGATGCCTACTCCAAGGGAAGCTCGGAGGATGGCAACAGGGGAGAGGGCCTTTTCAGTGGTGGCCCCCAAATTATGGAATGATCTTCACGACGAGGTGCGCCTGGCGCCAACACTGTTATCTTTTTGGCGCCAGATCAAGACTTTCCTCTTCTCCCAGGCATTTTAGCATGTGTTTTATACTGTTTAAATTTTTAAATTGTGTTTTAAATTGTTTTTATAAGATCTGTTTTAAATTGTATTTGTTTTAATGTTTTTAGTTGCTGTGTAAACCACCCAGAGAGCTTCAGCTATGGGGCGGTATACAAGTATAATAAAATAAATAAATAAATAAAATTCATCAGCATGCTATACTAAATGTTCGTCGGGTCCATGTCAGTTTGCCTTCAATACTGTATATTTTAAATATTGCAAGTGTTGAGGCAACATAGCACAGTATACTGTACAATGTTAAAAGGTTTTTTTCCTCTACAAAGTCCTGATCACTACTTTATCTATTTTTTGCTTTAAAAAAAAACAGCTTGTAGGCAGCTATAGGACAGAACACAGAAACAAAAGTAGTACTGAAAACCCATTTTTTTAGGAAGCTTTAACATTATTGTAGCATTTTTAGCCTTAAAAAAGGTTACCAATGCATGGACTGCTGCAGCAAACAAAGCCACATAAAAATATACGATCGACAAGTTTTTTTTTTTTTTAAAGTTAAACTTTATTTGGACTTTATAAAACACAGATGTCACATAAAAATTAATTTATATTTGCACCTATTTGGATTGTAGCTTTCCAGTAATTAATGAAAGGTTGCTAGTTAAAAGACAAGGAAAAAGTTACAAGCTTAGACGTGTGGAAAGGATTGTTACCTGTAGAGTTCTAAAACAATCAACACTTTGTGAGGACATAAGAAAATGATGCATTACCTGTGTCAGAACCTGAACAGTACTTCATTAGAAAATGCAGTCCTAGCAATGTGTTAAATTGAAGTTGCTTTTTGCAGATACAGCCCGTCACAAATAAATAAGGTTCCTAAATAAGGAACCCTGTGGAAAGCCCAGATATGGGGATCTGAGTAATCACACACACACAGAGGGGGGGTAAATGGGTGTAAGGATGACAAGGTTTTAGATTGGGCTGGTGACAAGTTCCTATAAAATGGGGTGTGAGGCAAAATGTGGGAGGGAGCATTGAATCCTGCCTCTGCTTTTCATACTAAAACAGCCTTCCCACAGCCATTTTTCTTCCTGAAAGCAAAATAGCTGGGGGGAAGCAAGGGACAGAGTTCAGCATCTCCCCCTCCTGCCCATCCTTTCTTGCTTTATGCTCTCAGATGCTGGTTAGAACTGTCCCAGAGCTGCCCCGTACTGCAAAAACCAGCTCTATCCTGAAAGTGCTATCAGGGAAGATATGGCTCCCACAGTGCACTACTCTCATTGCCTCCACGTGCCTGGATTGCATAGGCAGCGAGCTGCAAAGCGAAGTCAAACATTGTCTTGCATCTGCTTCTTCCACTGTTTAAAGGACACTGACATTTTGTTGGTTTTTCAAGTACAGTTTGTGTCATGGAGAGTTGAACCCAGCCTTCACTATCTCTTCTGACAACAGTCATCTTGTTGGCCAGTGTCTGAGCTGTTGGAGCTGTCCTCAGCTAGACATGCTTTACGTAAGAATATAAGAACTGCTGAATGAGGCCAAAGGCCCATCCAGTCAAGCATCCTGTACTCACAGTGGCCAACCAGATGCCTCCAGGAAGTCCACAAGTGGGACCTGAGCACAAGAGCACTCTCCCCTCCTGCAGCGTCCAGCAACTGCTATTCAGAAGCATTCTACCTCTGAAGTTTTACTCAGCACCCAATAACAGCTCTGCTTGGGATGTTTTGGCGTTTACTTTCACGGAGACCAAATCCCCAGTCCTTTCCCCTGATATGTCTGGTTCCCATTTGAGAAAATAAGAAGAGCCCTGATGGATCAGGCCAAAGGTCCATGTAGTCCAGCATCTTGTTCTCACAGTGGCCAAGTAGAACTGTTGCGAGGGAAGCTGTTATATCCATTGAACTGCTCAGATTACAAAGTGTTGGGGCTGGTGGCCGGGCAGCAGTTCAGTACACTCAAGCAGGGCGTCCAGGCAGTCTGTAGCAGTTTTCTTCGAAGCCATGAGGACTAATACCAGGGACCTTTGGCTCCATGTACAGCTGCCTCCTATGGTGAGCTATCAGAGTGGTGGCCTGGAGTATTCTCGGGGGCAGTCAAGTTATTAGGAACATAGGCATCTGCTTTATATTGAGCCAGACCGTTGGTCCATCTTGCTCAGTACTGTCTACACTGACTGGCGGTGGCTCTCCCATGGTTCCAGGAAGGAATCCTTTTCCAAACCTAACTGGAGATGCCAGGGATTGAACCTGGGACCTTTGCAAGAAGATAAGATGCTCTGCCACTGAGTTACAGCCCTTCTCGGGCTTTGGACTGCTCCAGCCCGCCCAGATTGGCTATTGGGATGTCCTAGACAGGGCTATAAAGGATTTGTATTTGGGCTGGGACCAACAGACTTGGCTGTGGTGTATTCCTTGAGTCTGACTCCCTGGGCCTGGTTTTCAGCTCCCATCTGACTGCTGCTTACAACTCGGAGCTGAAGCAATTCAGCTTTTGCAGAATGATCAGTTGCTCAGATGGAAGAGCCATGCCAGAGTCAGTAGTTTTTATACCGAGTCAGATGGGACCTTAGCAGCCGCCACCTGATCCTTCCAAACTGAAGGCTGCAGTACTTCAGCTGGCCATCTGTAGGGCGGCACTGCAGAGCAGCAGCAGAGATGAAGCCAGCAGTTCCTTTAGCCTGAAAGCTCCCCGAATGGTGATTGGGGTCCTAGTTCAAGGCAGTTGAGAATCGGCAGTAGGAGATTGTCAAACCGCAGGTTTTCTTTTTGAAAAATCAGTGTGGATGGGGGGACCTCACGTAGGACCTGAGGTGTGGAGCTGCGTGCTATTGACAAGAAGTTTGAGACAATTAAATTGGGTGAGGAAGGAGAGAAGTAGACTCTAGAGCAGGAGTGGGGAATCGTCTTCAGCCCAAGGTCTGCATTCCTTCCTGGGCAGCTTTCCAGGGGCCAGAACTCTTGGACATCCAATGAAGCTGGAAGCTGGAAGATTCTAGACAGACTAAAAAAACGATTTCTTCATGCAGCACATAGTTAAATTATGGAATTCGTTTCCATAGGAGGCAGGGATGGCCACCAACTTGAGTGGCTTTAAAATGAGGATTAGAGAAATACATGGAGGATAAGGCTATCAATGGCAACTAGCCATGATGGCTATGCTGTGCCTCAATCATTAGAGGCGGCATACTTCTGAATACCAGTTGCTGGAAGCCACAAGGAGGGAGAGTGCTCTTGCACTCGGATCCTGCTTGTGTGCTTCCCGTAGGCATCTGGTTGTCCACTGTGAGTACAGATGGGCCATTGGCCTGATCAAGCAGGCTTTTCTTATGTTCTTTTGTTCTTTGCTTCTGTCCTTACATTGCTTTTCGCTTTTTTTACCCATTAGATTAACTCTTTTGTTGCATGTATACGTGTGTGTGTGTGTGTGTGTGTGTGTGTGTGTGTGTGTGTGTGTGTGTGTGTGTAAAAGGTGTCTTAATAGGGAGCAACTTTTTAAAGGAAGATCGACGTCATAAAGCCAGCGTTTAAAAGATGGATGGAAAACCTGCACAGGTTTTCTACTGATTGATGTCTTTGCATTGCAATTAATAATCCCAAATATTAAAAAGAAGAAGCTAGCAAGTTCACTGTATTGTGAAGTTTCCTACGTAATTCTCTGCTTTATCAGATTCATGATGTTGATTTGTAAGGGTGATGGGTTATGGCTTAACTGAAGATAAAACCATTTTTACAAGACGGAAATGAAAGACTAGGTTGCCTTGGCACAGAATGTATTTATTTCCTTTTTAGCACACTGTGTATACATCCCTGACTGGAGATAACAGGAATGCAAAGACCACATTCTGGTAGCTTGGGGGCAAACAGAAATAAAATGCATAATCTGAATATTTAATGGTGCAACAAAGCATGAATACTAAGCAATTTCTGCAGCAACAAATGGGAGACAATTATATTTTACAGCAATATAAGGCACATAATCCCTTATTTAAACATGGGAAATGCGGCCAGATTTGCTAACCAACTCCAAGTTCTTGAGTCTTAACTAACTTCCAAACTTTCTGATTATAACAGGAGAGAGAGGAGATGCCTAGAAACTCTGAAATTCTTCCCCCACCCTCCATATTTTCATTCCATTCTGGGCTCCTTCTGAGAGGAAGGGCAGGATATAAATTTAATAAGTAAAATAATATCTATTTTTATTTCCGCTCATTCTGTTAAATGAAAATAGCATTGGTTTGCCCAAAGTATGGAAGGCATTGCCATAGGAGAAAGAACATAGCTCACTGGTGGAGCATCTACTTTGCATGGAAGAGGTCCCAGGTTCAATCCTTAGCCTGTCCTGGTAGACCTAGGAGAGACCCCCTGTCTGACCCCCTGAAGAGTTGCTGCCAGTCAGTGTAGACAGTACTGAGCTAGATGGGCCATTGGTCTGACTCTGTATAAGGCAGCTTCCTATGTTCCTAAATGTATAGGCTTGTGCTCAAAGACTGAAGTCCTCTTCAAGCACCCTGGAAATTAACCCATGAGGGGTGTGTATGTGTGGAAACAAGTGTGCTAGCTCCAACCCCATCTCCATCATCCTCAGGTTGAGGGACAACTGTGTGAGATGGGGAGACTGCCTTGCCAGGGACCAGTCTGAGATCTGTAGGTCACAAGTGGGCTTCCCAGGGTTGAGAAGAACCACTGGGGAGACCTTGAAGAACCACTACCCACCAAAATAGACAATGCTAGGCTAGATGGGCCAATAGCCTGACTTTTTTTGTAAGGAGTTCATATAATTTTCTCAGTGCCTTGTGCACTCTGTTTCCTTTTCTTACTTCTGATAGTCCTGTCCCTTTGCTGCCCTCTTCTTGCACCATTTCTAGATGACTTCCTAGCACTCAGCCCACAACTCATGTGATCCTGTCTGGGGTTTTGCTTTCCTCCCTTGGCAATTAGCCCTTCACTTCTCTCTCAGAATTGACCTCGTTTAATGTTCTGCCACCTTTTTCTCTCCGAAGTTAGCACGTTCATGAACATACCATTACTTCACAGTTGCTCAATCAATAGCAAGAGAGGGGGGAGCTTCCAGAAGACATGCATTTTTAGTTGTATGTGTATATAAATGAGATGTACTACCCAATGAATAAATTTAGAAGAGTCTGTGGTTTCCCCTTCTTTGTTCCCTAGAATGGATGCATTAATTTCACAGAGTATAGCTATAAGTCACCGAGGCCTGTGTGGTGGTAGCCGTACTGCTGTCTGGACCTGCTGAGCTACCCAAGTTTTGCTGGCCTGCACGTTAGTCTCTGGGACCCATTGTTTGGCTGATCTGGTCTCTGTGGATTATTGATGTTTATTCTTTGTCGTCCCCCCCCCCTTTTTGTCTCCCATCTCTTTTTTCATGCTGGCAGCAAACACTGGAGATGAACCTAACCAACCTGGTTAAACGCAATAGTGAGCTAGAAAACCAGATGGCCAAACTGATACAGATCTGCCAGCAGGTGGAGGTATGTGTTAGTTGCAAATCCGCGGTGGTGGTGGCGGCGGCAGCAGCAAAGGCATGTTGGTATCTGTTGGGGATCAGGTGGGAGAGCAGTTGCTGTGTGGAGGATAGAAAAATTATTATTATTACTGTTTACGTTTATATCCTTTCCTTCCTCCAAAGGAGCCCAGGGCCGCAAACATATCAATACTAAAACAGTACTGTACTGTGCATTGCAGACCACTTGCCAAGCACCGTCCAATAGGATGCAAGAACATGAAGCAGCATCCTTCCAAGCTGGCTCCAGCATCGTGGACAGCTGTTCTAGAGGACCCAATGTTCAGTCTGGGGCAGAGCTTGGAAAAGTTACTATTTTGAACTACAACTCCCATCAGCCCAATCCAGTGGACATGCTGGCTGGGGCTGATGGAAGTTGTAGTTTAAAAAAGTAACTTTTCCAAGCTCTGGGGCCAGCACCTTACTGAAACTAAGCAGGTCTAGTTCTGGTCAGCTTTGAGATAGGTTGATGACCTGCATATACTGCTTTGGGGTCTGTGACAGAAATATAAGTAAATTAATAAAATTAAACTAAAAACATACGCTTTAGCATTTTGGAACTGTATCCTTCAAGACCGGAGAGCGGTGCAGGTAGAGACTCTCATGTTGGACTTCTTTTTATAAAAAGTTCCTGAATGTAGAAAGCAAGTATGTTAAGGAGAGAGATCCTATCATGTTAGCATTCTCTCCCTAATATGCTAGTCCCACACACACACACACCCCGAACAGGGAGGTTTTGATGTAGAGGAGCATTCACATATGCGATTTCTTCCCCCAACCCATGCACTCTGAAGTAATGGTCCCATGAATTCTGTATCTTGTGGTTTATCTGACTATATGCAGAGGCTCTTTGCCCTACCAAGGTGAAATGCTGGGGGAAAGAGCCACTCCATCGTTGCCCCAAACCATAAAGTTTTTTTTTTCAATTAATTTTTATTCAAATTTTCAAAACCAAAACAATACAAAAAGAAAAAAAAACAAATCAATAACTAATACAATAAAAAAGAAAAGAAGAGAAAAAAATATAAAAATATTGACTTCCGATTTGTCATAGTTCAGCTATAAATCTATAATATATAACAAACCTATCTCTTAATAGATTATAAAATCACCTTCCTCCAGCGGTTATCTTAATTGGTTTCAAATCTCATTAACATCATATCATTTTAATCTTCCACAAAAAGTCAAAGAGAAGTTTCCAATCCTTGAGATATATATCAATCAATTTTTTTCCCTAAACAAACATGTCAATTAATCCAACTCATCAAGTCTTCTAAGTCCAGTAATTTCAAATCGCTCTTCTGTCTTTATCTGTATTAGGTCCATCTTCCATCTTCCATCTTCCATCTCCACGCATCCAAAAATCTTGCTGTCATAGTCATATAATAAAAGTCTGATAGGAATTTCCTCCATCACAGATATTTTCTTGCCATGAATTCCGAACGTATCACTGAAGTATTGCTGCAAAGCCGCATCTCTGTTCCTCTTTTCCACATGATACACTAGTACATCTCTTGAAGATTTTTCCATTGACACAAAACAGGGATTAATTCTGTTAACTTTCTCCATTTCAAGTTCCATCAAATCCTTCCAGTCCAGGAATTTTTTTGAACCGATAATATCTTTATCTCCAATCTCTTCAATTCCTTCAGGGACAGCGCTGAATTCCAAACTATAATATTTGTCTCCAGGATCCGTCAGGGCCAGGAAATCCAAATCTTTTTTCATGTCCATATTTAATCCAATCTCCAAAGTTTGAATCTTGCCTTTAATTTCTCTTTCATCTTTTTTTGGTTTTCCAGATCTATCTTTATTCTCCTTTCTCATAGAATCCTGAATTTCTTTCAGCTCCTGTCTCATTTCGTGAAATTCAATTTTCCACGCTTGTCTATTATTTCTCAGTTCTTGTTTTATTGACTTAATCTCATTCATTATTTTCTGAAACATGTCTAAAGATAAAGTCCCTTCTTGTACATCCATGATCTTCTTAATTGTCATTCTTAAAGCCAAAGGAACAAAACTCCTTCAATTTTCAATGTCCCAAGCAAAGAGCAGTTTATTTCTTTATCCAGTTACAAAGGAGTTAATCTTTCCAACCAACTGACGTCACATGCTAGACAGCCCTTATCTCTTATATGCCCAGAAGTGTAAAAACAGCTTTAGTTCACAGCGTCCAAATAACTAGTAGCAGAGAGAATGAGCAGATTCGTCAAAAAAAAAAAAGTAGATCAGGAAAAATAGTCCCATGCATATATTACACAAAAGCCTTATAAATCAAAAAGATTCCAATCAGAAATCCCTCATCCGTTGTAATCTTTAAAATGCTATTTTCCATATCAGCTTTTTGCAATAAAAGAAAGATAGGCTATTTTTGTTTTCTTCCCCCTTAGTTCCGTGAGTAAAGAAGGAAAGTCTTAACTCACCTAGGTTATCTTAATTGCTGTTACTTTGACAAATCTCTTTAGCTATATAGATAAGAAAATGATAAGCATAGACAGGAGGATGCTTGCCTGTTAGTCCGTTGTTCTTTAAAGAAAAAAAAATGGGTCACTTATTCAGCTGAGCTAGCATAGAAATCCTCGCTCCGTCTGAGCAGCTGGAAGCCTTTCTTTCGCAGACAATTCTGACGAATTCCAGACTCCCACAGTCACGACAAAGCTATGTGGGAAATCTCACGTTTCTTCCTTATCCGGAAGAAATTATCCCCAGTCAGAAAAGACCCTTCTGACTGAATTTATAGCTGAAAAAGTTTCATCTAAGACGGGAGCCCGTCTCAGAGCTACACAGGCGGAGGGATCCTCCTGGGAAAGTCCCCAAACCATAAAGTTTTGATGAGCATTCTTTGTATGCCATAAGCAGGCCCATGGTAATCTGCCTGGCAATTTATGTCTTACATCTGTATCCCCCCCTTTCCTCCAAGAAGCTCAAGGTAGCGATTATATTTCTCTATTTCCTGCCCCCCATCCTTATTTCTCACAACAACCCTGTGAGGTGTATTAGGGATCTTTGTATGCAAAGCATGTGCTCCACCACTGACCGATCCCAGGAGCAGCAGCAGAGTCGCAAAGCTGGTTTGTTTATAAAAATGTTTATACATCGCTATTCCTTAAAAAAAAATCAGAGCGGTTTACGATAACCATGCATAAAAACCATGCTGTTCAAAAACCATGTAAAAATTTAAAATCAGAGACCCTCAGCTCACTGTTAACGGAAATATATTTTCGTAACTGCCTGCATAAGCCTGGTGGCATAGAAACATTTCAGCAGATTTTTAAAGGTTAAAACAGAAAGCACGCACTGAATCTCCGTTGGCAGGGCATTCCATGGAACTGGGGCGATCACACTAAAGGCTCAATTTCTTGTTGCTGTCAAATGAGCCTTGCCACTGACGCTCTTGCGATGATCTCAGTGACTGAGCTGGGATATAAAGGTTCAGGCGTTCCTTAGTGTACCCTTAGGTTTCTATGGGAGCAGAGGCGAAAATGTTGAGGCAGTAGCATGCAAAACAAGAGGGGAGAAAAGAGGAAATCCTTAATTATTACTATTTATTAAATTTCTACCCTGCCCTTCCTCCCAAAGTTTCTCAGGGCAGCAAACAACAAAACAGCAAAAGGATGCAAATTAATATATATATATATATATATATAAAGGACATCTAAAAACATTTTTTAAATAATTTTTTCAAATGTTACAAAATCAGCAACACAGCAGATAATTTAGCATGATGTAGCCTCGCCCTCGAATGCACTCCTGTTCCACACATGTCTGTACTATGGAACTAAAAGTGCCCCACTAGTGCTCCCCGGCTCTGTTTGAAGGTTTAAAGGTAAAGGCCTGTAAGAAGGGAGACATGCAAAGGCCTTAAAGTTGCCTGTTAACACTGTTAGCAGACTTAGCAGTCACACAGGTCACCTGGTCACAGCCTTTACCTGCAACAGCAAGATGGACTATAATTCTGTTTAGTACAGTGGTTCCCAAACTCTACACACAGAGAGAATGCTTGAAAATTGCTGAGGGTCCTGGCAAACCACTTAGGAAAGTGTTGTGCTTAGATGCTGTCTGATTTTAATTGCATTTGTATTGCTTCTTTTATATTGTATTTTACTGTATTTGCAGTTATCATTCTGTAGATTGCAAATTGTAATGCAGTAAAATACAGTATAAGAAATAGAAGCAGCAATAAAAATGCAATTAAAAATCAAAATGAATATTTAATGCAGACGTGCTGCAGGCCACCTGAATGAAGCTCATGGACCACCGATGGTCCACGGAACACAGTTTGGGAACCCGTTACAGTAATTATTTCTAAATTTCCAGCTGTAGACATAAATTAGCATATGTAAGTTTTATGCATATCTGTCTCTTCTTTTGGCAATGCGTTTCTTCTTTTTTCTCCCCCGATATACAAGTCAACACCCCATGCATAGTGGAGGCAGTCACCAGTGTAGCTCTTCATAGGCAGAAGCCTCTTCAGGAAGAGATGTTGAGTGGGGGGAGTTCTTTGTGGCTTTGGAGATAGCAGGAAAGAAAGAAGCAAAGGGAATAAGGAGTTTGCTATGGATCCATCCCATTGCAGAAAAGTGCCCTCCTTTGACCAGCCAGTCTCTGAAAGTCTTTTTTGTCTCAGAAGAAACCAATCAGGCACCTTTTGTTTGGCTTTTCTAAGGATGCCTTCTCCCTCCACTTTCCTCCCCCCCCCCACTCTCTTATTATACCCTGTAAAAACCAGATGCCAGCAGATTAATGCTTCCCTGTAGCTGTTAAGCGGCAAGAGCCGTGGCTTCATCAACAAAGAGCAACAATCCAGCTTCATCAACAATCCAGTACATCTGAAGGCAAGAGAGCATTTTAATGCCTTACTATTTCCAAAGGTGGAACAATTAATAGTGAATTAGTTCACTGGTTTGTTTACGAGGTGGTACACAGGGAGAAGCCATAGCAATTAGTTTCTTCTTAATGGGCTATTGATTTTCAGTTACTAAATTAAGAAGCAGTTCCTCGAACAAGCTGCTTCTTCTTTTTTTAATAATGGAAGTAGAGATACTGATCTAGGGTGGTGGAATCCAATCCAATAGCTGGTTATTTAATTTAGTGGGATTAGAGTTTCCCTGCCTCTGCATCAGCAACCACTGATTCTCCCCAGCAAATACGTCCCAGAAGGACTGGCTCTACCATTAAGCAGGGTGAGGTGGCCATCTCAAGTGGCAGTTGCTGGGGGGCAAGGAGAGGCAGAAGAGTGTTGGAGAACGGAGTTGTGTGTGCTGTCCAACCTGCACTACACCTCCTAAGATAGCCTGTTGCCATCAAATACTGTAGATGATGCTGCCGCATCGCCAGTGTTGAAGTTAGGCCACATCCACACTATGCATTTAAAGCATTATTACACCACTTTAAACAGTCATGACTCCCCCCCAAATAATCCTGGGAGCATCACATAAGGACATAAGAAGAACCTGCTGGATCAGGGCGTGGCCCATCTGGTCTAGCATCCTGTTCACACAGTGGCCAACCAGATGCCCGAGGGAGCAAGGTCTGAGTACAAGACCACTCTCCCCTCCTGCTTTTTCCATCAACTGGTACTCGAAAACATACCGCCTCCAACTATGGAGGGCAGAGCATAGCCATCATGGCTAGTAGCCATTGATAACCTTATCTTCCATGAATATGTCCAATCCTCTTTTAAAGTCATCAAACTGTAGTTTGTTAAGGTTGCTTAGAGGTGTTAGGAAACTGAGCTACAATTCCCAAAGTTCCCTGGAAAGAGGGATTGCTTGTAGAAATTGTATCTCTGTGAGGGGAATGGGGGTCTCCTGAGAACTCTCCATACCCTTAACAAATTACAGGTCGCAGGATTCTTTGGGGGAAGCCATGACTTTTAAAGTGATATAATCAAGTTTTAAATGTATAGTGTAGATGTGGCCTTAGAATCAACTACCAGTCCAGACAGCTGCTGTACATGGAATGGGGGACCTGAAATGGGGGTGGCATCTTGTCCCCATCAGTAAGCAAAAAGTCTTCGATGGGTCTGCCCGCCTTCCATGTTTCTCTCAGCCAGGTTTGCTTCTGGTTTCAGTTTGTTTGTTTAAAAGCATTTATAAACAGATTGATATTTTTTAAATGTCTGAGTGGTGTACAATATAAAAACAAACAATATCATTAAAGCGTACAACCTAGAATCAATAAAAATAGCTGTATAAAAACGAGGGTTGCCAGGTTCTTGGCCTGAGACTGATCCTGTATCTTTAGGAGAAGAGAAAGTCAGCCAAGTGCAGGTGTTCTTGCAACACTGTAATGGGAAAAACCACAAGGTGGAATTCTCCCTCCCTCCTCCACAACTTTTACAGATGCAGAAGACTTCTTGGTTGCCAGGCCCAGCCTCCAAGAGGTCTTCTGTATCTTAAAAAGTTATGGAGGAGGGAGGGAGAATTCTACCCTGTGGTTTTTCCCATTACAGAGTTGCAAGAACACCTGCACTTGGCTGACCTTCTCCTAAAGATACAGGATCAGTCTCAGGCCATGGACCTGGCAATCCTAATAAAAACATATAAAATGGGAGCTCAGGGGATTCAGACACATAAAACTGGACCCTATCTTATGGGTCAGGGAGAGCCTGGACAAAAAGATAAGTCGTTACAAGATACCTGAAGCAACGGACAGTTGCTGCTTCATATCTAGAAGAGGGAAGGGCATTTCATAATACAGGAGTGATAGCAGAAAATGCCCATTTTTGGGTCACTGCCCTATGATATTCTGTAGGGTAAGGTGCCACAAGAATAATTTCCCCAGACAATCTAAGTCATCTTACAGGTCTATGCAGGGGCAGGCAGTCTTTTTATCTGCAAGGAGTGGAGGGAGGAACCCAGCATCAGCACCCTTGGGCTCCTGCTGCTGTTCCAGTACCCCAACATAGTCCACCAGTGTTGACAGCTTCCCTGGGCCCAAGGCAACAGCTAGCAGCAATTTAAAATTCCTGCCATGTTTATAATGTAGCATCAAGTAGGTCTGTGGCCAGGGAACCACCGGAAAGGATCTCCTCAAACCTGGAGCCTACCCTTGGGAAAGGGGGATGAAAATCTACCATTAGAGCTTTTTCAGAGGATAATCAGTGGGGAGGGGATGTTTTAAGTCCCCTGCCCAATCTTGCCCACTGATTTCTTCCTGCAGACACTTTCCCGCCTTAGTGTTATGAGGGATGTATGGGGTTGAGGTTTACTTCATAACTTCTATCTATACCTTCAGTTAGGGCTGGGCATAAAAGCGCGCAGGAGAATCAGGCTGTAGTTCATTACAGGTGTACAGAATAACTCTTATTCCTCCCACAGAGCTACAATTCTCAGTGTGGTTTAACAATCAACCCCTTTCCCCAGGGAATTGGGAATTGTAGCTCTGTGTAGGGAATAGGGATCTCCTAACAACTCTCAGCACTCTTAACAAACTAGGGTTCCCAGGATACTTTGGGGGAAGCCATGAGTGTTTAAAGTGGTATGATGCTGCTTTAAGTGTATAGTGCAGATGGCACAGGACAGAATACTTAAGATGACACTTGCCACTTGCTGCTGTGTAAGTATTAAAATAACGTTTTCTTAAAATGGGGGGTGAATTTTTGGTTGATCAAAGTGCTGTTAATCTAATGGATAAATAAAAAACCTGCAATTCTAAGCTCATTTAATTGGGAGTAAGCCTCATTGAACACAGTTGGAATTCTTTCGGGGTAAACACACAAATAATGTCATTATTGCTGTCTGTACTTTTTTTGCATTTTCTTCTGACTTCACCCTTTACAGTTCCACACCTCCACCATCATGGATAACACATCTACCGCTCAGGATAATACTTCATGCATGTGAAGTGGACTATAGTCCACAAAGCCTTATATCGTAATAGATTTATTAGCCTTTAATGTGCCACAAAACTCTTTAATCTAAGTACTATCTCTGCCCATCACTACATTCTCTATTCCCTCTGCTTACCACTGTCATTCCCTTGGGGAAGTCCTTACTTACTTACTTACTTACTAATTAATTAATTAATCAATTAATCAATCAACCAACCAATCAATCAATCAATCAATTAATTACATTTATATCCCAGCTTTCCTCCAAGGAGCTCAAGGTGGCATACATGGTTCTCCTCCCTCTCCATTTCATTCTCACAACAACCCTGTGAGGTAGGTTAGACTGAGAGACTGTGACTGGCCCAAGGTCACTCAGTGAGCTTCATGCCCGAGTGAGGATTTATTTATTATTTATTTATTTAATTACATTTCTAGACCGCCCTATAGCAGAAAGCTCTCAGGGCGGTGTACAACAAATAAGATTTGAACTCTGGTCTCCCAGGTCCTAGTCTGACACTCTAACTACTACACCGCACTGACTTATCCCTGTAAAACAGCACCATCCCCCCCTTTTCCCTCCTAAAATCTTCTAGTTTTTGCCAATCTGTCCTCTGGGGATAGTCTTGAACTTTCTTAGCAGCAATTTCTTTTTCAAATATAACTCATTGTGAAAGATGGATAGGTCTCCTTTTCCCTTAACCCTCCCCACCCGTTTCTCAGCACAGAATGGTCAAAATGTCTGTCCTCAGCCCCTTCGGCAGGCTGTAAAGCTAAATAAATGAAATCATTGTAAGTGCCAGCCCTAAAGCAAGAGGAAAAGACACGCCCGTTTAAATCTCACAAAGGAATTTATGGGCCCCAAGAGGCTACTGACTGGAGGATGGCTGTGTGCCATGGCAGCAGTGTGATTTTTAAAAATATAAGGAGATGCGTTATGCTCAGGCAGCCCAGTGGTCCTTGACAGTGTTTGCTGGTTATTTCAGTTTAGCAAGCCTTCCATGCGGTTTGACTCCTGCACTTCTTCTCACTGAGGGGCTGCTTCACACTAAATTCAGCAACTTGGTTACCCCATTTGGCAACATATATCTCTGACCATTTCAGGGGCATATGTTATAGTTTCCTTTAAAAAAAAAAAAAAGGAAACCTGTCTTCCCTTCAAGGAGCTCAAAGCAGCACATGTGAGGTTATCCCAGGAGCAGCCAATGTGGCACTCTCCATATGTTGTAGACTACAAGTCCCATCAACCCCAGCCAGCATGTTAGTGCTTAGCCCTACATGTTTTGGGCCTGAGCTATTTGTTAGACTGCCCACACCTGCCTGCATACTGCGATCTCAACTGGAAGCCCTCTTTGTGTGCCTATCACCTGGGTCTGTGAGGGTGGTAGCCATGAGAGACAGGGCCTTTTCCATCGTGGCCCCACAGCCTTGGAAGTCCCTTCTTGTAGACTTACTGTGGGTTGCTACACTCCAGGCATTTTAAAATGTGACTGGCTTCCCTGTGCAATTTCTTTTTTTCCTTTCCGGCTGGACTGGAGGCAGAGTTGATTATGGTATGTTTTACTGGCCTACAGATTTCTGAGGAATTGGATGGGTTTTATTCTTTAGTAATTTTTTTGCATTTTTGATAGGCATTACTCACAAAAGTGGCCTGGAAATGTTTTTTTCTAAATGGAGTAACTTTGAGAGAGATAAATGGAAGCAAAGGGAGAGGAAGACTTTGTAATCCCAGATAAATAATCTGTAAGATATCAAGGATGAGTCATAGACAGCTTTGGGGGGAATCCAGGAGCCGGAAACCAGGAGCCAAAAGTTGAGTGAGGGACAGAATCAGGAGTCAGAGCCAAGGGAACACATCATACGGCAGAGCCAGAGCACATGCCAAAACACCATCAGAGATTGAAGACTGTTGTTGCTCAGGCAAAATCCCACCCCAAACAGGAAGACCTTTTGTCCAGGAGTGTGCTGTGGCCAGCCCGGGTGGAGAGGACAAATCCAGAGACTAAGAATACTTCAGTGCCTTGGCTTAGAAGATGCTCCAGTCCTCAATTTTGAGCTCACTGCATAGGCCAGCTGCACACACAACCAACCAAAGGTCTCTGGAGTTTCTGGTTTTACCCCAATGATCCTTTTCACCTAGCTCTCACAAACCTGGTGCCAGTGGTGGCTGGTGCCCATTGGGACTGGTAGGGCAGAAGGCAAGGAGGTCAACAGTAGATGGTGCTAGAGCTGTAGGCAAACTAATTCTAGTTTTGTCCTCCTCCTCCCTGCTGAGTTCTACAAGGAACCACACTGATATTGAAGAGTAGGAAGCTGACAGGCAGTGCCACCCCTTGGACTAGTTGAAAGTAAGAAGCAGGTGGGGGCTGGCTGAGGACAGACTGAGGTTGATAGGGCAGTGCCTCATTAACCCAAACAGAACAGCCTCCGCTGCTTGGTGCTGTCCACTGTTTTGGATTACAACTCCCATCAGCCCCAGTCAGGATGGTTGTGTGCTGATGTGTTTGTGCTAATGGGAGTTACAGTCTTAAACAGCCAGAGGGCACTGGGTTGGGGAAGGCTGCTCTAACATAAGGCTAAGGAACATTGCTTCGCCCATGTCCTTGTAGCAAAGCAGGATTTCAACCCGGTTACTGCCACCTAGATTTCACCATTCTTGCCCATAAAACTCACTGGTTCCTCCCTTCTACCTGCGTGTCTCATCACGACACCTTCTACTTGGCTGCTTTCAGAACCACCTGTGCGATTAATCTTCCTCCTGCTGAGGCATCATCTTCCCGTGGCTCAGAGTCCTGGGCCTTGAACTAGCACAGAAAGCAGCCCTTGTGCATTGTGTTTCTGCTTACCCAGCAACTTGATCAAAAGCGAAGAAGATGAAAGGGATCCGAGAAGCCTTTTCCCCTCCTTAGTCTTGCCGAGAGGGCAGCCTAACCAAAGGGGAATGGTTTCCTTCTCTAACTGCTTGTGGCTTTCAGCTGTGCTTCTGAAGTCATTTTCATTCTGGCAGTAACTCTAGCCTTTGCTCTTCTGTGTCACTTGCCGCAGACAAAGAAAAGGGAAGGATAGAAGCCGGGATTAATGTGAGCTTCATTCGTCAAGAGTTCAACCCTAGAATCAGCTTTTCAGTGAAAGATCCAAAATGCTGCCGGGTCTAAAGTAAGGGTGGGGAACCTTTTCTCAGACTGAGGGCCACATTCCTTTCTGGGCAACCTCTTGGAGGCCACCTGCCAAGTGTTGGACGGAGCCAGAGGCAAAAGCCAGTGGAGCAATGAATGTAAATTTTACCTTTGTACAATAGGCTAGCTTCTTCACCTTCTCACAGACCTCTCTCTGTTCTCCATCCAGGAAATCAAGAAGCATTATCAGAGTTCAAGGACACATTCCAGCCATGCAAAAACATTTAAGGAAGGGGTAAAGCAAGACTGGTGAGGAGTGTGGCCTGGGGCCAGGGAGAGTGGCCTGAAAGGCCGCATTTGGCCCCTGGGCCCAAGATTCCCCATCCCTGGTCTAAAGGACTGCTTACTGCAGAGATAGGCAAGCTGCACCCCTTGGCCTGATTTCAAAAGCAGAGAACATGCGGGCATGGGAAGCTGTCTTATATCAAGTCAGACTATTGGTCCATCTAGCTCAGTATTGAACCCGGGACCTTCTGCATCCAAAGCAGATGCGCTCTTCCACTGAGCTATGGCCCTTTCCTACAGAGCTGGTGGAAAGGCCCTTTGTAGGAAGAAATAGGCTGTGAAGCTCAGCAGATACAGCAAGTACTGGGCAGCCACAGAAATGCTGTCTCTCTGTTTAGGCCTTAACAGTTCATGCTAAGAGTGTAAGAGTGCATATGCGCGCACATTCTCTCCTCCCCATCTCCCTTCTTCCAATGTCTATCCTCTCCCTTCACCAGATGCTGTGTGTTGCCTCAAGACCTATAAAGAAACATATCAAATGGGATTTGCTTTAAAAAAAATCTAGTTGGAAAATTTTGGAATTCCCCCCACTTCCCTGGGCTGCAGTTTTCCACTTCATTTAAAAGTTTTAAGCTCTGTCAGTTGTGCCTTCCAGAAAAGCCAAGAAAGTATACTTTTCCCATCTTAGTGAGCTTGTATCTTGCCACTTTTCAGAGGAAAAGGTCTGAGAGCCCACGTTAACTGATGCAGCAGGAAAGATCTTGGGCACTAGGGAGATGCCCCCTGCCCGCTTCTGTGCCTTCCCCCCGCTTCTGTGCCTCCCCCCTCCTTGTTACCCGGCAACCACACCTGACTTTGCATTTGGGGACTGTTTGCAGAAAAAGTTGTTGACAATAGCAAAGTTGACGGGTCAATGCCTAGTCAGTTCCTTCTCTATTCCGGCCTAGCATCACCATGGCATGTAATTTTTTGTCTCCTGATCAATTAATACAACAGTCAGCATAGGATTTCTTCCCAAAGCAAATAGCTTCAAAGGAGCAGTTTTCATCAGTACCACAGCAGGGGGAGGGGGTAGGTTGGAGAGGTTAAGACTGCACCTCCCTGTCTGCTGCAGTCCCAGTAATTTTCAGCGTGGACACACAGAGGCTGCTGTTTCTATTAAAAATAAAATAAAATAAAGGAAATGTTAAATTTCAAGATGCTTCTAGCATCATAGTGTCAGACTCTGTTCGTGTCATTAATATTTTTATTTGTCCCATATAAATTTGCCATTTTAATATCTGTTCACCCAGTTAGCAGAGAACCTTTTGGAGCTCTTTACAATACTGTTTTGTTTTTACCAGCCTAAATAATTTGGTGCCACCTCAGTGCTCACCCCTAAGGGGGAAGGACCATAGCTCTGTGGTAGAGCATCTGCCTTGCATGCAGAAGGTTGCAGGTTCAATCCCCGGCATCTTTAGGTAGGGCTAGGAATGGCCGCTGCCTGAAACCCTGGACAAATGCTGCCAGTTGGTGTGGACAATACTGAGCTAGATGGACTTGGCTGCAAGTGTGATGTCAAGAGACACCCCCCGCAAAAAACCCAGTATGGCTTCCAAGCTGCCATGGAGGCTAGAACATGCAAAGCTGAGCGTGGGCTGAGACAGGCAGTGTCCCTTAGTCGCCCTTGAATGATCCTTGAAGTTGCAGGCGGGAGGAATTGGGACAATTAACCAGGAATATAAAGTCTAGGAAAATGGGCCCAATGGACACAACGCATGCACGGACACGCGAGCACACACACACGTTCCTCTAGAATGCCACAAGAGGGAATCAAATGGGCACAGTTTTGAGCGGAAAAACAGTGGATAGAGAAACAGTTAAGCATTCTCTCTCCCCACCTTACCCCACCACTACTCTGCTCAAAATTGCCACCCCCTGAGGCTCATCTAGGGTGGCCATGTGTCCAGCTTTATAAAGAACAGACCTATGTTTGAAGGGCTCTCTAGTTGGGTTTAATATAGTGAGATATGTTGCAATTCTATTTAAATTAAGGCCATTCTAAATTTGCACTGATGCGTTTAAAATAAGCATATGCAAATTTTGTGCAGATGTGTGCCCTCTTATATCCTCTTTTTGGTGATACATTTCCTCTTTTTTTTGACAACGCATAAGTGACAACCCTTGGCTGAAATAGCCTGATTGTCTCTGTAGCCATCAATTTATTCATTCATTCTAAAGAAAAAAAGTCAAGGTTTTTCTCCTTGAAGCATTTGTGTTTCACTTACTATATTCTACTAAGATGAGAAACAAAGCCCTGCTCTGTGCTTACCATTTGCCATGCTTTTTGGCTAGGTGAACACGGCTATGCACGAGGCCAAACTGATGGAGGAGTGTGATGAGCTGATGGAGATCATCCGTCAGCGCAAGCAAGTGATTGCTGTCAAGATCAAAGAGACAAAGGTAGGACTGTGTTGCTTTGCTTAACATTGCCTCTGTTCCATTGCTCTTACTACTAGTGGGTGGGTGTACTATTTGCATGTTTAATTGTTTCCTTATTTTGTATGAAGTTTTTCAGTGGGTTGTATATCTCTTGGAATATTCCACTAAAATTGAGAGTGGGGGCAGGGAGAAGTCCCATCTTTGGGGAAGCAGTTGTGAGGCCGCCTACACACCATGCATTTAAAGCACATGGCTTCCCCCAAAGAATCCTGGGAATTGTTGTCTGTTAAGGGTGCTGGAAGTTGTAGCTCTGTGATGGGTTCTTTGGGGAAAACAATGTGTTTTAAACGTGCTTTAAATGTATGGCATGTACATACCCTGTGAACTTTTCATTCAAACTCGGTTTTGATAGCCAGAGAGAGGGAGAATTAGCGGGTAACATATAGTAAGCATACTGAGACTCATGTCAAGCCATTATGGGGTGGGCGTAGAGTGAAAGAAAGCAAGGATGCATATCGGTGTTTGTACTGTACCGGGTTTGCCATCCAAGAGTCATTTTCTTTCTCTTCCTTTAATTTTTCTGCAATATTAGATTAGCATTACCCTCATATTTTGCACCCTCTAAAATTTGCATTTATGACAGGGATGAGAAATTTGTGGCCCTCCAGAAGAACATAAGAAGAGTCCTGCCACAGGTTGTTTTCTCTATTCCCCCACCACCACCCTCTTCCAGAGGACTGTTGGCTAGGCTCCACGGTTTTCAAGGGCCTTGAGCATAGCTATGTACATGCCACAGTTCCACAGGCAGCACAGGAAAATTGCAGGTCACGCATTGGACAGGAATGCAGCTTTTTAAGCAAATTCTCTTTGTTTCCTTCTTTCTTTTCTTTCCCCCCCTTTTTTTTCCAAAAAACAACATGATTACAAAGAGAATGATTGAAATTACATAGAAACATCCAGTGAAATCTCAGAAACTGGAGGGCTGGCTGAATAAGCTTGCCAATGGTCATAGGCTGGGCTTCAGTTCCCTGCGGAGTTTATAATCCCAATGCCACAACTAGCAAAGCCAGAATAAATTATGTAAAGACTACAAAGAATTAAGAAAACATGCATAAATTATCTAGGTTGTTGGGGGGGGGGGTTGGCCCAGAATTTTAATATTGTGGTTTAGCAGGGCATGCACCCACCAGCCTGGGCTTGGATAGGGATTGCTGATTGATCTGGATGGTGCAAAGGGAAAACCTGAAACTTAAGGTTAGTTCGGAGGTAGTGCACCATGGTTTTGAGATTTAATAACAGCTTATTGAGATATGAAGCTGCCTTTTATTAAGGAATCTGGGCCCGGATCTTTAACAGGTTGAGCTTAGTTGAGATGTCCAACACTTAATCCCATATTGCTCCAGAAAGGACAAGGCAGGAGGCCATGCTTCTGCCCACATTACCATTCTTGCATGGCCTTGCCTGCCCACATTGGGAAGCAGGGAGAGCTGGGCACTGGGCCTCTCACCTCCTTGCCACATCAGGTGTTTGAAGCCTCCTCTCCTATTTGGAAATCCTCCTTTTCCCTTTCCTTTGTCTGGTTGTTTCTTGATGAGTGTGGGCATAAACGAACCATCCATCAGCCCATTAAATCCCAGCAGGAGAGTCATTTCCTTGTGCAAACAACCATTTGAAGTTTTGGTCTGCCTGCTGCTAGCTGGAATGAGCTTCTCCTTCACTCTTACTTGGCATCGGCTTTGACATTTCCAGTAATGATGAATGAAGGTGAGCAGGGAAAGATTGGCAGGAGCAGCGCCAGTGAGCAGAACTCGGCAGCGAGGAGATGGGGAAAGGCATTAATTGCTCGCACTGCTGCACTTTACTTGCTTTCTTTTTTCCCTGTCCCCACCCCAGTCTCAGTGACAGCGTCACAGTCACAGGACTTTGCAGCCAAGAGATGCACACCTCCTCTTCCTGGGTTTTTACCTAAATGCATTGCTCAGATGTAATGAAAGCAAAGTGTTATTACAACAAAGGAAGATATATAACATTCTTAGAGGTGTTTACAGTGGGTCCTTCACTTGTCATGTGAACCCAGCTTGTAACTTGGCTTCGCACACGTACCTCTTTGCAAGTGGAGTACTAGATCAGATCAGACTTGGTCTTCTGTTTGTGCTTCAGGTGCATTGTCTGCCTCTTCAAAACCATATTTTGAATAATCACAAAAACATTTATGTGCATATATGGCCTTCGTTTTAAAATTAATGAGCATCTAAAAAATATTTGCAAAACTGCTCTGGGAACTGGGGAGGGGAGGGTATGTTGATGATATCATGGGCACTGGCCAATAAGCACCTGCCTTGGAAGGTATTTCCTGATGTGCTGTAAAAAAATGAACACTTCTATTTACTACAGATCTTAGTCTTTAATTTTATTATTGCATTTATATCCCACCTTTCCTCTCAGGAGCTTAAGGTGGTATACATGGTTCTCCTTCATTTTATCCTCACAGCAACCCAGTGAGGCAGGTTAGGCTGAGACACAGTCCTATGGTCACCCAGCAAGCTTCATGGTTTAGTGGGGATCTGACCTCTGCTCTCTCCCAGGTCCTAGTCCAAAACTCAAACCAGCTCCTCCATATATTCCTTCACCTGCAGTTTGAAGTGTTAAAAGTCCACGTGTGTTCAAAGTGGCTTTGAAAAAAGTGCAGACGATTGCTTACGCCCCTCTTTAAATTTCCATTTGTGTTGTGTGTGCAGGTGGTGGCTACTACCAAATTTCCCTTCTATTGAGTAATGGTGTTGAGGAGAAGGATGCCTTTTGAAAAAGGGCCTCTCTAACCAGCTGTTTTGCTTCTATAAACATTTATAGCAGGGCTGGGGAACCTTTTTCAGCCCAAGGTCTGCATTCCCTCATGGGCAACCTTCCGAGGGCCACGTGCTAGTGGTGGGTGAGCCAGACACAAAAAAGTGGGTGGAGCAATGGACTCTTGTACAGTAAGCTATATTCCGGCCACACAAAAATCAGAGGCTTCTGCACGCACATGCATACCTCTTTTCATTTTCCAGCCAGGCAGAAATACTCAAGGAGGGGGCAAAGCAGGGCTGGTAAGAGGTGTGGCCTGGGGAGGAGGCGTGGCCTAGGAAGAGTCCCAAGGGGCGACATGGAGAGGCTTGGAGTGCTGCACTTTGTCCCTGGGCCTGAGATTCCACACTCCAATTTACAGTCTCATTCATATTGTCCTATGAACTGCTGCTGGATCTTCCTGCAATAATTTAACACCCAGAGCCAGGGATGGAGGAGAAATTCAGTCAGTTTGCCTTTAAAACCAAATCTATCAAATTAGTGTTTTCTGAAACAATATGAGAACCGAAACAGTCATTCTTCAAAATTTGGACTTATTCTGACTTTTATGATGCAGTTCTGTGACCAATTTTTACAAAAATGCATATAGGGGGAAAGTGTGCATAAAAGGAATATATTAGTAAAAACATACAAAAATGTATTATATTAGGTGAAATTGCTTTCAAAATGTGTATATTAGTCAAAACTGCATACAGAAGTAGGTTTATTAGAAGAAATTTGCACTAAATTGCTGAAGAATTTTCCTGAGGATTTTTTTTTAAAAAAATCGCAAATTACTGCACAAATGTGGAGAACTGAATTTCAGATTGGAAAAATGAGAAATTGGGAGGACCGAAATTGACAGATTCTTCCATCCCTACTCTGAGCATATGTGAACCCTATGGTGGTAGGAGCCATATTAAGTAGTAGTTCTAGTGGTAGCCGCTAATGCAAATGCACCTTCAAGTTGAGATGGTAGGACAATATAAAATAGATAATATCTTATGAAAGCAAGGCCCAGCCCTGCTCCTTGTAAATTCAGTCTTCCCCTTATACCACATTAGCCTGTTTGTCTATCTGGCTTAGTGTCTACTCTGACTGGCAGCAGCTCTCTTCCCTATCATCCACATCTGATCTTTTTTTTAACTGGAGATGCCAGGGATTGAACCGGGGACTTTCTGCATGCAAAGCAGGTGCACTTCCACTGTGCCAGTAAGAAAACTATCACCATACATGTTGTTTCTGGGAGCCTATCATTGTGCTGTTTCCACAGTCACTCTCAGGGCTGTTGCAGTATGCAGTTATGAATTCACAGTGCATTTGACACCAGTATTTGTTTCATCTCTGAGTTTGAATAAGACAGCTCTGACTTATGTCCAGTGACTGTGCGTGTATGAAATTATTGCTAGTTGCATTTGGCAGGACCATTACCGGATAGCGCTGTTACCCTAGGCCAAAGTAATGGCAGAAATATCAGGCATAAATCAAACTTGTCATCTGGTATAAACACACAGCTCCATCCCAGAGCTCCTCTGCTAGCAGCCCAACCTGTGTCCGCTTGCATGTATCGTTCAGTCTGAAAGAGAAGGCTTCAGTCACAACTTGGAATTCTCTGGTGTCTGTTTTGCCAGAACAGTCCCCTTTTGAACAGGGAGTCAACCCAGCTTGGGATGGACCCATTCAGTAAAAATCAAGGTTTAGTCTCATTCGTGATTATTTATTTAAAGAATGTAGAGCCTACTTTTCACCATATGCCTCAAAATGGCTTACGGAAAAAAGTAAATAAAATTTAAAACATAAATAAAAACATTATTATTGTTATTATTCTTTGTATGTATATCCCACATTTTCTCCAAGGAGTTCAAGGTGGCATACATGGTTCTCCCACTCCACATAAACATCAGAAAAACAGTCGAAAATAGAAAACATTGGAACATTCATAGGTCTCCTGAAATGAAACCCTTTTAAGCTGACATCTAGATCTTAGCAGGGATGGTGCCTGCCTGATTTCTAATGGAAGGGAGCTCTGTAGAATTGGACCCACTATGATTGGTATTAATTAACTAATTGATTCATGTACCTACCGCTTACATGCCAAAATGGCTTCTAGGCAGTTTACAAGTATAAAATCTATGATAAAATCCATACATCATTAAAATATACAATAAAACAATTCCATCAATACATTAGAAACATTCGCAATTAAAATTTGTAATAAAACAAGCCTGTTTAAAAAAAAACAATTAAAATGGTTAAAAGAGCAATTAAAACATTTAGTTCAGCAAGTTCAAGTCCAGGGGAAAAGCTTGTCTAAACAGGTGTGACTTCAAGAGCCGGCAGAATGCTAATGGGACCTCCTGTTATTTCAGCATGGAGGACATTCCACAATACTAATGCTACCAGTGAAAAAGCCTGATGAACATCAGCCTGCTGCAAAACTAACCAGGTTCCATTTGCTAATCTTTATGCCTTTCCCGGGCAGTACTGGAGAACATGCTTTTTTAGGTAACCTGCCAGAGGTGTTTTACTACACTGAAGGCATGACTCCCTGTTAACATGAGTTGTGCTTCTGGTTCATGGCGGAGCGCTAATAGTGTTCCCCCAGATTATCTCTGTGATTGACCTGAAATATATGGGGTAAGGCAATCCTTAAGGTATCCTGGGCCTAAGTTGTTCAGGACTTTGTATGCCTAGTACAAAAACCTTGAACTTGGCCCAGTAGCCGATAGGAAGCCAGTGCAGGTCTTTTTAACATGGGAATCATGTCTTGGTGATAATTTGTTCTTGGTTCAGGTATGGGTTAACCGCCCTCCTTTCAATGTGCACAAGATCAGAGAGTCAAACCAGACCAGATCTTTACAAAACCAGAACTGTTACGTAGGAGTGTCTCTAGGATGAGCCTGAATCTGTTGGCTTCAGGGTTATTTTGCCTGCAAGGAGTTCACAGCTTTGGAGTGCCAACCCCCCTCCTCATAAACATGGTTTTTTTCCCCACACACACACTTCCACATCTGTATTGGATTTAGATCTTGATCTTTCTAGTAATGTGTTGCATGTATTCTTTGGGTGTTTGTAATTTCAGTGTTTTATCTATTGTTCAATGTATCTTTTTTCCCCTTTTCTGACCCCCATCCCTTATTATATTGCAGCAATGCAATGTGACAGGTTTTTTTAACATTTCAGTCGTTTGTTTCTTCTTGTTGTTTATATTTATTAGTCACTTCCCTTGAAAAAGCGACCCAAAGCAACTTACAACAATAAAACACTAAAACCAATTGTAACAAACCAATAGAAAACCTAAAGGCACATCTGTACACATGAGAGGTGTTGCAAAACCTGCTACACTAAAAGAGGCCACCGGTGCCTGAAGCCCATCAAATTAAGGGCAAAAAGCCCAGCTGAAAGGAAAGGTTTTGCCTGTTGTCTAAAAATAGATAATGATGGTGCCAGGCGTGTCTCCCTGGGAAGAGCATTCCACAAGCAGGGAGCCACCACTGAGAATTCCCGTATTCCTGTCACCGCTCTGCTCACCTCCCTCAAAGGGGGCCCCACGAAAGTGGGCCTCAGATGAAGAATTCAGGGTCCAGGTCAGTTCAAGTGGGGAGAGGCAGTCCTTGAGGCGTTGGGTCCTGAGGCTTTGTAGGTCAAACCAGCACTTTGAATTGAGCCCAGAAACTAATTGTTAGCTAGTGCAGTCATGCCACAACCCAGAATGGATTGCTTGTGCCTCCAGTTCTGACTTCAGCACTGAACAGCTACCTGTGCATAAGCAATAGGGCCCAGCATGGCCAACAGTCAGGGTGATGAAAACTACAGTCCAGCAATATCTAGAGGGCCATAGGTTATCCAAAAGCAATAGTAGATAGTCTTTTATCAGAGCCAACTACTCAGCTTTTCAGGCTGGATATTAAATAATCAAAATAGGAAGGGGGGCAGAGAATATTTATGAACTCCAAAGCTTGTTCACTACTTTGTGATACATCAGTTGGTCCTGATAAAGGTACTATGCTGCTGTTGCTTGGGGGTTTCTTGCTCCCTAATGCAGGGATGGGAAACCTTTTTCAGTCTAAGGGCTGTATTATTTCGTGGGCAACTGTCTGGGGCCAGGGGCAAAAGTTAGTGAAGCCATAGATGCATACAGTAGGCTACATTCCAACCATGCAAAAGCTAGAGAATTCTGCACACACTCTCAAACACCCCTCTCTAACCTTCATCCAGGCATCCACGTCCATCCATCCCAGCCTCCTTCTGGAGGAAGGGTGGGATATAAATGTAATAAATAAATAAAAATAACATCCAGGCAAGCAAAAGGCCTTATAGTTAAGGACACATTCCAGCCTGGCAAAAACACTTGAGGAGGGTGTAGAGCAAGGCTGGTGAGGAGTGTGTCCTGGAGAGAGTCCTAAGGGCCGGATAGAGAGACTTGGAGGGCCACATTTGGCTCTTAGGCCAGAGGTGCCCCACCCCTACTCTTTCCTTATTGGGTGGGCCCTTTGATGACTGGGGAGACGGGCAAATATGTGTCTGGGTTTATGTCATTTGTTTTTCTGAAGTTTGGGATATTGGTGATTCATTTTTGCTTTTGCAAATCTCAAATATCTGAATATAAATTCATGAACTGATGGGGTGGGGAGGGGGTGAAAGAAAGAGAGACTGGATCAATACAGCAGAGGTGCATCCTTAGAATGGAGGGTTGGAGGTGAGGCTGGCATCATAATTATTCCCTCCTTGATGGAAGTGACAGGCATTTAGAGAGAGACGTTTCTGCCCATCACTGGCACAGGGCTGTGCCATCTTCCCGTTACTTGTCAGAGGAGGGCTTCAAACTGACAGGCTGCCCCAGGGCAGCTATTTCAGCTCTGATGTAGAAGCTGACAAGCGACAGCTCTGAGATCTGCTGTCATTTGGGCTTGGTTGGGCTCTGCACAGCACATAGAAATACCCAAATAATGCTGAGAAGGGAATCAGGCTGAACCGTCTGGGTGGGGCAAGGGACAAGCTGTTGCATCCGTTTGTAAGCCTTTGGCATTCAGATTCTCCCATTGATACAGGAGTCTGAAGAATAGGTAGCATTAGATTATATTTATCAAACAGTTGCATCCCACTGGCAGTTGTTCACCAGTTTACCTGGTGGGATCGAGGACAAGGCGGCAAATGGTGTTGTTATTATTATCATGTATTTATATAGCGCCATCAGATGCACATGGCACCGTACATAAGATAAAACCAGTCCCTGTCCCAAATGGTGTACATCCTAAATATAATAAAATGAGGACAGGTGAAACAAATAGAGGACAAAGTGGGGACTTCAAATACACATACTCTAGGTATACAAATATTGGTGGGAGAGGGGAGAACCTAAGCTGAAATTCCAAAAGCTTTGAGAAAAAGGAAGTTTTTTAAATAAAACTTAAAAACTGAAAAGGATCCTCCGTGGCGCAGAGTGGTAAGCGGCGGTAACGCAGCCGAAGCTCTGCTCACGGCCAGAGTTCGATTCCAACGGAAGGAGGAAGTCGAATCTCCGGTAAAAGGGGTCGAGGTCCACTCAGCCTTCCATCCATCCGTGGTCGGTAAAATGAGTACCCGGCATACGCTGGGGGGTAAAGAAAGGCCAGGGATGGAACTGGCAATCCCACCCCATATATACAGTCTGCCTAGTAAACGTCACAAGACGTCACCCTAAGAGTCGGAAACGACTCGCGCTATAAGTGCGGGGACACCTTTACCTTTTTTCTTAAAAACTGAAATTGAGGGTGCAGTCCACGAGTGCTCTGGGAGACAATTCCAGGAATACGGAGCAGCAAGAGAAAACAGACAAAGTCATGCTGAAGAGCAAACAATCCAGGAACGGGTAAGAAGCACAGAGTTTGAGGAGCGGTGATCCCAAGCAGGGCTATAATGAGAAATGAGAGATACGGAGGAGCCAGACTGCATAAAGCTCTAAACGTTTAAACAAGGAGCTTGTACTGAATCCTGAAATAAACAGGGAGCCAGCAAAGCGGCTTCAAAAGTGGAGTAACATGGTCAAAATGACAGACCAAATAAATGACCTTGGCAGCAGAGTGTTCAGTAGAAACCAAGGGACTGATACGAGTTCATGGAAGACCAGTCAAAAGAAGATTGCAGTAACCAAGGTGAGAAATAACTAAAGCATAAACTAACATCTTTGCAGAGGAAACAGACAAAAAAGCTCTGATTCTAGCAATATTATAGAGAAAAAACGACAGGACTTTGCTACAGCCTTAATGTGGGGAACAAAAGACAGAAAAGAGTCAAAAGTAAAAGCAAGACTCCGTGCTTCCTCCACAGGATAGAGAGGGATTTTGTTAATAGTGAGAGAAAATGTATATTGTGAAGAGGGCTTAGGAGGAAAGATGAGCAATTCTGTCTTCCTCATAATAAGTTTCAGGCACTGATGAAACACCCAGGCTGAAATGTTTGAAAGTTCTGGCATGTGCTTGAATCCCTCCTGCAAAATACTCACAGTCTGGAGGCACTTTTTGTGCGTCTCTGTAATGTGCCACATATATTAATGGTGCTATGTAAGTAATCTATAGCTAAACTCCTCATGGGACCTGCTGGATGGGCTGTGGTTCATCTATCTTGCTGCCAGGCACAAAACAAACCAATAAACAGCTAACCGTGGCTTTCTTGGATAAATGGAAGAAGAGAAAGTTGTGTGGGGAAAAAAGATACTGTTGTAATGGACAACTTTGATGTATTATATTAAACAGCTGTATGTTCACTACACTTTTTTTAAAAAATGAAGGCTGTACTTAATATAGGGAGTTACCTTATCCCAGGCAGTAGTGGCCAATGGCCCCATGTCAGTGGGACAGTGGAATCCCCTCCAGGTTTTAGTCCAAACTTTCAAGGAGCTGCCCTGGAGCGGATTCCACTGCCGCACTGACTGAGGCCACCAGCCACCACTGATCCCAGGTCAGATTATTTATCTACCTAGCTCAGCAGTCTACACTTGAAAATTGTTGAGGACTTGATGGACCACATAATGATTTTTCTGCCTGTTGCAGCAGATGTAATGTGCTGGGCTAGATGCTGTATGGTTTTTAACTAAACCAAGGTTAAATTTCTTAATTCAAGCCTCCCGTTACCTTTACTACTAATCTTCTCCACTCCTCTCAAGTGCGTCACCCCCTATCACTATCCGGTCCGTCCCATGTACTTTCCCCGCCAACCTCCAGTCTCTTAGAACTTTCCATTCACAGCTGCTGCTCCCTGCCTTGTTCTCAGTTGCACTGTGGACTGTCTGAACCCCAGTTGTACCTTTCTTCAGGATGGCAGCTCATGAATGAATAGCGAATGGATGGACCTCTCCATCCCGATATTGCTACAGTCAAGAAGGTGTTTCATGTCTGTCCTCAGCAGAGTTCAGGGCAGACTAAAGAGCACCATGGGAATCTATATAATAACCGCACAAGTTTTATTTGCCCATATAGCTCACTATTGTCTATTCTGGCTGACAGTGCTTCCCTGGGGTCTCAGGCAGAGGTCTTTCCCATCACCTGCTCCTAGAGATGGGAGAGAAATATGGCTCAGTTTGCATTCAGAGGTGAACATACCTGATTTGCAGTTCCCAAAACAATACACAAACCAAAACACAGCCAACCTTCAAGATCTGCATGTCTCTGGATTTTGCAGTGCATTTCTCCAGCCAAGCCATGAGCACAGAAATGCATATAGTCGGGTAAAGTGTGCATAGAGATGCAGACATTTGTGAAAATAACATAAGAAAATGCATGATATTAGGTGAAATTGCTTGCAGAAATTTGCATATTAGGTAATTTGCAGTAAACTGCAAGGGGACTTTTTAAAAAAATCACAAATTGATGTGGAAATCTGGAGAACTGAATTTGAGATTGGAAAAATGAGAAGCCGAGAGAAACCAAAATTGACAGTTTCGTCCATCCTTGCCTGCTCCCTATTTCTTTTCAACTGGAGATCCAGGGATTAAACCGGGACCACCTGCATGTGCTCTGTATGAGCTAGGCCCCTCTAAGAGAAAATCCAAGTCGCACACGAATACTTACTATACATCATTTATTTTTCATGTTAGTTGAAAAACCCATGCTCAGTACCAACTTCAACTTCTGGAGTTTTCATCAGGCACAATTCCAAGCCTTTTATTTCAGCCTTAAGGGCTAGAAACTTCCTTTTGTAGAAGACAAATAGCTGAGATTCTCATTATGCTGCACTCTGAGCCCACTGCTAATGTCTGTGTTTGAACAGCACGTCTGTTATATAGCAAAATGCACACCCAGATTGGCTGTGGCATATCCCCTCTTTGCTTCTTTCACGGCTTAACCTTCCCTGTGACATAATGACTTCCCCAAACATGAACTGATGAGTAAGCAACAGCCAATGTTTCCACATCCAAGTAAAACACCAGTTAGTTGCACGTAAGGATGGGGGAGAAATTCGATTCAGTTTGCATTTAAAGGTAAACTTAATTAATTTGCATTTTCTGAAACAACGCACAAATAAAAACAGCCATCCTTCAAAATTCACACTTCGTCGAATTTGGCAATGCAGTTCTGTAGCTGAGTAATGGGTACAAAAATGCATATCCTAGGGTAAAGTGTGCATAAAAATGCATAAGTTCATAACGTGCTGATGAATTTTGCCGAGGACTTAAAAGAATGCAAGCTGGTGTGGAAATGTGGAGAACTGAACGTAGATTTGAGAAACCAAAATTGACAAATTTTCCACTCCCTAGTTGCCTGGCTCCTAGGAGTTCTGTTGGTGACAAACAGCATTTCTCCTGGTGGGTGGCAGCAAAGGAGGGCTACCAGACTGATAGCAATATACTTCCTTAAGGCAGCGGAAGCCCTGTTTCACTGCTGAAGCTGGCAGAGGGGTAAGCATCGAAGCAGCAGCTGTGGGCTGAGGTGGCCTCTTCTGATTCCGTGCATGTAGATTCTGATGATCCTTTGAACCTCCAAGAGCCTTTCTTTCCAGCAGGGCCCCCAAAGCCTTAAACCTTCCACTTGCCTGGGGTTGCCACAATACTTTCCTTTTGCAGCGTCTGTTTGGCAAGAAGGGTTGTCTGGAACATCCTGGCTCCCCATGGTAGTTCTTTCAAGCACTTACTCATTCTGCAGCCCTCCCCATGAGGGTGACTTCATTTGTGTCCTCTTGGTTTCAAAGCAACACGCTTTGATGTGCTCGCCGGTACTTTGGTGAAACCAGCCATTTTGAATGTCACCTGCCTGCTCGCTTGCACGCTAATAAGTTTCCAATTGTTGCTTAAGCAAAACCTGTTGTTTTTCCTGTCTGCCGCTTTCTCCTAGGTGATGAAGTTGAGGAAGCTGGCCCAGCAGGTAGCCAATTGCCGACAGTGCCTGGAGCGGTCGACTGCCCTTATCAACCAGGCCGAGCACATCCTGAAGGAGAATGACCATGCGCGGTTCCTGCAGACAGCAAAGAACGTGGCAGAGAGGTATTGCTCAGAAGAGTCTGTTTTGCCCACAAGTTCTTTGTTATGTCCTTACAGCACATCAGACCATTGATCCATCTAGTTCAGCAACTAACTAGCAGCAGATGTCCAGAGCAGCACATGCTGTTGGGCTACAGTTTCTATCAGCCCTAGCCTTGTCATCAGTCACCATGGTGGCTACCCCTGATCTAGGGTTTCCAGCAAGGGTCTTTCCCAGCCCTACTTGGAGATGACAGGGATTGAGTTTGGGACCTTTTGCACGACAACACAAATGTTTGAGGCCACCTGGACCCAAACAGCTGCTTCCAATTTTAACAGATCTTGAGCATTTGCTTTAATTCCTGAGACATTCTTCCTGAGGGAGGAGTCAAGGTGAGGAAGGGGCACTAATGTGAGCACCTTGTTAAAGGGAAGTACTCCTGAATTGACTTGTTAATACTGCCAGAGTAGATTCTGCCACCTCCTCCCTCCCATTCTATGGTGGCTCCATCCACAGTAAAAAGGCTGTAGCTCAGTGGTAGAGCGCATGTTTCATCTACCTGCCCCAGGGCCTAACGCTTTCCTTAGAGTTGGAAGCAAGACGGATCTTTGTGTGCCAACTGTGGCTACGGATGTTCTGAGCCAGCATCAGCACCTGGCATACTTTGGCAGCTGCCAGGCACACCGCTGATTGCCTGCCCCGGACACACTCACAGTGGCCCAGCACTAGCAGCTTGATTTAATTATTCTTTACATTTTCCCACAGTGCCCCTGACTTACTGTTACTCTGGGGCATTATGGGAAACGTAAAAGTGTGGCTAGATCCAGCCTCCCAATGGTACTTGCAGTGCTGCCACTACAGCTAGGTAAGCCCATCTGAGCCAACCAGAGGACGCTTTGCCCAGGGGCCCTGTGGAATTTCTCAGAATCATCAGTTTGAGAGTGAAAGGACCCTGAATATAAAGAAGGGCTATGAGGAGGCAGGGACCAGTGTTGGTGATCCCTACTGCATCAGCGGGGATCCTCCCAGTGACAGCATCTAGGCTCCCCTGGGCAGAGAATCCACTTTTGGGGAAGTAAGGGGGGGAATGTGGGAGAGGGAGAAACACAGAGAAGGAGAGTCTCACAGCTAGGGTAGAAAATTAAAAGTGAGTGCCATGTGATCCAGTGTGGTATAATGATAAGGATGTTGAGACACCAGGGTTTGAATCAGCAAGGAAGCTCACTGGATGACCCTGGGTCAATCACTATATATCTCAGCTTAAATTACCTCACAGGGTTGTTGTGAGGATCAAATGAGGAGGGGAGAACCATGTATGCCACCTTGAGCTCTTTGGAAGACAGGCGGGATATAAATGTAAAAAAAGAAAGAAATGTTATAGATTGAAATTAAATGTGGGTCCAAATATGGGTAAAGGTGAATGTTACTGATCTGGAGGATTTCTGCAGCCCCACCAAGTAGATGGGATGTAAATGGCTCTTGTGGAGATCAACAAAGGTTTTGGGGAATTGTCCCAGTCCACCAGCACCAGGCTACCAGCATCTTTCATGGGCAATTGAAGTCCTGCACTCTACGCTCAGGTGTCTGTCTTCCCCTCCTTACCCTCTTCCTGCTGGTGGTTGCATCACTGCCAGGCTGTTTTCAGCTCTTTAATCAAAAATCAAAGTGCCGCCTGGGAGTTACAAACACCACCTAATGTATATTGATGCTCTCTTCTGTCTTTCAGGGTCGCCATGGCAACAGCATCCTCTCAAGTTTTGATACCCGATATCAATTTTAACGATGCCTTTGAAAACTTTGCTTTAGATTTTTCCAGAGAGAAGAAACTGCTGGAGGGGCTGGATTATCTAACAGGTTTGTGCCAGTTCTGCAGTCCCAGCTCATCCCCCATACACTCTTAACCTCCCACCCCCACCACCGGTTTGACCTGCTTTGCTTTGCCATTCCTTCACTGCTGCAACAATGTCAATGGAAACGGGGGAAATGGTTTCATTATAATTTACTTTCCCTATAATTTACATCTGATGTTCTTTAACTAATGCCAATGATCCAGCTTGCTTTGCATTTCAGTGGGGTTCTGCTTTTACCAATCCAGAACAACAGAGGCCTCTGAAAAGGCCAATACGCACGTGATGCTGCTGTTGGCACACCACTGCAGATCATGTTAATGTGGATTAATAGCGGTGTGCTTCATCCTGCAAATAGCCAAGTGAGCTCATACCAGTTCACTAGAGCCTGGGATCTAGCATAGAGAACTGGGTTTTTTTCTCCTTCACAGTCACTCTTGGGGACACCATGCTCAAGGGCACACAGTATATTCGAGATAATGCATCTGAGTCATCTTTTGCTTGTTTTGAAATCCTGTGGAAGGGAGCAGGATTCCCTTCCACCAGGGTCAAGCTCAAGTGGAGAGGGAAAGAGAGACCCCCCAGGAGCTGGCTAACTGCCTTGACTCCTGCTGAAGAAGAGGAGAAGGAACTGCCATCAGACACAATGCTTCATTCTTCCGGATGGCAGCAATAGGTTTTTGGTAAGCCAAAGAAGCTGTCTTACTCTGGGAGCGACTGCTCTTCCTTCGTAGGCAAAAGCAGCTGCCCCGAGTAAGCAAGCATAAAAAAAGTTGCTATTTCTGCCGGGCAAGAGATGAGCAGGGTGGGCAATGATTATTCTGGTCCACATATGCAGGTAGAATGAGGTGGGAAAGTGTACTGTACCCACTTCAAGCTACAGGTGGGCGTATGCCATTTTTTAATGCTTCCTCACATAAAATACTTCTTGCAAAGTGGAAAATAAGCACAGTCCACTTCCTGCTGTGCTAGGTTTCTACATAGGAGCATTTAAAAATGGGACTTTCATCACCTGCATCTTGAGGTGTACAGTCCACTCTTCTCCCTCAGGATTCTACCACCTTACTCTGCTGGATATCTAGCCAAGGCCACAATTCAGTGATAGAACGTCTGTTTTGCATGCAGAAGGGCCCAAGTTTAATCCCTGGCATCTCTCAGTAGGCTTAGGGAAGATTCCCTGACTGAAACCCTGGAGAGTGTAGACCAGCCTTCACCTTCCTGTCTTCTTGCTTTCAGCCAGTTCAGGGGTGGCCCTGGCTATTACGCAGAATGGTCTTCACGAAGGCCTCATCTTCACTATACATTTAAAGAGAAGGGCTTTTTTAAATAGGCAGCTAGATCCAAAGTGGGCAATTTAAAAAGAATATTTAGGCAGGTCAAAAATTCAAGTAATGCAAAAAGTTTTATTGTCTTAGGAAGAAAGGGACTGATAGCAACATGAAAAGTGAATTAAGGCCACACCCATACTATACATTTGAAGCAGTATCATACCACTTTAAATAATCATGGTTCCCCACCCCCAAGTATCCTAGAAACTGTAGTTTGTTAAGGATGCTGAGAGGAGACCCCCTCACTTACTGTGATTACACTTCTACACTGCTGGACTGTTAAAGTAACATACTTACCTGAAGTGATTGCTTTTACCCTATGCTGTTTTTCTAATCTGTGGTGGCTAACATGGCTTCTTGACAGCCGTCAAGCTGCTAACGTCCTGTCTGTTGTGTCACCTGTTTCCCCTACAGCACCCAACCCACCGTTAGTCCGTGAAGAGCTTTGCACTGCCTCCCATGACACCATCACCGTCCACTGGATCTCGGATGACGAGTTCAGCGTCAGCTCATATGAACTCCAGTACACCATCTTCACTGGCCAGGCCAACTTCATCAGTAAGTAGCTGTTGGCTAGCTTGTCTCCCCATTCTGCAGGCAAACTTGGAAAATGTGAGCACCTTCACGTAGTGGAATGCTGCCCCCCAGGCGTGCTGAGTGAAGGATGCAGCATCGCCGTTAACCGTCTCCTTGCTCATCTTGAATTTTTGCCTATGGAAATGTTTTGGGCGAAGGAGAGGGATTGGGGAGGGAAAGTTTCTCTCACAAGCACCGTTTTCCTTCTTCACACATTGTCCACTGCCTGTTTGCCGCTGCTGCTTCCCTGATCTGCAGCTCAGGTGCCGTTTTCCGAAATCCATTGGCTTCTTTCTTTCATAAGCTTAGCCATTTGGGGGGGATCATGCAAGTAATGTGATGATATCATATCTTTGCACAGCCAGTCAGATGTGTGACAATCTTACTAAGGCTGAGCAGAGTGAGGAGAGCAATGTTTCCTGCCCCAACTCTGTATGGGTGAATGCTCTTACCCTTCTTTGCAGCCCTCTCTCTCTCGCTCGCTCGCACGCACGCACGCACGGACACACACTTTTGTTGTTTTGAAAGTACTACAGTATCCTGGACATAAAGTTCAGCTCAGTTTAGATGGACCTGTAATCTCCCCACCACACCCCCATGTTATAAATGGTCCTACCCCCCCTGTTTGTAAATCCTCTGGAGCCAGAGCAACTGAGGCTATAGTTTAGAAAACTGAGAAGGGGCAGAACCGTCGTAGCTGAAGCAAACAGTAGTTGAAGTGACAGATGCCCAATAAGAGGCTGAGATGTGAATGTGGTTCCCAAAGCAGTGTTTTGCAGGGAGGGGGACTTTTTCCCTAAGAGACCCTCCAAACATTGTTTTGTTTTGTGTTTTTGCAGGGGGGAGAGGAGGTGTTTTCTGCAACACGTCATTGATGCAATAATAATGCATTGGGGTTGATTTGTACTGAACTGTCCACACATCATTCCAGTTTGTTAGTTGTTCTGCAGCGCTTCCTCAGTGTTACTATGTTATTGCGGTCTGGAGGGCCATTCTTGCACAATAGTGCAACAGAAGCAAAGCAAAAAACAAACAGGGATATTTGTGGTGTAAAAAGTTATAGGATTTCAGCAGGAAGTAATGGGACATGCGCTAATTGGAAACAAAGCGGTATATCCACTCCAACACTTTTGCAGGTGCAAATAGTACTGAAAGGGGGATCATGTGTAACCACCGCAGTAGCACCATGAGCACAAATCATTGTGAATGCACAATAAAAAGGGTGTCTGGAGCAGCAAAGTGCTTTTTTACCTTAGTAGGGCAAACTTGCAAGCAATGTTGTACAACTTAGTGATAGTGAACCTCAGGCCCAGCGACCAATTGTGGCCTCCCAGGCCTCTCTGTTTGGCCTTTGGAACTCTCTCCAGGCCACACTCCCTCTCCCTAGGCCACACCCCTCACTGGCCCTGCTTCATACCCCCAGTGTCTTTACCTAGCTACAATGTGTCTTTGAACCCTGACCATGCCTCCTGCTTGTCTGGATTGAGGATAAAGAGGGGTGTGTGAGCCTACTGTACAAAGATAAAAGTATACATTTGTTGCTTCACCCACTTTTGCCTCTGGCTCCACCCACCACTGGCATGTGGCCCTCGGAAGACTGTCCAGAAGGGAATGTGGCCCTCAGGTTGAAAAAAGTTCCTCACCCCTGCTGTACAACTTTGTGGTGGTGGTGGTGGGAATGCATTGAAAGATTTGGAGTACATAAACCTGGATAAGCCCTAGGACAGGTTATAGTATTAGCAAGGCTACCAAGGACACCTCTAGCCTCAATGCCTCAGTGGAAACATCTTACCTGCTTGAAGGTTATCCGCTCAGCAAGGTTGCCCATGGGAATCTTTGCACTGGTTAAAATTGACTTCAAGTCACATCTCTCCTGCTTCATGCAAGCGGATATCAATGCTGAGAGGTGCCCGTGCAGCAGTTGCATGACCAGAATAAACCTATAAAGCAAACCTAAATTAAAAGAGACTTGTTTTAATTAAGCAGTCTATGCATTTTTCTAAATAAATTCTAAATAAATATACATTGTGTAAATCAGAGCAAATTCACAAACAAAATCGGCATGTTGGAAGTGGATTGAGGGAGGTCCATGCAGAGTTTGACTTGTAGCAAAATGGTTGTGGGGACTCTCAGTTTGACCTGGGCTTACTGTACCGTCACAGAGCTGCGGAAAACTTGGGTGCTGTTGCGCTAAATGTGGTTCACTTGGTACCTGGAGAAGCTGGCACCACCCAGCAGTTTCTGCACTCAATTTGAGACTCTCAGCATGGCAATTTGATTGTGAATTGGCTCTCAGCAAGGCCAGAAAATAACATGATGTGATTACAGGGCGGAAAGGGGAAGGAGTGGTTTGCAAGAATTTTAACTGGATACTACAAAGGCAAATCTCTGAGTGGCTTGTTTTATTTCTGGCCTGTAATTGCTCGTCTCCAAGATGGCCCATCAAGAAGGTAATGGAGTTAAGCTGCAGGGCAGAGAAGTGTAGTGGCCACAGGTTAACTTGATGTGATGGAGGGAACACAGACTTCCCTAGACAGTTGTTGTTTATCAGTAATGAAACATGTCCACAGAATAACCAGCTTCAAACTCTATCATTTCATGTCCTTTTTATCCCACCTGTCTCTCATCAGGTCCAAATCCTTTTTGTTAAGCAAATAAAAAAAAACTTCAGTTATTCCATTTGCTAGCTAAGCACCAATTCAGATGTTCAAGAGGAAAATCACATGGTGTACTTCTCCTAGCACTGTATTGCTTTAGTAAATAGATGGGCAAAAGCACCCTGTACATGGAAAGTCAGCAGGTTGGGGACAAGGGTTCTAGCCTTATCCTGATGTGCTAGTTTTCCATATGCACGGAGAGGTTTACCGTGGAGAAAAGTTTGAACTTGTGAGTGCCAGCCTGCCTTCTGAAGTGTCACATTCTTAAAATGTCTGTACCATTTTTCCTGAATGTTTGAATGGATGCTGTGTTTAATCCATTGTTGGCTAATTGATACATTGGTTGTGTATTCACCATACATTTAAAGCACATCCTCTACCCTCAAAGAATCCTGGGAACAGTAGTTTACCCCTCACAGAGCTATGGTTCCCGGCACCCTTAAGAAACTACAGTTCCCAGGATTCGTTGGGGGAAGTCATGTGCTTTATATGAATGGTGTGAATGCATTCTTAGTGAGGAAAGCGTGAGCGTGGAAGAAGCGTCTCAGAGAGCACGTCTCCAGGCAGTTAGAAAAAAAGTTGAAGAGGAGAAAAGGCCTGTAGCTCAGTGGTAGAGCATTTGCTTTGCATGCAGAAGGTCCCAGCTTCAATTCCCAGCCTCTCCAGGTTGGGCTCAGAGGAAATCCTGGAGAACCACTGCCAGTGAGTGTAGACAGTACTAAGCTAGACAGACTAAGGATCTGAGTTTGAGTCCTTCCATCGGCAAGCAAAGACTTTTTTATTCCAACAAGCCTTTGGAACTGAAGGCTGTTAAGGACAGGGCTTGATGGGTGCTGCATTGCTATTGTCTAATTGTATTATTTTAAACTAAGTTTAATGAATGGTTTTAATACTGTAAATAGTTTAATTCTATTTTAATCTAGACTTTTGTATGTTTTTAATTATATGTGTGCTTTTATCTGGAAGCCGCCGTAAATTCCAGTTTTGGAAAAAGGGCGGGGTAAAAATAATTATAATAAATAAATAAATACAAGGCAGCTTCCTATGTTCCTAGAGTGAGAAAGTTTGAAGGTCTGCCAGACATTCTGTGGGTTTTGAAGGGTGGAGTAGAGGCCTAAAGGATTTGTTATCCACAGAGATGGGTGGTCCAGTGAATCACTCCATGTAATAAAATCTTGTCTCTCTTGAGACCAGCTGTTCAAAGAGCCCCACTGGCAAGCATGTATCACTGCCCTTTTGCATGCATGCACACACACACACACACACCATCGGCTAATAATAATAGGATTGATTTACTTTTTCTCCCACTGTCCCCAAGGAATTTCATAAAAGGCCGCTGAGTAATTCTGTTAGAAAATGCCTGTCTTGTCTAATCACTCCTGTAACACTGTAGAAACTTTGTTTGGCAGGGAAGGAGTTTAAAGTGAGACTGAGGGCTAGGTAAAATACAAGAGTTACAGTCAAAACACAAAATAACAAAACTGTCTAGCCTAGTCAGTACTTACAAAGAGGTAAACAGCAAAATAACTTCATGGTTCCACATCTCCCCAGAGATGTATAGCCTGGATAGTGGATGAAAGATGGAACTTCACCTAGGTAGCATCAGCAACCATAGGGTACAGTGGGGAACAAAGACTTAAGGACTGAATCCTGTTCTTATGGAAAAATGCCCAGCAACAGCCAGGAGTTAATTAGCCAATCAGGGGGCTTTCTGATGATGAAATATTTCTGGAGTTTTCGTGCCCAGTGGTCACATACTCCCCAACCTTCCCAGGTACCAGTCTCCACTGATAAGCAGGTGTTCTTGCTTGCACGTAATTAGCTACCTTCAGCTGTGAGAACTGCAAACTCATAGCCTCTCAGAGGCCCCATCTCAGACAAGATGTTTCCCCCCACAATTCTTTGCCTCAGATCCATTTTAGAAATCTGGCGTTCTTGACAGGCCCAATTCAAGATGTTGTCACTTATGTGGAAAGCCCTCAAAGACTTGGGACTTAGGTATTTGTCAGAGCACCTCTTCCCATATCAACCAGCTCGAGTCCTGAGATTGCCAGAAGGCCATGCTTGTACTCTCACCGACAGATGTGAACCTTTGTGTGGGAACCTGAGGTAGGGTCTTCTCTGTGGTGGCACCCCAGTTGTGGAGCTCTCTCCCCTTGGCGGTGCAGATGGCTACATCACCAATGAGCTTGTTTTCCCAAGCTCTCAGTGAGAATCTTCAGAAAATATTGAATAGAATTTAGGAGCGTAGGAAGCTGCCTTATTCTGAATCAGAGCATTGGTCCGTCTAGCTCAGTATTGTCTACACTGACTGGCAGTGGCTCTACAGGGTTTCATGCAGGGGTCTCTCCCAACTCTACCTGGAGCTGCCAGGGACTGAAATTGGGACCTTATGGATGCAAAACAGATACTCTCCCACTGAGCTGTGGCCCTTCACATTGTGGCAAGATCCCAAGTGAAACCTCTCGCCACGGTTGGTGAGAATTTTCAGGAAAACCTTTTTCTCCTGTTGTTTCATCCATGCCAAATCCTATGTTGCCCTTTGTCCTCCAACACTGTAGGAAAGGCCATGTATTTTCCCCCCTTTGTGAGTCACTGTGCTTGTTAGTGTCTATGATTATCAGTTTGTTAATTAGCACCATCTAAGTGACAAAAAAGCAGATTCCTTAACAGAATTCGACATCTGTCCCTGTGTTCCTACTCAGTCTTTGCAAAAGAGCTAGCAACAAAGCCAATTCAAGTCCGTTGTTATAACAAAGCCTTCAGTGTTTATTGGGATGGTTAATCAAATTAGAAATCATTGAATTGACTGAAAAGGTGACCTTAATTATTTGGGCCACCAGCAGATTATTATTTTTTAAGTATATTAAAGGGAAGTCCTTCTAAACACTGCAGATGGCAAGGACCATTTTAAGAGGGATCCTCCCATCTCTCGCAAGAGGGGAAAACACCTCTTCCAAGACAATCTCACGTTTACATCATCTGAAAACAAATAAAAAATGCTCGTTGCTTCAGAAATATTGTTTCCATCAATATGCAGATTTGGAATGTTTTGATTCCGCAAGCAAAAGTTATAACACCAAGCTGTCAGTGACGTGACCTCCAATCCATTTGCCCACCGAGGGACTCTCTTGGCTGGGCCAATGTTGCTTTAATGAGCTTCGTTTCCATTGCATAATAAAATGAGCTGGTCTCTGTCACTTCTTTTCCTTCACACTTCTCCTGCAGGCTCCTCTGAACCTGCCAGGCAAAACAATAAATCAACTGGAAAGATGCAGCCTCCCACCTAGGGATGGGGGAGAATATTGCCAAAACAGACCTGGCACTGGATTCCAGCTGAATTCGATAGTTTGCCATCCTTTCAGACTGGCACCTATTTCTTGGTGCAGGCCGCAGCTGTAATCGGCATGGATTTTGTGGCCGCGGCTGCAAATCAGCAAGAATTTATTCTTTCAAACTTTCCCCCCTATTTTATGTTGAGTTATTTTCGTAATGCTCCATAAATGGCGTGTTTCCTTTAAGAAGCCAGCAATTCATGCCCTTGTGACTTCCATCGCTTGTCAGTCAGCTGCTCGCGAAACCCCAGGCATTGCTAACAAGGAAAAGAAGCTTCAGTTAGCCAATTTAAAATCACGTTTCATTGTACTTGCAAATAAATACCCGTGCTGCGAAGCCTCCTAGGTTCATTCTTTAGCCCTCTTTTTCTCTGTTTTCACATCCCCTCACTTCCCCAAATTTTAGTAACCTTAGTATTTTACAGTAATGTTCCCAATGAAGCCAGTTTTGAATCTAGGTCGTCCTAAGGGTAAAGGGTAACCCTGACACCTTTTGGCTCCAATCGGGTAACCTCTGAGACTTTTGCCTCAGACTTTTGCCCCAGAAAGCACTTGTTACAATTACCGGAGCCCTTTAGAGGTAACTGACTAGACTGAACAGTCTGAATTCAGTCTGTCCAGTTGTGGTCAGGATGGCACTCTGTCCACCACTACCTCAAGTGGGTTTGTTTTGCTTTGCTTCTTTGCTTGGAGCATGGTCCTATTGACCGATACAGGACCCTGATTGACCTCCTCTTTATTATTAAATATGAAGAGCACATTGATTGGAGTTTTCACAAGGTTGATATATGCAAAGATGCTTCTGCAATGTAACGAGCTTTCTGGGTTTTATGGCTTGCCTTTTGTATCAGTCGCTAATGTTGACCTACGTGTGAGAGGAATGGGAAACTGCTCCTGTCTTCCTGGAGGGTCCTTTGGGACCTGCCCTTCTTTGGTAAAGAACAGATGAACAAACTACACATATACAGATATTTAACATACATTGTAATACCTTGAGACCTCCATGGCTCCTGACATTGATAACTACAAAATTTTGACCACCAAAAAAAATAAAAATAAACCGTGGATCAAATCACCCAAAAACGCACACAGCAGATCGAATCAGCAAGTGCAAGAGCAAGCAGGAACAAAAAAATGGCAGATTGGGGTTAAATGACAGATTATCGGAATGCAAGCGGATCGGAACCATGCAGCGAACCCCATCCCAACTCTCAGCCTGCCTTGCGCTTGCTTCTCCTATGGCTTTCTGTCTCTGTTCTCAGGTGATAGATATCTCTCTTTGGATTAGATAGATTCATGGAGGGTGGCTTCCAGCAACAGGTACTAACCATGGTGCTGAAGATTTTGTTTGATCCATGTTTTTAAGCGAAGCAACTTTAATCTGCACTTTTACAGGCTAAATGTGTAATTTAGGGGGAAATGTGTACAAAATGCACATTTGGGGAGGGAAGAAATGTGTACAATTTAAATGCTAATTTTTTACGTGGTTTACAAAAAAAAGCTGGATGGAAAGAACCTACGGTTGAACACATGAAAAACTGACATGGACTGGAAGTAGATTGATCTGTCCATCTCTGGCTTATTGGAACCTCGATGCCCTTAGGGAGGATGCTTCGGAATACCAGTTGCTGGGGGATCAGCACCTGCTTGTGGGCATCTGAGAGTAGGGCTGTAAGAAGGCATCATTTCCCTGTCCCATCCTATATTTGTTTCATTCAGCACTGTTTCTGTTCCAATGCAGTTTGTCTTCCACCAAAAACTGCATTATTAGAATCGCTGTCTGCTATGGTGAAATTAGGTACATTGTCATTACTTTATTCCATCCCATTCATTTCAGTGCAAAGGAAAAGCAATGCAGATTGTGGGAGTTCAGGCTATAATCAAATATGTGTCATTTGAGGACTGAAAGCAGTAGCAACAGTGTTGGATTGATTTCCATTCCAGACATGGGATGAATAGATGAACATTGGCAATTTTTGTTTTCATCAGAATTCTCTTACGTCCCTATCTGAGAGGCATCTCAACACGCACCTGGTTGACCATTGTGGAAAATAGGATGCTAGACTCGATGAACCTTTTGCAGCATTTTTCTTACATCTCTCTGCTCCCCTTCTTCCTTCCTTCCTTCTGCAGGCCTGTACAATTCTATGGACAGCTGGATGATCGTCCCCAACATCAAGCAGAACCACTACACAGTGCACGGGCTGCAGAGTGGCACACGATACATCTTCCTCGTCAAGGCAATAAACCAGGCTGGCAGCCGGAACAGCGAACCTGCCAGGCTCAAGACAAACAGTACGTGTCTCCAGGCATGCCTTTTCTTCCAAGCAGCAAATGGGGAGGAGAAGCTGGGGTATGAATGGGTTGCATTGTCAAGGCCGCTTTACAAATGTATGGTGTGCTCAGGGTTTACAGTCTAACAGAGAACTCTCTCTACAGTGTGTGGCTCCCTTTGGGAGGCCTGTCTGTCTTGGCAATTTCTTCAAAGTGGAAATACATGGAGATAATTCTGAACTCATCCCTGGAGATGCCCTGGTCTTATACTTCAGATGCTGTTGAGGTTCTTGTCTGTCTAGGGCTGTCAGGCTCACTGACCTTCTCAATATAGGCCGTGTTGGACTCATTCTGCAGGCAAAATTGCTGTGGCCCCAAACTGGCTTATTTATTCTGTTACAGTGGAAGAAAGTAAGGTGGAAACAAAGGCATTCATGCTGGCTGTTGAAAGGATAGGAAGCCACTGCAGGGATTGACATCCAAGGGCCTGAAATGCAATTTTTGATTGACTGTAGGAACTCACTGAGCATAAGTAAAAGGATGGTGAAAATACTATGGTTTCTCCAGAGGCTCTACTTGGAACCTTCTAGGTTCCAAACCCTAAACCTCTCCATAGCTGTGCTGTCTTGGACTGATGGGAGTTGTAGTCCAAAACACCCAGAGGATACAATGTTGAGGAGGGCTGGGTTAGAAGGTATCAGAGAGGTCTTAAGCAACCAGTTGGATTCAATAACTGTCAATAGTTGTTATGACATTGGCTTGGACCCTAAGATAAGTTAACTTAAGGAAGTTCATGGAAGGAACGTTTCCCATAGCAACATAGGAAGCTGCTTCATATCCAGTTTATACCATTGATGCATTTAGCTTAGTATTGTCTATACTGGCAGGGAACATTCCCAGCCGTCTCTGGAGATGCCAGGGATTGAACCTGGGGCCTTCTGCATGCAAAGGAGATGGTCTGCCACTGAGCTATGGCTGTTCCCCTTCTCTGCCCATAACAACCCCCTGTGCCCCACTTTATTCAAAAGAGGCTCCCCCCACTCCTCCACAGAGGCTTTTAGGGGGGTTGCAGGTGGCTGCACAGCAGGAGACAAGAAGCATTTCTTCTGTGGATGTCCTTAACTTGGGTTAAGTGCACACTTGTTCCTTAAAAAGCAACAAGACCATTTTATCTGGGTGCAGTTTGAAACGAATCTGAACACAGCTGTACACATCTTTATTGTTTAATTGGAATACACCCAGCCCTGCTGCTGATGTCAAACCTTTTAGAACCGCCCACAGCAAAGTGTTTCCATTGGACGCACCTCAGAGTTGCAACGGGTTGATCGGCTGAACAGTTTTGAATTCGGTGTGAAGCTGGCTTGAAGGAAAAATGCATCCGTTCTCAAAAAAAACCAGATTTTGAGTTTAAAGGGGCGTGGTTTGATTGATGTCATTTGTCCCTGGATTCACAACACAGAGGTAGAGGCGCACTGAAACCAGTATAACCGCAAGTGTGTCCGTAACTTGTTAAGATCTAAGCCACTGGACTTTAACAGTTCTGTGAGATGTTGAAGATAGGCAAGGCTTGCAGGAAGAATGGAAGCAGAGAAGGAAGGAGGTAGGTTGTACAGGAAATCCAGTACTTGTAGTAAACCATACGGGCAGGCCTCAAGCCTACTCTTTGTTATTCCTTGGTCTACACTTTGTTGTTCCTTGTTTGACCTGTGAAAAGTGAATTTTCTGTGGGACCCCTCTTACTATTCCAAAAGCTCTGCCCCATTTTGTTGCTTGATGTTTCAATCCCAACTACCTTTTGTACTTGACTAGGCGTTTAAAATGATTTATTGCCTCCGCCACTCCCATTATTCGCCGGAAATGCATAGCGTGCAGAAATAAATACCAAATCAAATCTCGCCCGTGTGTTGAGCAGAGCGGCTCTGCTTTGATGAAAAACCAAACCACAGACCCACTCTCTTTCTCTTTTTATTATTTTAATCACTTGGATTTTTGTGTGGGTTCTGAAAAGGATGAATTGTTAGCTTGATGGATAAGCCGAGTACTAACAGTCCACCTGCTTGGGAGGGGAGTAAACACACGTCAATAAATTGCTAGGAATGGGGGATGTGGGGAAAGATGGTGTGGCGAGGGCAGCTGCCTCTTGTGTCAGTCAGTGGGGAGATTAGAATGCAGCTAAGTGCTCTGCACAGGGAAACTCCATTTGCTAGATTAACTGAGCACCCAATCAAAGGCTCGGTTTGGATTCTTTGCAATGGATCTGTCAGCTTTTGGCTTCCTACGCTTGTCAAATAAGGAGCAAGAGATTTCAGGACCGTGCTGCTGAAATTCCGAGTCTAGCAATTCTATTGCTGATTTGAAATAAAGAGTCTTGTTACAGAAACGGCGCCTCCCCACACACACACCTCTTTTCACGGCAGGAAGATTGGCTGGCTATTGAAACCGTGCATCTTCCAGCCCTGAGGGGACGAATAAAAGGGCATTCAAATTGAGAGACTCATAATCAGTATTGTGGTTCTCAGATGTTACTCGGCCTTCTAATTATAGTTGCCCCAAAGCTCCTGCGGGAGACATCTGCAAGAAACAGCACAAGTATCCAGAAGTCTGCTTTGCCAGCCCTAGGGCCCTTATGAAAGGCAGCTTGGCAATTTCTCTTTGAGATGAAGTTCCTAAATTTTCTGCCAGGGTAACTGGGTAGAAAGCAGTGAGTGGTTGTTCCACCGAGATCACTCTAAACTCAAGGAGCAAAGGTCTGCTCAGCTGAGCCATTCACACCCAGCCAAGGCTTGCCTGCATCTTAATTTCAAGCACTCCGAGCACTGGCTTTTCCCTGAAGGCAGGATGTGAATTATGCAGGGGCACCTGGGAGAGACCAAGCAACTGGATGCTTGAAGGAGAAGGTGCAGGAGGATCTCCTCTGGACTTCAAATACTATGGCAGAATCGCAAGCCCATTGGGCATTGTGGCAGCGATGAGAGAGGGTGTCAGGGCCAATGCAGGTCAGCCCTGCAATCAATCAGGTGTTTGGGTCCATAGCAGAATACTGGCCATCAGTCTGAGGGACCAAAGGTGAGTAAGAACAATCCTGTAAGGGCTTGCTGGTTCTGTGTGCGGCTGCCTCATAGGGAGAGCTACTGAACTGCAGGTGGCAACTGCTCTTTGAAGTACTTTCAGGCCCTGGACTGACTCTGCCCACCCTGGCTGGCCATTGTATTCTCCTGGACAGAAGGGTGTATAAAAAGGTTTCCTGTTCCAGTTGAGCTTTGCTTCAGCAACATACTCTTCCCCAAGTACTGGTGGGTTCCTGCATCCTTAATTATTGTTCAGTCCCAAATGCTGGCTTGCTCGCTCCTTGATCCTGCCTCCTAGTTTGCAGTTTGGTTCTGACTTACCCTTTGGTCCTGACTACTGGCTCCTGATTCCCAACTCTTGACTCACCCCAGACTGCTGCCCGCAGCTCAGTCCTGACAGGCCCAGAGTAAGCATGGGGTAAGTTCCAGAGACATCAGCTGAAGTTCAAAGGGGCCAGAGGAAGTCAATGTAATCTGAGACAGATGAGAGGTCAAATCACAAAAGCAGTCATCTCCAAGGTCTAAGAGTCAGGTACAGGTAGTATAATCTGAGGCAGAGCAGACAGGGCTTGGGTTCTGAAAAGCAGCAGGACAGGGGAAGGAAGCTGAAGCTTAGCTGGGTAGTGATGAGAAGATGGAGGAGTAAGTTCTGAAGTTAGGGTTTTGTAGAGCCTGGTGGACAAGGATTGGCCCTTGTGAGTCAGCTGGTGGATTATTCAGCCAAGAGACAGTGCCAATGCTACAGCCTAGTACAGAGCTCAGTCTGTAAAGCTTGTATGAGGAATTCAACACAGAGAGCTCCTCTAGATGACCAGTTTATTCAGTATTCATCCTGATTTGCTTGCACAAAGCTTACATAGTGGTTAGGCTATCTGTCTTTATTGAGCATTTATTGTGATTTGTTTACAGAACGGTTATACAACAATGAACATTCATCCTGCATTCATCCTGCTTTGCTTGCCAGGTGTTTACAAGTCTTCCTGTTAATCATACATTCATCTCACTCTTTTCAATGCTTTTCCCTGTCACTTTCCAAACTGCAAAAAAGTCTGGTTTGGTTTTTTTTTAAATTAAATTGGATATATTGCACTAGGGCAACAGAGCCCTTTAATCCACTTTGGATGCATTTGAATCTTCCTCGCAAAATACTGGCAGTCTGGAGGCACCCGGGGCCTCTCTAGAACTGGTGTTTTTTTGCGGGTCTATTCTGCAACATGTCATTGATGTAATAACAGTGCATTAGTGGTGGATTTATACTGGATGCACATCATTCCACTTTATTAGTTTTCTGTGATGCTTCCCTAGCGTTTTTACATTATTGTCTTCTGGAAGGGCACTCTTGTGCTACAGCACAACAAAACCAGGATGAAAAAAAATCCTTTGGGGTATGAAAAAATTACAGGATTTCATCAGCAAGCTATGGAAACAAAGCAGTATGTCCACTCTAAATCCTTTGCAGGTGCAAACAGTTTTGAAAGCAGGATCATGTGGAACCACCCCAATAGCACCATGAGCACAAATTATTATAGATGCACAATAAAAAGGGAGTTTGGAAGTGCCCACAGAGTCCTGGGGGCACAGGAGGTATGGCATTAGAGTGCGGCTGCTGAGAGCCCTGGTTAGAAACACGCATACCCCTACCTCTGGTGCCTTACAGAGGATCATCTTCCGTGAGCCCTATCTTTGTGAGCTACTCTCCCCTCTTTGTAGAGTGCAGGGATGTGGCTTAGGGCGGGACCACACTTCACTACACAAAAGCAAGTTAGTCTTCGACCTCCTGGCAGTAAGGAGGATATGGTGGTTCAGCAAGAGTGACAAGGCAGCATGTAGGAAAAGGTTCAAAGTGCTCTGCCGAAAGGTTCAAAGTGTTCTGACCAAATGAATTGAGACAGAGCTACCCCTATGTGCTCTGATCATGTTACATCTGTTGAACATGGGTCATGGGTGGGAGCGGGGGATATCTAAGCTTTATCCATCATATTTAGGAAAGATGCTTCCCTAAAATAAATCACATCTATCTAACCTGCCACATCCTCTGTTTTTCGAGTGGTGGCTTAAATTCATGTATGCATCTTTTCCTAAATTATTGCCTCCCCTGCACTCCAGGTAGCTCACGGACGCTTGCTTTCAATATCGACACTCTGTAAAAGCCATTGATACAGAAAAAACATAAGATAAACATTTGACAGCTTTATTGTTCAAAAGCCCACCCGAGTAGATGGGTCTGACAGCCTTCCCATGCCCCAAACACTAACACAAGAGTGCTGTAGTGGGTTTTGTCTGCAGTTCTGCTTCAGTTGGGGAATAGAAGTAGATCTATTACTCTTCCTCTCCACCACTACCCTCTAAAGAACATCCTCAAGAGGAAGCTGGCTTGCTGCCATGCCAGATGGACTCGGAGACCTACCTGCTGTCATCTGTTGCATCTTAACCAGAATTGGTTCTGAGAAACTCTTGGGTTGTGCAGCCACAGAGCTCCAAAGCTGGCTGATTGATGGGAGACCAGCTGTCTCCCTCAGAACAGCGATGGTGCTATCTGATGGTGCTGTCCTCAGATAGCACTGACTTTCCAAATGTGATTGTGGCGCAGATGGTGATTGAATGAATGTTGTAAGACAGGAGGGTGGAGTTCCCTTCCCTACTCCTCGCGGATCAACTTCAACATCACGTTTGGAGCAGGTAGGCATGGTTTGGAGGAAACGGCCTCATTGGCTAAATTAGGGTTCTTACCAGGCCTAATTAGGCTCACAGGGTGAAGATTCTCCACTCACAAGCAATTTCTGTGGTGGATCTGACCAAAGGTCCATCTAGGCCACATTCATATCATACATTTATCCCACTATTACTCCACTTTAAACAGTCATGGCTTCCCCCAAAGAATCCTAGGAAGGGTAGCTTCTGAAGGGTGCTGAGAGCTGTTAGGAGACTCCTATTCTTCTGACAGAGCTACAGTTGGCAAAGTGGTTTAACAACCAGTCCCTCTTCCCAGAGAACTCTGGGAATTGTGGCTCTATGAGGGGAATGGGGGTCTCCTAACAAATCTTATAATCTTTCACAAACTACACTTCCCAGGATTCTTTGGGGGAAGCCATGACCGTTTAAAGTAGAATAATAGTGGAATAAATGCATGGTGTGACTGTGGTCCTAGTCTTGCATTCTATCTCTAAAGGGGACTATTCATATGTTTCTTGCAAAGCTCACATGAAGGCGAGGACACCCTGTTTGTCTCCCACCATGTGGTGCTCAAGAGATTTTCTGCCTTTGGACATGGAAGGCCCTGTTTAGCTATTGCTGGTTGCAACCTGACTAGTGGCAGCCAACAAGAGTCCTTCACCTTGTGGCCCTTGTATCTTCCAGAGGGAATCTTTATGGAGTGACCGCCACAGAATGAAGCTGAATGTTAAGATTCAGGACAAAAAGGAGGTATTAATTCACATAGCATGTAGTTAAACTATGGAATTTGCTCCCTCAGGATGCAATGACAACTACCAACTTGGATGGGTTTTAAAAGAGGATTAGGCCACTTCATGGAGGATGAGGCTAACCATGGCTACTGCCCACGATGGTTTGGTTCTGCCTCTGTGCCTCTGAATACCAGTTGCTGGGAATCACAATTGGGGAAAGCACTGTTGCACTCAGATCCTGCTTGCAGGCATCTATTATTATTAGTCTATAGGCATCTGGTTGGTCACAGTGAAAACAGAATGTCAAGCTGGATAGGCCTTTGGCCTGATCAAGCAGGGCTTGTGTTCTTATGACAGTGAATTGGCAAGTGAATGTTCTGCAGAGATGCTGTTCTTCTGTTGGGAACCTAGGTCTGAGTCCAACTCCCTGTGGCTGGAAAGGAGGCAAGTACCTGGAGTAGAAAGGGTGACGGGCCTACAGGAAGGGAACAGTCTAGAAGCACAGAGGGCTTGTGGCTTCCTTGGGCACAAGGTTGCAGGAAGTCTTGGAGCTATATAGCAGATATAGCAGGCAGTGGCATAGGAGTGGCATTCCAGGATCACTTGCTTTCCAGGACTAGGAGGGGTTGGCTTTGCCAGGTTCATATTGCAGCTTGAAGCACATGCAGTTTCTTCCTCCAACCAGTGGCATGAGGAATTCTGCTGCATTTTTGGTGTAAGCCTCACAGTGCATCTAAAGGAGAAACTTCTTCACCCAGCACATACTTAAGCAATGGAATTCACCCCCATAAGATGTGGTGATGGTCACCAACTCGGATGGCTTTCATAGAGTATTAGACATATTTATGGAGAATAAGACTGTCAGTGGCTGCTAGTCAGGATCAGAGGAGGCCTGCCTCTGAATATCGCTTGCTAGGGAGCAGCAAGAGGAGAGGACTGTTGTCCTCATGTCTTGCTTGTGGACTTCCCAGAGGCATCTGGTTTAGGGATGCAAGAAGGCATTCTTTTCTGTTCCGCCCTGCATTCCTCGCATGCAGCACTGTCCCTGTTCCACTGCAGTTTATCTTCTGCCAAAACATATGCTATGTGTCTTGCTGTCCGCTGTGGTGAAATTATATAATGCATGCAATTTACATAATTAATTATGCAAATCATATCATCATGTAATCACACACATTCATTTCAATGCAAAGAAAACACAGTGCAAATGAGGGGGAAAACATCATTAATTACATATCGTTTGCAGACTGAAAGCAGCCACTGCAGTGAATGCCAATCGTATTTGCTGGACTGATTTCCGTTCTGTCACAGGATCAACAAGCGAATGTGGGCAATTTCCGCTCCAGTAAGAATTCTCAGACTTCTCTAGTCTGGTTGGCCATTTTGATCTTGCTTCCCCATAGGCATCTGGTTGGTTACTGTGAGAGCAAGATGCAGGACTAGATAGGCCTTTCTTTGGTCTGATCCAACAGGGCTGCTGTTATGACTCTCTGGGTGGAGCCGTGCCCACCACCACTCTTTCTGCACAGGTTTGGATTCTTGCTGCTGTCTCCTGGCAGGATAAAAAAACAACTCATTTTCTGCCTTTGATTGGTTTCTGCAGACCAAGCTTGCATGTGAGGAAAAGGCCCTTGAAGGCGAGACTTTCCATCAGTGGTGGAAAAATTACTGTGAAGCCGCGAGGGCATGCTTTCCAGTACAGTGTAATAACAGAGCTTCTGTTGTGGGGAGTAACAAGCTCTGGCTCTGGATGTGGTAGAGAAAGACTAAATGATGCATTGATGGTATCCACAGCTCTGTAAGACCATCACTTAAGGAGGCTGTTTTCTCCCTGCAATGTGCCTGGATAACTCCCATTAATGCTAATAGAGAATAAAGCCTTTAAGGAATTCAAACCACTTAGATTTTATTTCCCCCCGCTTTGCTGGGACTTCAGCTCCATTTCTGCCCCTCCCAGAAATATCTCCCTGGCTGTCTGATAGCAACCGCAGAGGAGAGAAATCTGTTCTTAAATGTGAAGAGGCCGTAGACTGAGCATCTGGTTTGCATGCAGAAGGTCCCAGGTTCAATCCCCAGCATCTCCCAGGTGGGACTGGGAAAAGAATCCCTGTCTGATATCCTGGAGAGCTGCTGCCAGTCAGTGTAGACAATACTGAGCTAATGGCCAGACTCAGTATAAGGCAGCTCCCTATGTTCCTATGTTGTTCCTGTGTGAAACTGGAGCCGGTGTCTAGTTGGGCTGCTCTAGTTTGAGCATCTACATGTGTAGCAGAATCATGTGGAGTTGCTCTTCCTATCCTAGACTGTCTCACTTAACTGATTGTTATATTTGTATCTCTCCCTGCCATCACCACTTTTTCGGGTAAAACTGTTCCAAGCTAACTAACAAAAATCATAAAATACATATATCAAACGATAAAACAGCAAAAGAAGATCACTAAATGAACAATTAAAACACCAGTGTTTAAATCATGAAAGCCAGCTTAAAAGCATCCATTAAAATGCAAAGTGGAATGAAAATGCTTTTCAAATCCACTTAGAAGGCATTTAGGGAGGTAGCCATAAGTACTTATTTTGGGTGAGAGTTCCAAAGACATGGAGCCACCACTGGGAAGACCCCATCTCTGGCACCTGCCACTCTGATCGCTCTTAGTGGCAAGCCAGAGAGCAAAGGCTCAGAGGCCAATCTCAGGGTCCAGGCAGGTTCATATGGGTGCAGGTGGTCCGTGAAGTAGCATAGTCCCAAATCATTTAGGGCACGAGTTCCCAAACTCTGGTTCACAGACCACCAGCGGTCTGCAAGCTTCATTCAGGTAATCCGTGACGTGTCTGTGGATTTGTGGTTGAAGATAGGATATGGTTCATCCTTCATATTAAATAGTCGTATTGATCTTTTGTTGTAGTTTTATTGCTTCTTTTATTTCTTGTATTTTATTGTATTGCAGCTTGAATTCTATGGAACTGAAGTTGTAATGAAGTAAAATACAATATATGAGAAATAAAAGGAGCAATAAAAATACAATTAAAAATCATACAGCATCTAGCACAGCACATTACAGTTGCTACAATAAGCGGAAAAAAGATTTAAGTGGTCCACCAAGTCCCCCGGTAATGTTCAAGTGGTCCATGGGGAGAAAACGTTTGGGCATTACTGTATTTAGGTCTTTTAAGAGCCAAAAACAGTACTTTAACTATTAGACAACCAATGAAACTGATCCACAAGGTGACCCTTTCTCCCCCAACTTCCTTTTTTGTTTTGTTTTGTTTGAGAGCCAGTGTAACACAATGCAGAGATGAGCAGATTTCAACCTTATGGGTTCTCCTTTATTCATTAACTAGAGTCCCGATGTTACTAATAGCAGCTTGCTTGGAGTGGAATGTGCAGATGCTTAGAACTAAGGAAGTGAGTGCCTGTGAGCACATGCTCAGCCCTGAGTTTTGTTTTCAGTCCCAGATGCAAGTTCAAAGTAGTCCTTCCATGCTCAAATTCACACCTGTCCCCCCACAAGCTTTCTTTGCCAGCTTTAAGGGTAACTGAAAGACCCTTTTTGTTGCTGCTAATGTTCAATAATTAGAAGTCGGAGACAGTTGCTGATCTACATACAGGGTGGGTCCCGATCTACCTTCTGCGTATACCTTGTATTGTGGATGAAGTGTTGGATTAGATTCAGGTTCAAATCTCTACTCGGCCATGCTGCACACTGGGTGACCTTGGGCCAGTCACTTATCTCTAAGCCTAACCTACCTCACAGGGTTGCTAGGAGGATAAAATGGGGGAAGGAGACACCTCAGCCCCTTAGAGAAAGCGTAGGTTAACAATGCAATGAAAGAAGCTTCCTGTTGCTGTCTGTGATGTGAGGTATGGGGGCTCTTTCCTCATTTTTAGGGAAAGCATCTCCTTTCACTTACTGTTCTTCCGAGACAGCTGTTTGGTGCTGTTCCATCCCTGGGAACGTGAGGCTTTTCAGAAGATGGTGCCTTTCATGAAAAGAGCCAGACTTCAGCGAGCAGACTGACAATGAGCAGCAACTTGTGGAGATGAGTTGGGAGGAGGCAGCGCATCTGCTTTGCATGCAGTAGGTCTCAGGTCCAGGTAGCAGGTGATAGGAGGATTCTCTGCCTGAGACTGTGGAGAGCCAGTCAGAGTAGACTATGGCATACTCACCTGATGTGGAGTAAGCTAGGTTTCTATGTTCCATAGCTCAGTGCTAAAGCAGTGAAAGAGCCGTCGCTCAGTGGTAGAGCATCTGCTTTGTATGCAAAAGATCCCAGGTTCAGTCCTCGGCGTCTCCACGTAGAGGTGAGAGAGAATCCTGCCTGAAACCCTGGAGAGCTGCTGCCAGTCAGTGTAGACAATACTGAGCTAGATGGACCAATGGTCTGACTTGGTATAAAGTTCCTGAAAGATTGATCATAACCCTTATACCCAGTTGATCACTGCGCTCTGCAGGTGAGAGCTTCCTGCAGATACCATCTTATCAGGAAGTCCATTCCGCACAACATAGGAAGCAGACCTTTAGTGTTGTGGTACCAACCCTTTGGAATTCCTTCCCCGTAAACATTAGACAAGCACCATCTCTGTTATCTTTTCAGCATCTACTGAAGACCTTCCTCTTTCAACAAGCCTTTTAAGTAGAGACCTTGTCCAGTCTGGATTGGTTAAGATGTTTTTAAAGCTTTTTCTAAAAAGATGTTTTAAAATGTTTTTAAAGATGTTTTGTTTCAATATATTTCAGAGACGCTTTAGAGTGTTTTTAGTGGGAGGAAGAGCAGGATATACATTTAATAAATAAATAATAAAGCCACTTCCTGTATTCCTAACCTGGATGGTTGCATTTTCTTCCCCAAAGCCAACCCTTTTTAAAACAACAACAACAGGAAGCTCTGGAATTCCTTGCGTCAGGAGGCTCATTGAGCCACTTCTCTCCCAGCCTTCAGAAAGATTGCTTTATTCAGATATGCTTATGCTGCTGCCCAATCCCCTGAGTTTGTTTATGATCCTTCCATTTCTAGCAAACTCTCGTTTTAAATCGTTTTGTTGTTGTTGTTGTTGTTGTTATGTTTGTGAGCTGCTCTAGGGTCTTCCTGTGGGCTCTGAAAGTGGCAAAGAAACAAGTAAGCAAGCAAGCTGCTTGAGAAGATGGGAGCCTCTTTTTTTTAAGTTTGGCTTTGTGCTGCATCATCTTCATTCTCTTTCTGGTCCTCATAGGCCAGCCCTTCAAGCTAGATCCCAAAGTGGCTCACAAGAAGTTGAAGATCTCCAACGACGGACTCCAAATGGAGAAAGATGAGAGCTCCTTGAAAAAGAGCCACACTCCTGAGAGGTTCAGCGGCACAGGATGCTATGGTGCGGCAGGCAACATTTTCATCGACAGCGGCTGCCATTATTGGGAGGTGACGGTGGGCGCCTCCACCTGGTAAGTGACTCCACTGCTGGTACTGAGCCTCACATAGACTGCTGAGGGGGGCAGATGACCAATAGCATGTGACACCTCTGCTAAAATACCTACACTGGCTACCCATGTGCTACTGGGTCAGGCTTAAGGTTCCTGTGTCAATATACAAAGCCTTGCACAACTTGGGCCCAGGACATCTTAAGGGCCACCTGTGCTCGATCACTGAGATTATCTGGAGGAGCGCTGCTAGCTACCCCCCCCCGTTACAGAGACCCCACTGACCTCTACTAGAAGTTAGGCATTTAGTGTTGCCAGTCCCATGCTGTGAAACCCTCCTCCAGCAGAGATGCGGCAGGCACCCTCGCTTTTGACTTTCAGGTGTCTCTTGAAGACTTTTTTATGGTGATGGGCCTTTGCAGTGGTTTAAATTGGTTAACCAGTCACTTTCATGATTAGTTGTGTTGTTTTTAATTGTGTTTTTTGTTGTTGTATACTGCGCTGATGTTTTATAATATGGTGGCACAGAAATACTTTTATAAAATAAGAATAATATCCAATCCTCAGTCACAAAATTTAGAGACTGCTCTTCTAGAGACTGTAGGAAACCAAAGCAATGCTGGAGGTCATAAGAGCCCAGAGTTCTGCCTTTCTATTTCCAGCTAGCAGCTACCCAGACCCCTTCCCTTATAGTCTGTCTCCAGCATCTGATGTTTAGAGGTACATTGCGCCTGAACATGGATGCTCCATTGTGCTATCATAGCTAGAAGCTTCTGCTTTATCAACCATGAACGTGTTTGGTGGTTCTTGTTCTTTTAAAGCCCATCTAAGACCCTCCATGGCGCAGAGTGGTAAGCGGCGGTAACGCAGCCGAAGCTCTGCTCACGGCCGGAGTTCGATTCCAACGGAAGGAGGAAGCTGAATCTCCGGTAAAAGGGGTCGAGGTCCACTCAGCCTTCCACCCATCCGTGGTCGGTAAAATGAGTACCCGGCGTATGCTGGGGGGTAAAGAAAGGCTGGGGATGGAACTGGCAATCCCACCCCATATATACGGTCTGCCGAGTAAACGTCGCAAGACATCACCCTAAGAGTCGGAAACGACTCACACTACAAGTGCGGGGACACCTTTACCTTTTTAAGTTTAGTGGCTATTGCATATGGCACTTAGTATTAGTATTCATTAAATTTATACCCCTCCCTTCCTCCCAGAGGAGGACAGGGTGGCAAACCGCAAACAATAAAAAAAACCCTTTGAAAACAATTCCAATGCTAATGCAGACTGTACAAAACTCTGTTTCTTGGGGGTGGGGAAGCTTCCTCAAATATCGTATCTCACTAGTCCCATTGGTGAGTTGTACTGTGGCAGTGGCCCATGTCAAGAAACTCTGTTGCTAAAGTTTATTCCCACAGCCCTGGCCAGAAAGCAACCACATCATTTAGCCTGTTCCTGGTGCACACCAACTAGAGTTGGTCAGAAAACCAGGTAATAACCTGGTTGTTGTTATTTATTAAATTTAAACCCCACCCTTCCTCCCAAGAGGAGCCCATACAGCCAAACTATGGCTTCTGCATGATGCACATGGGCCTTGGGTTTCTGTGCTCCCCCTCTTCCTCCGGCAGAGCTGTGAACAGATAAGAAGCATCTGCTTTTACTCATAAACTATCCAGACGTTCCTATTACATCCAAACTCAAGCTCTTCCCCCACCCATTGACCTCCGCATTTTTGACAATAGCATGGCCAGTAGTCAGGAATGATGAGAGTTACAGTTCAACAACATATGGAGGGCACCAAGTTGAGGAATGCTGGTTTAAACTATGGTTTGAGAACAAGCCCAAATCATAAACCATGGCTTATGATGTAGTTCAGTGGATCCCAAACTTTTCCCCCCACAGACCACCTGAAAATTGCTGGGGGTCTTGGCGGACCGCTGAATGATTTTTCTGCCTCTTGTAGCAATTGCAATATGCTGTGCTAGATTCTGTACGGTTTTTAATTCTTTTATTTCTTACATTGTATTGTATAGTATTACAGTCTGCATTCCTTAGAATTCAGTGTGATACAATAGAATACAATATAAGGAATACAAGAAGCAATATGAATACAATTAAAATCAATATGAATATTAAATTTGGACATGCAGCGGGCCACCTGGATGAAGCTTGTGGACCACTGGTGATCCATGGACCAGTTTGGGAACCCCTGATGTGGTTTCTCAACATCAGACTTGTCACATCTTCTTTGCCTGAATTCGCCATTGTTGAAGTGAAGCCTATGCCCCTCCAGAGGTTGGTGGATCACAACTCCCACCATCCCTGGCCTTGCTGGTTAAGGCCGATGAGGGATGGAGTCTAACAACATCTGGAGGGCCACAAGTTGCCTATCTCTGACTTAAGCTAATCCAGCCTTTCCCAACTAGTGGGCCACCAGATGTTGCTGGACTACAACTCCAGCCCCTCCAGCCATGCTTGCTGGAGCTGATGGGAGTTGTAGTCCAGCAAAATCTGGTGGCCTACTAGTTGGGAAAGGCTGAGCTAATCAGACTTCCCAAAGTTTGAACATTATCAGGAAACGCTGGCTATTTTTCAAAAGAGGACGCAAAAAGCTTCCAGTCTGTTCTTTGTGGTTATGCCAAAGGCTGGGGGAGCAAGCAAACCCAAGGTTTGTGCAGATTCATGTATGTAACACCAAACCATGGTTTAGCATTATGTCCCAAAAGCTCCAATTTATTTGATTGGCTTAACCACCTAAGAAGAGTCCCCAGGCTTGTAGTCAGGTATAGATTGTTGATTTATTGTGCCCACCAACAAAGAACCTCCCGCTTCCCCCCCCCGCCAGCACCTGCAGGGGCTGTGGGTTTCCTGCCCAGCACAGCATCACAGGATAGCAGACCACCCAGCCAGCCCAGAAAGTTTGCAGATTTCATTAATAAGTCATTTTTCAGGGAGCTGCTCTTGCTTTGGGAATGTCTCTCTCTCAGGAAGCCATATTCATTCATTCTCTTTCGCTGAAGGGCTTCATTTAAAAATACACGGCAGCAAGAACAGCGCAGGCTGTGTATGTACTCTTCCAGGTATGTGAACAATATGCTGCTCACTCTGCGCTGCAGGGAGGGAGGGCACGTCTAATTGAGCTGAGAAAGGGCTGCGATTCAAAGCGAGCCTCGGGCATGTGTCGTGCATTGATCAAAGGCGCAGGGGGACTTGCAGCTTCCAGCCATTGCCACTGAAACATAGTTGGTCCCCCCACAGTTTTCCAATCAAATTGCCCTCCTAGGAGCCAGCATCCCTTCTTCGTCTCCAGCACCACCACCCCGACACAAAGTGCAGGGTTCAGTTGAGGGTGGGGTTTCTACGTGGTAGGTCCATGGCCAGGGATCTACTTCAGATCCCGAGTGAGCTTATTTTACACTCTGCTGACTTTAGAGCCCCTCGTTGCATTTGTTGTCGCCTAACCATGCTCAGGTGCATGAGTAGTAAGCTTGAACAGTAGGTTTGGATCTGAAGCCTGCCTGCAAAGGCTCGGCATGGGGAAAAGCCGCAGCACAGTGGCAAAGCATTGGCTTTGTATGCAGAAAGTCCCAGGTTCATTTCCTGGCATCTTCAGGGAGGTCTAGGCGAGACAATGACAGTGCGGTTGGCTGAAAGAGATAATGGCAAGCCTAAGGTTATTCAGTGATCATCAGCCTCTTTGAGTTGTGTGACTGAGATAGTTCTCAACTTTAAAAACAGAGAGCAGGGATTTAGAACCTGGTCTCCCTGGTTGAAGTCCAGCACTTAGGCACAATGCCATACTGGCTGAATCGATTTAGACTGTAATCCTATACCCACTTACCTGGAAGTAAGGATGGGGGGAAATTTTTAATTCAGTTCACATTTAAAGCTGAATTTATCAAATTCACACTTTCTGAAACAATATGAGAACTGAAACCTAGTCATCCTTCGAAATTCATACGTATCTTAATTTTGCAATGCAATTCTGCAGTGTTTACAAAAATGCATTTAGTAGGGGGAATTGTGCATAAAAATGAATATAAGTGAAAATAACATTAAAAACATCTTGTATTAGAAGAAAATGCTTGCAAAAATTATAGAATCTGCATACAAAAATGCATTAGAAGAAATTTGCACTAAAATGCTGAATAATTTTCATGAGGTTTTTTTTAATTGCAAATTCCTGCATAAATGTAGAGAACTGAATTTAAGATTGGAAAAATGAGAAACTGGGAGAAGTGAAACTGACAGATCCCTCCATCCCTACCGGGAAGTAAGCCCCTCTGAACTCAAATGGGCAGGGTAGACATGGTTAGGATTGCACTAGTATTTAATAAATTCCCATTCTTAACTCTTGTTTCAACTAGTCCAGAGGTTTCCAAAGTGTGGTCTATGGACCACCAGTGGTGCGCAAGCTTCATTCTGGAAGTCCACAGTGTGTCTGGGGATCTGTGGTTGAAGACAGGAGATGGCGCATCTATCCAATTAAATATTCAATAGTTGTATTTTTATTGCTTCTTTCATTTCTTACATTGTCTTTTATCATATTACAATTTGAATTCTATGGAATCTAGCATACTGTATTACATTTGCTACAACAGGCAGAAAAATCATTAGGTGTTCCTAATTTTCAGCAATGCTCAGGTGTTCCGTGGAGGAAAAAACTGGGGCCTACTGAGCTAGTCTCTTGAATGTTAATGCTTGTTTTCCCTGCTTCCCAGGTATGCAATTGGAGTTGCCTACAAATCAGCCCCCAAGAACGAGTGGATTGGCAAAAACTCCTCCTCCTGGGTCTTCTCCCGCTGCAACAACAACTTTGTGGTGCGGCATAACAACAAGGAGATGCTGGTGGACGTTCACCCACAGATGAAACGCCTGGGCATTCTCCTGGACTACGACAACAATATACTGTCCTTCTATGACCCAGCCAACTCCCTCCACCTCCATACCTTTGAGATTTCTTTCATCCTGCCCGTTTGTCCCACCTTCACTATTTGGAACAAATCTCTAATGGTCATCTCGGGTCTGCCTGCCCCGGACTTTATAGACTACCCTGGACAGCAAGAATGCAACTGCCGGCCTCAAGAGTCCCCATATGTATCAGGGATGAAAAGTTGTCATTGAGGAGTCAAGAAGGCCCTTCCCTTCCAGCTCAAGTCTCAGGAACTACTGCGCAACTAGACTGGAAGGTGGGCTCCTGCATCCTGTTGTGGTTAGCAGCAACTCACCGCATTGGGCTAGCTTATATCCCAAGGAAAACCCACCTCTTTGCCTCTTTGGCGCACTCTGTTGGAGGAATGTGGGTGGGGTGTTTCATGGACTGAATTTTATTTTATTTTATTTTTTGGTAGCACTACTGAATTTTCCCCAATGGAGTTGGCATGTCTTGTTCATTTCCTCGTGGGAAAAGAGTGTCACGGCAGGGCTTGGGGTGGGTCAGTCCTTCCCGATGGCCAGGTAGCTGGTAAGCAAGACTTTTTTTTCCTTCTGTATGGAAAGAGTGTTCTTAGGGCACCTAGGAGTTTCCAGCTTGCCATTTTGAGAGGGCCAAACAGAACTGGAACCAAAGCCATTACCTAGAAAACACAGGATTGTCTTGCATATTAACATCATAGGTAACAATCTTACAGGTGGGTCATTCTGTCCATCTGCAGATGTTGTCTCTGCACGTTTAGACCATGGTCATATCCACATCATAGATTTAAAGCACCCTTGTACCACTTTGAACAATCATGGCTTCCCCTAAAGAATCCTGGGAACTGTAGTTTGTGAAGGGTACTGAGAGTTGTTGGGGGCGACCCATAACACACTACAATTCTTTGGGGAACTGCTAAAGTGGTATAACAGTTCTTTAAATCTACGGTGGTGAAGTGACTCGTGTGGAGGAGAGAGCAGGACCACACCTGATGGCCCCACTTCTGGCATTATAGTGCCCCACCAGCCCCACCCTGAGTCTGTATATGCATAGGCCCTTTGTGCCATTGGGAATTCTGATCACATGAGAACCTACACAAGTACAGCTGTGTAATCTCTTCGCAGACATTATGTTGAGCATGCATATGGCAAGGAGCCTCTTGGGTGTCGAACATCAAGGGCGGGGCCAACAGGCGAAGTCCTGCTCCTTCCTCTGCATATCATCCTGTACTCATCAAGTAATGTGAAGAAGCTGTGTGCCAAGGATAGGAAACCTTTGGCCCCTTTGGTGGACTCCAACTCCCATCATACCCCTGACTATTGGCCGTGCTGGCCGGGGCTGATGAAAACTGGAGTCCAATCACATCTGAAGGCCACAGTTTCTCCATTCCTGGAATAAAGACATGGAGGCAATGTCTACAGAGGACTCTTTTGTAAATGCGTTGTATACGTGCTTGGCAAGTCACGGCTTCCATGCACGTTTAGGTGTGATGAAAAACCCCACGGCTCTGATGATCGCATGGGACAGTTTACAGGCAGATTGATTTTGTTCCCTGCGCAGAAGTGCCTTTCATGTAAGAATTTTGTGAACATATAAACAGCCCAGAGTACTACAAAGAACATGCTCGGTTCAGAAACGGGTGAAGCAGTCTATGAAGTCTGGAAGTCTATGACTACTGTAGCGTATTCTGAGATACAAAGCAGTGGCCCTTTTCTCCCTGGGCCACAGAGACTATTCCAAATGTGTCTTGCTGTCTGAGCTACACTTGGCGTGAGCTTTATCAGAGGGAAATGGGATTTTTTTCTTTTTAACGTGCATTTAAAGCATAAGAAGGAAAGTTTAGAGCACACTCCTTTTTAACCTTGGATCCCGACTGGTAGAGGCCAAAAGCAATCCACAGGTCTTTGTGTTTGCTTCTGACCAATCTATTGACTCAGACCATTTGATCTGAGGTAGGCTCTCCGTAGAGAAAACCCGAAACACTGGTGTTCACTGGAACTTGCTGCTTCCTTGTCCAGAGGCTCCTGTCTCTCTCCGGCTGTGTTCAACACATATCATCTTTGTTTTTCGGTCTGCAAAGAGTATCCCAGAGGAATGGAGGAGCTGGGAAGCCTTTGGAACATCCCAAGAGCTGCTGATTTTCAGAACTGTTGTACCAGATGACACAGGAACCCGAAGAAGGGGCTTGAGTGGGAATTTTAGGCACAGACACTGTATAGAGCAAAGTGAAAGGCATCCTCCTTTGCCCAACACAAGCAAATGGAAGATGGCACTGTGTGTGTGCTTTTTTTCCTGGGTGGAGAGAGGGTGGGTGAGTGGGCACTGTAGCTGTAAAATCCTGTGAGTGAAATGTACAGGTTCACCCCATGTTGGTTTCAGGCCTGGTGCCCAGCAAGTGGCTTTGCTCTGTATGAAATCTGTTGGGGACCATGCAAAGGGAACCCAGATTGAAATGGCGGTCAGCCATGTAATGATGGCATTTAGGAGTTTGCAAGAGTTACCATCTTTCTTTACAGCAAGGGAGAGATACCTTGCCCCTCCAGATGTTGTTGGACTCCAGTTTCTGTCAGCCCCAGCCAGCATGTCCAAGAGCCAGGAATGATGGGAGTTGTAGTCCAGCAATATCTGGAGGGCCACAGGTTCCTCATCCCTGCTTTAGAGGTAATCGCCACGTTCCATTGTTGGGTACCCCATGGCTATGGGCAGGATCCTGAAGCACAGTTTTGTGCTTGCTGCTAAATTTATTTGCCAGATTCATAAGACATGGCTGCCTTCAATGTCTTTCTTCAAGTTGTGTGATTGAGATGGATCCGTGCTTTAAAAACAGGCAATTTTTAGTTGCTTCCTCTGAAGAGGAAACATAAGGCATTGGTCTTCAACTGGTGAATCAGGACCCACTACCAGGTCATGGCCTGATCTAAAGTGGGTCACAACAGCAGTATTACCACCATGCAAATACAGGGCAAAGAATTAATAAAAGAATCCCCAAATGCATATTGGAGTTAAAGGTGGGTCCTGGGTATAAAACAGATTGAGTACATGAACCCAGGGAGCCCCCACACACACACCAAAAAATCCACATGCCTGGAATTATTTTGCATTTGGAAATCCAGGATCAGCTTGGGTTGAATCCAGTGCTAGTTCTACTTAGAGCAGACTCATCGAAATTAATAAACATGGCTAACTTCGGTTCATTAATTTCAATCCTGCAATTCCATTGTGCACGGTTTTGCACAGAGTCCAATAGTCTGTCTTAATATCTGAGAATCACAACTTTTGTTGAAAAAGGTGGGGAAAGGGTAACTAGCCATCACATGTGATCAAAGAGACATTTGAAAGCATAGAGCCAAAAAAATCTACACGGAGCGCCACAGTTTAAGAGATAGAATACCCTTTCAGGGCTTTCCTTTCTCTACCAGGTGCCCCCAGTTGTGCTTCCAGACCACAACAGATTCTCACGTCTCCTGGCACCACCCTCTTATTGGACTCCTCCCCCCCCCAAAAAAAACTCCTGCAAAATTTCCAGTGCTCAGATTGAGCCACTAAAGCTTTGCAAGACAAAGAAGTTCTCTATACAAATGTAATAATGTATTTGCATCAAGAAAGTCCACATTCTGAAGTCAGAGTAGATCATGCAGAGTTTGCGGGGTGGGGGGTAGTTGAATATCTTCTCTGAATAGCAACATTCCCTCCCCCTCCCCCCCCACCATCCATCTCCCAGAAATTTTATTTTCTAGAGGGGAAGGATTTGGCCTGCTTCCCTGTCCCTTCCTGTTGCTGGTAACTAGGCAGGTAGAAATGCATTAACACAATACTGTCTCCTTGCTCTGCTTTTTGGTTTGCCTAGGTCAGCTTTTCCCAGCTTGGTGCCCTCTGGATGTCTTGGACTACAACAATGGCTGTGCTGGCTGGGGCTGGTGAGAGTTGTAGTCCAAAAGCACCTGGAAGGGGCACCAAGTTGGTGAAAGTTGGCATAGGGCCACATGGTCCTGCTGTAACATTTAAATCTCTCCTTCCCTAGTTCTCTGCCCTTCTTTTGGCTGATCACATGAGAGAACTGCCTCATGGCATGCTGCTAGGCAGAATTAAAAGCCAAGTCAGTCCCTTCGGGTTTGTATTTGGTGTCAAGTGAGGAAGACAGAAACAGTCTGATAAAGGGTGAGGCTTTGCACAGATTGCTGGTAACTGGAGTAAGAGTGGCCTCTTGTCTGATCCAAAAGACAAGTGCCCTTGTTTCCTCCCCGCTCCCAATTTGGACCTGTACAGAATTTTCTTAGGGATGCAGGTAGCCTCTGATTGACTTGTTGAGTCTTTTCCTGGCTTAAAATAATTACCCTATTGCAGCCTCCGTGTGTCCTCTATGTATTCCCAGGGACAGGGAACCTGTGGCCCTACAGATGGTGCTGGATTCCAGCAGCCCCTGCCAGCATGCAAAATAGTGAGGGATGATGGGAGTGTAATCCAGCAACTTCTGGAGGGCCAAAGGTTCCCCATCTTTGGCATATACTGTACATGTGTAATACTATACAGGTTTGTGGCAGCTGAGCCTGGAACACCACGTGCCCCAAGACAGCCCTAGGAAGCTATTCAAGAGTTATGCCTGACGTTTTGTTTTTGACTTTTTTATTATAATTTTTTTTTAAAAAAAAAGTTGGGTTGTATCTAAGTCCTTCTCTGAGTAGACCCACTGAAATTAATGAGCTTAAGTTAGTCATGTCCATTAACGTGAGTGGGTCTACTCAGAGTTGGACTAGCATTAGATACAACCATTATGTGCCTGTCCAAATTCAAGGCATGTAGCAAGTCCATATATTTAGGAATCAGGTAGTTCCTGGGCTAGATCTGGCCCTCTTGACAGGTGCTACCTGGCCCACCCAATTGCTAGGTGCAGGGCAGGTATGGAGGGGGCTGTGGCATTTGCCAGCAGTCCATGATGGAAGATTCAGGGATGCCCTGGCCCTCCAGCTCACTCACCATCCGGTGGGTCTTGGGGGAAAACCACCTTGGGCTCCTGCTGGGACGAAGGGTGGGGTATAAATCAAATAATAAATAAATAAAAATGGGTTGGTGACCCAACTAAGGTGGTATGCCTGTTGCTGGGTTGTACCCCTTTGGAGAATGGGTCTCTTCTAGGGTCTAAATGCTCCTACATGCAAATCCTCTGTACATGTACTAAAAAATGCACCAGAGAGCTACTTCTCTCTAAGATGCTACTTTTCTGTGTGGAGTGCCCACCTGAGGTCCAAAGTGGTACAGCCTGAACCGGTCTGCCACCTCAGTGAGGATTAGAAATCATATGCCCAATAAAATCAGCTTAATCAATACTAACGAACTTTCCCGAAAGAGACACTCTTTACAGTATTTTTGAAGAATATGATTAGTCAGACTTTGGCAGGGTTTTTTTGTGGGGGGGAGGGAGCAAGATAGAATCAGAGTCACTGCAAAGAAAGCCACTGCCTGCCTTTTGCTTGGATGAATGGTGCTGTGTCAATCAAGCCTATGGCCCTCCAAATGTTGTCGACCTCAGTCAGCATAGCCAGTGGCCAGAGACAATGGTGGGATGATGCCTAACAACATTTGGAGAGCCGCAGGCCTTCACTCCTGTGCCTAGAGCTGCTTCAGAACTGTAATGAAAAGGTGGACTTGGACTTAGAAGGGGGGAGAGCCCCTTGTCAGTGGAGCAGTGGAATCCACTCTCGGGCTTTAGTCCAAATTTTCAAGGCACTGGCCAAGGTGCTGAAAGCATCACCCTTCATCACCAGTCTGGGCTATTTTACATTGCCTGTCTTCCCTCTGCCATCCAAGGGGCTTTGATTCAAACCACTGCGGGCACATTGCTTTGGGGGCCCTGTTTTTAACCAGCTGTCCTCCCACCTCTTCTGCCTGTCACATCACACAGCCCACATGGCTGCTCTTTGGCTGCACTGTCTTCGGAGGTTTTTGGTTGTGAAGGCGTTTGAGCGCCTCTGGAGGAGAAGGAAAGTCCAGCAGGGGGTCTCCAGCGTGCACAAGTGGATATGTTCTGAAGCTGGCTGCTGTGTTAGCAGTGAGGGATGCTTTTTCATCAGCTCTGAATTGCCTTTGCTAATAGCAATAGTGTCATGATCATTTCTCCGAGGGGCAGGAGATCAGACAGAGCCAAAGCCCTTCCCTGGCAGTGTTTTTCCCACTTTGTACATTTCTAAGAGTTTCAGAGGCTGACTGCTTAGTGAAAGCAAGATAAGATACTGCAGCTGCAAGCAAATGGCCCTTCCCTTGTCATGGGATGGAGAGAGAGAGAGTGAGAGAGTGTGCATATCAACATTGTGGGGAAAGAAACATCTGCTCAAATCACTGGTGAGGAGGAGCGGACTTGGTATCTGAGAGCATCACCTGCCAGCTTCACAGGCATTTGGACACTGATGTCTGCTTTCCTCTGCAGCTAAACACAGTGTAAAGAGATAAAAATTGTCACCTGGTGCTTCAAGTCTTTCTCTTGGAGGGCCCGGTCACATCCCCACTCAAGATCTCTACATGTACAGCTGGCTGGGGTTGTAGTGACAAAGCAGGCTTATTTTTCCTGGTCCCCATGGCAGCATTGATGAGGATTGCTAAGGGAGGCTACATGGCCTCCATTAAATCTTGAACGCAAAGGGCCATTTAATGTGACTCTTGGTGGGGTTTACACTGATTAAAGTCACCCCTCTGGCAACGGACGGGAAGAGGCAACAAGTGGTGATGGCTTGGCAGTGCTTACAGTTGTGGTCCAGCTAGTGGAGAATTTTTGTTTCTTTTCCCTTTGCTAGGATACCAGTCACAGCCCTGTTCTGCACCAGCAATTCGATGAAAGCAAGCTGGCCAGGCACCTGTGTCAGACCTCTCTCTCTCCCCATTTTAACAGTGTGTCCAGTTTGGGCACCTTCTTCAGCTGCTGTTTGCCTATTAACCTCAGGTCACATCTGCACTATACATTATGCACATTTAATGCACATTTAAAATGCATGGCTTCCTTCCAAGAATCCTGGGAGCTGTAATTTACCACTCACAGACCTACGGTTCCCAGCACCTTTAACAAATTGCAGTCCCCAGGATTCTTTGAGAGAAGCCATGTGCTTTAAATAGATGGTGTAGATATAACTTTAGTGTTCCTAGCAGCCAGTTTGCATATGATCTGATCTGCACCTACTAATGTATAGCATCCTATGAACATGGAAACATCCAGTGGTGATAAAAGAGATCCTGTGTCCATAAGGACAGAGATCTCTGGCACAGGGGGACTATGTGGTATTGACATGGAAATGCTCTGTGTTACATGTGGAGTTTCCATGTACCAGAGTCACACCTTTCAGGGAAGTGACTCACACCGGGGTCAGGCAATGCGTAGCCCAGTCCTTAGCAAACCATCCGATTGGTGAAATGTGTTAAATGTGACATGGCATCCCACCTTGGCCGGTAGCGACGTCCTCAGCATTTCTTGGAGTCACAAGATGGCACCACTTCTGCTTTCATCCCCTGCCTACTTTGGCTGGGCTAAGAAAAACTTGGGACCCTTGGCCGAAGCCCTTGTCGAGCTTTCTCTGGAGACATCTGTTGGCTCTTCCTTGCCCTAGTGCTGCACCTGGCTACTTGTATCATATTAGCTGCGATGTAATCTGATTTTGGGGATGTGGTGAAATTTTGGTTACCGTGAAACCTGTCGGACTTTCTTTTCATATGTAACATAACTGGGGTTTTGCATTTTCTTTGTTAATGTGTATATATAAAATATAAATATATATATACATAAAAATATAATATATATGTATACATTCCAGACGTGTCTTTGTGTGGAGTAGAGCATCAGACATTTGGCCTAAGCGGTGTGGTTATATATTTCTGGTTATATATATATATATATATTTCAGAATGTTTCAGGACACCCCCAAGATCCATCGGGTTTAAATGTGACACTGTACACGTGTGCACACGCTTTGGCCAATTGGTTCTCAGCACTCTTGGCAGTCATAAGATGGTGGCACTTCTTGCATTCTCCTGCCTGCTCCATGTCAGCGGGATCAAAGAGGTAATAGAATAATCCTGAGCTAAATGGACAACTATGGATATGAAGCAGCTTCCCATATACCTGTGGCATCCTTCTTGTTCTGGGCTCTTCTCCCCTTCCCCCCCCCATAAGAGCAACCAACGTATGAGTGTCCTCAGAGCCCCAATGCCTCGTCTTTGCTTCAGAAAGTTCTTGGTGAGTCCATGGCTCCTGGTATAGGAGGGTTGGGACTCTTCTTGCCAGATCTCCTCCCTTCCTGCCTCCCTCAACACCTGTTCCTGTAAGGCAGGATTGGGGAGCCTTTAGCCCTCTAGACATTGCTGAACTATAGCTCCCACCAGCTCCAGCAAGCAGGGCCAATGGCCAGGGCCAATGGGAGTTGTAGTTCAGCAACCTCTAGAGAGCCAAAGTTTCCCCACACCTGCTGTGAGGGGTTATAACCACGAAAGAGTTCCCTATTGGTTCCTGCCGCATCTTCCATGCTCAGACGGTGCTTCTCTTTCTACGTATCCTTTCCTCTCAAGTAGATGCTGCTTCGGTGGCTGCTTGCCCCCTCCCCAACTTGTCTCCCTCTTCATAGTATGCCAAGGGGGGAGAAAGCACCCCATATAGCTCTGAGGCTCTGTGGAGACAAGATCCAGCTGCATCAAGCCTTGGACAAGCTCCATCTGTGTCCAGCCTCTGACAGTACCTAAACAGGAGGACGGGTTTAGATGCCCCTCACGGTGTTGAACAAAATCCTGGAATCATGCAGCCTAGACCCGTCCCCTACTATCAACGTGACCCGTGGCTGCACACCTGTGTTCCGAACAGAAGAGGCCCTGTGCTTATATCGATGCAGGGGTATTGCTAAGTGCTTCAAGGGCACAGTCTCACACGCCACAAATTTGCATGACATTTGCTTATGCTAATTTGTTGATTCTGGGAAATTAAGGTTTGTGAGTGGCTGGGGTCTCACCAGCATGGCACTTTGCAGTGTATCCTGCTACCCTATAAGGCAACGTAATTTCTTTTTGTTTTAATTTAAAAGTGGGAAAAGGGCAAGAGATCCAGGGCCTGCTGGAAGACCTGGACCTCGAGCCCCTGAGCCACCCTCTGACAGTCCTATTCAAGTTACACACGCTGGAAGGGCACAGGGTAGAACAGGGATTGGGTCCTGCCAGCAGAAGCACCTACAAGCACACTTACCTAGAGACAGGAACCAGGTGAGGGATTTTTCCTGCGGGGAGAGCTCTGCTTTTCCATGTCTTCATTCTTGTACCGATGCATGTATAGCCTCAACATCAAAAGCTGCTTTATGTGCACATCACACACATATACACACACTGTTTCATGCTCCAGGAGTGTTGTTTGCTATGCTTGTGTTGCTTCCTCCAAGGGCTTGCATAGCTTTCGGCACAAAAGTTTTTGTTAAGTGCTGTTGGGTTTTTCCTCCCTCTGTGTGTGCACGGTTTTTGGTTTACTCTCTGACAACCCTTCCGAAAAGGAGGGGGATGTAGCTTCATGACCGACAAAAGAGCCGGTCAATCAGCCTGGCGTGCAGCCCTAGTCGAGGCAAGAGGGGAAGGCAGTCTCGTGAATCAGTGTGCAAATCCATCTTTTGCTTGCAACACAAAAGATCCACTTAAGCTTGATCTGGGGGAGAAGATGATATGTAGTTTTGCAGATGTAGCAAGTGTGGGTCCACCTCAGGCTCACCACTGGAATATACATCTGCTCTACACATCCTGACTAGACTTCCTGCTGGGATGGAGGTGAGTAGTGCATGCTCAAAGGGGGGGTCATTAAAAGCTTTTGGACATATATGGCTCTGCAAGTGTCAAAGAATGCCTAGCACCACCTCTGTCTGTAATGACAACCACAGTGTGCTTAAGTAGATGCATTAATAGATGCTGCTCATTTATCTCTTATCCAAGAGAAATTCAATTCATTTTTCACTGAAAGGCAAACCTACATAATTTTCACTTCCCAAAACAATATAAGAGCTTAAATACATTTATCAGGGTAAAGTTTGCATTAAAATGCCCATATTAGTAACAAATAATACACAAAATGCATTATTTTAGGAACAATTGCACTGCAAAAATGTGTATATTAGGTGAAGTTGCATACAAACTTGTATCTTAGGAGAAAAGATGGTTTAAAAATCACACACTGAATGTGGAAATGTGGAGAACTGAATTTAAGATTAGGGGAATTTTAAGATTTTAAAAAATTGTAAATTGATGCAAAAATGTGGAGAACTGAATTTAAAATTGGAAAAATGAGAAACTGAGAGGACCAAAACTGACAGTTCTTTCCGTCCCTAACTCTGACCGACAGTGGCTCTCCACAGTCTCTCCACATGTGCCTTCAGGTATACAATCCCAGTTGACCTAGTTTGTGCCTCTGCACTGAGGTATTCACTCGCTGATCAGCCATAGCTTAGTGATGGTAGAGCATCTGCTTTGCACACAGAAGGTTCCAGGCTCAGTCCCCAGCGTCTCCAGATAAGACTGGGAAACACGTCTCAGACCCTGGAGAGCCACTGCCAATCAGTGTAGACAATACTGAGCTAGATAGACAAATGGTCTGACTGATATTTATAAAGCTAATTCCTATGACCTTCCAAGTGTTCTTCTCTTCATCTCAGGCCTTTAGAGCCAGCTTCCCAGTTACAGTGTGGCCTACTGGGCTGGGTCTACTCAAGGCAGCCCGACATTTTGGCATGGATTCTTGCGATCTGTCCAGGCTCTGCTCTGGGAAGGGAGTGCTTGTTCTCATGCTTTTGATATTCTGAAGCAACATGGAGGGTTTTTTTGCCATTGGCAGCTGTTCTTCTGCAACATACGTAGGCCAAGCAAGTCACAGTCGTCTGACAAAACTATTGAGGGACATCAGAAAACAGCTGCCTTTGTTTGTGAGTGGCACCTTCCATGTGTTGGACCTAGGCCAAATGCTGAAAGACTTGCAAGCAAGCAGCAAGGTTCTCACTGAAGTGCCAGAGAACACACTTCGCTTTTAGAAGGTCCACGGTTCAATTCCTGAAATCTCCACTGTAAAAGATTTCAGGGAGCAAAACCAAGAACTATGCAGATTAGTCCCATCCCGTATGGTGGAAGGCTGGTTAATATCCCAAAGAGGTACAGAAGACAACGACAGTGACATGCAGCACCCCTGGCTCCTGCCCGAAACTCCCACATGCATGCCAGAGGCACAATATGGACATTAGCATGAGGAAAGGAGGTCTTCATCCAACCCATCTGTAACTCTCTGTGCCTAGTGTTGGTTGCTCCACATTCATCTGGGGTGGAGGCAAACAGAAATGCTGGAGTCTTCCTGTGACTCTGTTTCCACCGCATATGTACATTATCCCAGTTCTAGGAACTTGCTTTTTTTTTTTAGTGGGGGGAAGCAGAGATTCCCCAGTTTCCTGTGCACACAACTTGGGTGTTTCCCTGTTGCTACTTTCAGGTGGGATTCAATCAAATATGAGCACATTCAGGTTGTGCAATTATAGTTGATTGGGAGGTCTTGCACAACAAACCCACTTCTTCAAAATATTGGCCTTTTTCAAATGAGTAATAGGGAAATGCATTGGGCAGCAGCAGCATCTAACCCTCCTGCAAACAAATCAGCATGAATGCTCAAGAAAGAGCTCATCCGGAAGCACTCCATGACTATTGGATCCGCAGAGCACTGAGCATAAGGCAGCTTCTTATATAAACTACAGAGTCATGGGTGGAAAACTCAGCCTCTTCTCTGTGTTGCACCAATAATGATTGTTAATTTGTCAAAATGACTCCAATTCCAAATCTGCCCACTAAGCCTAGAGCCCTCCTATTTTGGAGGTGTGAGTGAGGAAGAGTGTGTGGATGGTGCAATGAGGTCAATGTCAGTTAAAGCCATCGCTCCTCTTCAAGCTCTCTGCTGTCTTCCCTGTGGCTTCTTCATTTCCCTGGTTTTTAAATCTCGCACTCTCCTTTGCCTTGTCTTCTTACAGATGCACCCACTGGGCTCTTTTGCAATGGAATAGAACAATTGGCCTGACATTTCCGAGCAGCAATTTTTGTGGGGGGAAAAATCTCATCATGGCATATTACCCTGACAGAAGAAAGCTCTGTCTCCTGGCCCCCTTATCAATCTTTGACTGCGTAGCTTTAACTCAAGTGATAAACCTTATGGCTTGCTTGCTTATTTGTTTATTAAATTTATATCCCACCTTCTAGAAGGAGCCCAGGGTGGCAAACAAAAACACTCTAAAACATCTTAAAAATGAAAGACTTTAAAAGATATTAAAATGTCTTAAAAAACATATTAAAACAAAGCATCTTTAAAAGCATTAAAACAAAACATCTTGAAAAACATATAAAAAAGTAATTCCAACACAGATGCAGACTGGGATAAGGTCTATTTAAAAGGCTTGTTGAAAGAGGAAGGTCTTCAGTAGGCACTGAAAAGATAGCAGAGGTGGTGCCTGTCTAATATTTAAGGGGAGGGAATTCCAAACGGTAGGTGTCATTGCACTAAAGGTCCACTTCCTTGTGCAAATGTTCTGACTGCAGTAAAAAGAGTTTGAAACTTGACCACCAAGGAGGGGAAAAATAGCCTTATGATGGCAGGAAACATTATTGTCCAGTTGTCCTAGTAAGTATTAGAACAGAATTTAGAAAGAGACCAACAGAGCTGGAAAGGTACTTTTGAGGCCATCTAGTCCAGCCTCTGCTCAATGCAGAATCTGCAATTACTGTACAGCTTTCCTACCAGGAGGTCATCCAGCTTCTGCTTAAATACCTCCAGTGAAGTTGAGCCTTTCACCTCCCAAAACAGTTTGTTCCGCTGTCGAATAGCTCTTAATGTATCTCCTAATGTTTAGGTGAAATTGGGTTCCCTGCAACTGTCACCCATTGCTTCTTGTGGCATTGATCACAGTGTGTTCCGAAAGCTAATGTTACTTCCTAAAAACAGATGAGGCATCCATTAGTAACCTTACCTGGCCTTCGCTAGCTGTGCTCGTTACGTTACCCAATCTTCCAACAGGGTTCCTTTCAAGGACATGTCAGAATATTTTTTCCTCCCCTCGCTCTTTAATTCACCCTTCTGGAAAAACGGTATTTTGACAACTCTCCTTGTCTGAATGAGGGCCTCTCGATAGATCTAATCACCAGCCGCAACCTAAGCTGCTGACCTAGCTATTTGGCAAGAAGGAGCCCAGCTGCTTCTCATTCACAGCCATTAGCCCTGCTGTCAGCTAGGATTGTGCTCACGCCAGCCCACCCAGGCCATAGAGCAGGGCAGTCGGAAACAACGGTAGTGATGGAATTGTAATTAAATTGCCATTAGATAGATAACAGATTGTCTGGCAGCTGACAGTGAGTGAAAATGCTCCTTTCTGTCATGTTTTATCAGCATGAAAACCATTTGCAAGTTGCTCTAATTGCAACCCTAATTGCCAATGTGATTAGGGGGTCTGCAGCTGTTCATTAAATGCATGTCACCCTCAGCTAGCAGGCTGTGAAGGGAGTATTTACTTAATGGAATTGAGCGCAAGGTGAGGGCAAGAAAGTCACATCAAAGAAGCAAGTTGTTTAAGCTTCAGGATTGCAGTACCAGATTTTCCAGGAGACATGCTTGCAGGGCTCACAGCTATTAGACATTTTTGTCACTGTGGGATTCCCACAGCCACGGCCAGCTCTAGGGGGAACTGGTGCAAGATGTTCTCAGGGTCCACCTCCTTCACTTCACCACATAAGAACCTAAGAAGAACCCTGCTTGTCCTGGTCAACCTCATTGGATTCAGAATCAGACTCAATGGTGTGTTTTTCTCCGCTATGGTTAATGTGGAATCTCAGTTTAGAACGTTTCATAGATCATCTTACAGATTATATAGGCCTCTGTGTCTCTATACACTATAACTAGGCATGACTACTCAAGCTAAGATGGTCAGAGCAATTAGAGACATCCCTTGAGAGCCTGTAAGTAGGCTCGGGGCAGGGTCTCTATTTGTGTGGAGAAGGTTTCTCTGAACGGGACTGTGTGAGCAAGCAAGCACTTTTGTGAAAAGATTGAAAAGCTGGCACTGTCTGCTTGCACCTGCATATCAGATGGCACGTCCATGGTGGTGGCGATAGCAGCACTTCATCCGGATCCTCCTCTGTCACTGCCTCTGGTTGATCCTCCAGTTCCTCCTCCTTGGGAGGAGACGCAAGTGGCAGCTCAGGCGACAAGGCAGGGCTGAGAGGCAGGACAAGGGCTGGCTCATCTTCAGAAGGCACTTCTTCAGTTGTCACTGGAACTAAGGAGGTGGAACTGTCACTATCTGAGCTGCCGCACCCTTCTCCTGCTTCATCTCCTTCTCACTGCAACCCACTGGGCCCCTCCCCAGGATGCCATTCCTCCTCCTCCTCCTGATCACTGTGCCAGGAGTCCTCCACAGGAACCATGCCACTGCTGGATCAGGCCAGTGGCCCATCTAGTCCGGCATCCTGTTCTCACAGTGGCCAATCAGATGCCCATGGGAAGACCGCAAGCAGGACCTGTGCGCAGCAGCGCTCTTCCCTCCTATGGTTTCCAGCAACTGGTATTCAGAAGCGCACTGCCTCCTACAGTGCCACTGCCATGTGTGTCTTCCTCTGGACCCAGTCCACATAAACTCCCAGAGGGAGAAGTTATAATATGCAAAGGCTACTCACTCCTTGTTCACTTGGAGTATTTACAGGCAAACAGCTGCAGGGCCAAGAGATTCCAGGCATTGACAGTGGGCCCTCTACTGGGACATGGGCCCTGGCAAGTGCCCAATGAAGCTGGCCCTGGGAGCTGACCCTGCTCAGAACCATTTTAGCCCGCAATGGCTGAACAATGTGGATTGGTTTCTGTAAGGGAGTTGTGTCAATACAGCCTTCTTCTCCTTAACTACATGCCAGATATATGCCTCCAACAGGCACATATTTTTGGAATCTCATGCCCTCCCTAGATGGCATCATACCAAATTTTTCTCTTCCTGCTTGAGCACACAAGTAAGAAAAGGGACATGGACCTCGTTTTCTGGTCTCTTTGAAAGTCACTGTTTGGATGGCAGGACCATGATCCAGACACTTGTTAACTGGAACTGGAAGACTTGCTTCCATTGTGGGCTGAGAAAGATCTGGCTGCTCTAACGTAGGAATTTTTGTAAATATTGTTTGGTTGGAGAACTGCACTGTAAAATTTGAAGTGTGGATTTCAAAAGATGCCTGTGCTTACGTTTCTTGTATTATTTTAAAAAGTGCAGATCAGGCAGGTTCACCGTAACATGTGAATGGAACCTAATGCCTCCATCTCCACTTCAGGATTGGAATTCAGATAATTTAGTTTGCTGTTAATATACAGAGGGAATAATTCCATGAGGATTCCATGAACGGCCTCTTCTCTGTGTTCCCAAAAGCCAGGGGCAGAATCAAGTGGCCCTGTACTTGGCCGGCAAGAATTTAAATAAAAGGATATACAAGGGAGAGAGGAGCCTCCAAAGGTAATGAAAGTTCACACTTAATAAACGGAGCAGGACTGTAAAATCAAGTAACAGCTGGAAATATCTGATGTCCCATTAAGTCCTTTTGCCCCATTTGGAACCGTCTGTTCAAAACACTGTGCAGGATTTCCCAGGGAAACGTGCTTTAAATGGAGCTGTATTATCAGTCTGCAACCATGGAGACCATGCTGCCAGATATTGTAGACCAGGAATGAGGAACTGTAGGCTCAGAGGCCAAATACAGCCCTCCATGCCTTTCTACCTGGCCCCCAGACCACACGCTTCATGGGCCCTGCTTTGCATCCTGAGTGTTTTTGCCTGGCTGGAATGGGCCCTTGCTTGTCTGAATGGAGGATATTGTTGCGCGCCTCCCCAATCTCCGAGCGGTGAGATTCCAGGCGGTCCCTGCACTCGCCCTGGGCTTGATTTCCTTGGGAAGGTGGTCAGCGGAGACTGTGGTGTCTTGATGAAACATGGTTTATTTATTTACACACATTCCAACCTGAGCTTAGGATGGAGGGGAATCAAGGCATCCGCAGTCTGATATCCAGCTTTCCCATCGGTGTTACAGGAGGCACCTTAAAGCCATTGTGCAGAGAGTCAGCCTCTCTGCCTGCCTCCAATTCCCAGCCTTTCTCCAACACAACTCTAAACACACTCAAAGCACAAACCTCTGCTAGCTGCCAGGAGAGGGGGAAGGCTCTCCTGGAGAGTTTCAATGACAAAAGGATCTTCCTGGCCCATTCACCAGTTGCTGGGCACCTAATAGACCCATTAACAACCTGGCCATGCTATTAGCTTAACAAAAGAAACTCATCTGGTCAGCAGAGCCAGCCCCAAGGCACAGGGTTCCAAATCAGAGGCTGGAAGGGGACCCACAGGAATCATCCATTCCAACCCCCCCAAACTCACAACAATATGGAGGGGTGCATGAGTGTGTCGAAGCTAGTCTATATTGTACAAAGGTAACATTTACATGCATTGCCGCACTGACCTTTGCTTCTGGCTCCACCCACTACTGGCATGTAACTCTTGGAAAATTTGCCAGATAAGAATGTGGCCCTCGGGCTGAAAAGGTTTTCCAGCCTCTGGTGTAGATAATACTGAGTTAGATGGACCAGCGATCTGACTCGGTAGAATGTACTTCATGGATTTTTACAAAAATTTTACTGCAGCCTTGAAGCTTGGCTGTTAAATCCTGCTCCTCTGTATGCAATTATGTGGTTCTGTATGCAGTTATAAATCCAGGTTCTGGTGGCAGAGCTAGGTCGGTGAAGTGTAGCAGGAGATGTATAGGGAGACTGCAATAAAAGAGCCGCTGGCTGCATCATGCCAGCTGTCCAGTTGCCGGTGCAGTGGAAATTGTGCCAGCTTCCATAGGGGTAGCCATGTTGGTCTCTTTCATCAAAAACAACAAGTAGCTTTGGGCCACCTTAAAAATGAATAGTGTTCCATGTTCCCTATTTCCTTAAGTGGTCAGGAGTTGCAGGGGCAGCCCTATTTGGGTTTGGCTTCCTTTTGGAGGATAGATCACTTTTGGAGGATAGACCACTGGATGGGGGAGAAATTTGATTTAGTTCGCATTTAAAGCCAAATCTATCAAAATCCCAGAACAATATGAGATCTGAAACAGAGCCATCCTTCAAACTTTCCACTTATCCAAACTTTGTGATGCAGTTCTCCAACCAATGCTTGCAAAAATGTTACAATGTTTACAAAAATGCATATGTTAGGGAGGAAAGTGCATAAAAACAAACACATTAGTGAAAATAACATTTTTTTCAAACAAATTGCAATTGTTGCATAAATGTGGAGACCTGAATTTAAGATTGGAAAAATGAGAGAACTGAAATTGACAGATCCTCCCATTGCCACTAAAGGACTTAGACTATTTTGTAATATTTGGTTTATTTACAAATGTACAAAAAGAGGAAAAGTAAAAGCAAACTGTATGGTGTTCTTGTCAAGCATGAGATCCATGTACCCCACAACAGATCCCCAGAAAGAGGTACTTGTTTACACCTCCAGAGCTGGCTTTTAGCCTCCTCACAGCTCTCTGCTTCTGTCTCTCTGGGGCAGGGCTCTGTGGGCCAACTTTGACAGGTGGGTGGGACAACTTTGTGCATTATTGTTACATCAGAGGATTAGCAGGTAGGATGTCCCGCCCTCCTCTCAAAATCCCTCACTCAGCAGGTCCCAAGTGCTTGTACAGGGTAGGATTGACCTCCCCACTCATTTCCTAATGTGTGTCCTGCTTTTTGCAGGGCCCAGGTGCACAGGGAGGTCTCTTGTGCATCCAAACCAGGCAGGACTGATCTCCTGTGTATGTGAGAGTACAGGGATTGTTTATCCTGAGGATGTACTTGCTCTCTGCAATTTTTGTAAGTACTTCTATTAATTTTATTTTAAATTCTGCCCAATTAAACAGGGACACCTTTATCATTTTAAAGTTTTGAAACTGATAAATCTGATTGATTGACTAGACATTGCAGGCTAGATTCAGAATACTCAGAATCCCAAAATCCCATATGAATGACAAAGCAAAATTGTTTTCCGCTGCTCTGGAGCCTAGGACCTGAACCACGAAAGGGATCTTGACTGAACATTAGGAATACTTTCCTAAAGATACAAACTCTGCAAGTATGGAACCGACTGCCTCAAAGGTTGTGGATTCTTGTTTGTTAAATGATTTTAAGCAGAGGCTAGATGGCCACCTATTAGAGATGTTGTAGCAGCAGCTTTTCTGCAGCAGCAGGGGTTGGTCTAGATGACCTTTTAGGTACCTTCCAACCTCTACGATTCTGTGTTCCATACTCTACAGCAGTTGGACACAAAATGTGGAGTAGGGAAAAATGGGTGCAGTTGGACAGGTGATAATGCGCAGTTTGAAAAATAAGGGGGGATTTGAAATGCTAGGCGTATGTGTTTTTAAGCACTTAAATGATAGGCAGTATCAGGGACAACATGTACACAAATTATATAAGGGTAGAATGCACTCAGTTTCCATATTAAACTTCCATATTTAAACCATATTAAAATACCTTCTTTTGGGGCCAGAATCTCCTCTTCTTCGCCTCCATCTTTGGGCATGTAATGCTTTGTAGCATCCTTGTAAATGTACCCTTAAAGTCCTGGTTTTGCACCAATTAGTTATTGAACTAAGGCTGATTCATAAATGAATCATCACTGTATAGTAGATAAGAACTACTGACTCCTATGGAAAAACCACCTTTGAAATAGCGTGTAAGCAAGGAGCAAAACATGCTTTGTGTTTGGCTTTATTCCTAGTATGAGGTGTCTGATGGAGATTGCAGATGGGAAATCGGCTTTTTTTTTTTTTAAAAAAAGCACCTGCTACAACCCCCTTTCAGGGGGACATTTTAAAATGTAATTATATGTAGGAAAACTTTCAAATTGGACTGGCTGCCTTAGAAACAAAAGGTTCACACAAATTAATCTGGATTAATTTAATTTTCTGTGCAATTTTTATAGTCATATTTGCATCCCTGATTTAGTACATTGAACAATTGTTTACAATACACAAGCCGTGAGGTGATTAAAGGCCCTTGTAAATGAATCAAGAGACTTAGCAATTGTCTCAAGCCCTAAGCTACTTCCACAGAGACATTTAAAATCTGTTTTTTAAATTTTGCATGTCTGTGATGACATCACACTGACCCAAATTATGCACACTCTAATATTTCATGTTTATGTGCTCCTAGGAATGTCACATCCACTGTTTATAGTGTGAAAAGAAAAATGAAGGTGGACACCTGTGAGGAAGGCAATTCTTGAACAGAGCATTCGGAGGTACAGTAAGAGAGGTAATTAAATGCAGTGGAAGCCCCAATACTGCCTGTCTCCAAAGCAAAAAAAAAAAATCAACATGGAAAGCAAGCTTGAGAAGTTAATTAAGTCAAGTCAGAGAAAGGTGCTAATTACCCCCAATAACAAGCTGAAACATACAGCTCTCTTAATTGGATAGAGAATTACTCATAACACGAAAGACACGACTCAGTTATCACAGGACACTGGACTGTGTGCTAATGATGTCGTACCCGGTGTGGAAAGAAAAAAGTCATATTTGCCCTGTACTTCCAATTGAGTTTTGTATTTTTTTCTCTCTGTGTGGCCACACATATCAGCCTTTACATTCTGGAAGCACAGTTAGCCATTCTGCTAGATTCAAGATGGCTGCTCTCTGGTTCAAAGAAGGGAGAATTGTCCCAAGTCTAGGGACGGAAAGATCTGCCAATTTCAGTTCTCTCAGTTTCTCATTTTTCCAAACTCAGTGCTCCATATTTCTGCAGTTTGTGATTTTTTTTAAAAGAAATTCTTCAGCATTTTAGAGTGAATTGCCCCTAATGAACACATTTTTGTATGCAGTTTTGATTAAGGTACATATTTGTGAAAGCAATTTCTCCTAATATAATGCATTTTTGTTATCTTCAGAAATATATTCATTTTGTTATGCATGCTTTCCCCCAAATACATGCATTTTTGGTTGGAGATCTGCATTGCAAAATTTGGAGAAGTGCATATTTTGAAGAATGTCTGTGTTTTGGTCCTCATATTGTTTTGGAAAGTGTGAATTTGATAGCTTTGGGCTTGAAACACAAACTGAATTTCTACCTGAGGCCTTGGGCTGGGAAAGACTGTGTTGCCATGACTACATTTCACTGGGGTAATGTTTCAGGCACTCCTCACCATGCACTGAATGAAAATGCGAGGGGGTCATAGGTTGTGGCCCACCCTTGTCACCAATGTATTCAGTGGCCATGCCCACCCTCGCCCACAGTCAGCTGCATGTTTACTGATGCATGTGTGTAGAGCTACACAGGAGGGAGATCCTGGGGGTGTTGGTATTCACATGTTGGTATGCACAGAGAGCCATTATATGTGCCAACTGAATGATCAGACAGTTGGGAATGTGGCCATAATGTGAAGTGTGTGTATATGGTACTTTGAATCCCCTTCAAATCCCTGACTATCTTGGGCAAATGGTTCAGATCTTAGAGAGCAAGGCTGCTAGCCGTGGTCCGGGGCCAGTTCCAGGGCTGAGTGGGTTTCCTCAGCCATGAACTCACCTTGGCCAGCAACTGGGAAGCTGCCATTTTAAATTTCTGATAGTGCCTTGGAATGCCCAACATGACATTATTCCAAGGCATTATAGGAAGTTAAAATGGCCAGCCTGTATTGGAGCCACCATTGTAATTCTCCACAGTGTCTTTGAGCATTGGTCACAGCCTGATCTATGGTGGGTCACGACAGCACCATTACCATCATATAAATAGGCAAGGACTAAACCAAGGACCAAGAATCAAGGAGTAAACTTAGGCCACATCCAGACAACACATTTAAAGCACCATTATATTACTTTAAACAATAATGGCTCCCTCCCCGCTCAAGAATCCTGGGAACTGTACTTTTAAGGGTGCTGAGATTTATTAGGAGATCTCCATTCCCCTCACAAAGCTACAATTCCCATAGTTCCCTGGGAAGAAGGATTGATTGTTAAGCCACTCTGGGAAGTTGAGCTCTGTGAGGGGAGCAGGGAGGTCTCCTAACAAATCTTGGCACCCTTAACATACTACAGTTCCCAGGATTCTCTGGGGAACACCAAGAGAGCTTCGGCTATGGGGCGGTATACAAATGTAATAAATAAATAAATATAAAATAAATAAATAATAATGTTTAAAGTAGTTAAATAATGCTTTAAATGTATGGCGTTGATACTTCCTCATTGTGATGCCAGTAGACAAAAGCAAGCTGATATTCCATGTTGCAGGATTAGTAATTAATGATTTGCTTTTTATTCCAGCTTTCCTCCAAGAAGCCAAAGTTGGCACCCATAGTTATGGTTTCCCCATCCCTGTCTTGTCCTTACAACCCTGTGATGTAAGCCAGGCGGAGAGTGAGCTTCGTGACTGAGGAGCAAAGTGAACCCTGGTCTCCCAGGTCCTAGTCCAACACTCTAACCCAGCTTTCGCTAGTCTGGTTCCTGCCAGATGTTTGGACTAGAACTCCCATTCAACAGTGCTTGCTGGAGCTGATGGGAGTTGTAGCCCGAAACATCTGGACTGCAACCGGTTTGTGTGGCTGCTCTAACCACTGCACAATCACTGGATTTCACACTGGATTATTAAAGATGAAGGTGCCGAGAGTTGTGCCGTTTTCCTTATCTTGGGTATCTATAGGTTTAAAACTTGATTTTGCATATGGTGTCATGGAAGGCTTAGAGGGTGCACCAATCAGGAAGCTAGACAATAACTGAACAACAATAGGACATTCCTGCCTCTAGCCAGATACAACCTAGTGAGTGACTTTGGACCAGTCAATATCTCAGCTTCAAGGGGCATAGCTCAATGGGAGAGCATCTGCCTTGCATGCAGAATGTCCCAAGTTCAATCCCGGCATCTCCAGATATGGCTGTGAGATTCTCCTGTCTGAAACCCTGGTGAGCCACTGTCAGTCAGGATAGACAAGACTCAGTAGTCTGGCTCAGTATAAGGCAGCTTCCTATATGTCTATGTTCCTAACATACCTCGCAGAGTTGTTGCCAAGATAAAATTGGGGAGGTAAAAGAGTTATGTATGCCATCCTGAACTCATTGGAGGAAAACTGGAATAAAAACCACAGTCTGTTTTATGCTGTTGAATGTAAATAAATAAATATAAGGCTTGGTGTAGTGACAGCCAGTGTGGTGTAGTGGTTAAAGTGTTGGACTATGACCTGGGAGACCAGGGTTCGAATCCCCATACAGCCATGAAGCTCACTGGGTGATCTTGGGCCAGTCACTGCCTCTCAGCCTCAGAGGAAGGCAATGGTAAACCACATCTGAATACCCCTGACCGTGAAAACCTTATTTATAGGGTCGCCCATAAGTCAGGATCGATTGGAAGGCAGTCCGTTTTCCCATAAAGCTGATGCTGCAATTTTTATCGTTATTTCACTAGTGTTCTGTTTTCTTGGTTTTTACAAGAGTCATTCCAGAAGTTTGTTTGGGGTGTCAAATATTTTAAGCAAGCAAACAAGAGAAATAAATATTCCTGTGCAGCCAGCCCGCGATGCCTCGTCCAGGGTTCCATGTGGCCCTTGTGGATATGGGGTTGCCTCCTGCTGCCTTTCCCCCCCAACAGCTCTTTCCCACTGTGCGTATCCTTCAGAAAGGGCAGTCAGCTGTTGTCACTTTTTGGATGCTTGAATGTGCCCCCCCTTCTTTTACCCTTCCAAATCTGCTGGGGAAAAGGCGAGGAATATTTTGTGAAAAGAGGAGGAATGTGCTCCTGATTCCACTGCCTTTGCTGGGTGGAGGTTAATGAGAGAATTACTCTCATGTTGCCAGCTTGTCAGGCACTAACAAGGCCAAGGTTGCCAATTATGAAAGCTGAGGCTGATGTCACACTATTTCATTCCCATCCCTCTTGCTTGGGATGGTGCCCTTACGGACCCACCAAGGCCTTTTGTCATGCAGATGAGGCCATTTCTTTCCCACACTTGGGGTTGGGTGGCGAATTCGAGGGAGTAAATGAATGATAATCGGATGGGGGCTAGTGATCGTTAATAGCTTCAGGTTTTTCTCTTTGTTCTGCTTTCACCCTGGCCAGCTAACTGCATGATTCAATTAGGATCTTCCCCCATGAAAAGCAGCCTCATTGGCTCACTTGCCAGCCAGGCTCCAAAGGGTTTGTTTGTGTGCCTGGGAATTCGGTGCCATTTTGTCATTTTCCTCCCTCTACCCACCCCCTCCTTGCATCAGTCCACAGGTGCAGGCAAAGGCCTGTGGCCCATATGGTGGAAGCTACCTTGGAAGATTCCATGAGAGCCCATCTGGGGGGGGTGCTGGGCCAGCCAGGCTAATTCTCGGAAATGGCTGCTTAATCAGAATCTCTCACTGTTGAATTCTGTGTGGTCCCAGCAGGGTAGCAAATGTTAATGCAAGGTTAGCCCTAGACCAAATGGGACCCCTGGGGAGGGGCATCTCTGGCACCTCTCCGTTTGTTCAACTTTTGAATACCTTTTCTTTTTAATCCAAAATCTACAGTGGGACAATACTTATTTTAGGAGGGGGAGGGGTTTTTTGTGTGTAATATGTATATTAATGAATTGAAGGTGTTGTATGAAACTGTTATAATGTATTTATATTTTTAAATGTAAGTTGCTTAAATACCTTTTAGGTAACAAGCAACTAATAAGTCATACATATATGGGAAGAGTTGTAGTTCAATCCCTTGCATCTCCAGGGGGGGCTCAGAAACACTTTTGATATGAAACTCTGGAGAGCTGCTGCCAGTCAGTGTAGACAATACTTAGTTAGATGGACCCAATGGTCTGACTCAGTATAAGGCAGCTTCCTATGTTCCTATGTAATAATAATAATAATAATAATAATAATAATAATAATAATACAACCAATCGAAATGTCACAAAACGGTGAGCAAACATTTGAGTTCTCCAGAATACTTAATGAGGCTGGATGTTAAGCAAAGTGTGTGTGTGTGTGTGTGTGTGGGAGAGACAGTTACCTTGGGCCCCTTGCATTATACATTTGAAAATGGACTGCCTTCAAGTTGATTCCGACATATGGTGACCCTAGGTTTTTCATGGTAAGTGGTATTCAGAGGTGGTTTACCATTGCCTCCCTCTGAGGCTGAGAGGCAGTGACTGGCCAAGGTCACCCTGTGAGCTTCATGGCTGTGTGAGGATTCGAACCCTGGTCTCCCAGGTCATGGTCCAGCACTCTCTCCACTACCCCACATTGGCTGTCCATTATACATTTAAAGCAGTATTATTCCACTTTAATCAGCCATGGGTTCCCCCAAAGAATCCTGGGAAGTATCGTTTATGAAGGGTGCTGAGAGTTGTTAGGAGACCCCTATTCCCCTCACAGAGCTACAGTTCCCAGAGCTCCCTGGGGAAAAGGGATTGATTGTTAAGGTAAAGGTAAAGGTGTCCCCACACTTATAGTGCGAGTCGTGTCCGACTCTTAGGGTGACGTCTTGCAACGTTTACTAGGCAGACCGTATATATGGGGTGGGATTGCCAGTTCCTTCCCCTGCCTTTCTTTACCCCCCAGCATATGCCGGGTGCGCATTTTACCGACCATGGATGGATGGAAGGCTGAGTGGACCTCAACCTCTTTTACTGGAGATTCGACTTCCTCCTTCCGTTGGAATCGAACTCCGGCCGTGAGCAGAGCTTCGGCTGCGTTACCGCCGCTTACCACTCTGTGCCATGGAGGATTGTTAAACCACTCTGAAAATTGTAACTTTTTCTTTTTTACTTCCGCTTAGGAGAAATTTGCACTAAAAAGCTGGAGAATTTTCATGACGGTTTTTTTTTTTTAATGCAAATTGCTGCAGATGTGTGGAGAACTGAATTTAAGATTGGAAAAATGAGAAAGTGAGAGAACCGAAACAGACAGATTTTCCCATCCCTACCTACCAGCAACTGACGAGAACCAGTGTGGTGTAGTGGTTAGAGTGTTGGACTATGACCTGGGAGACCAGGGTTCCCTATGCAGCCATGATGCTCACTGGGTGACCTTGGCCAGTCACTGCCTCTCAGCCTCAGAGGAAGGCAATGGTAAACCCTCTCTGAATACCGCTTACCATGAAAACCCTATTCATGGAGTTGCCCATAAGTCGGAATCAACTTGAAGGCAGTTCACTTCCATTTCACCAGCAACTGATTGGCAGAGACTGAGGGATTTTTGTATCAGTCCTGCCTCTTCCTGGGTGCAGCAGGGCCTTGATCCTGCCTGTGCTTTCCTCCTGAGTAAGGTTGAAGTAATCAGAGGTCTTGAGCTGCTAAACTGGCACTGTGCCTGTCTTTGGAGCATGGTCGTCGCATGGGCTGTTGTCATCTTTGCAGCCCTGGCAGAGTCCTGGGGTTGATGGTGGAGGTTGTGGAGTTTCACAGCCTCATGGGGCAGAGTGTTGATTGAGGTACCAGTGTCACAGTGAGGTCTGCCTCCTCCTCCTCCTCCACAGAGGTGTCATCATTGGGGTCAGGATCTGGGCATGGGCTCCTGACTAGGGAAGGGCAAATCTGTCAATTTAAGTTTCTCATTTTTCCAGTCTTAAGTTCAGTGCCCCACATTTCCACATCAGTTTGCAATTTTTAAAGGAAGTCCTCATTCTAAAAATCCTCAGAAAAAGCATTTCAGTGTGAATTTCCCCTAATATACACATTTTTTAAAAAAATCACAAATTGCTTCAAAAAATGTGGAAAACTGATTTTGCCCACTAGACACAGTTTTGCAAAGCAACCTCCCCCTCAGTATAATGCATTTGTATGTTATTTTCACTGATATATGCATTTATAAGCACACTTTACATTAATGTATGTATTAATATATATTAATTTCAACTAGATAATGCATGTGAAGTGCTTTGCATAATTGAAATCACTATACAAATGTAGAGTACTATTTAGCAAGTTATTCCAAGCAGGAATGGGAATGTTGTTGTTTGTTGTTGCTGCTGCTCTATATTACAAAACACCAAATTTTGTAATCTGAATTAATCTTGCAAATTAAGCCATATTTTAATGTAGTTATTCAGAAGTGTCCCCCCCCCTTTGCCTCTGGGGGAGGCTTGGAGGGTGGACACAAGGGAGAGAGCCTTTCAGTTCTGGCTTCCCATCCATGGAATACACTCCCAAGTGAAGTCCACCTGGTGCCTTTGTTGACATCTTTTCAGTGTCAAGAAAAGACTTATCTTTTCCCCTAGGCTTTTTGATAGAATAAGATGATGTTGTTTGTTATTATTGGGCTGCCAAAACTTCCTGTGGCTGTATGGGGTGGTGGTTGTTTTATTGTTTTGTTTTTATAGTATGATATATTTGTTTGTGTTTTTAACAGTTTTATAAGTCGCTTGCAAACCTTCGGGTAACAAGCGACTAACTATTATTGTTGTTGTTGTTGTTGTTGATGATGATGATGATAATAATAATAATACCAGTCAACTATTCCTTTATTGGGCAGACAGTTAATATAGCCCAGAATAGTCTTCTGGTGCAAGCTAATGGAAATTAGCAAGTAGGAAGAACCTGGGAAGATGGCATTTCCCCTATCCCTGGCCAAGGTGAGGAGACAGGTGGGTGAATAAGAGCTGGTTGCATCTGCACCATACCTTCAAAGAACATGGCTTCCCCCAAAGAATCCTGGGAATTGTAGTTTGTTCAGGGTGCTGGGGGTTGTAGCTCTGTAAGGGGTAAAACTACCCAGGATTCTTTGGGGGAAGCCATGACTGTCAAAGTGGCATAAACATGCTTTAAATGTGTAGTGTGGATGTGACCAGAGATCCATTTTCACCTGAAATAGAAAGAGAGAGCTATGAATTGGCTTGGGCCTGTCTTGGGTTCTGGAACGCCTCTCTTTGGGGATCTGACCTGCTACTCCATAGGAATGCCTTTTTGTCTCCAAATAATGCTTAAAGAGACTCCTTTGATGAGAGGAACCACAGCTCAGTGGTTCGAGCACATGCTTTGCATGCAGAAGGTCCCAGGTTCACTTCCTTGGCACCTCCAGTTAAAAGGATTAGATGGCTGCCCATTTGCTACCGGGCCAAGTTCAAGGTTCTAGTTTTTGCATACAAAGCCCTATACAGCTTGGGGCCAGGATACTTGAAAGACCGTCTTACCCCTTATATACCCAGTCGATCACTGTGCTCTGCAGGTGAGCGCCTCCTGCAGATACCATCTTATCAGGAGGTCCGTTCTGCACAATATAGGAAACGGACCTTTAGTGTGGCGGCACCGACCCTGTGGAATTCCCTCCCCTTAAATATTAGGCAGACGCCGTCTCTGTTATCTTTTCGGCGCCTTTTGAAGACTTTCCTCTTTCAACAAGCCTTTTAAGTTGAGACCTATCCCAGTTTGCGTCTGTGTTAGAATTGCTTTTAATATGTTTTCTTTAATAATATGTTTTTAACCTTTTTAAAAAAAGATGTTTTAAAGCTTTTTTAAAAAAGATGTTTTAAAGCTTTTTAAAAAATGTTTTTAATGTTGTTTTGTGTTAATGTATTTTAATGTCTGTTTTTATGATGTTTTAAAGTGTTTTTAGCATTTCTGTTTGCCGCCCTGGGCTCCTGCTGGGAGGAAGGGCGGGAGATAAATCACATAATGATGATAATAATAGTAGTAGTAGTAGTAGTAGGGGAGGGGAAAGATCCTTCTCTGACAGAGATGAAGAGCCACTGGCAGTCAAAGTAAACAATGCTGGAATCGAGGGCCGCATATGCTAGACGTAGCATAAGTCAGCTTCCTGTGTGCTGTAAGACTCGGGTGTGCTCACATCCAAAAGAAGCCTTATGGGAAGTGTGTGTGTGTGACTAATGCTATTTATTTTGCATAATTTAATCTACTGGATATGTGGGAAGTAATAAGGAGCAACTCAGAGTTCTGCTGCCTTGTCTCTTATCTTAAGGGTTAACATTGAATACAGGGCCCTCAGCCCCTCTCTGGTTTGTGAGGTGAGGCACTTCCATGTCTTTTGAAGCTTTCTCCTGCAGCTGCAGGGTTTAAAAAGAAGGGGGAAAGCTCAAATTCTCTAGCTGCTGCATTTCAGTATCAAGGACAGCCTTATCAAGCTCCTTTAGCCCTTTCTCATCGGATTTAGCTTTGTAGACCCCTTATCATCTTCGTAGCATCCTCTTCAGTTTGTCAACATCCTTCTTGGATTTGATGCTCAGGTGAGATCACAAGGGTCCAGGTATAGTCTCCGCTAGAGTGGGCATTCTTGAGCACTTCTAGATCCCACTCCAAAGGAGTGCTGAGAAGAGCTTATAGTCCCAACATCAGTCAAGACCCCCACTATCACTATTTTAAAAGCAAGTTGCTCTTCCTACTTGCCCTGGCTCCAATCTACACCACCTTTGATCTCCTCTGTTTGTTTCTCCCACTTAGTTCTCAAGGTGAAGAAGGATGGGGATGTGAGGTATGTTTTCCTTGCTAGTAAAGCTCCCACTAAATTGCAGTGTTAAGCAACAGAGCGGATCTATAAACCTAGAATATTGGGTGACACATCCCACTTCTATAAGCAGCAAGAGCATTCAGGGCTTGGTGCCTACCCAGGTTTGGTTTCCTAGTAAAAGAAATCACTGGAAGCTTATTGCACTTTATATTTGTGTTTGTATGCAAATATACAGGTTGAGTGTAGATGGAGACACAGATTGAAATCCCACCCAAAGTCTACTGCTCCCACATCAGGACCCCCTCCAGACTGATCTGGTGTTTTTTTTGTCAACATATCATTGATGCAATAATAGTGCATTAGGGGTGGATTTATACTGGACCACACATCATTCTACTTTATTAGTTATCCTGTGATGCTTTCCCAATGTTACCACAGTATTGCTATCTAAAGGGCACTTATACTATAGCACAACAACAGTGGGTTAGCATTATGTGTGAACCCAGACCAGCTGCTTAGGTATGGTTTATTAACTATGGATAAAGCTTGTTCATTAACCAAGGTTGGTAGTTGGTTTATAAACCTTAGTTAACATTAACCATAGCTTAGAATTACATACGAATCCAGACCTCCTTCTTAACTATTTTTAAGGAGCTATCAGTGTGCAAGAGCTACAGAGCCACAATTGAAGAGTGGCAAAAAATTCAAACTGTTCTCAAGGCTCAGCATTTATTGGTGAAAATAACATGCAAAATGCATTATATTAGGATAAATTGCTTGCAAAAAATGTGTACATTAGTCAAAATTGCATACAAAAATGTATTTATTAGGAGACATTCACACTAAAATGCTTCTCTCAATGTGATGTAATAAACCAAGGTTTAAGTGATCATCTGTCAGATGTCTGTCAGTCTGTCACCCATATACAGGGGTGTTAGTATTGCATCAGCCCTGGACAACATTGCATCATCCTCATACTGGATGCTGAGTCATTATATATAAAAAAATCAAAAAATGTATTAACCAGCTTATTTTTGAGTGTGGGCCTAGAACAGGAAGCATATGCATGCTGTTTAAGAGTGCCTATAGGAGTAAGTATGTTTGGGTGAGTAAATTTTTCTATGGATAACTGAGACAATTAAAAAAAAAATCTTGCTTGAATTGGAATATAATCCTGAGTGGTTATGTTTATAGAGGCTTATATCATGCTGCTTTACGGAAGAATTGTAAAGTAATTTTCATAAATGATATCTGCAGCAGCAACATAGTTCACATGGTAAGCCTGATTTTTAATTTTTAGTATATTTTTAATATGAATTGGTACATTCTTTTAGGTTAATAAAAAGCATTTTCATATTTTAAATATGTTTAAGCATTGTATAATCTGAACCCACACACAAAGAGAAGCTCTCCCAATAGATGCCACTGAAGAAGACTTGCTTCAAGTCAAAACGCGTTTGGCATGTTTGACATATTATTTTAGATCTGTTGTGCATTTTATCTTCGCATTTCATATTTCTGTATTAGTACACCCCTGCATTTTATTGCCGTGTCGTCATTGGGAGTGTATGTATACTGAGCGAACAATTCACATCACACTCTGTATAGTAAAGTGCATGTGCATTAGTAATTGGGCATTATTGTGTATTCTATCAGCCATCGACTAAATTTCCACCATTCATTTCTACGTATATTTTTCAGAATCATATCATGTCTGATTAGACCGTGACTTTATGTGCTTTTTTAAAACATTGTTTAGAGTCAGCATGGTGTAATGGTTATGGCCTTGAACTAGGACCTGGGAGACCAGGATCTGAATCCCCACTCAGCCATGAAGCTCACTAGGCGACCTTGGGCCAGTTACTGTCTCTCAGCCTGATCTATCCCACAGAATTGTTGTGAGGATAAAATGGGGAGGAGAGAACCATGTATACCACCTTGAGCCTCTTGGAGGAAAGGTGGGATCGAAATGTAATAAAATACATATTTCATTTAGACCTCACCTGTTTTCCGCCATGGAACTCATGATGGTGTATATAGGCTTCCCATGTAGTGCCCCATTCAAGCAGCAGAGACTGATGGCTCTGATGTCAGTGGGGCAGTAAATTGTCTCCAGGTTTTACTTCACATTTTCAAGGAGCTGTCCAAGAAGCTGAACTGGTTTTGGGAATAGGTTTTAGCACCTTGGATAGCTCCTTGAAAGTTTGTACTAAAATCCAGAGCAGATTCACTACCCCACTGGCATCAGTCTTCGCTGCGTCTAGTCACTAGGCAAAGCTGCTGCATCCTATGCTTCCAGAACATACAATGGGATAAAGTGGGCCAATTGCATGTATCTTCCCCTGAGTTCCTTGGCCAAGCAGCAAGACGCAAATGCTATAAATAGAGCAAATGCATTGTAAAATTGCCAGAGCTTGGAAAAGTTACTTTTTTGAACTACAACTCCCATCAGCCCCAGCCAGCATGGCCACTGGATTGGGCTGATGGCAGTTCTAGTTCAAAAAAGTAACTTTTCCAAGCTCTGAAATTGCTTATCCAAGGGGCTAAAGAATCGGTCGAAGCCCAGCAGCAAAGTGTGCCACACTTGAAAGCTCATAGTTGGGAAAACAGTGGTGTTTGTTGTTGTTGTATAAGAAAGCTCAAAAATATATATTTGTCAAGGGCCGGGAAAGCACTGAACAAACAGACGGTTGATTTTATTAAAAAGACACGAAAATTGTAAGCTGCTGTCAGCCAGATGTTAACAAAAGCTGGGCTGGATAGAACATTTTCCCTACTCTTAACGGAGATCACAAGAGCTAAGGGCAGAAAAATGAAAGGAACGATGGTCAAAAATTTGAAGCAGCTCATAGAAGAGGCTGGCTGCTAAGAGATAATTATTTGTGTGTGCAACTGTATTTCTCCCTTTCTCCTTTATAAAATTATAGGGCTTTTTCCCCAGATATAACAACAGTACACCAACAGACAAGAAACAGAATTTCCATTCCTACCCACCTTCCTGAGCAACTGCTTAACCATTTTCGTCTGCCTGTTCAGTCCACAGGCCAGCTTTATTAGTCCCAAGAAATATCCAGTCATGTCAGTTCAATTCTCTCTCAAAAGACTCAAGTGTAGCGATCTTCCAGCCTCAGCCTGTATATTTACACAGCTAATAAAACAAAGCCACGTTTCATCAAAATCATCAGCTCTGTCCTGAATTCGCACTGCTCTCACACATCTTGTGACTCTATCACAGTTCCAGGGAAGGTTTCTCCCTCCCCTTCCAGTGTTTTGCTATCACGAGTCTGGCCTTTGCTAATAAAAAGATGATTCAATCTGTCTTCACACTGGGAGGAAGACATAACAGCAATATAAGACTGCAGAGTTTGCTGGGTGATCAGTCAGGTAGAAACGTTCCAGCCAGACAAAAAGAACTGATGGAGTGGGTGGAGCCGGACCACTGAGGGGTGGCCTGAGGGCCAGATAGAAAGACCGAGAGGGCTCAATTTCCTCCCTCCCCTGGGCCTGAGAGGTTCCTCATCCCTGGTCTAGGGCATGGGTGGGCAAGCTGTGGTCCTACAGCTCTTTGGATGCAACCAGTTCAGATTAGGGATGGGGGAGAAATCCAATTCTGTTTTCATTTAAAGGTGAACCTGACCTAATTTACACTCCCAGACACTAAGTGTAAACTGAAGTTCAGCCCTCAAACGTTACAGCTCTCCACAGTTTGCAATGCAGTTCTCCAGCCACGTCATATGTATACAAATGCATACAACTAGGGTATATGCATGCAAATATGACTGAAATGAAATACAAATATGAGTTATATTGGGGGGGATCGCTTCACAAAGTTGTGTGTGTATAGTCGGCAAATTGCCTCCAAAAGTGTGCATGTTAGGAGAAATTTGCATACAAATGCAGATGAATTTTTGCGAGGACTAAAAAAATCACAAATGGATGTGGAAATGTGGAGACTTGAACTTAAGACTGGAAAAATGAGAAATGGAGGTAAACCAAAGTTGACATATTTTAACCCATCCCTAGTTCAGACCTCTAGCAGCACCCATCTGTCTTTCCCATGGCAGCCTGTTTGGGGGAGGGGAGAGAGTATGTGGTGGCAGAGAGAGAGAAGGTGTGGGTCTGTCCACGTTTGACTCTGGCTTTAGACTTCCCAATCACCAACATGCGGTGACACGATAGAAGTGTGTAAAATAATGTATGTCATGGAGAAAGTGGATAGAAGAAAGTCATTCTTCCTCTCATAATACTTGCACTCGTAACACCAAAACTCTGTCATGATACTAGAACTCGTGGACATCCAACGAAGCTGAATGTTGGAAGATTCAGGACAGACAAAAGAAAGTACTTCTTCACGCAGCGCATCGTTCAGCTATGGAATTCGCTCCCACAGGAGGCAGTGATGGCCACCAGCCTGGATGGCTTTAAAAGATGCTTGGACAAATACATGGAGGAGAAGGCTTTCAGTTGCTACTAGGCATAATGGCAATACTCCATGGTCAGAGGCAGCATGCTTTTGAATACTAATTGCTGGAACCTGCAGGAGGGGAGAGTGCTCTTGTTCTCCCATCCTGCTTGCGGGCTTCCCTTTGGGGTATCTGGTTGGCAGAGCTTGGAAAAGTTACTTTTTTAAACTACAACTCCCATCAGCCCCGGCCAGCATGGCCACTGAATTGGGCTGATGGGAGTTGTAGTTCAAAAAAGTAACTTTTCCAAGCTTTGCTGGTTGGTAACTGTGAGAACAGGACGCTAGACTAGACAGGCCACTGGCCTGATCCAGCAGGCTCTTCTTCTGCTCCTCAACCAAGTACACCCCTCCGGGGGGGGGAAAGGTCCCCATTGTTGCTCTAGAGCAGCCTTTCCCAACCAGTGTGCCTCCAGATGTTGTTGGACTACAACTCCCATCAGCCTCAGCCAGCATTGCCAATGGTCAGGAAGATGGGAGTTGTGGTCCAACAACATCTGGAGGCACACTGGTTGGGAAAGGCTGCTCTAGGGAGACTAACCCACACTTACTGGTAGAAGCACGAATACAGGGTGAACGGAACAAATGAGCTAAGCAAAAGGCACATCAAACAAATCATCGCGACCATCTTCCATCTGGAAACCTCTGTCCTCACTGTGGGAGGCTGTGTGGCTCCAGAATTGGCCTCCACAGTCACTTACGGACCCACCGTTAAAGACCTTATCTTGGAAGACAATCTTACTCAGCCACGAGTGATCGCCAATGAATGACTGGCAGCTCATTAATATGGAGCTCAACTCCTGTTCGCAAAGGTGAGCTGACAGTTTATAGTTTTAATTTTTTTCGATTTTCTCACACACTGTTGCTTTATAGGTCCCCCTCCCCCCCCTCTCTCTGTGCAATTAATCAAATCAATATATGGAGATGCTGGAGCATTCTAGCGAAACAGCATGTTGGCCTATTACTCTCGGGGGATTCTGGGTACAGCTAATTTTGCAAGACTGTTTTCAAAGGGTTATCGGGAGTTGTGAACAAGAGGATAAGTGCCAAGGAGTGAAAAATGGCCCTGTTTTTCTAAGAAATCTTTTTGCCACTTGTCTGTTTAACAGAAGTCTGGGTTTCTGTTCATGCTTAACCACACATAACACAGAGACATTCATATTTGGGGCACAATGTACTGCAAAAGCCCTGAGATTTTTTTTTTATGGGAATCAACCCCAGGGATGGGGAAAATTTTTTTGATTCTGTTCACATTTAGAGGCACACCTCCCTAACTCACACTTTCTGAAACAACATGAGTTCTGAAATGTAGCCATCCTTTGTAAATCCAGCCAAAGAATGTGTACAGATGTACGAAGATAAAAAAATTAACAAATAAATACAAAAGAAATTCCTTCACAATTTCCCATTTGACATAGGCTCCTGGCTCACACCTAGAGCCCAAGTTATACTCAGAGTAGACCTATTGAAATTAATAGACCCAAGTTAGTCATGTTCACTATTTTCAGTGGATATAGAGTAGGACTTGCATTGGCTACAACTCTTTGGGTACATGCTAGCAACAGCACTTCATGGTGGCAAAAGTGTGTTCGCTACTACACATTAAGGAGACAGGGATTTTTGGTCAAACCCATCTCTCTGGGATGAGTACCAGTGTGACACATACAGTTGAGAGCCACCATGTCCCATGCATGAACATTGCAGCTGTATTGCAGATGGTCTTTCCCCAGTTTTGTTGTTGTTATGTGCCTTCAAGTCAATTACGACTTATGAGTCCATGACCTCCAAGAGCATCTGTCATGAACCACCCTGTTCAGATCTTGTAAGTGAAGGTCTGTGGTTTCCTTTATGGAATCAATCCATCTCTTGTCTGCCCTTCCTCTTTTTCTATTCCCTTCTGTTTTCCGCAGCATTATTGTCTTTTCTAGTGAATCATGTCTTCTCATGATATGTCCAAAGTATGCTAACCTCAGTTTCATCATTTTAGCTTCTAGTGACAGTTCTGGTTTAATTTGTTCTAACACCCAATTATTTGTCTTTTTTGCAGTCCATGGTATGCGCAAAGCTCTCCTCCAACACCAGATTTCAAATGAGTTGATTTTTCTTTTATCTGCTTTTTTCACTGTCCAACTTTCACATCCTTACATAGAGATCAGGAATACCATGGTCTGAATGATCCTGACTTTAGTGTTCAGTGATACATCTTTGCATTTGAGGACCTTTTCTAGTTCTGTCATAGCTGCCCTCCCCAGTCCTAGTCTTCTTCTGATTTCTTGACTATTGTCTCCATTTTGGTTAATGACTGTGCCGAGGTATTTCCCCAGTTTAAAAAGTGCAATTTGTGCATAGCCTCAAGTTCCCTTGCAATTAATTGGAGAAACATGAGCTCTGTGCTTGACAGTGCGATCCACACATTTCTGCTCAAAAGGAAGGCTCATTAAGTTCAATGGTGGTTGCTCTCAGGTAAGCAGATATAAAATTGCCACTTAATAATTTTTTGCTTCAGTAGGATTTTATTTGAAAATTCTTCAATTGCAAAAGAGCAATATCTTAACCAACATTTCATTAAGCACTTATTTCAAACATTGCCACCAGTTTTCATTTCAATATTCTCTTTCAGAACCTCTAGTATAATGATACAATATATATTAAATATCTATCTCTCTGTATTAATTATCTGGTTGAGTTGAGCAGGCCTGAAGTCAACAAGTCAACATAGAATTGTGAACCATTTCCCCCAAGAAATCATCCTTCAAATGAGTATGCCCTAATCTGCATGAATATTGTGTCCATTTAAGCAATGCCCATACTTTCTCTTAATAACTCAGGCTAAACGTGGCAGACTGTCATTATGAATATACAGGCCTATGTTTAACTGAATCCAACCATGAATGAATGATGGAGTTTGCATATGTCTGATTTCACAGATGCTTCTCCCATTTGAATGATTAACAAAATGCTTATTCTGCTTAATCTGGACAATATAATTCATCTCAACCCAGTTAAAGCATCTAAATCCTCTTCCCTGTGATCATCTTTTGCGGGATGGGAGACGTCGCCTCTTTTTGCAGACACTTACTGCACAAATCACTTACTTCCCTTAAATCTGTCATTGATCAGACTGAGCCAATTTGGGCGCTTAAGAGACCACAGAATGAACGACAGGACCAATTTCTCCTCTTGTACCTCTTTTCCAGAAACTGCTAAGAGAAGATCCCCCTATTTTGTGTTGGAAAGTCATTACTCCAGGCCAGAGAGAATACTCAGTAGTGATTGAGTAGACACCTGTCATTTCAACAACCCAAATTCTAGTAAAATCCCTTTAAATGGAGGCTTACTTTTGCTCATATTCAGTACAACTAATATCCAGATGAGCAAGATGCAAGGGAGTATAGCAACAACTCGGTATGCAGGAAAGCAGAAGATCTAGTTTAGTTATAGCAAGCCCAAGATACATTTTATTGATACACTGGATTGGTAAAACCAAACCAAGCAGAGTTCTTCTTTTGAAAACCTGAGCCTATCAAGTTAATTGGTGGCAGCATAATCCTTGTCCTGTCACAACCATGCTGCTCTGCTGTGCAAAGCAAAGAGATGCCCATCTTGCATGGTTTTTGTATAGCTTGATTGCTAAAGATGCTTGCCTAGTGGGCAGAGCTTGGAAAAGTTACTTTTTTGAACTACAACTCCCATCAGCCCAATGCAGTGGCCATACTAGCTGGGGCTGATGGGAGTTGTAGTTCAAAAAAAGTAACTTTTCCAAGTTGTGCTAATGGGCACTGCTGGCCAATGTGTGTTCTTAGTAGGGATGGGATCCATTGGCCAGTTCGAAAGCATTCCGTTGACCTAACAGGCCAGTATCAATGCAAGTTAATCCTCTTCTTATCGTCTGATGTTAGGAAGTTATAGGGCAGGCACTTATTGCAAATGAAACAGAATGTCTCTGATCCAAAACTTTTGCAGGCGAAAACAATACTGAAAATCTGGAGAACTGAATTTAAGATTCGGGGGGGGGGGAGAAACTGAGAAAAACCAAAATGGACATATTCTCCCATCTCTAGCCCCAAATCCCCACTTAGCTACAAGTGTGACTTTAGGCCACAGACAAATCGTCATCACAAGGTTGTTGTGTGAATACAAAATAAAGGGAGCTTGGAAGAAAGGTAGGCTATATATGCCTACCAGAAATATGCCAACTCTGACATATCTGTCTGTAAGGCTATGTGAGACTAATTTGTATGCCGGATCCTGACTGAATGCGGGATGTTTGAAAATGTAACTTTTGGAGGTGGGGGTTGTCTCATATTTTTGTTTAGGGCCTGACATTCTTTTGATGAAATGCATTTCCTTTGTATGCAGAGCAGTGCAGAATTCATTAAACCTTGCAAATGATCAGCGCTGGGAAGATAATTAGCACCCAATAATGGAATAAGAATAGACTGCAGAAACAATAACATTTTGCAGTTCATCTCCAAGAAAAGAAAAAGGGGAGGAAATGAACATTGCAGTTTTTCTGTTAGGTAAGCCGAGAGTTTGTATAATCTCTCATTACTGAACGTTAATGAGGATTGACAGAGACCTATTCAATTCCAGAGATAACCATCAGATGCTTCTATATCTGGGGAACTGTTCTGCTACTTCCTTTCCCCCCCTTCCAAGACAGATCAGACAACATTAATGCTGGATGAACAGAGAGAAAGAGAATGCATTTCTCCAGTTGTTGTCATCATCAGAGTTGTCTTATATTGTGCCATCCGGCCTCCACCAATGCCATAGAAACTCTTCAGCCAGAGGCATAAAAAAATACCGGTACATTTTTTCCAGTGTGAGCCAGCAGAGAGAGAGAATCAAAGTGTGTTTTGTTTTTCTTTTCATCTCGGGAAAGTCTGTCAGCAAAAAGACATAAATGTGAACACTCAAATCCAGAGGTAGGGAAACAGACCCCAGGGCTAAATGTGGCCCTCCAGTAGCAAAGAGCGAATCTGTCTGTTTCAGTTTTTCTCCATTTCTCATTTTTCCAACCTTAATTTCAGTACTCCACATTTTAAAGTCAGTTTACAGTTTAAAAAAAAAATCCTCATGAAAATTCAAATGCATTTTTGTGCCAATTTCTCCAAATGTATACATTTTTGTAAGCAATTTCCCCTAATATAATGCATTTTTGTATGGCATTTTCACAAATATATGCATTTATTTTCACAAATATATGCACACTTTGCCCTAGTATATGCATTTTTGTACACAGTACTTGGCTGGAGAACTGCATGGCAAAATTTGGGTAAGTGCAGATTTCACAAGATAGCTGAGTTTCAGTTCACATTTTGTTTTGGAAAATGTGAATTTGGTAAGCTTACCTTTAAATGCAAGCTGGATGAAATTTATTCTCCATCCTAATCCTCCAGGCATCTCTCTGGCCCTTGGGACTCTCCCAACCCACACCCCTCTATCAGGCCGCACCCCTATATCCATCCCAGCCCCCTCCCAGGCCACACCCTCTGTCACCAGGCCACGTCCCTCTCCCAGGTCATGCCCTTCGCTGGCCTTGCTTGGTGCCCTCCTGGAGTACATTTGCCCAGTTGGAATGTATATCTGCCCTGGAACTGTGATAATGTCACTTGCTTGCCTGGATGGAGAACGGAGAGTTGTGGGTAGGGGGAGCGTATGTGTAGAAACCTCTGATGTTTTCATGGCTGGGATGTACAAAGATAAGAGAGTCACATCTGTTATTCCACCCATGTTTGCCTTTGACCCCACCCATCACTGGCATGTGCCCCCTGGGAGATGCCCATGAGAGAAAGTGGGGCTTGGACTGAAAAAATGTTCCTCACCCTCACTCAAAATTATATTAAAAGCCCAGAAAAATCTGTAAATGTGCTTCCATGATCTAAGAGCAGGGAGGTGGCAATGCTTAAACTGATAATAGACCTCAAGCTGCTTGCAAGTCAATCTCTTTTGGGGTTAAGACATACTTTATGTGGTCAAGAGAGTTTGCCATATCCATGCTGGTATTTGTAGCAGTAAATGCTGTAAATAAAGTGTGGAGCAGAAATGCATTCCATTGATTACAAAGGGGGCTTGGGTGGCATGTGCTTAACTTGTCCACTGGAATCAAATGGGGCTTACATACGTTTAATGTTGACTGAATCATGTTCTTAGATTTTAACTGCTTCAAAAGACTTCTTCAAAAATGAGATAAAAAACACACCAAAAATGTCATGCATCAAATGCCAATTCAAATCTTGAAATTCTGCCCAATTTTCAGTGTGCGTGAAATTTAAAATCTAATGTGGAGGAATGAAGGCACATTAGGTATTTTCCCTATAATGCTTTTAGATACTGCATATCTGAATAAAATGTGTAGAGCAGGTGTGGGAAACCTTTGGGCTGAGGGCTAAACAGGGGTCTACATTTGGTTTGTGATGTCATTTCCTCCAAATCACACCTGCCTGCCCTACACCTGCCATCATAGGTGACATCCAGTGTGGGGCAGAAATAGCTGCGGCCTTAAAGTGTGCCCTGCAAGAGATAGCAGGCTTTGGCTGCACATGATGCTTTGCAGTCCTGACTTTGGGAGTTCAAAGAGCCCAATCGCCTGATGTCAAGTGATTGACAGGTAGGCAGCCCCCTCTACCTTTCAAATTTGGCCCATGAGGCTAGATCCCATTAAGAATCTGGCCTGTGGTTACTCGACCTTGGTAGATAGTAGATAGACTATACTGAGCTAGATGGGACAGTGGCATAAGGTAGCTTTCAATGTTCCTATCTCTCTGGCTGGCCAGCGGTGATGAGAGAATGTGCTGGACTAGCAGGGCATAAGTTGGTGATCTGCCACAAGCAGTTGTTATCAAAGTACCAAAATCTTCATATTTTGAGTGGTGGAAACATAGTTTTACTGCCCAAAGGAAGAGTAATTAGACAGATGAAAGATCTGGGGGATGTGGAGAAACCATCAGGCCTTGGTACAGCCCTGGAGTTTTCACACTGACCACAAAAGAAATGTTCTTTCCCATCTGCCTGTTGTTTAGGCAAAATTCTTAATCTAAACCTGTTTATGTACTGCCCAAGGTAATTTCATGGATAGGTGTCCACCACCATCTGCTGGCCGCTACCAGAATATCCATCCAAACACTCTCCAATAGTCAGTGTTAAGCTCATCCAAAAAGGTTAAGCTGGGCTTTGACTGATATTCCCAGTAGTGCAGAGTCCCTTTTTGATAGTCACAGCCACACCCCCATCTAAGATTATACAACTTTCTAAATTTATAAAATAATCTGACCAGGCTTGAAACTGCTTTCTGCTTCTCTATCACTGTGTTTTCTCACTGGCAGAGATATTGCTAGAATCACTAGATTCAGTGTCTACACATTTATCTCCTGCTACTACTCACCTGCTTGATGATATAGATGGGATGCCACCACCAGGATTCACTGTCTCTTCGTCTGCAGTTACAGAATTCTCACTCTCCACAACTTGTCTTGGCTTTTTGAAGTAGGAACTAAAAACGGTATGCTTGCAATTGACACTCATTGAGACTCTTTGCAGTGGCTAACACACTCCCCTTTCATGCTGATTGGCTTGTAGAATGCTGGAGACATAGGGACCCTGCTCCCGAAAAAGTAAGGGGTCTAAAATGCCCTCCTCCAGAACCCTGGATGACTACACCCCTGGAGATTCCTGTTTCCTGAAGCAGCAGCAGCTCTGGCTGTTCACAACAGATTTGCTAAGAAGTTCTTGCAGGGAAAGGCAGAAGGGACTGGCAGGGACAAGGATCCCCATAACAGACCATGCCAAAGGTCTGCAGTAGAAATCCTGCTGTACTCGTGGAGGCATCCCTGCATGACTGAAGACCCTGCACCATCCACAAAGTGTGGGGCAGTTCTGTTCTTCCCCACCTCTCCCTTTAAAGATTGTTCTGTCTCCCATTATCTGTAAACAGAGGGCTACTATTCAGAGTGGTTTCAGAATCTGTCCCTCTTCCCAGGAAACTCTGGGAATTGTAGCTCTGTGAGGGGCAGAAAGGTCTTGTAACAATGCTCAGAACCCTTCACAAACGTCAGCTTTGGAGGACACCATGACTGTTTCAAGTGATATGATAGTGCTCTAAATGGATAAGGGCAGATGGGACCTGAATTCTGAAGATGCTGTTTTTTCTAATTGTGGTGGAAGAGGTGCAGTCTTCTGTATGTCTCTTCCCCTGGGCATTTCCCTGCTTATGTGATTAGATCCCTTTCATAACCAGTTATTTGTATGGATGAGCTGGCCGCAGGTCCCGCTGTGTGGGCATTCAGTCTGATGCCATCCTTGTTGATAGTGAAGACCGAAAGCTGCCTTGTACTGAGTCAGGCTGTTAGTCTACCTAGTTCAGTGCTGTTTACACTGACTGGCAGCAGCTCTCCAGTATTTCAGGCAGGGTTCTTTCCTAGCCCTAACCGGAGGTGCTGGGGACTGAACCTGGGACCATCTATATGCAAAGTAGATACTCTTACCACTGAGCTTCAGCTCAGATACTCAGGCCCCAATCATTTTAGACCTTTAGCAGGTAAAAATCAGCACTCTGACTGGTGCCTGGGAGCTATTGAGATGCTAACGCAAAAACTGCCCCATGGGTATAATGTGCTTCCATAGACCCATGCCTGTTAGCAGCTAAGCTTCTGCATTCTGCATCAGTTGCAGTGTACCAGCATTCCTCAAGGGGAGTCCCACGTGACACATGCTGCAGTAGTCCAACCTCTAAATATGCTCATCATGTGCCTGTAAGACCCAGGTGCTTACTTGACTCGATCTACCAATTCGAAGCACAGAAAGACATTCATCATCTTAAACAGAGCTGACATTGATTGATCACCACTGAGTGACATGTCTCTCCCTTCTGCATGCTAATGAAAGAAAATTAAAGGAGAGCTCAATGCAGGTGGTAGGAGAAGGTGGCATCCCAGGCTGGGCCCCAGTCAAACTAACGGTGATCACATTTCGCTGGGGCTTGAATGTTTTGCGCTGGGCCATGGAAGAGGCAGCTGTTTTTATAACTTACGTTTTTCTTTTATTTTCTCTGAGACCAGAAACCAGCATCATGCCCTTGTTATGCAAGGGAGGCTCCCACTCCAGCACCAACCCTGTAAGGTAGCCTAGTAGCCACTGGAGGGTGGTGGCTCCATGTTAGTGGAGCAGTGGAATCCGCTCGCGTTTTAGTCTTTCAAGGAGCTGTCCAACATGCTGAACCTATTTTGTGAATAGGTTTTAGTGCCTTGGACAGCTCCTTAAAATTCAGATGAAAACCCAGAGTGGATTCCACTGCCCCACTGACATGAAGCCACCTGCCGACACTGCTAGTAGGCCAGTGGTCCACGAGCTTTGTCCAGGTGGTCTGCGTCATGTCCACATGAAATATTCCTATTGATTTTCAATTATATTTCATTGCTTCTTTTATTTCTTATATAGCATCTCATTGTATTACAGTTTAATTTTCTATGGAATACAAATTGTAACACTACAAAATACAATATAAGAAAGAAAAGAAGCAATAAATATACTGTTGTGAGTTTGGGGGTTGAGATGGACAATTCCTATGAGTCCCCTTCCAGCCTCTGATTTGGAGACTTATGCCTGGGGGGTCAGAAACTCGCTCTGCTGTCCAGATGAGTTTCTTTTGTTAATCTATTAGAGTGGCCAGGTGGGTTAATGGGTCTGTCAGATGCCCATCAACTGGTGAATGGGCTGGGCAGATCCTTTTGTCATTGAAACTCTTCAGGAGAGACTCCCCCCCTCCTGGTGCCGAGGAGAGGCTTGTGTTTGCGTTGTGTCTGAGAAAGGCTGGGAACTGGAGTTAGGTAGAGAGACTGGCCCTCTGTACCATGGCTTTAGGATGCCTCCTGTAACCCTGATGGAAAAGCTGGATATTGGACTGCTGATGCCTTGAACCCCATCCATCCTAAGCTCAGGTTGGAATGTGTGTAAATAGACAAACCATATTTCATAAAGATACCACAGTCTCCGCTGACCTTCCCAAGGAAACCAAACCCTGGGCAAGTGCAGGGACCCCCTGGAAATCTCACCGCTCAGAGATTGGGGTGACACGCAACACTGGTGTTAGAAGTGGGGATTGAGTTTCTTGGAAGAAGCATTGGGAGCAAGGTGTGCCTGAGTCAAAATGGAGGGAGAAACGGCAACCCTCCTGGAACACATAAAATTGATGCTCCGGCAGTATAGCCAGGAGAACCAGCAGCAGAGGCAATGAGAGTGCCAAGAGGAACAGGAGCACTGGCAACAAATGGGGGAGATGATTGGAAGCTTCTTGGGAGGGGAGATCCTATGTGAGGAAGTGAGAGCTCTGCCTGATCAGCCACTACAAGGAGTTGAGAGTGACCCGGGAGTCCAGCTGCAGAGCACCTAGACTGGGGTGGCTAAAGAGATCTAGAAAGTGGATGGGCAGCTGGAGGGATTGGACTGTGAGGAGTTGCAGTCAGTAGCGGAGAAAGAAGAAGAGGCTTTGATTGTCCAGGAGCCTGCCAGGTGTGTCTATATCTATATCTAATCTACACACACACACACACGCTGCAAGTACTTATTATAACTGCAGGAAAGATCATTCCTACTCAGACACACATGCATTATTTAGCAACAAAAAGAAAATCTATTTCTTGCTTCAGAAATATTACCCATATGTAAATATAATAACAAACATTCATGTGATTAATCAGTTAAAATGTCTTTAGTCTTGTTGCAGCCGTAACTAAATCTGCTACAAATACACTGAACTTGCGTTTGTGAGATTTATATCAATAAACTGCTCTATATTTATTAGATATATTTGCATGTGAGTGTACTTTATAAATTGCAACTGGGTGTAATTGGTCTTTCAGGTTTGCTAGGGTCTCTATAAGCTCATTCTGTGCTTCAAGAGAGAGAACATAAAAAGGAGTCTAAAATAACTTTTCCATTGGCATGGAAGACTTTCCCCCCATACTTAAATACTTGGTGTATGTCTTCAGTCAAGACTAATGGGTGGGGGATTTGATTCACTTTGCATTTAAAGACAAACTTACCTAACTAACATTTTCCAAAACAATATGTGAACAAAATCACAGGCAGCCTCCAAAATTCGAGGTTTTGCAATACTGTTCTTCAGCCAAGTAATGTGTACCAAAAAGCATATACTAAGCATGCAAAAGACTGCATTATATTAGGGGAAAATGCTTTGCAAAAATGTGTATGTTAGGCAAAACTGCATATAAAAATGTGTATACAATTTCCTCCTGGCATGTTCCAGATTGTTCACCTGCTGCAGCTGAATTTTCCTGCTCACTTCTTCAGTTGTTTCCCATAAGTACACACGTCTAAGAATCCTGCATATCGGTCTCACAGTTCTTATCAAGCACATACAGTGAGGGAGAGTCCATACTTTTAGACTTCAGCGTATTGTTATCTCTTTCCTTTATTTTCTAAACTTGCTTTCTGTGCAGGGTTCTGTTTACCATTTCCCTCTAACAGATTTAAAACGTTTTAAAAACTCCATTTTCCTATAGTGCTGTAATGATTTTTCAAATTCTTCTTAATGTTTTTATTATTTGGTTTGTTACTCCTCTTCTTCCCATCCACTTCTTTACAGTTTATGAATTAGCAGTCTGTCTTGGGAAGAGCTTCTCTTTAATCCATCCAATACAATACACATCTCCATCTTTTTTAGAACTTTCCACTGCTGTAGTTAACAGCTTATTATATTCAAGGTATCGCCAACATGTCACCCTGCTGCTGAAACAATTGCACTGGCTGCCCATAAGCTACCAGGCTAAGTTCAAGGTTCTGGTTTTGGTGTACAAAGCCCTATACAACTTGGGGCCAGGATATCTGAAAGATTGTCTTATCCCTTATATACCCATTCAATCACTGTGCTCTGCAGGTGAGGGCCTCCTGCGGATACCATCTTATCAGGAGGTCCATTCCGCACAACATAGGAAACAGACCTTTAGTGTTGTGGCACCGACCCTTTGGAATTCCCTCCCTTAAATATGTTATCTTTTCTGCACCTACTGAAGACCTTCCTTTTTCAACAAGCCTTTTCAATAGAGACTTATCCCAGTCTGCATCTGTGGCATTGCTTTTTAAGATGTTTTTAAAGCTATTTTTTAAAAGATGTTTTGTTTTAATATGTTTTTCAAGATGTTTTGTTTTAACATGTTTTTAAAGATGTTTTGTTTTAATATGTTTTAAAGTGTTTTTAGTATTTTTGTTTAGTATTTTTGTTTGGGCTCCTTCTGGGAGAAGGGGCAGGATATAAACTAAATGCAATAAATAAATACAATTCAAACAGGAAGGTTTTAACTTATTTCATGTCCTTTGTTATCATCATAAGCCAGTTCTCAATTGATTAATCATCTGTTTTGTTTGCCTCACTTTGATTAATGATCACTTCCTCATTTATATTTGGCAAGTTTTGAGCCAGCTCAGAGATCTGTTTTTGCATTTGGTGATCCAGCAATTTGTCCTTTTCCAAAGAGCAGAGCTGGATTGGCACCGCACCAACAGTGCCCCTCCCTCTGGTCAGGTCAGCGGCAGCACTCCACAGACCACACCATCTGCTACTAGTCAAGGCCCACTATAGTTCCAATATTTAAGAATCTTTAAGGATTCTAGGAGTTATAGATCAATCAGCCTGACTGATACAGCCAAAAATTATGCTAAGTATATCCTTCAAAGATTAGAAAACTGAGCAGAAGATGTTGGTTGAACAAAAAACAGACTTAAGAAAAGGAAGATCCATTGTTGATAACTGTTTTACACTACTCTATTTGATGACTAAAACTATAGCAAAATGCAGGCAGCTTTTTACTGCATGTATTGATATAAGTGCATCTTTTGATTCTATAAATAGACATTTTCTGTGGGATAAATTATTTTAAAAAATACTGATTTGAGACTTCTTTTTCAAAATTAGGGTGAAACATGTCTGAATGTCCAAATAGGTTGAAATTGTGTTCTTGCAGATGATCTTCCTATATGTAAAGAAGTCCAACAAGGCTGAATTTTAAGTCCATTCATTTTTAATTTTTATATTAACGATATAGATTTAACTTTGCATTATAAAAAGAAATCCATATGCCCAAGATTCTGGGTAGGCTTGTAAACATACTTCTTTATGCTGATGACATGGTTTTATTTTCAACATCTCAAGTTGGCATCAGATTATTGAGGGCCTCTCCAGACTGGTGTTTTATTGGGGGTGTATTGTGCAACATGTTCTTGACACAATAACATTGCATTAGCGGTTGATTCACTCTGCTTCAGCTTCTCCAAAGCTGCTTCGTTATTCCTGTCTGGAGGGGCTATAACCCAATAAAAGTAGGAACTCTTCCCCCTCCCCCAAACATTTGTGGTGTGAAAATTTAATGGGATTTCAATAGGAAGTTGCAGGAAATGCACAATTTTTACAGGAAATGCACCAACTGGAAATGAAGCAGTATGACCATCCCTAAACCTTTGTAGGCACAAACAGTGTTGAAAGCAGGATCATGACCACCCCAGTGGCATCATAATCCCAAATCATCATACATGCACAATTAAAAGGATGTCTGGAGGGGTCCTGAGACACTTCAGTGCTTTCTGTATAGCAAATGATCTAGTTATTAACAGTGGTGTACACAAAGTCTTTAATAAGAAAAAAACATTGCACGAATGGTAGAGATACTCTAAAGAAATAGAGCAGGTAAAAAAATATAACTATTTGATATAGTTGGGTTTTTTCCAGTTTTGGGATCTTGGGCTGTACAAATTAAAGAAAACAAATCAGCTATTTGTATGCAAGTTTTAAATAGTCTCCTGATTGTTAGGTACACATGATCAATTTTAAATGCCTTTAAAGCAATGTTAATTTTTGAAGCAGAAATCTGGGGCTTTGCAAATACCACCACAATCAAAAGGATTCGAAGCTGTTTATGATTTTTAGGGCTATGAAAATCTACTCCTGCTTATTTAGTTAGAGCAGAATTGAGTGTTGAGGAGAACTCTGGCTGGGTCCATGTTAGAATGTCTAATTATTGGTGGAGAATAATTCAGATGCGTGAAGATAGGCTCCCTAAGATGTCCCTTGACGAAGAGACGGCCCTATCTTTGGGTAGTTTCTGGATTCAAAACATTTCAAAGTTATGACTGTAGTATGGATTCTCAGGGCAGGCCTTGAATTCACTTGGAAATGTAACCTGAAACTTTGGGCTGGTTCACACGGAGATTTAATGTGAGATGGGTGCCACCTGCACCCTCATTTAATTCGCACAGTTTACATGACTGTGCAGGCGAAGGGAAGGTGTGTTGCTTTCCCTTTAAATCCGAATCAAAGCAACCGGTGGAAAATGCGATAAGTGAAGGAAAAACTGTCTCTGCTTCACTGCGCTCCTCTCATGTAAGCTCATTCCTCTGATGTTTTTTGTTGGGGGGGGTGGATCATCACTTCAGATACTCCCCTTTCTCTGCCCACCAAACTCTCCAGGAAATCCATTTCACTTCCAGGGGCTCAAGAAACAATTTCCAACTGGCTGCTCCTGAACTGCTGCAGCCCTCCTTTCTCTCGCCCCTTACTCGCCCAGTAAACTGCCTTCCTTCACTCCTGTTCTTTGGAACTCTTTCCACCCAAACACCTTTGGGCTTTGCAAAAGCGAAGCTGAACTACTTCCGCCACTTTCCTGCATAGTGTGGGGTGGGGGGTGGCAGCAGCTACTTTTCATTGCAACATCCTCTCTCTCTCTCCCCCCCCCCACACACATATACACAAAACCTGTCTCTGACTACCTAATTTTAAAAAAGAAAAAGGAAGAAAGGGTTTTACTAGGAATAGGAGGGGGGTGTCTATTTATTTATTTATTTATTTGAGTGTATTTATATGCCGCCTTTCCACAGTGAGCTGTGCCCAAAGCAGCTTACAACAAACATTCAAAATACCAAAATACAAAATACTGAGGCAGGGGAAAGAAGTCAGTTAACAAAGCAACCAATGCATTCAAAAAGGACAAAAACAATTTAGCAAACATTCAGTATTACAAGAGAAATAATCTAGACTTTAAAACATAAGTACAAAGCAAACAGAAAGCTAACAGGCAATACAGCTTCAGGTACTCATCTTGCTGCACTTGAAGGAGCCTCAGCAGCCTGTTTTGAATACAGTTCAGAGGGAAAGGGTCCTCTCACCAGCTAGATGACTTACAATTGGCTGCCTTTTATTTCCTCCAGAAGAAACCAACAGCAGCAACAGGGAAATAGCCAGTGTCATGTCAATTTCATGCTGAGGCACTCTCCCTGCTTCAGCCTTTAAGCCCGGAACAGTCATGGGGATTGTGCCCCCCTCTCCATTCTGAGTTCCATACGCCCAATTACTGATGTGACCGAAGGTGTGTGTGCACACACACACTTCCACTAAAGATTGCATTTCATAAGTACTTAATAAAAAAGGGGGGTTGCTATGAATATGTCAGGAGGAAATGAAACTGACAGAATGAAGTTTTTCATGTAAATTGCACCCCAGGCTCTCCCGCTTCAGCAAACCGCCTCCCCTTCTCCATTAGCAATACTCTGGAGGGAGCAAACATGTAAAGTTGGGGGCGGGGCCACAAGGAAACAGCGATACTAAATGTGAATGGAAAACAGCGGATTGGAAGAGTGCGTGAACGTTGAAAATCTATCCCGATGGGAAAAGCTTCGTCTTTAATACGAAGTTTAGCTCCCCTGCGAATCAGTCCTTTGTTGAACAAAGAGTATTAGATGTAGAAGCACAAATTGGCATAGCTGTTCTTTCCTCTACAAGTTTTGTGCATTGGTTAGCAAGTGCAAAATGTCAGCATCGTTACTGATTTTTTTTTTTTTTACATTAGGAACTTAGAAAACTGCCTACGGACCATTGGTGCGTCTTGTTCAATTCTGTCTACACTGACTGGCAGTGGCTCTCCAGGGTTTCAGGCAGAAGTCTCTCCCAGCCCTACCTGGAGAGGCCAGGGATTGAACCAGGGACCTTTTGCATGCAAAGCAGATGCTCTACCACTGAGCTATGGTCCTTCTCCACTTATATCCCACCTGCCATGGAATTCAAGGCATCATACCAATATTTCCCAGCCAGTCACCCATCCAGGCACTGACCAGATCTAGACCTGCTTAGCTTCAACAAATGGCAACCTCGTAAAGGAAAGCCTTTTTCTGACTCCATTTTGAACAGATGGAACCAGTGGTTCTATTTGGAAGACTTTGGGAGCATACCAGTCCAAGACAGACTATGTATCTGTGGGGCAGCTGTACTGGGAGGATTTGCATCACTGCACTCTTCAATGGTGGCTTTATTCTAATACTAGCAAAATTAAGCTTTCATTCTGCAGAACTGATCAGTCTGTGACTAGAACGGCGGCCTCTGTTGATGCAAAGTCTTCCAGCCTCAGGAAATGATCTCTGGAACCCATTTCATTGGGGATTCTGAGGCTATAAAATCATTTTGACATGGTTCTCCCCAGGTTTTCATTTTTTAGTTTTGTTTGGATAAAGACCGAATACAAAATTCTGACTTATGTGTGCTTTCATGTGTAGTTTTAGATATACTCTATTTTGTTCTCATTTTATATGGTCTGCAAACTAACTCAATGCGTTATATCCTAAACCGATGGAACTGACTGGCAGTAGATTCAGGGTGGACAAAAGAAAGTACTACTTCACATGACACATCACAGGCACAAGCTTAGGAGGCTTTAAAAATGAATTAGACAAATTCCTGGAGTATAAGGTTGTATGATGGCTTTGGCTATGTACCGCTTCCAGGATCATAGGCAAAAAGCCTATGTATACCCGTTGATCAGGAGAGGGCTATTATATGCATGTCCTACTTGTGGGCTTCCCAGAGCTATCAGCTAGGTTGGTGGGGAATAGGAATGCTCTACTACAGCCTTTCCCAACCTTTGGGTTCCCAGATGTTGCTGGACTACAGTTCCCATCATTCCTGACCATTGGCCATGCTGGCTGGGGCTGATGGGAGTTGTAGTCCAACAACATCTAGGGCAGCCTTTCCAAACGTTTGCGTCCCTAAGTGCTGTTGGACTACAACTCCCATCAGCTCCAGCCAGCATACCCAATGGTCAGGAATAATGGGAATTGTAGTCCAACAACATGTGGGGACTCAAAGGTTGGGAAAGGCTGATCTAGGGACCCAAAGGATGGAGAAGATTGCATCAGATGGGTCTTTGCTCTGATCTAGCAAGGGCCTTCTGAATGATACTTAATATCTGCCCATTGAAACTGATAGTAGCATTAGCAGTTAGCAGTTTAGGTTATTTCATACTTGGCATCTGCCAAGATCAAAATAACAAAGTGATCTGTTTCAGGTAACATATTACATTTCAAATGTGAATAATGGAGGGGGGAGCGAGGTTGGCGATGCACAGCCATCCAGGCTGGTTTAGAAAATGTGTTGTTCGTGATGGCCAAGAGGGGGCAAGCTAAAGCTACACATTCAGTTTTAGCTGGCACCTTCCCATTTAATTACACTTTTGTGCATCAGAAGATTGTATTTTTGTCTTCTAAGTGTGCATTGTTCTAAATGCATCACACTGGAAGTCAACTCGCAGGTGGCTGGGGGTGGGGGCAGAAGAGGAAGGATCCAGCAGAAATAGCAGGGGAAGGACCTATCAAAATGACATGCTGGGAGTGGGAAATGTGAATTTAAGAATCAGGATGTTGCTCTTGTGTGAATATTGTGTGTGTGTGTGTGACCACGAGTGTGCTTAGTACTTTATAGAGTATAAGAGGACAGATCACCTCTTGATCTGAATGATGGCAGAAAGAAGAACAAAAAGGGACTTAAAATCCTGAACCTGTACAATGTACTAACTGGCAGCATCTTCACATAACTGCCTTGTAATTGCCCCAGCTTTGACCATTCCGCCTCGGGTGCCCCTGCTAAGAGTCTAGCCTCTTGGTCTAGCCTTTTGACGGCTTTGCTCTCAGCTTCTTCAACACTCTCAAACCCCCTCACCACGTTAAGGTCCTCTCACAGAGCTCCCATTTCCAGAGCAGTTTAACAACCCGTCTTCCCAGGGAATGCTGGGAATTGTAGTTCTGTGAGGGGAAGTGGGGTCTCCTAATACCTCTCTGCGCCGTTAACAAACTACAGTTCCTAGGATTCTTTGGGGGAAGAAGCCATGAGTGTTTAAAGTGTTATAAGACTGCTTTAAATGTATGCTGGGCTGGTGCGTCTTTACAGTAAAAGAATTGCAGGTGGAATACCTCTTTGCAGCTGACCTGCACCTTTTTCTTTTCCTTTTCTTTTTGAAATGCAGACAGTCTCGCAAGATCGGGACCGGCAGAGAGGGGCAGTCTACCCCTTCCCTCTGTGACCCTGCCGAAAAGCTAAAGAGAGGCAGATTCCCAAAGCAATGTACAATTTATTTATTGCATTTGCATACCGCCCCATAGCCGAAGCTCTCTGGGTGGTTTGCAACAATCGGTTTAGCATTCGTGTGTGTTAAGATTATGTGCCCATAAGGCTTCCCCATCCTGTGGAGTTAAGCCCCTTTCTTCTGAAGAGACATAAAAACTACACTGTGGTTTGCTGGCTTTGCGCTCCTTGGAAGAGGGCCGCCGGACTCTGACGGCAGACCAGAGAGAGCCCAACTCAGGAACTGAGGCTGCAAAACAAAACGCTTCCTTTTCTGCTGTCTTTTGCCGCGGCTGCTTTCACCGACTGTCGGCCGGTTCCAGAATAAATCTGCTCAGAGACGCCCCTTCTAATCCCTTGGGGTTCTCCCGACCGCTCCTCCTCAGGGCTCCCCGTCGAGGCGAGGCGTTCCCCGGGTTTGTCAGGCCGGAGGAGCAGCTCGAGGGAACTCGGCTGGTACCGCCTCGCGGCCCTGGGCAAGCGGAGGAAGAACCACAGAGGGCCCCGACGGGCGGCCGGCCGGGCGCCAGCTCCCGCCCCGTCTGCAAAAGCGGCAGCAGGAGCGGCAGCCGGGCGCCGAGCGAGCTGCGAGAAGCAGCCGAGCTGCGCCGAGAGAGGCCGCAGTCGCGGCGACGGTTCCCCTCGAGGGCAGCGCGATGCCCTTCTGGAAGCGCACCGTGGAGCCCCGCCGGCTGCTCCCGTCCGCTGCCGTCGCCCCCCGCTTGGCTGCGCTGCCGCTGGCCCAGCTCCACGACGTGTGCGGCCTGGCGACGCTGGCGCTGCTCCGGCAGCTGGCGGATCTGTGCGGCCACTCGGCGGCGTTGTTGGCGGAGCTGGAGGGCCGCCTGCTGGAGCTCGCCCGCCGCGCCCACCGGCTGCGAGGCCGCCTCCGCCGCGTCCACGGGCTGCTCCGCCCCGGAGCGTCTCCAGGGCCAGGTAAGCAACAAAAGGCGCCGCCTGCCCCGTCGAGGGAGGGCGGCTGGGCTCGTGGGTAGCAGCACCTGTCGCGCTCCGGAGAGGACGGGCGGCTTTCCAAGGCAAGGGGGCGAGGTGGGAGGGATACCAATACTTTGTCTGCATGCACTCCCCCCGTCTCACCCCATGGGTGAAGCCAGCGACCAGGTGACCTGTGTAGCCGCTCACTTTGCTGTCACAGCTGAACTGTTTCAGGCAACTTCACGATCCCTTCAAGTGCTGTCAACTTCTTAGGGACCTTCGTTTTCAAAGCAGCCTTGTACTGCGCAGTCCTTCAAGCAGAGGACTCCTGGAAACAGAGGGCTCTGCCCCATGTCTTCTCTACCTCATTACAAACTCAGAGGGTGGGGGCACGGGAGGGGTTAACTCGGGTGAAGATGGGAACGTCAGAGTTTGCTCTCTGAAAAGAAGAGTCGGGTGTCACTCTGAAAACGTTCCGCAATCCACTGTTTATATCCTGGACACCCTGGCCCCAACTGTATGGTTACTCAGTGAGAAAGAAGAAAAGACCCTTTGTCCATGCTCAGAGGCCTTTTTTTAAAAAGTGGCTTTTAAAAAAAGTTTCAGGATCTTCAACAAAACATGCTTGCTGATATAGCTTCTCCACACTTGTGGTGAGAAGGATTTCTGACTGACATAGGAAAGTTGAAAGAGCAGCAAACTAACGGGGGGGAGGAACCCTCTTGCTTGCTACAACTTTGCAGCCATCTTCTACCCCTGCTGTCAGAGGGAGGATGCTGCTGAATGCCAGCTGCTGGAAATCACAAGCGGGGAGAGTCCTCTTCTGCTCTCAGATCCTGCTTGCAGGCTTCCCAGAGGCTTCTGGATGGCCATTGTAAGAACAGGATACTGAACTAGATAGAGTTGTGGTCTGATTCAGCTGGGCTCTTATGTTCTTAAAGCTAGGTCATGTAGCCAAAAGAAGGCGATTGGACCCTTGGATGATAAGGGAGTCAAAGGTGTACTAAAGAACGATAAGGAGATTGCAGAGAAGCTAAGTGAATTTTTTGCATCTGTCTTCACAGTGGAAGGTATAGGGCAGATCCCTGAACCTGAACTAACATTTGCAGGAAGGTATTCTGAGGAACTGAGACAAATAGTGGTAACGAGAGAGGAAGTTCTAGGCTTAATAGACAATATAAAAACTGACAAATCACCGGGCCCGGATGGCATCCACCCGAGAGTTCTCAAAGAACTCAAATGTGAAATTGCTGATCTGCTAACTAAAATATGTAACTTGTCCCTCAGGTCCTCCTCCGTGCCTGAGGACTGGAAAGTGGCAAATGTAACGCCAATCTTCAAAAAGGGATCCAGGCGGGATCCCAGAAATTACAGGCCAGTTAGCTTAACTTCTGTCCCTGGAAAACTGGTAGAAAGTATTATTAAAGCTAGATTAACTAAGCGCATAGAAGAACAAGCCTTGCTGAAGCAGAGCCAGCATGGCTTCTGCAAGGGAAAGTCCTGTCTCAGTAACCTATTAGAATTCTTTGAGAGTGTCAACAAGCATATAGATAGAGGTGATCCAGTGGACATAGTGTACTTAGACTTTGAAAAAGCTTTTGACAAGGTACCTCACCAAAGACTTCTGAGGAAGCTTAGCAGTCATGGAATAAGAGGAGAGGTCCTCTTGTGGATAAGGAATTGGTTAAGAAGCAGAAAGCAGAGAGTAGGAATAAACGGACAGTTCTCCCAATGGAGGGCTGTAGAAAGTGGAGTCCCTCAAGGATCTGTATTGGGACCTATACTTTTCAACTTGTTCATTAATGACCTAGAATTAGGAGTGAGCAGTGAAGTGGCCAAGTTTGCTGATGATACTAAATTGTTCAGGGTTGTTAAAACAAAAAGGGATTGCGAAGAGCTCCAAAAAGACCTCTCCAAACTGAGTGAATGGGCGGAAAAATGGCAAATGCAATTCAGTATAAACAAGTGTAAAATTATGCATGTTGGAGCAAAAAATCTGAATTTCACATATATGCTCATGGGGTCTGAACCGGCGGTGACCGACCAGGAGAGAGACCTCGGGGTTGTAGTGGACAGCACGATGAAAATGTCGACCCAGTGTGCAGCAGCTGTGAAAAAGGCAAATTCCATGCTAGGATAATTAAGAAAGGTATTGAAAATAAAACAGCTGATATCATAATGCTGTTGTGTAAATCTATGGTGCGGCCACATTTGGAATACTGTGTACAGTTCTGGTCGCCTCATCTCAAAAAGAATATTATAGAGTTGGAAAAGGTTCAGAAGAGGGCAACCAGAATGATCAAGGGGATGGAGCGACTCCCTTATGAGGAAAGGTTGCAGCATTTGGGGCTTTTTAGTTTAGAGAAAAGGCGGGTCAGAGGAGACATGATAGAAGTGTATAAAATTATGCATGGCATTGAGAAAGTGGATAGGGAAAAGTTTTTCTCCTTCTCTTATAATACTAGAACTTGTGGACATTCAAAGAAGCTGAATGTTGGAAGATTCAGGACAGACAAAATGAAGTACTTCTTTACTCAGCGCACAGTTAAACTATGGAATTTGCTCCCACAAGACCCGGTAATGGCCACCAGCTTGGATAGCTTTAAAAGAAGATTAGACAAAGTCATGGAGGACAGGGCCATCAATGGCTACTAGCCATGATGGCTGTGCTCTGCCACCCTAGTCAGAGGCAGCATGCTTCTGAAAACCAGTTGCCGGAAGCCTCAGGAGGGGAGAGTGTTCTTGCACTTGGGTCCTGCTTGCGGGCTTCCCCCAGGCACCTGGTTGGCCACTGTGAGAACAGGATGCTGGACTAGATGGGCCACTGGCCTGATCCAGCAGGCTCTTCTTGTGTTCTTATGAAGATGAGCAAAAAAAAAAAAAAACTGGAATAAGATGTACCTGCAGGGCAAATGCTGGTGAAGCAGTGGTTCTTGAATTCAGATGCTCAAGCATTTGGCACACTTCAAGCACATAGTTTCCCACCCCACCCCCAAAATCCGGGGACCTGTAGTTTGCTCCTCAGAGAGCTACCATTCCCAGCACCCTTTACAAACTACAGTTCCCAGTTTTTTTTGAGGGAAGCCGTGTGCTTTGAAAGCATGGTGTGTTCACTGTCTCAGTCTGATGAGGTTAAGTTACAGGAAGGTAGAGTCTGGTAGAATTTTAGGAGATACTTCTTAGTGGTAAGAGCAATTGGACAGTGGAACCAACTACCTAAGGGTATCCCTTGACTGAGGTCTAAGCAGAAGCTGAACAACCATCTGCTAGAGACACTCTAGCTATGCACTTCCTATATTGAGCAGGGGTTGGACTAGATGACCTCAAAGATCCTCCAACTGATTGTGTTACAGTTGGTTGTCGTTTTCCATTTTCTTCCAATCGGTTGTTTGATTTTTTGCTCTGCTGCTGTTTCTGTCCTTTGGAAGAGGGTGAAAAACCTCATGTTTAAGATTTCTCAGCAAAGGTTTCGTTTTAAAACCAATCTTCTTTGAGGGCAGTTCTGCTGTAACTCTCTGCGGGGTGTCTTTGTCTGTTTCAGCAATGCCCACCGAGCTCTCCTGCCATTTGCGTCTCCATCTGCTCAGGGCTGCAGGCCCCCCAGCCCTCCCCACATGCCAATAGTGAGCCAAAAGCATATTCTGGGGATGGGTTTTTGTGTTGCAAATAGAGAAGCGTTTTCTTGCACTTTGCATTATTACAGTATCAAACTAACTTTTTCAAATATATTTTAAAAAATACTAGAGCACTCGCCTGGATTTGTCTTCACTGATATCTTTAATACCACAGTAACTATGGTCACGTGTTAATCTTTAAACCAATCCGTTATTAATAACAGATCCATGGAAAATATGACACCAGTATATTGGGGGATTAAATCAATGCAGTATTGCTGAAGCCATAAGAGTCATGAGTTGGATTGTTTAGCTGTTTAACTGGTGCAGAAATCTAATAGAGAGGTGAACGGACCTAGGAAATTGTGAACCTGTGGGTCTATTGATTGTGGCCTTTGGTTGAGTTACTCTTTCTCAGTTTCCCGTCTGTGAAACTGGCATAAAAGTGGTCTGCCTGGGAACTATGCCTCTTCTGTTCTGAAAAGTGGGTCCTCCTAATCCTCAGTTGTGTCAGGTTGTGACTGCCATTATTTAAGGATGAAAGGAAAGCATTTTGCACATGCTCAGAGATACTTACTTCTAGGATTTATCTATTGCATTTTTATTCCTTCGCCTTCCAGTGAGTTTAGGGGAAGCGTATCTGGTTTTGCCCTCCTCCTTTTTTAATATGGCAAAGGACAAGATGGGCTCCCTCTCCATAGAAGCCAGCTGGACTGGGAGTTAGAGAGGAATAGCAAAGGGCGGGGGCTGCTGCTTCTCGCCAACATCTGCTGTCTGAGGTGATTACCTCACTCTGCCTAATGCAGGTGTGGGGAACCTGTGACCCTCCAGATGTTGATGGGCTACAGCTCCCATCATTCCTGGCCATTGGCCATGCTTGCTGGGGCTGATGGGAGTTGTAGTTCATCAACCTCTGGAGGGCCAAATGTTCCCCACATCTGACCTAATGTTAGGGCCGGCCTTTCCTAAAGGAAACTCTGATGTTATAAACGAGTTCTGGAAACAAGCAACGATGTATCCTGGTTCAGGCTAAGCCATGTGTAGAGGAAGCCAAGTGCCTGCTTGTTGAATTGGATCCTCCTTTTGCTTTTGTAGTATATACTGGGGTGCAGGAAGTTTGGGATGATTCGTAAGTAGGAGTTTTCAGATTCTGGAAGTTAAGAATGGGAGCACAAATGAACTCTAAAGTAAGCACACCATTTAGAATTGGATCCAACACACAGGAAGGAAGCGTTACCATAGGGCGGAGCACAGATGCGTTTCCAGCTTTGGACTTCAGCTTTGGGAACAAGCTGGAGGAGATTTGAAACCTTAAAATTGCTGGCGGCTGGGAATGAACAACAGGAAGTGGGAGAGTGAATCCCTTATTCCCCTGAGCCTGTGTAAATGGCCCACTGCAAAACTGTGAAGTTGGCCAGGCAGAGACAGGAAGTTGCATTGGAGAGGATCCATCTGTAAAATGGGAATAGTGTCAAACAACTTCACAGGGCTGGTTAGAGACCAAAACTATACAAAGACTGCAAAGCATGTAGAGCATGCATGATCCAGTTCAAATTTAAACACTAAGTCCCTTTGACCTCAGTCGGAGAACAAAATATGTGCTAAAATCTTGACTATGTAAATCAATGAGACTGAAAAAATGTTTAACTTTGGTTCAGTTATGCCCACAACTGAAACAGGAGGTACTGGAGAACAGAACCACCTGGAAGATCCAAACTGCCCTCCCAAAAAAGTGCACTCTGTATATGCTTAAAGGAGCTCTTCTTCCTCATTGTTTCACATAAGCTGAGCCTTGGAATTCAAAGTTGGTTCAGGGGTTAACCTCTGTTGAGCACTGGCTCACATTTCTTTCTTCACATAATTGATATTTCTCTTCCAAGAAGATACTTCCAGTTGGCTTACAGCTGAAACCATAAAACTTCGGCACACAAAATAATCTCTTCCATTTAAAATAAAAAGCAGCAATAGACAAAACATCCATAAACCAACATCATAAAAACTCCTATATTTCTTTTAGGGGGAGAAATGTGGTGGTATGCATGAGAAAAATGAACTAACACGAGACTGCCAGACCTATTTGACATTCCAGAACTGGGGTATGATTGCTGAGGCCAAAACCAGGCATGTTGCAGGACACAACCCAGCTTTTATTGTTAATTGTAAAGCAGCTGTGGAGGACCACTTTGATTTTGATCAGAGCCAGGGGAAGGGGTGTTGAAGTTCTTGCTGTTATCCTGATCTAATTCACCCCTCTGCAGCTCCATGTTGGGAGATACCATGCCTCTGAATACCAGTCGTTGGGGAATCGCAACTATTTTGCTGATGTCCTTCTTCAGCAAACATGTGGTTGGTCTCCGTGAGGAAGAGGATGCTAGACTAGGTGGCCCTTTGGTCTGATCCTGCAGGACTCATCTTGTGTTCTTGAGTTGCTGTTAGCCCTACGACAGGATAAGAAATTGGGCTGGTATGGTGTACCTCTTCCCTTCCCTGCCTCGTGCTGGAGCTAATAGCAGCTTTGAGGTGGGGAAGGATGGTTTAGATCAGGGAAATGGTGCAGGAGCAAAGGGTTAAATACCTTCCCCCTGCAATGCCAAAATTGGAACCCTTCCTGCCAGTGGAGACCGGTGGCTCCGATGTCAGTGGGGCAGTGAATCCACCCTGGGTTTTAGTTCAAACTTTCAAGGAGCTGTCCAAGGTGTCCCCCATGGTTGCTTTAAGAGAGTGGTGAGAACCTCAGGCCCGGTGAGCCAATCTCCAGGCCTCTATCTCTGGGCCTTGGAACTTTCACCAGGTCACAGCCCACACTGGCCCTGTTTGCATCTGGAGTGTTTCTGCCTGGCTGGAAAGTGTCCTTGAAGTCTGATAATGCCTCTTGCTTGTCTTCGTGGAGGATAGCAGAGGCCGTGTGAGTATGCGCAGAAAGCAGCTTACTGTACAAAGGTAAAATTCACATTCATTGTTCTGCCTGCCTTTGCCTCTGGCCCTACCCATTCCTGGCATGTAGCTGCCACCAGGGCTGGAAAAAGTTCCTCGTTCCTGCTTTAAAGTTTAAGAACAAAAAAAACTCCATTAGGAATTGCAGCCTGTTCTATTCGCTGCTACCGAATCCTTCTTGCAAGCCTCATTTCAGCAGGGGGAGGATACCCTGCAGACTCTAGGGAAAGCCTCTGTGAGCACAAGGGCACCCATATGTGCCATGCTGGCAAACCCCAGGCTAGATGAACACATAGTCTGACCCGGTATAAGTCAGATTTTGATGTCCCTGTTTGCAGCAAATCCTCCAGGTGCTCTGAGATGAGCCTAGAGTTTCTGCTTGGAATTTCAAGGATTCCAATCATGCCCGGTGTCAACATACGACATTCTTGGGAACTTGCCAGGGCCCTAGTAGGGCCAAGTGCTGTCACTAGACTCAAGATGGCTGTGTTATGTAAGTCATTTGCTGGTTTAATTACCCAGAATGCCCCAATGTGTCGCTGCAGAGCCTTGTGGGAAATGTAGATAGTGGACAGCTCTCACCCCCTCAGTACAGATTGCGGCACTTCCGTTGCCTGTTGCAGCTAGCAGGTTAATCTGCTAGGAGACCTGCCACCAGTGTAGGGGGTGGCCACCACTTTGTAAAACTTGGAGTCAACCCTGGTCCCAGTGCATAAATAAAGAGCAAGTGAAACTCAATCTGTGCCGCTTTTGGGGTGCAGAAACTCCAGAGCTTCTGCCTTTGTTGCTCAACAGATACTTCTGCTCTGCCCTTGACATTCCATGGGAAGGAGGGTGTCCTGCTTGAATTGGAGACCAGGGACAGCTGGTCCTAGTCAGAAGGATAGCTTGTTCCCTCTGAAGGCCAGAACGAATACATTGTTACAGGATGAAGCTGTCCTGCTGCTAGCCAGGCAGGGCGCTGACTTTGCTGATTGCACTGTCTTTTTTATTTTCTTTCCCCTTCTAACTGTTCGAGTCAGAGTGGAACTTTTGGCACTGCATCTCTGGTGATCTCAGCGTGCCTTGTGTGGATGCTTGTTCTAGGGATATTTGCTTGCTTTCCAACCAGGAAGGATTATGGGGTGGGGCGAAAACAGTTTAAAAAGCAGCAGCCTGACTTCTTCTTTGCGACAGGCAGTGCTAGGATGGGGGGAGCAATTTTGGGAATCTCCCTAGGGCTAGGCCTGGGATTTGACTCCCCCTCCCTGGCAAAGGAGTCTCGTTAGGTCTCTTCCATAGTTATTGTTTTAATGCACACCACACCTACAGAAAAGACTCCCAGTGCATTTGATGGCTGAAGGGTACTGTTCCTGGTGACCTGAAGATCACTGATGAAAATGTTTTTAACTGTGACTATATTTTAGAATGTTTTTAACTGTGTTTCTAGAATGCTTTTCCTTTTCTTGTTCAGTTGTTTTTGTTGATATGTTTGCTGCCTTAGGCTCCTTTGGGAGAAAGGGCAGGATATAATAATAATAATAATAATAATAATAATAATAATAGCAATAGCATTTGGCCAAAGAAGCAATACTCCTTCACCACTCTCACTCCAAAAAGAACAGCTAATTCGGTATGGTTCAGTCTTCTTTCTCTGCTCCCAATGTTGGATTGTGAAGAGTTTTTGTGAGCAGAGCCTGTCCCACACCCTGTTAGTAATAAACTGTTTACTGGTGTTTTGCAGCAAAAAAAATCCAGCCATTTGCTGCCCTCTGACTTTGCAGGCTGAAGCATGGAACAAACAAGAGGGAATAAAGGGATCAGTTGTATTTCCCAAATATGCAGCCTGAATTAAGTTGCTTCCAAGCAGGACATATCTGGGATGCAAGACAAATTGCGAGGCTCACGCTAGCAGCAAAAACACTATGGCACTCAGAATACTTTAAAGCCTGCTAGGGCTGTGTAAATTATGGGCCAAGTATCTCCCAGAAGGAGGCAAATGGTACAAATACTACTTAGCAGCTCAATTCGGCAAAGATTAGTTGAGCGCTAGTTAGGTCATGTTCTGCTTTGGTCTAGCCAGCATCTTGGGTTATGCAAGCATGGCTGAGAGATCCAAGAAGTACTGACTTGCTAGCCATGCAAAGCTCCTTTTATAATAATAGATAAAAGTATAATAAAATGGTGGAAGGGATGGAAATATTTAAAGTAAAACATTGTAAAATAAATATTACAATCTGCAATGGAGGTAGTAATAATTATATTCGTTGCTCTGCCTGCTTTAGCCTCTGGCCCTACCTCACACGGGCATGTGGCTCCAAGGAGGTTGATCAGAAGGGAATATGGCCCTTGGGCTAAAAAAGGTTCCCCAGCCCTGTTAAAAGACTTCAGGCACCAGCCCATGCTACAAATATGCATAAAATGGGCATATGTGAATATATATGTATGGATCCTTATTTTGAAATAATTGCTGTGGTTTTCAGCATGTTTTTCAGTACTTGTGCCTTCCACTGTCTTGGACTTAAAGCCACATTGTATTTATTTTGCTGTTCATCAGGCAGAGGACAAAAACGAATCTGGGATAAACATAGTGCATGACTTGGTGCAGTTGTGCTAAATCCCTCCCAGTGACACGGTTTGTTATCAGTCATAGGCTGCAGATTCCAACTGGAGGGAAAACAAGAGTTCGTCCAGAAGCAGCCTCCATCCAAGTGGAATTTGAGGGGCCAGAGGCTTGCTCCCAAACAGGCCAGGCTGAGCCGAGCAGGGAAATTGCTTCCAGATTGCAGGCTCTGATCCAGTGGGCAGCCCAAGGGGTGTGGGTTTTGGCAGAGAGGAAGCATGTCTTGGCACTGAGACAGCAAATGCAGGGCTCCAGCCCACCACATGTGGGCTTGCTTGGCCCTGGAGGGGAGGGTCTCCAATGGGTCCTTTTGCTCTGGGCTGAAGGTCACCACCTGCCTTCTACAGCCTTTATTTTCTCTGTTCTGTGAAGTGCTTTGCTGAGAACAGCATGGTAATCCGAGGCTGTTCCTGGAAATGTTGTCCTTGTCTTCGTTGTCTACTAGGTTGTTGTAGGTTGTTATTAATTGTTTTTATGTTGCATTTTAAAACTGTTGTAAACCATCTTGGAACCTTTGGGTGAAAGGCGGGTAATGAATGTTGCTGTTAATGCTGCTAATAATAATAATAATAATAATAATAATAAATTAATAATAACAATAAAATATGACACATTTTCCTCCACTGCTCTCTTCAACGTAGGCCCATTTGTATAGAGTACACATCAGCAGAATGTCAGATTTGTTTTTTAAAGTTTCTAGCACTTATGGGGAAGGAGAAAAAATGCATTTGCCTTTTGAAATATGTGGAGAAGTTGCACTCTCTCTAGGTTCTGTTTCAGCCTTCCTCAGCCAAGTACCTCCAGTTGTTGTTGGACTACAACTCCTGTCACCTCTTGGCCATGCCGGGTGGAGTTGATGGGAGTTGTAGTTCAGAAACATCTCAGTGCCCCCATTTCCCCTACAATCTTGGTGGTGCTCATCACCCAAGTTCACTTTTAGGTTGTGTAGGCACCATTACATTTAAAGCACAGGGCTTCCCCCAGAGAATCCTGGGAATTGTCATTCACCCACACAGAATTACAATTCACAGCAGCCTCAGGATGATTTTGGGGGGAATCATGTGCTTTGAATGTATGCTGTGTGTGTACACTGTCTTAGACAGCATGCTGTACAAATACAAGAAAATTAATTTGATTGGGGATATATAATCAGACACACATACCTAACATGTAAAGTGTGAGACTGCAAAAAAATATATCAGTAAATTACCATTTAAAAAAACCTTTGCTATGCTTGAAAAGGCTTGTTTCCCTCTCCATGTGCCAATATCTGTCTCCAAACCACACCACCAGGCAGAGATGGGTGGCTGGGCCTAGCACCCCCTGACTTCCCCAGCCAGCCTCTTCCCACCTGCTTTCTGTCTTCTCCGCTTGTGTGGGCGGCTGGGAAGCAGCCTTTGTGCCTCTCACAGCCACCTCCCCCAGCCCTCCTGTCTCGCCGCCATCCCCACAGTGCTTCTTTTCTCCCAGCAAGTGAGCAAGCGGGTGTTGGACTGCCTCTCCCTCCTTCCTCGGGGTCTAGTTGAATGGAGCAGGGATCTTGTGGCGGCACAGCTCTCTTTGCATGTGACAGATGGACGCAATGGAATGGAGGATGAGCCCTCACCTGGGTCTTCTGGTAGGTGGGGTGGACTCTCTGCTGTGGTACAACGGTATAAATCCTCACTCCTGTCTGCGCTGAGCAGCCTGGGTCTTGTGAAGCCCATGAAACCCAACCTGTAGATTGTGTTTTAGGGGGACAGGCTGTAGCTCAGTGGGTAGAGAGCCAGGGCTGGATTTAGAGGTGTAGGAACATAGGAAACTGCCTTGCACCGAGTCAGGCCATAGGTCCATCTTGCTCAGTATTGCTGAAGCTGACTGGTAGCAGCCCTCCAGGATTCCAGGCCGGGTTCTTCTCCAGTCCGGATTGGGGATAGCTGCGATTCAACCTGGGACCTTCTGCATGCAAAGCACCTGCTCTGCCACTGAGCTACAGCCCTTCCTCAGCCATTGCTTCATCTAGTTCAGTATTGTCTACACTGACTGGCAGCCGCTTTCTGGGATTTCCGGTGGAATTCTCTCCCAGCCCTACCTTGAAATGGTGGAGATTGATCCTGGGACCTTCTTTATGGAAAACAGATGCTCTACCACGGAGCTACAGTCTTTCCCAGCTGAGGACCTGGGGCAGCATCAGGCTGTCTACTCATCTGTCAGCTGAGCAACTGAAACGAGCAGTATAAACAGTTTCCCATTTACTTCCGTTTCTTCTTTCGTTTGTGGAAAAATTTACAGCCTTGGTGCGCATTAACCAGCATGTGTGATGGTGATCAGATCCGCACGTGCAAATGTATTATTTTCAATGACAGGGCACGTCAATTGTGCACTAAAGGCGTGAACTGGGCTATGCAATAAAATTAAAAAATGGATGCGTTCAGCTATCCGATCTAGGGTTGGCTCTGCTAGGTTCAATCCCTAATCCCTCCACTTAAAAAAGAAAAGGAAAAGGATCTTTGTACCGGCATTGGGAAAGGGATCTCCGTCTGAGAGCTGCTGCCAGTCAGTGGAGACAACACTGAGCTAGGTGGATCGACAGTGGGACTCAGATTCACGTATATGACCCCTATGCAACAGAGGATTTGGTTGTGTACTTTTACCTGTTTGCACAGTAGGGGGAATTTCTGTAGAGGGAATTATCTTAACCCATTCCAATCTAGGTTCAGACCTGGTTTGGGGACTGAATCGGCCTTGGTTGCCCTGATGGATGACCTTTATTGGGAGAAGGACAGGAGTGCGACTCTGTTACTCTTACTTGATCTCTCAGCGGCTTTTGATACCATTGACCATGGTATCCTTCTGGGCCAACTTGGTGAGATGGGTACTGGAGGAACTGTTTTACAGTGGTTCCGATCCTATCTCCAAGGTTGTTTTCAGAGAATAGCATTGGGTGATTGTCTTTCTGCCCACTGGCAGTTGTGCTGTGGGGTGCCGCAGGGTACCATCTTGTGCTCCATGCTATTTAACATCTACATGAAGCCTTTGGGAGCAGTCATCAGGAGATTTGGAGTGAGGTGTCAGCAGTACACTGATGATACCCAGCTCTATTTCTCTGTAACATCTGAATCGGGAGAGGCTGTGCAAGCCCTGGACTGCTGCCTGGACTTGGTGGTGGGCTGGATGAGGGCCAATAAACTGAGTCTGAATCCTAACAAGACAGAGGCACTGTGGGTTGGTGGTTCCCGAGTTCAGAAAATTGGGCAGTTGCCTGCTTTGGATGGGATTGTATTCCCTCTGAAAGAGCAGGTCTGTAATCTGGGGGTGCTCTTGGATCCATCTTTGTCACTAGAGGCCCAGGTGACCTCTGTGGCTAGGAGTGCCTTTTACCAGCTTCGGCTGGTAAGACAGCTGCAGCCTGGGACTGGACTGGGAAAGCATGACCACTGTTGTCCATGCACTGGTGACCTCCAGGCTGGATTACTGTAATGCCCTCTGTGCGGGACTGCCCTTGAAGTTGGTCCAGAAGCTGCAGCTGGTGCAAAATGCGGCAGCGAGACTGCTCACTGGGGCAGGGTATCGCCAACATGTCACCCCACTGCTGGAAGAATTGCACTGGCTGTCCATTAGCTACTGGGCTAAACTCAAGGTTCTGGTTTGGTGTACAAAGCCCTATACAACTTGGGACCAGGATACTTGAAAGATAGTCTTACCCCTTATATACCCAGCTGATCACTGCGCTCTGCAGGTGATGGCCTCCTGCAGATACCATCTCATCAGGAGGTCCATTCGGCACAACATAGGAAGCAGACCTTTAGTATAATAACATCTACCCTTTGGCATTCCCTCCCCTTAAATATTAGGCAGGCGCCATCTCTGTTATCTTTTCAGCGCCTACTAGAGGCCTTCCTCTTTCAACAAGCCTTTTAAATAGAGACCTTATCCCAGTTGCTTTTAAAGATGTTTTTACAGCTTTTTGTTTTTTAAAAAAATGTTTTTAAAGATGTTTTGCTCTAATATATTTTAAAGTTTGTTTTTATGATATTTTAGAGTTTTTGTTTTTAATGTTTTTGTTTGCCGCCTTGGGCTCCTACTACTGGGAGGAAGGGCGGGATATAAATTTAATTAATAAATAAAGAGGCAGCTTTTTCCATCTCTGCAGCACTACAATACGACAATCTAAACTTGGGGGAAATTCCCATTTGGACACCAACTGCTAACTCGATGGGTACTAGCCACAACGGCTATGTTCTGCCTCCACTGTCAGAAGCAGCATGCCCCTGAATACCAGTTGCTGGGAATCACAAGTGGGGACAATGCTCTTGCTCTCAGGTTCTGCATGCGGGCTTCTCAGAGGTATCTGGGTGTAAGAAGAGGATGCTGGACTAGATGGAACACTGGCCTGATCCTGCAAGGCTCTTCTGATGGTCTTATGTCCTTTGGACCTGCCATATGTAGTTGCATTTGGTCCCTTGAGTGCAGATGACTGCATCTGGTGTTCGTTCTTTCTTGCTTAAAAGTTGTCTAAGTGGTGCACAAAGGTTGGAACAACAATAGCACAGTCCATGCCCATAGGGTTGCAATTTAATAGGCACAAGTCAAAAGTAAAATGGGAGGGGATGGTAAATAGGAAAAGCTATTCCAGCTGCTAATTCTTAATAGAGAGCCAGTGTGGTGTAGTGGTTAAGGTGTTGGACTACGACCTGGGAGACCAGGGTTCAAATCCCGACACAGCCATGAAGCTCACTGCATGACCTTGGGCCAGTCACTGCCTCTCAGAGGAAGGCAATGGTAAACCTCTGAATACCGTTTACCATGAAAACCCTATTCGTAGGGTCGCCATAAGTTGGGATCGACTTGAAGGCCATTTCCATCATCCATCCATCCAATTCTTAATAAAATACAGTATGGTCCAGAATCAGAGGTGGAGGAAGTTGGGCAGTTCCCCCCCCCCATGAACTACAACGTCTAGATTCCTAGCTTTCATTTTAAAAAGGAGAGTAAGTTAAGAACATAAGAACATAAGAAGAGACTGCTGGATCAGGCCAGTGGCCCATCTAGTCCAGCATCCTGTTCTCACAGTGGCCAACCAGGTGCCTGGGGGAAGCCCGCAAGCAGGACCCGAGTGGAAGAACACTCTCCCCTCCTGAGGCTTCCAGCAACTGGTTTTCAGAAGCATGCTGCCTCTGACTAGGGTGGCACAGCACAGCCATCATGGCTAGTAGCCATTGATAGCCCTGTCCTCCATGAATTTGGCTAATCTTCTTTTAAAGCCATCCAAGCTGGTGGCCATTACTGCATCTTGTTTCTAGCAGTTTCTAGTTTCTAGCATTTGTCTTATATCTCAGATTCTACAAAGTATATAGATGCTATTCTTCTCAATTCGTGTGTGTATGAGAAATTAGTCTGTTCCGTCTCTTCAGTGTTTTACTTATCCACCTGGAGAAGTCACACACCCCCAGGAAAAAATCCTGTAGATGCCCATCTCCAGAAAGAGGCCTCTTCTGATCTGGCTGTGCTAGTCTAACTCTGGGAGAGATCCCCTTCAACCTCTGAAAGTGGCCTACTTCCATATGTTGCCTATGAGGCTGAAAATGATAGTATTTAATGTTCCTGTTCTCTGCTTTAATTGAACCTGTATCTAAACCACATGTGAGGCACCTTTGGCCCACCAGATGTTCCCAAACTGCATTGCCCATCAGCTCCCAGCAAGCATGGCCAGTTGGCAGGAATGATGGGAGATGTAGGTCAGCAACATCTGGAGGGCCACACCTGATCTAAGCCTAAGCACGTGCCACTGAAACAGTTGCATATTGCTTACCCACCCCCTCTACCCCCACTTCACCCCACCTCTGTCTCTCCCCCTCTTGCATTGTTTCCCCTCTGTTAGGGAGGGGCTTGTCCTCTAACGCATCATGCAGTGGAGTCTTGTTCACTTGGACAAATGGGGCAGTGCCCCACCAACGTCAGCCTGCCCTTAGTCAGCTCCCACCTGCTCACCTTCCTATTTGCAACTAGGAGCAGGGAGTGGCATGGCACTGTCTGTCAACTTCTTCCTCCGTAGTTTGTGTTGCCCCGTGTACCAGGGAGGAGGGTGGGGACAAGACTAGAATTAGCTGGCTTTGCCTGTCATTGACTCTGGTTCCCCCTCTGTTGGGCTCCCTGCCTTCCGCCCCACCAGTTCCAATGGACACCAGCCACCGCTGGCATCACACATATGGACGGTGCCCGGTAAACCAACCAACCAAAATGAATTGGGTCTAGTTTAGGATAATTTGAAAAGAAAGCTTGTGTGTGTGTGTGTGTGTGTGCGTGTGCGCTCGCGGGTGCGTGCATGTGTTGATCTGGAAAGACCATAAAGCAAATTAGAACCAGGTAGGCATAGGGGCAAGTTCACCCACCGCCCACAATGCTGATAATTGGAAGAGTAAGAAAAACACCCCTTTTCATCAGTCTTTAAACTTTCTCGACAATGTGGAAAAAAAGGTGGTTTGGGAAGAAGACTGGCCAAGGCCTGCCAATGGAGATGAAAGGGAGACAGAGTTGTGGAGCAGAACTGCTTGTGTTGTCTGGGCCTAGACAGGAGCAGCCACTGCCAGGAGCCAAGGGCTGTGCCAGAAACATCTTGCAAATCCCACTTAATGGGTGGTCTCCCTTTGTGTGTGTTCCTATCACTTGCCTTCAGTGGATGGATGCACACGCCATCATCCACGGGGTCTGTAAAAGGGTTACACAACTGCTTTCTGCTCAGGGTTTGGCTAAGGATGCGGAATGTCTAGGGAGGGGGATGTGGGGCGGAGGAGGCCCCCTGGTGTGTCTTCCCATCTCTCTCCCCACATAAACTGACCTGGCAGTGGTGGATATTTATCGATTTACTGATTATCCCACTTTTTTTTCCTCCAAGTTGCTCAAGGTGGCAGACATGGTTCTTCATTCTCGCAGCAACCCTGCGAAGTAGGTGAGGTTGAAAGGGAGTTCCGCCATACATCTACAGCACATTGAAAGCACAACCTCCGCAAGTATCCTGAGAATTGTAGTTTGTTAAAGGTGCTGGGACTTGTAGCTCTGCTAGGAGTAAACTAACGTTCCCAGGATTCTTTGGGGGATGCCATGTGCTCTAAATGCATGGTGTATATGCAGCCAGTGATTGGTCCCAGGTCATCCAGTGAGCTTCATAGCTGCTTGAGGATTTGAACTCTGGTTCCCCCACAATACCCTGACATATAGTGTTGCTCAGGGGCATTGTAGGGAATTGAAATGGCAGCTGCTAGACTCCCAGTGGGGGCCACCAGAGGCATTCCAGCAATGCCTGTAGTGTAGAATGGTTCAAGGGCAACCATCGCCTAGCCAGGATCAGGAGTGGTGATCAGGTGGGAAAGACCTACATGGCCGTCTCCATGGTGGGGCTGTGCTTATTAGGACAATAAGATTTTGTTAAATATGTGACTGTACCTTTAAGGCAGGGATGGGGAACCTAAGGTCTGGGGGCTATATGTGACCCTCCAGGTCTTTCTATTTAGCCTTTGGAACTCTCGCCAGGCCACACCCCTCACTAGCCCTGCTTTGCACTGAGTGTAATTTACTGGCCGGAATGTGTCCTTGAACTCTGATAATACCTCTTGGCTTGTTTGGACAGAGAGAGATGTGGGAGGGAATGTAAAAACTAGCTTGCTCTACAAAGGTAAAATTGTTATTCAGTGCTCCACCCATCTTTGCCTCTGTCTCCATCCACAACGAAGGGTCTAGAGGACATATTGCTGGCCGCATTGTCGCAAGCACATCATCAGGTCGCATCAACTGAAACCGTTCCCAAGAAGTTGCAGCAGACATTGCACTGGACACCTCATTGGGGACTATAGTAGATGTACATCAAGACTGCTACGGAGGCGAGCAACTTTACCCTCAAAGTGCCTTGCAAACAATTCACAGTGGGCCTCTGAAGGGTCTAAGACTCCATTTCCTGGAGTCGATGTCAACAGACACCGGACAATACGGAAGAGCTCCGCCCAAAGGCTACTTGAGGATGCAATGGAGGCAGAGAAGTGGGCCTTCTTTGCCGCCCTCACCGTCACACAGTAGGCACGGTTATGATGTTTTACTCGTGCTCGATCAGCCTCACAGCACGTCTTTCGCCACTTGCGCTCTAGCCATCATCCAGCCTGTTTTTTGCTGTTCCACAGTGTGACAAGGGCATCAACAGGGTCATCTGCTCTATCTACTGGGAACTCCCCCAGGGCATTCAGGAATCCAGTGGATTCCATTCGTCTCCGAGGGTGGACCATCTTAATCTGTCCACCACCCATGCAGGGAAGGATCGGAGCTACAAGTCTAAACTTCACCAGGAAGTAGTCTGACCATGGCAATGGGGTGACATCCACCCTCCCTATCCACTTCATGCCCTCGCTGTCAGTGCAGGGCCCAGGAACACCTGACAAGAGATCAGTAGAGCTCCGTCACATCTGGGCTCCAAGTAGATTTAAGCCTTGTACACACTTACCCGTTTGTAGTGTAAAGACCTAGTTTTTCTCAACACAGAATTATGCTTATCCTCAACATGCTGCTTTATATCTAGATTGAGACCTCACCTGCACAATATGTTTAAAGCAGTATCATACCACTTTAAAGAGCCATGGCTTCCCCCCAGGAATTCTGGGAACTGTAGTTTGTAAAGAGTGCTAAGAGTTGTTAGAAGACCCCATTCCCGTCACAGAGCTACAGTTCCCAGAGTTCTCTTGGAAGAGGGATGGGTTGTCAAACCGCTTTGGGAATTGTAGTTTGTAAAGAGTGCTAAGAGTTGTTAGAACTGCTTTGCAGGCTATTCCCTTCACAGAGCTACAGTTGCCAGAGTCCTCTTGGAAGAGGGATGGATTGTCAAACCACTCTGGGAATTGTAGCTCTGTGAAGTGAATAGGGGTCTCCTAAAACTCTCAGCATCCTTAAAAAAATGAGTTTCCAGGATTCTTTGGGCGAAGTCATGACTTTTTAAAGTGGCATGATACTGCTTTAAACGTACAGTGCAGATGGGGCCTGATACTACATCCTGCCATCCTCAAGGGTGGGTAGGGTCACACATTTAAAAACCCTCCCCTTAATTAGGCTATCCACACCTTTTCCTCCCCAAGCACATCCCAGGTAAATGAAGACGGAAGTGGTCACTGTGATCTTGGTATACACCCACCCACAACGTCACTGGGCAGGTGTGGATGCAGCTCCCATTACTGGGACCACTTTCATCCGTTTTCAAATAGACACATTGGAGGGTAATGCAGAACCAGTCTGTACTGAGCTTTAATTTTTGGAATGAAATTAGTTCGTGGGGAAGAAGCAACACTTTTCAGGGGCATAAAATACGCACTAGGTCCAGATTGCGTGTGGACTAGGTAGCAAAAACAAGATCTCAGTGTGCACTGAATGTAGAATAGAATGTTGTGTGTACGCAGCCTTTTTCTCTAGAGGCCTTTTCCCATTGCCACCACCTCCTCTCCCCTACCCCCTCTTCCTGGCAAACATTCCTCTAAAGTACCAAGCACACTGTGCCCGTTGGCAGCACCCCAGGCAGCCAGCAAGGACCGTGCACACACCAACACACACAGGGCATTGGCTGCAGGCACAAAGTGTGGCTTCAGTGGGGGGTGCCGAAGCTGGCTGGGAGGCTCCCTTGCGCTGTGCCTGGCTGAATGGGCCAAGTGTGCTTGCCCAAGAATTGGCATTTTGTGCGCGCGCGCTTGCCTGCACAAGTGAAAGAGAGCAATGCGCTGGGTGCCTCTTATTCAGAGGTCCCTCTCTCCGGAGTTCATCATTGCACAGCCCGGAACAAACGTTTCTCTTGGAGATGCATCCGGTTGGGGAGTCAGAGTAGGTTGAGGCAGAGTTACGAGGGAGAATGGAGCAGGCAGCAGGCAGCAATAGCTCAGATCAGCTGCTTCACAGGCCGTTCTGAGGGGAAGCGGTACCCTTGAGGGATGCAGGCTGGCGAGGAGCACCTTGGCAGACTTTGTCCTAATGGTATGTCTGTGTGTGGAGAAGAGCACTTTTCCTTCTGGACCCATGTGCCTTTTTTACCATTTTGCAACAGGCAGAAGCTCAACAGGTGAAGCCTCCCTATCTCTGTTTTTGTTTTGGTTTTTAAAAAGATCAGTTTAGGTCAGATGTGGGGAACCTTTGGCCCACCAGATGTTGCTGAACTACAGCTCCTGTCAGCCCCAGCAAGGGTGGCCAATGCCCAGGGATGATGGAAGTTGTAGTTAGTTCAGCAACATCTGAACTAACCACACCTGGTTTAGACTTTTGCCTTCCCTCCGTTATTTCTTTGTGCTGTGAAGATGAAAAACGTACTTGTGGGATTTCGGCTTGTTGTGCCCATTAATGGCAGCGAAGGGGATGAGGGAAAGGTGGCAATCCCTAATTCCTATGGATGTGTTTCTGTGTGGCAATATATTGCCTCCTTACTACCTATTGATGGGCTGCATGTTTGTCCCTCCACCCCAGTAAACTGCCTTGGATGTTCATCTTGTATTGGCAGGGCATAAATGGGTTAGTCTTGGTAAATGTCAGAACAAATCACAAGATGATACAAAAGATTTGTCAAAGTGTCCTTGACCTCGCAGGACCTGGCCCTAAGCCACTGCTGCCACCTGTAGGATAGCATAAGTATGGCCAAGCCTGGGAGTAGAACAAGAAGGAATGGGGAAAAGGCATCTCCAGATAGGGATGAAATCCTGGACGGCTGCTGCCAGTCAGTGTAGACAATAGTTTGACTCACTCTCAGGCAGCTTCCTGTGTTCCTGTTTCTTTCCAACATTCATTCATCAAATGCCATATTTATTGGCCCGAGTAGAATGTTATCTGAAGTATCTGCACAGACTGCTTAGTCTACGTGTGTGCACTGTGAATGCTGTGTGTTGTGAATGCAAACAACATGCACATAGTACTGCCACATGGAGGTGGCTGGCACCCGTGCACTGGATGAGGTTGAATACATGGGTAAGTGAGCACTGCAGACTTTAACGTTGTTTTCTACAGCTAAAGAAGACTCCAGTATGAAGCAGCTGTATTAGAACTTACCTAGAAGTTTCATACTTTTAGTTTGGGCTTGAACAGGGACAATGGCTTTCTGTCCCACTGTAGGCATTGCACATTAATTAACTCAATCATCCTAGATTTGCAATGTTATCAGCTGTTACTGTTGTGAATGGTCACTGGGGTCATTTCGCATATATTTCAGTTTTAATTGAATTGTTATAGACTATATGCTTTGTGATTTGTTGCCGTTTCATCCCACTGTTTACAGCAAGTGTGGGGAACCTTTGGCCCTCCAAATGTTGCTGAACTACAACTCCTGTCATCTCTGGCCATTGGCCATGCTTGCTGGGGCTGATGAGAGTTGTCGTTCAGTACCGAAGGTTCCCCGTGTCTGCTTTAAGATCTGTAACACATTAACATGGCTGGAAGTTGGTCTGTATATAATGATCTTCCCATTCCCCCCCCTTTTTTGGTCATATATTTTTCATTTAAATTGTATTGTTTTAACATTTTGATGTTTGCTGCCCTGGGAACTTTGCGAGGAAGGGCAGGATGCAAATGTGATCAATAAATTTTAAAAAAATAGTTTTTTGCAGTTAGGAAAGTGATGGAGGAGTGCACTGAAAAGTGTGGGATGAATGAATGATTAACGGGAAGGCTTATAAACATCACACAAGCAAATCAGGATGAATGTTGGTTGTCGTGTAACCCTCCTGCAAATAAATCAGAATGAATGCTCAATAAAAAACAAGTATAAAGCTATCTGCCATGTAAGCTTTGTGCAAGCAGATCAGGATGGATGCTCAATAAACAGGTAATCTGGAGGAGCCTTTAGTATACTTTCTACATAGACCAGAAGCCGAAGTGTAGGTTGGGGATTACATCCAGTTGCCTTTTGAAGCTGCAATTTGTCTTCAAGTCCTGCAGGTGGCACCGTAGGAGAGCATCTTGTCCAGCTTCTAACAGGTTCCTGGGGCTGTCTGCACCTTAGCTATCCCAACCCAAGGACTTGGGTGGAGAATATGGGGCATCAAAGAAAGAAATGCTCCAGGTGACCTTCCACCACCCACTTTTGCCAAGGTTGCAAGCATTCCTCTTTCTTTTTTGGTGCCATTTCCACAGTGTGGACGTAAGGAATGGATCAGCAGTTAGATTTGCTCTGTGTGTGTGTGTCTGTGTGCCATTTTTGAGGAAGGAGTGGTGGGGAGTAATGGATCAAGATCTCCCCCTCCCAAAAAAGCACCTTCTTCAAAAGAGCTAGGGTGGCCAGATGCAAAAGAGGATAGGGCTCCTGTACCTTGATAGTTGTCTAGAACAAGGAATTTCAGCAGGTGTAGGTTGCCATGCAAGTTATACCTGCTGAAATTCCTTCTTCAAGCCCAGGGTCTGTCAATCTTTTTAGGCCCATGGGCACATTTTTGAGTGAGTGCTGTGAGCGTCGCCTCCTGTGGTCACTTCTCTCCACCCTCTCCTGAATCAACGCGCGTGCACGCGCACATGCACACTGCAAGACACAAAATGAGAGAAAGTGTGCACATACACACACGCCTTTCATTTTTACGATGTACCTGAAAAGTCAGATCTATTAGCAAGAATTAATCTGTGCTTTGAAAGGCACAGAGAGCTGAAGGAGGAAGTGGGAAAGAGTGTCACTCTTCATCTTCCCCCTTCAGCTCTATGTACTTTGAAAAATGGAAATGGACTGCCTTCAAGTTGATTCCGACTTATGGTGACCCTTTGAATAGGGTTTTCATGGTAAGTGGGATTCAGAGGTGGTTTAGCATTGCCTTCCTCTGAGGCTGAGAGGCAGTGACTGGCCCAAGGTCACCCAGTGAGCTTCATGGCTGTGTGGGGATTCGAACCCAGGTGTCCCAGGTCGTAGTCCAACACTAACCACTACGCCAGAGAGACCCCCCTCTTTTCATTTCCAAATTACTTTCAAAGCACCCACTCAAACAACAAGAGTGGAAAAATATAAATATAATAAACTTATAACTGTAACTTAAAAAAAGACACCTGCCCCCTGCAATGACAAGGCCTAGGCAGGCTTACAAAATACTCTTTTCTCCTATAATTAAGGAATAAAATTGGCGTTGTTATGTAAAATACATGCTACTGGACGTTTATCCCTGAATTTGAGATAACATTTGAAGTGAATCAGTTTCTTAAAGATCGTATCATTTCATGCATTCCATATTCAGGCATAATTAAATGATGGATCACATCCATTTTCTTTTCTGTTGACATAAACTATAAACGGGTACCATATTTCGGCAGATTTATCCTTTTTTGAAACTCCCCTTGCTACTTTAAGTTTGGCAATTAGCCAAACCATGTGGTTTCTGGTAACAGTTTGTAATAGTGTCTCCTGTCAAATCCCTCCAATGTTTAGCTATTGTCAGCCTGGCTGCCATCACAAGGTGACTTAATAAGGTTTTGTGGTTCAGATCCAAATTTTCTTCCATGAAAAAGTTCATAACTGCTAGTTGGAGGGCTCCAATCCAAGGTTTGTGAGGTTAAGAGTTGCATTTCAGAAAAAAATGACTGCCGAAAGATCTGTACTTTTTCACATGACCACCACATATGGTGGTATGTGCCTACCTCCTCACAACCCCGCCAACACCTAGAAGATTGAGTGTGACTAATTCTTGACAGTCTCACAGGTGTTTTATATCACCTGTGTGCACCTTCAACATTGTTACCTGGACTTGGTGGGATGATGTCGTGACCAAGAGCTTGTTCCATGATTGTTTCCTATCTTCCTCCTCAATTTCCATCTCACAGTTACTTTCCCATTTAAGTCCCATCAGAACTTCCGAACCTGAGTTTAGCAACAGTACACAGTCTGGAGACTAATTAACTTTCTCTATCCCTTGCAGCTGATATTAAATTTTCAAAAGGTGACAGATTTGATAGGGCTTGATTCCTGATCTCAGGACAGGAAAGAAAACCATGTAACTATCTGCAGTGTATCCATGTTTTCCCAGTGCCATCTGAAAGTCTCTTTCAGCGATCAGCCTTTTAGCTGGATAAAAATCCCTGAGTTGGAAAAATCCTTTTTTCTGGCCACCATTGCAGGGGAAAGTACCTATTTTTATTAAAGAAATGTTGATGAAAACAGTGGGGCAAGAAAATGATTCTTCCAGCCTTTGAGGAGCATACTCATGAATGCATGTCTTCCGAACTGTTCAGTGCTCTTCTTGGGATAGTTTGAAAAAATATCGACCCAATTGGAATACTGTCTATGGAGATGGTTTCCATTTGTGTCCAGCATTGGATTTTTTCATCCTGGGGCTTTTTTGTTGTTGTTAAAAATGAAGTGTTCCATCTCAGATTGCCAAATTTTTGTTTGCCTGAAACCTAAATCAGAAGTGCGTGGAAGAGAAAGGTAAGTTTAGATGAAATGGAAATGGACTGCCTTCAAGTCGATCCCAACTTATGGCGACCCTATGAATAGGATTTTCATGGTAAGCTGTATTCAGAGGGGGGTTCCCATTGCCTCCCTCTGAGGCTAGTCCTCCCCAGCTGGCTAGGGCCTGCTCAGCTTGCCACAGCTGCACAAGCCAGCCCCTTCCTTGTCTGCAGCTGCCAGCTGGGGGCCAACTGGGCTCCTTGGGACTATGCAGCTTGCCCACAGCTGCACAGGTGGCAACGCACGTAACCCCTGAGCCACTCATTGTGGGGTGATCTTTAGCTGGCCCTTGACACCCAGGAGACACGAGTGGGGATTTGAACTCACAGACTCTGGCCTTCCAGCCAGGCTCTCTTCCCCACTGTGCTATACCAGCTCAGGTTTGGGTAGTGCTATCATTTTTACAGCCACTGTGCAGGCAGACACACAGGTTTTGTTTCAACCATTTATTGAGATCAGATCTTATTTTGTACCAAATAGGGCTATAATTAGCCAGAAGTAACCTATTGATGTTTTTATGGATTTGAACTCTGAGATGTCTCAGCTCCCTTGGGCAAAGATGTATGCCCCTTAGTGTTATATGTGAACCTGGACCCCCTTCTTAACTATGCTTAAGGAGCTATGGCTGCCCCAGAGCTACAGAGCTTGCAAGTGCAGACTGGTAAAAAAATTCAAACCACTCTCAAGGCTGCTGTTGCTGGTGCTTTTAACTGTTCTGTGACCTGATAACTATAGTTAACATGAGCCATGGTTAAAGCTGAGGCACCTGGCAAACACTCACATAAACCTTGGTTTATCATTAACTGCGGTTAACAACCATGGTTTAGCATTATGTGTGAACTAGGCTAATGTGTCTTTTCAGATTGCAGCCATAATTTTGTTTCAGTATAGGTACAATGGCTGGTCATTTTTAATTTTCAGAGGGATTGCCTATGGTGGGTAGTGCACACCCATTCTGACTGATCAGAAAAAGAGTGCTCGTGTTTGAATGGATCTCAGTTTCAGCCCATCTAAACAACATTTACCTGTATATATCTTTCAACTGAGTACAATGCTTCATGCATCTAATGGATTGGGCTCTGGCCCACAAGAGCTTGTGTCACAATAAATTTAATCAAATTTAAAAGTCGGAAGGCACCTCAGAGGTCATCTAGTCCAATCCCCTGCTCAATGCAGGATCTGCAATGTGGCATGCTACTACAGCATCCCTGACAGCTTGCCACCCAGTTCCACTCAGCAAAGGAAATATTTGTTAGTGTTTGAAGTGCCAGCAGATTCTTCATTTTCTTTATTATCATTTTTATTTTATTTATTTGTTATTCTATTTATACCCCACCCTTCCGTCCAGGGCGGCAAACAGAAACACGAAAAACACTTCAAAACATCATAAAAAGACCTTAAAATACATTAAAGCAAAACAACTTTAAAAAAAGGGTTAAAGATATTAAAAGACATATTAAAAGCAATTCTAACACAGACGCAGACTGGGATAGGTCTCAACTTAAAAGGCTTGTTGGAAGAGGAAAGTATTCAAAAGGCGCCGAAAAGATAGCAGAGATGGTGCCTGCCTAATATTTAAAGGGAGGGAATTCCACAGGGTAGGTGCCCCACACTAAAGGTCTGTTTCCTATATTGTACAGAATGAACCTCTTGATAAGATGGTATCTGCAGGAGGCCATCACCTGCAGAGCACAGTGATCGACTGGGTATATAAGGGGTACGGCGGTCTTTCAGGTATCCTGGTCCTGAGCTATATAGGGCTTTGTACACCGAAAGTAGAACCTTGAACTTGGCCTGGTAGCAAATGGACAGCCAGTGCAGTTCTTTCAGCAGTGGGGTGACATGTTGGCAATACCCTGCCCCAGTGAGCAGTCTCGCTGCCGCATTTTGCACTAGCTGCAGCTTCCGGACCAACCTCAAGGGCAGCCCCACATAGAGCACATTACAGTAATCCAACCTAGAGGTTACCAGTGCATGGACAACAGTGGTCAGGCTATCCCAGTCCAGAAACTGCCACAGCTGTCTTATCAGCTGAAGCTGGTAAAAGGCACTCCTAGCCACAGAGGTCACCTGGGCCTCTAGCGACAAAGATAGATCCAGGAGCACCCCCAGACTATGGACCTGCTCTTTCAGAGGCAGTACAATCCCATCCAAAGCAGGCAAATGACCAATTATCCGAACTCGGGAACCACCAACCCACAGTGCTTCCATCTTGCTAGGATTCAGACTCAGTTTATTGGCCCTCATCCAGCCCATCACCGAGTCCAAGCAGGGCATGCACGGCCTCTCCCGATTCAGATGTTACAGAGAAATACAGCTGGGTATCGTCAGCATACTGCTGACACCACGCCTCGAATCTCCTGATGACTGCTCCCAAGGGCTTCATATAGATGTTCAACAGCATGGGGCACAAGATGGTACCCTGCGGCGCCCCACAGCACAACTGCCAGGGGGCCGAAAGACAGTCACCCAATGCTATTCTCTGAAAACAACCTTGGAGATAGGATCAGAACCACTGTAAAACAGTTCCTCCAATACCCATCTCACCAAGTCGGCCCAGAAGGATACCATGGTCAATGGTATCAAAAGCCGATGAGAGATCAAGTAAGAATAACAGAGTCGCACTCCCCCTGTCCTTCTCCCGATAAAGGTCATCCATCAGGGCGACCAAGGCCGATTCAGTCCCGTAACCAGGCCTGAACCCAGACTGGGATGGGTCACCTTGCACCTTGCCTGTGGCCTCTGGGATAAGGTCTGCATATACACCATACATTTAGGGTGCATAACTTTCCCCCAGAGAATCCTGGGAACTGTAATTTGCCCCTCACAGAGCTACAGTTCCCAGCACTCTTAACAAACTACTTTTCCAGAATTATTTGGGGGAAGCCATGTACTTTCAATGTGTACGTAGCCAAGGCTGGGGTAAATCTTAAACCATTAAACCGACAGTGGAGTAACTGCAACCAATCCCAGTTCCTTAGCACATTTTGCTGTTCAATATTTATGTTATTCTTATTTATTTGTTGAATTTATCGCCCTCCCTTCCTTCTGAAGGAGCACACGGTGGGGAACATAAACAAAACAATTTAACAAGAAAAAGCAAAGCGTACTAAAACCAGTTAAAAAGACATTTGAAAACACAATTACAACTAAAAACATGCTAAAGCACAGTTTGAAATGTTCTAAAGTACAGTTAAAAAATTGCATGTTTGCAAACATGTGTTTAATTCATGCGTTGTTTACATTCTGTTTTTACACATGTGCATAAAAACAAAACCTGAAAAACTAATGCCTGAAATGGCCTACAAACTTATTCCGCTATAACTGCTCGGGTAGCCGCCTGTGGGTGATAGAGAAGATCTATTGCTTCACCACCTTATCTCTTGCCTAAAGCCTTTAGCTGCGAATTCCTGCATGCAGTTATGCGGTAAAGTTTCTATAGCTTAAAAGGAGAGCCCAGTGACTCCTCCTTGGAGTATTCAGGGATGCTCGGACAGACCTGATAAGTACAGAGGGGGGCTGTTTACTCTTCGTTGCCTGGAAGACAGGGCGAGTGAAGGTGGATTTCATAATGTGAAGATAAGGAAGCGATAAAACCTGAGGTCATTCTGCTTTCTCTGACCAGGATCTAGTGGGGTGGAGAGGAAATTTAAGCCCAACTGTTCTCAGGCTTTATAGCTTGAGCTGCTTACAAAAGCTTTGTTACAGCTCAGAGAGAGGTTGCAGCAATACAAATATCATTTTCCTGCCTTTTCCTGTTCTGTGTGAGGATCAGGATTTTGCAGTATCCCTCACGGGCTCCTGACTGGCGTGTCAACAACACTAGGAAACTAAGGTATGTCCAGATTAGCACTTTTTGTCTACTTTTACTTTTTTTGTTCTTTGCTGTCCTGCTATATATGTTGTGTTTACGATTTAAACACGTTTCTGCCTAGTCAAATTTCTGAGTCTGGTTTTGTGAAACAGCTACTGCTAAAAGGAATAGATGGAAGAAATTGACAAGGTTTGAACTGAATGAGTCAGGCACAAATTCATCCTGGATAAAACGATAAGGGCCTAGAAACATCTAGGTTGAGCCCACAGGCCATTGGTGGTAGATGCACAAGGTCCCGAGTTCAATCCGTGGCATCTTCAGGCAGGGTTGGGAAAGGCTCCTGTCTGAAAACCTCAGGAGCCCCTGCCAGCCAGAGTAGACACAATTGGCATAGGTGGGCCACATGGCAGTGGCATAGTGGATGGTGCAATGAATGTGACTACATTCCAGCCGCGCAAAAGTCAGAGGTTTCTACACACACATCCACATCCATGCAAGTGCGATCACAATTCTAAGATGCTTTTCAGCCAGGCAAAAGCACTGTAAAAGGGGCCAGTGAGTAGGGTTGTGCTTGAATTCCTCCCAATTTGGTGGTCTGACTCGGTATAAGACAACTTCATATGTTTGCTTAAACCTGTTATATTGGAGAAGGGTTGTTGTTGAGTGGTAGGGCACGTATGCTTTGCATGCAAAGGATCCCAGGTTCAATTCCTGACATCTCCTGGAAGGTCTGGGAAAGACTTATATCTGACCCTGGAGAGCCAATGCTAGCCAGTAAAGAAAGGACACGGGCAAAAGGACGCTTCCAGATTACCTGTGTATTGAACATTCATCCTGGTTTGTTTGCACAAAAGTTCATTGGCTATGTATTCAGCACGCATTCCGATTGGTTTGCAGGGAGGTTATACGACGTTACAACAAGCAATTATTATCCCATACTTGCAAGTGCATTTTTCTATCATCTTCCTTAGTCCAAAAAGTTCCCCCAAAAAATGGGGGAGGGGGATTTTTGTTGTGCACGACTACTAATCAACATTATTAATTATGCAACCTGCATTTGCCAGTATTTGACTAAATCCTACCCAAAAATAACAACAGCCTGGAAGTGGCCAAAGAGTTTTGCAGCCTTTTAAACACTAACAATATTTTGTTATTATTTATTTATTTTATTAATTTATTATTTAGACCATTTCTATACTGCTTATATTTACATAAATATTATCTGTTTATTTATTACATTTATATTCCACCTCTCTTGCAAGGAGTTCAAGGGGGTGTACATGGCTGTCCGCCTCCTCATTTTATTCTCACAACAACCCTATGAGGTAGGCTAGGCCGAGAGAAGAAGGCTGACCCAAGATTACCTAGTGGGCTTCATGGCTGAGTGTGGATTTGAACTCTGGTCTCCCAGGTCCTGCTCTGACACAATAACTGCTCTGCCACACTGGCATAAGCTTTCATGGACTAGATCAGAGGTCCCCAAACTGTGGTCCATGAGCTTCATCCAGGTGGTCCGCAGCATGTCTGCATTAAATATTCATATTGATTTTTAGTTGCATTTTGATTGCTTCTTTTATCTCTTACGTTGCATTTTATTGTATTACAGTTAACTGTATTACAAAACTGGGGTGCTAGGCAGATGTCTGTTTATGGCAGGGATGGGGGAACCTGTGGCCCTCCAAATAGTGTTCGACTACACAACACCCATCATTCCTGGTCATTGGCCATGCTGGCTGGGGCCGGTGACAGAACATCTGGAGTGTGACAAGTTCCCCATCCCTCATTCATGGGCTGCAGCACTGTGTCCTCTCATGATTATCCACAGAACATGGCATGAAAGAGCCAGCATGCAATGAGTATAGAATTTCAGGCCTGCCACTCCAGAGAGCAATATCCCTTGAGCTTGCAGCCCATCCAGCAAAAGCAGCTCCATACCCAGTAGTGTAGTGACAAATTTATTTATTTATTTGTTTATTTATTATACTTGTATACCGCCCCATAGCCGAAGCTCTCTGGGCGGTTTACAGTAACTAAAAACAAATACAATTTAAGATACATCTTTTAAAAAAACAATTAAAACACAATTAAAAAATTTAAAACAATATAAAACACATGCTAAAATGCCTGGGAGAAGAGGAAAGTCTTGACCTGGCGCCGAAAAGATAACAGTGTTGGCGCCAGGCACACCTTGTCAGAAAGATCATTCCATAATTTGGGGGCCACCACTGAGAAGGCCCTCTTCAGATGTGCAGGGTCCCTTCATGATAGCCATGCCCCCTTGCTCACTCACTTGCTGTCAGCTGTCATCTCCACACTCCTCAGTTCTTCCCACGTGCAACTAAAACAAGAAGACATCCCTAGGAGCCAATCAGCATGAAAGAGGAGTGTGTTATCTACTGAGAAGAATCTTCTCAGTAGCTGACTCGCCTCCTTTCGCTCTGATTAGCACCAATCAGCAGGAAAGAACAAGGAAGCATGTTAGAAGACTCTTCTCAGCGGCCAACACTCCCCTTTCATGCTGATTGGCTCATAGGACGCTGGAGACATAGGTACCCTGCTGGGATCCTGCTCTCCCAAAAAGTAAAGGGTCTAAGACCCCTTGAGACCCTGGACCATTACATCCCTGTCCATACCTCTGTTGTATGACTGAGCCTGTGCAAGGATGTGTCTATACTTTCTGGCATGTACCTAGAGAGGAAGAGGAGATGATTCGTGTAGAGAGGAACTTTGGAAGCAGCCTTGTATAGCTCAGCATTGTCTGCTTGGAGGCACTGGTTCATCTAACTCAGTAGTGTGTACACTGACTGGCAGCAGCTTTCCAGGGTTTCTGACAAACCATCAATCAATCAATCAGCAGAGGAAGCTTCCCTGGGTCACTTTAGCTCCATGCCATCAAAAGACAGTTTCATTTCAGTTCCTTGCCTGCCCCTCTAAAAAGCATGTAAGAAAGAACAGGGTTGTTGTTTTTAAGTTGTTAAGACCTGGTGAAAAGTGTTTTGGCTTGTGCTTCTGTTCCAAGCTCTAGAGCAGTGGTTCTTAACATTTTCCACTGCGAGCACCCCTTGGATTTCCAAAATATGCTCTTGCACCCCCTGAAAAAATACTGTTCATTTTTTATTTTATTTTATTTTAATGTGTGTTTTAGCCTAACTTAGCTAAGATAAATGACAGTTTTCCAAAATCTTTGGTTGGGGCTCGCACCCCTAGAAAAAGTGTCTCACACCCCCAGGGATGCATGCACCCCAGGTTAACAACCACTGCTCTAGAGCAAGGGTGGCGAACCTGTGGCCCTCCAGATGTTGTGGGACAACAACTCCTTTCGACCCCAACCAGCATAGCATGATGGGAGTTGTAGTCTAGCACTGTCTTTAGGGCCACAGCCTCAGCTCTAGGGAATTGTTCTATGCCCTTGTTCAACTGTCTTGCCCTGAACATTTTTTTTAAGAGTGGGGGGGGGGGAGCCTGCATAGGTACTTGAAGCATGGCAGAGAATCCCACTGCCCGGGAAAAGTAGGGTGTGTGCCTTTAAGAAGGGCCCGGTCTGGAGAATCAACTGCAGAAGACTGCTTTGCCTGAAGCAAATCTGGCTTGAGTTAGGGAAGCCAGCGAAAGGGGCGAGCCGCTCCATCCAGCCCCTTCCCAAGCCCCGGCAGGGAGGCGGGGGAGCAGCGTGCTCCGGGTGGGCAGAGGCCCTGGGAACTGTCCGGGGTTTGAACTGGAGCTTGCGTGACCCGCTTAGGACCCGGACAGCAGAGGCATCCCCCGCCCTCCTTTGGGCTGGGCTCTTTTGAAGCTTCCGAGCTGCCGCAGCCAAGTATGTAGGAACTGTGCGCCTTCCGTGTGTTTGTCATTTTCGTTTTTCGTGGCTTCGGTTGCGGCTCCGGGGGGGGGGGTCACAGCAGCCGGGCCCCCAGAGGGCAGCTGCAGCAGGGCGCTGACTGGTGGCAGGAGGGCGTGGGAAGGGTGCTAAAGGGCGTGCCCGTGACCTGGAAAGGATTGCGTGCAAGCCCCTGGGTGGCCTGCAGGAATGAATTTTGAAGGAAAGCTGTAGGGAGCGATTGCTGCCGGTTCATTGGCACCCTGGGATCGGGCTGTAAGCCTGATTCTCCCATGCTTACAGACGTGCCGGGGCGGGGGTGTGTGTGAGCAGGGGTGTAGTTGTCCAGGATCTCGGGGGTCTTAGACCCCTTACGTTTTGGGGAGCAGGGTCCCCATGTCGCCAGCATCTTGTGAGCCAATCATGAAAAGGGAGTGTGTTAGCCGTTGACAAGAGTCTGTCAATGTGCTTCCTTGTCCTTTCCTGCTGATTGGAGCCAATCAGAGTGAAATGGGGCGAATCAGCCCCTGAGAAGACTCTGCTCAGTAGCTAACACACTCCCCTTTCATGCTGATTGGCTCCTAGGGACATCTGTTGTCCTGAGAAAAGGCATATACCAGGGATCTCAATTTCAAGCCAGTAGGGGGAAAAAAGATGGGAGGGGGTATAGCTGCAATTATCATGAAAGGACCCTGCACTTTGGAATTTGCCACTACATTACTCTGTGTGAGAGAAGGAGGGTGCATCCTTGCATATGAGAGGGGGGGTGCACTCTGCATATGTGTAGAGACAAATCATTTTTTAATTGCAGTTTCAAATAGTTCAGCGTTGGGTTCAGCCCTGGTGAATCCCTGCTCATAGTTGAGCCCTGGTCTCCGTTGATTTTTCAAGATGAATGAACTGCAAGGGAGGAGTAGATGACGTAGCAGGGAAAAGGCTGAGCAATTTATTTACCCTGTCCTATATGATATTTGGGCCCTGGGTTCCTATAGCAGTGTTTTCTCAAACTTTCTTTTAAACAAACCAAACCAAAACAAAAACTTTGACCCTCTTTCTAAACTTCACCTCCATCCAACCCCTGGCCGCTAATCTGCTGCTCCAGAAATCATCAGCTGGGCATGCCTCATGTGTGGTTACAGTGCAGCTTGACACTGCTTTGTCCAGAGAGCTGTAAGAGAGAGATATGGACTGCCTTCAAGTCGATCCTGACTTATGGCAACCCTATGAATAGGGTTTTCATGGTAAGCAGTATTCAGAGGGAGTTTACCATTGCCTCCCTCTGAGGCTAGTCCTCCCCAGCTGGCTGGGGCCTGCTCAGCTTGCCACAGCTGCACAAGTCAGCCCCTTTGTTGTCCGCAACTGCCAGCTGGGGGGCAACTGGGCTCCTTGGGACTATGCAGCTTGCCCACAGCTGCACAGGTGGCAGGGCACGTAACCCCTGAGCCACTCACTGTGGGGGTGATCTTTAGCTGGCCCTTGACACCCAGGAGACACGAGTGGGGATTTGAACTCACAGACTCTGGACTCCCAGCCATGCTCTACTCCCCACTGTGCTATACCAGCTGTAGAGAGCTGTAAACTAGGATCTTAATCCAAGACTGGCATTGTAAGAGGAACAGAAAAAGGACACCATCCAACGCACATCTGACTGCTCCTGGAGAGATGCCCCAGGATGGAGGGGGGGAGGTAGCTCAGTGGGAGAGCATCTGCTGTGCACGCACAAGGTCCCTGGCTCAATCCCTGCCATCTTCAGGTAGGGCTAGGAAAGACCTCCTGCCTGAAATTCCTGGAGAGCCGCTGCCAGTCAGTGCAGACATAACTGAGCTAAACAGTATAAGGCAGCTTCCTACATTCCTGCAACTTCCATTAGAACAAAGCAACAGCTCTTCCTAAGCCCTCTGCTTTCTACATCAGGTTGGGATAGCGGGGCAATGTTGATGCAGTGATGCCCATCCAGTCAGTGTGGATCAGCGAGGGTCTTGTCTGACGTGGCAGGGGGGTGCAGAAAGCACCATCTCCATCAGGATGCTATCCTTATTTGCCATCACTTGCCACCTAGGATTAAGAATCACTGCACATACTATTATTATTTAAATTTAAATTTAAATTTTTACAAAAAGTGGACAAGGCAGCTTGCATAAAACCAGTACAGTGCAAAATAATGGCAACAGAAAGAAAAGTGGGAGCCACGAGATTATGATTGGAGGCAGGCATCCAAAAATGCTTGGTCCATTCGTAGATTGGTTAAATCAGGACTATTCCCTGCCCATGTTATGGAAGCAGCAGTCTGGACTTGCACTGATTGTTTAGCGAGATTGTTTAATGCTGCTATTATCACTTCGGGTGCTGTGATAAATGGTTCATCGTTCTCACAATCAGGGCTGCTAAAGAGTGATAAGAAGGTGTGTTTCCCCCTCCCCTCTATCCTCCAGAGAGCAATTTGAATGCCACTTGAGTGATTGTGAGAACACTCCTGTTTAATAACATAGTTTCGATCCTATGCTGGAGATGCACCTCCTTACCCTGCACTCTCTCTCTCTCTCTCTCTCTCTCTCTCTCTCTCTCTCTCTCTCTCTCTCTCTCTCTCGGACTCACCCTATTCTTGTGACTGTAATTAATATTGTATTTGTAAATTGCTGTGACCCGCCCTGGGACCTTACTGTCAAGGGCGGGTAATAAATCACATAGAATAATAATCAATCTGGAGCAAGGCACAAGTACATCTCCAGAGTAGTGCATTGTAAATGAAAGGGTTAAAATCCACTCTTTTGTTGGCTCTACACACCCTGAGTTTGCATTTACAAAAGGGTATTTAAAGTATGTGAGCTCATCTGGTTTTTAAGGGATCTTGAGAATGCATTGAGTGGGGAATTCTAATGCAAATGTGTGCAAAGTGGAGGGTGGCCCTCTTGCTGGGTTAGTTCTTCAAGAAAAAAAATGGATGTAGCTTTTAAACTTTATTTTTGTGGATGGGTTCCTTTGCATGCCAAGCAAATGTTCAGTGGGAGCAGCACTTCCTGCATTATTGATGCAATAAACTGAAAAGCTGTGTGTATATGAACATCTGCTTGACTCTTGAAGGCACCAGAACCTCACCTCTCTGACCCCCAAAAGCAGGGGAGCAACCCTTGCTGGCAGTAATCCTTGAGATTTTCACTTTTGTTAGCCCTTGCCAATTGCTAATAGCCCTTGGCCACAATGGCAGATGAAAACTGCCATAGGTAAGACAGGTCTTGACAGTGGAGATGTTTCCGTCAATCATCTGGGCTCTTCCACGTGGTCTAAATGGGGGGGGGAGTCTGTACGTGCATGGAAAAGTGTAATCCCCTCCCCTCATTGTTGAAGGGTGGGCAGGAGTAATCCTCTGCCTGAAAATATTGGTTTGCGGAAAGCACATTCTAGTTTCTGAAGTGATCAGATTGATCCGGTGAATTCAAACTGGTATATTAAATGGGTATTCCCTTCACAAAAATAAAAGTTCCCAGAGTGGTATACCAATCAATCCCACTTTGCAAGGAACCCTGGGAGTTGTAGCTCTGTGAGGGAAACAGGAGTCTCCTGACAATGCTCAGAACCCTTAACAAACTACAGTTCCCAGCATTCCTTGGGAGAAGCCATGACTAAACGTACTCTAGAGCTGTAAAGGCGTAGGACAGATGGGACCTTTGGCTTCCTCCAGATTTCTGCAGGGAACTCTCACATGCAGTCAATTCAGCAGGCTACGGCTTTCCCGGACCCTGCCTTCCCTTGCCAATGCACCACTGGGAGCACACTCCCAATTGTGCCCTGATAGCTGCATCTCTGCCTGTCCCACACCTGACATCACATATGACATCAGGTGTGGTGCAAGGGGTGTGTGGTTTAGGGAAAATGGCATTGTGGGCCACATGTGAGCCCCTGGTGGGCCAAGGCTGGAGGTTTCCCCACCTTTGTGCTAAGACATGCTCCAGGCTTCTCTTCAGTGCACAGCAGTGCCATGGTGGAATCTTGGGTATTCCTTAACAGACTGATTAACGTGGAACGTGTTCCCTGAAGATGAAGAGGTTTGAAAATCCTCTACCAGCAGTGAAAGAGTAAGGTGCAAAAGTCCCTTTTCCCCCTGGTATGTCTTCTATGCCATAGGAAGCTAGGGAGCTGCCTTATAGCAAGTCAGAGTGTTGGTCCATCTAACTTAGTATTGTCTACACTGACTGGCAGTGTCTCTCCAAAATTTCAGATTAGGATCTTTCCCAGCCTGACCTGGAGATGCCAGGTAGTGAACAAGGACCTCTGGCATGCAAAATATGTGCCCAGCTGCTAAGCTATGGCCTCTCCCCCTTAACAGCTGCACGGTAGGCAGAAATTCAACAGGAGAAGCCTTCCTCATCACTTTATCTGTGTTGGGAAAAACAGCTATGCACCTCTCTGCACAGAGAAAGCAGCAGCATGAAAGACAATGTGGCAACTTGAAGCCTCATCATGAGAACCCAGCAGAATTATTGTCTCCAGGGCTTCCAAGGACCTGAGGCTGGACCTGCAGGAGACTTTTTTGCTAGCATAGAACAAGGGCGTAATTCCAGCTCTTTGTGGATGTTACCTGACTTTCACACATCTCAGTCCCATAGGCTAGGGAGTCCCCAAACTGCGTCCGCAAGCTTCATTCAGGTGGTCCACGGCATGACTGTGGATTTGTGGTTGAAGATGAGAGACAGCACATCCATCATGTTAAATACTTGTATTGATTTTTAACTGTGTTTTAATTTCTTCTTTTATTTCTTATAATGTATTTTATGGTGTTACAACTTGAATTCTAGGCATGGCATTCAACTACTTCATCCTTTCAGCGCAAGTCTCACCACTAGTGTTAATGGGACTTACTTCGCCCTCTCCTCCCCTGCTGTACATGCACCGTGCCTTCCCCAAATTTGCTCTGGAGGGTTAGGGCAACCCCCAGCACAGATTCAGGAGGAGGGGAGAAGTTCTGTTGCACAAGCAGAAATTCTTGCGCTGGCTGAACTCTTTCCTTAGCGCTGAGTTGGATACACAACCCCGTGGAACACAAAAACGTCCACTACATAAGGAATAGAAGCAACAAAAATGCAATTGAAGATCATACAGCTTCTAGCCCGGTGCATGACAATTGCTACAACAGGCAGAAAAATCATGAACTGGTCTGCCAAGACCATCAGCAATTTTCAAGTGGTCCATTGTTGGGGAAAGTTTGGGAGCCACTGACATGGGCCTTATGGGGGTCTGGAGGTAATCAAGGCCTGCAGCCGCCGTGCACCAGTTGCATAGCTCTGATGGCTCCACTTGCATATTTTTGGCTGCTGCTCTCATCGGGATGGTGAGTGTCACCTTGAGCTGTTGTGCTGCAGGTGTGACACCGCTGCCCAGGCAGGTGGCTGGGTTTGCACACACAGATGCCCATGGAAATAGTCCTCTTCAGCAGTCAATGAAGAAGCAGCTCTGCCAAGGGATGCTGAGTACTGATCCAATTTGCCTCTGTTTCCATAGCAACTTTTCCAGTGCTTTCTGGTACTCCATCTTCTTAACACAGATGATGGTGGGGAATTGGCCTCTGTAAGTGAGGCACAAAAACCTTTGCTTTTATAGAAAGCTAGACGTGGGCATTTTCAGAAATAACTTGTCAAAAGCCCAGCTTAGGCGTCTCTGAGCCCTTCTGCCAAAAGACCCCTTTCCGTCCTTGCCCTTCTCTTCTTTATCAGACAGTATGTGCTGGAGTCTAGTTTGCCTCCCACATGCAGCCGGTCTCTCTCTTCTCTCCCCTTTTTTCATATAGCAGAGAGAGGATCTGCTGGACTTAAGCGAATGGCAAAATGGGGAGCCAAGGGTAGTTTTATGAAGCAAGGCTAAAGGAATGCAAGTGGTTTTGTAGGCTTGTTTTCTTATATTCTGTAAACTCCTCCCTGCCACTCCAAGCTCTGAGTCCTGAGCCCTACCTTCCATCCAACTCTGCCATTGAGCTATGGTCCTTTGCTTACATTTTATGCGTAGGACTGGCTGTTTGGCCTGGCTTATTGCTCTCATTTTTATTGTTGCAAAGCGCCTTGGGATTTTTAAAATTTTAATTTTTTTAATGAAATTTTAAAATTTTTAATGAACTTTTAATTTTTTAAATAAAATTTTAAACATTTTAATTAACTTTTAATTTTTTTAAATGAAAATCAGAGAAATTATTTTGAAATAAATGATAATTATTCTCTGCTTCTGGCCCAGAGAAATTTTTAGCACTCACTGATTCAGCACATCTGACACTTTCTGCATGCCACGCAGTGACTGTGTTGATCCTTTCCCAGTCCCTGCCAGTACAAAGGGACAACTGAGGACTTCATTGGGTCACAACAGTGTGCACACTCTAAAGAAGAAATGAAGCAGGAATGGTTGGCCAAAGTTCTCTTGAGGACACTTCTCTTGTTCCACCCCTAAACTCGCTGGTTAGCACACCTGCTTTGCCAGTAGAAAGTCGCAGGTTCAATCCCTGGCCTCCCCAATTAAATGGTCACCTTGGCGATCCCCCTTTCCCCCCCCCCCGGGCCATACCCCTCACCAGTCCTACCTCTTGCCTCCTGGAGTGTTTTTGCTTGGCTGCAATGTGTCCCTGAACTTTGATAATGTCTCTTGGTTGCCTGGCCGGAGGATAGAGAGGGGAGAGTAAGTGTGGGTAGAAACAAGCCTGCTGTTGTTGTTGTTATGTGCCTCCAAGTTGATTACGACTTATAGTGACCCTATGAATCAGTGACCTCCAACAGCATCTGTCATGAACCACCCTGTTCAGATCTTGTAAGTTCAGGTCTGTGGCTTCCTTTATGGAATCAATCCATCTCTTGTTTGGCCTTCCTCTTTTTCTGCTCCCTGCTGTTTTCCCCAGCATTATTGTCTTTTCTAGTGAATCAGGTCTTCTCATGATGTGTCCAAAGTATGATCACCTCAATTTCATCATTTTAGCTTCTAGTGACAGTTCTGGTTTAATTTGTTCTAACACCCAATTATTTGTCTTTTTTGCAGTCTATGGTATCCCCAAAGCTCTCCTCCAGCACCACATTTCAAATGAATTGATTTTTCTCTTATCTGCTCTTTTCACTGTCCAACTTTCACATCCATAGATAGAGATTGGGAATACCATGATCTGATTGATCCTGACTTTGGTGTTCAGTGATACATCTTTGCATTTGAAGACCTGCTGTACAAAGGCAAAATTTACATTCATTGCTCCACCCACATAGGAAGCTACCTATACCAAGTTGCATCATTTATCCATCTAGCTCAGTATTGTCTCCACTGACTGGCAGCAGCTCTTCAGGGCATCAGATAGGCATCTCTCCCAGTCCTGCCTGGAAGAGATTGAGCTTGGGATCATCTGCCTACAAAGCAGATGCTGTGTAACTGAGCTACGGCACATCTCTCCCCCCATTTTGCTCCTGGGTGCGCCCCCCTCCCATGCATGTGGCTCCTGAAAGGTTGCCTAGATGGGAGTGCGGCCCTTGGTCTGCAAAAGGTCCCTCACTCTTGATGTAACGAGAGTTAATTTTGGAGTGATATTTTTCAACAGATTAGGTAAGAGTGGCACCACTTCACCTCTTTTGGCTTGTGTGTGTACAGGAAAGCGCATTTGTGCTGTGTTCATATGCTCACTTCTCTAGGAGTAAGCGCCCCGAACTCAATGACACTTAACTTCAGATTAGGTGTGCCATGTATAGGATTGTACTGTGAGTTGCTAAATACCGACATTTGAGGAGAAACTTGGAAACCTGCGACTTTGGCCAGCAAGCTTCTGGGCAGGAGCAGTCTATCTGAGAAGAAAGTATAATCAGCAGTTTCCTTGAGTTATATCACTAACACAGATTTAGAGGAGAAGGCTTCCAAGCAATTTGAGTATGCCTTCCGGCTAGTAGTCACTCATGTACGTGCACACACACACCCATCTGCCCACGTTGCGTTGCCTTTTAGATGCTGAACACAGAAGCCAGGAATGGCTTCTGAACATTAGTTCCAAGCTTTGACTCTGACCTAGCAGGGTTTTAAAAACAATAATTTTGCACTCTTCTTTCTGATTTCCCCCTGGCTGGTTACCTGTCTGATAGCTGCTTTAGGCTGCAATCCAATGCACACTTACCTGGGAGTAAGTCCCATTGAACCCAATAGAGCTTACTTCTGAGTAGGCACCTATTGGATTGCAGCCTTAGACATGTTAGCTGAACTGCAGTGTTTTGATCAACTAAAAAGGTACTTCAGTTAATTGGACATTTTAATATTAAAATATTATCCTTATTATTAATAGAAGTGCTTATATAAACTGCAGATGGCAAGTTCCTTTGGAGAAACTGTTCCATCCTGTGTGAAAGAGAAGGTGGGGAGGAAGTGCCTCTGTTAAGATGTTAACTTGCTGACTTATCCCCTATAAATTGAAAATAAGGAAAATTTATGGATGCTGATTCACTTCTCTCTCTATTTTTGTTTTATATTTGTTTGCTTTTTTTCTTGTTATAGTTCTGTTTGCCATATTGATACAAACAGCCCTTCCCCCAAACAAACCCTCAGTAAACATTAAGTTTTTTAAAAAATGGGTGGGAAACCTGCAGTGCTGCAGATGTTGTTGGACTGCAGCAACCCCCCCCTCCGACCATTGGCTACCTGGGTGGGAGTTGGAATTCAACAACATCTGGAAGGCTGCACGTTCCTCACCTGCACTTTAAAACTATTGTTTCTTAAACACATGCGTGAACTCATTTAGATTTATGCATATTTATTCAGAAAAGCTTGGCAATCCTGTTCATGGAAATACGTGGCACCATGTTCAACGGGGTTTTCTCACTTGTAAGCAGGGGTGAGCTATCCGGGGTTGTGTGGTGGTGGTGTCGTAGGCCCCTTACTTTTTTAGGAGCAGGGTCTCAGCCATGTCCCTATGTATGAGCCAATCAGAGTGAAAGGAGTCAGCCACTGAGAAGACTCTTCTCAGTAGCTGACACACAGCCTCCCCTTTCATGATGATTGTGGTGTCTGTTGTAGTGGACTGTGGACTCTGAGAAACATGGAGAGCAAGAGAAAGTGGGAAAGAGAGGCCATGGTATGATTATCATGAAGGAACCCTGCACTTCTGCATTTGCCGCTACACTACTGCTTGTGTGTTTCGGGATGGGAGCCTCAGTTGATTAACTCAAATTAATTGACTAAGGTTTGGGAACATAGGAAGCTGCCTTATACCGGGTCAGACCCATTGGTCCATCTAGCTCAGTATTGCCAACACTGACTGGCAGCAGCTGTCCAGGGTTTCAGGCAGAGATCTCTCCATGCCCTACCAGGAGATGCTGGGTATTGAACCTGGGACCTTCTGCTGCAAGGCAGGGGGCTCTGCCAGTGAGCTGCGGCACTTCCCCATAGACGAGGTTTCTTTGATCAGGTGACAGCCTTGCATATTAGATGAAAGGGTATGTTTGGGAGGATGAGGGTGAGCTAGAAATGGCAGAAATGGCTTCTAAGTTGAGCCAGTGGTTGCTCCATGGCTGCAGGCCACATGTGCTTCTGGCTCCATGCTTTGATGTGTTCTCGTGGGGCAAGGGGTTGTGCCAGTGCATGAACAAGATTCTGCCTCGGTCTGCATGTTACTTGCTGCACGTCATGCCTGTGAACATCTTTGACCTTTTAGAGACACACAAAAGGATATGGCTGTTCAGCTCTTCTTGTGGATGCTTGCCATGTGCAAAATTGAAACAAGAGGTGTGTGGAAAGTATCCTCTGACCTGGGTACTTTTCCCCCTCACCTCTTCAAAACAATGTCAGAATTCCTTCCCTCCAGAAAGAACATTCCAAGAGGGGACAACATGTGTGCAAGTCTGTATGTGTGTGTGTGTGTGTGTGTGAGTGAGTGAGTGAGAGAGAGCCAGCAGGATCCAGCACTCTGTGCATTGTGTTCACTGACCTCCTACATGTGTACATTTGCTGGGCATAGTTGCCACCCAGCACATGCACGACAGCGCAGTACACAGGAGTGGGTCATCTTGTACCACCACCAAGTGAATTGGGCGCTTCCTCCCTTTGCACTCAGAAGCACCTTCCGGGTAGAAGCAGGGTCTCCTTTGGGGTGGAAGAGATGGCTGTGCGCTCTCTGCACATGCTCTGGGCAGCTGTCTTCTTAGTTATGCCTTCCCAAGGCCCGGGGATTGCCGAACACGTCCAGAGGGTGACCCCTGGCCACTATTTGACCACTGGGCAGTCTTCTTCCTGCGAGATCCTGTACCTGCCTTTTTGCACCCCGCCTGAGTGTGCGGGTGCCACGGGCTCGTGTCAGCCTGTGCTTGTGAAAAGAACCGGAGGGAGGAGGAGGACGGGGAGGGGGGTTGGGAGAATATTTTCTCCCCCCTCCCCTCCTCTTTCTGTGCCCCCCTCCTTTCTTTCGCAGCCCGCCCGCAGGCGGGGGCAGGTGGCGACGACGACGACGCTGCTGTTGCTGCGGCGGCTCGGAGGAACGCAGGGCACGAGCCGAGCAGCCGCCGCCAGTACCGAGCAGGATCGACGCGGAGGAGCCGCAGTAACGGCGACTGGCTGTGCTCGAGGTTCCCTGCCGCCGGGCTCCGGAGCCTGAGCGATGCTCTCCTGCGCCCCGGAGAGCCCTGCAGCAGCAGCCGCCGCAGCAGCAGAGCGCCGAGATGGGCAACTCCCCGCCGGTGATGCTGGGCAAGGCGCCGCGGAGCAAGCGGACCCCGCGCACCGCCGCCGTCTCCCCCTCCTCCTCTTCCGCCATCCCTGCCGTGCAACCGGCAACAGGTAGGATCGGGGCCGAGATTAGTTGGGGTTTTGGGGGGGTGAGCCTATCAGATTATTCCTCCCCCCGGACTATTTGTGCATAGGAAGCTGCGGTGTGCAGAATCAGTGGTCCATCTAGTTCATTATGGTTGACACTGGCTGGCAGCCGCTTCATTTTGTTCCCCAGAGAGGACATTCCCAGCCCTACCTGAAGGTGCCAAGGCTTGAACCTGGAGCGTTCTGCATGCCAAACAGATGCTCTGTCGCTGAACATCTGTCCCCAAAATAGGAACTCAGGAACATGGGAATCTGCTTTACACTGAGTCGGGCTGTTGGTCCATTTAGCTTAGTATTGTCTACACTGATTGGCAGCTCTGTAAGATTTCAGATAGGAAGTCTTTCCCAGCCCTACCTGGTGATGCCAGGGATTGAACCTGGGACCTTCTGCATGCAGGGCAGAGACTGCACAGCAAAGCTCCGCACTGCAAGGAGCATTTTCAGCTACAGCTCTCAGGGCCCCTTCACACAATCTGAAGCTCAAAGGGAGGGTAAGTGTGGCAGCCATTTCTGCCTCTTTTTGGAGATGGTTCACACCTGCACTTGCTGGGTTTGTGAAGCACATGGCGTTGTGGTGCCATCCAGGTTAGGACTTTGGGGCACAAGTCTGGGCCCCCATGCAGCTGAATGAGCAAGAGGGGCTTGTGCATGTGGCAGAGCTGGCTTACCACATTCTGAAGTGCAGTAATGCGCATTGACCTCTAAAAGGGGTGGGGTTAGGAATGTGAAGGCTAGAGTCTAAAATTAGATAACTGTACCTATGTGTGTGTGCACGCACGGAAGAGAGGGGAGAGGGAATTTGGAGCAACAAGGTGCACCCCTTACCTGCTGGCTTCAGTACAGAAATGCCTCTTGCATACAAACATGAGAAGATCCTTCCTGGATCAGGCCAGCGGTCCATTTGGCAAGGAGTTGAGGGAAAGAGGTCAGGGAGGCAGAGAGATGTTGAAGGTGAGAGAAACTGCACTCCATTTGTCCAGGAGACTCTCTTCACTTGAAGGCTACCTATCAGGGGTGCTGTAGTCATGAATTTCCTGCATTGGTAGTGGGTTGGGCTAGATGACCTTTTGAGGTCCTTCCAACTCTACGATCTGAGTTTTGGATAGCAGCCGAGATGCTTCAGGCTGCAGTTCTAAGCTTGCTTCCTAGGGAGCAAGACCCACTGAAAAAAACATTTGCATAGGATTGCACTGTACCAATGCTTTCCCTTGTATCTTCAAAGGCTAGAGGAGAAACTATCCAAAGGGACTATCCTTGCAGGTCAGAATATGCATGCTCTGAAGATCTCCCCATGTGCTATTTGTGTTGCATTGTGGCATAGGCTCTTCCGGTATTCGAAAGATGCATGTGTTGGAGATGCTCTTTCCCTTCCCTTCATAAGGTCTGGCTTCCCCAAGTCCTCCATGACCTGTAGCTGAACATGTGAAATGGCTGTGTTGCGGAGGTTGTGAGATCAGTGCAAAAAGATCTTGTCTGTTGATGGTTCACCAGTGCTGCCCCCCCCAAATGCAAGTCACCATGTCATGTGCATGTGTACATTCCTCCCTAAGGTTGCCCCATCCCACACACTGTCCCGTTCGATTCCATGGGACTTCCTTCCCAATAAAACATCCTTAGGATCCAGCTGAAAGGGAATAAAGAAAGAAAAGGGTGTACAGGGGCTGCAATCCTATACGCACTGACGAGGGAGTTAGTCTAGTTGAACTCAGTGGGACTCGTTTCTGCATCAGCGTGCGTAGGATTGTGCTTTAGGGCTGCAACCCTGTGTGCGCTTCCCTGGGAATAAGCTGCATTGAACATAGAGGGATTTACTTCTGAGAAAATGTGTGCCATGCACGTGCCCTTCGTCCCCTTCTTTGCTTCCACACGCGTAATAATGTAAGGAGAGACCCACTGGAACAGGCCAGTGTCCCATCTAGTCCAGCATCTTGTTCCCATAGCGGCCAACCAGGTGGAAGTCCACAGGCAGGAGATGAGCACAACAGCACTCTTATTTATTTATTTTCATTTATTTATTACATTTGTATACCGTCCCATAGCCGAAGCTCTCTGGGCGGTTTACAATGATTAAAACATTAAAAACATATATACAAATTTAAAAATACATTTTTAAAAAACAATTTAAAAACACATGCTAAAATGCCTGGGAGAAGAGGAAAGTCTTAACCTGGTGTCAGTAAGATAACAGTGTTGGCGCCAGGCGCACCTCGTCAGTAAGATAATTCCATAATTTGGGAGCCACCACTGAGAAGGCTCTCTCCCTTGTTACCATCCTCTGGGCTTCCCTCGGAGTAGGCACCCAGAGGAGGGCCTTTGATGTTGAGCGTAATGTACGGGTGGGTTCATGTCAGGAGAACTGTGATTCCTAGCAACCAGTATTCATAGGCAGACTGCCCCTGTCAGTGGAGATAGAACACAGCAACCGTGGCTAGTAGCCATTGATGGCTTTATCCGCCACTTGTGTTGTCTGCCCTCATCCTCTGCATTCTGTGGCTCCTTTGCATTCTGTGGCTCCACATGCCCCCACTTCAGCCTTTATCCAGATTCAAGGTCGACCCAAACGACCTCTTACAGCATAGCAGGTGCAACCACTCCCTGCCTCTCCAGAGGAGGGGGCATGTGTTGAAATGAAGGACAGGAGGTTTGGCAGGACTTATTTTGAGAAAGCATGAATACGCCCCGATATGTCTAAGCAAGAATATCATCGGTCCTTAAACATATACCATGAGAGCTTTGAAGAAGCACTTTGAAGAAGCACAAGTACAGGGCAAAAGGGATGTCAAGCAAATCCTCATCGTGACCATCTTCCATCTGGAAACCTATGTCCTCACTGTGGGAGGCTGCGTGGATCAAGAATTGGCCTCCACAGTCACTTACGGACCCACTGTTAAAGACCTTACCCTGGAAGACAATCTTACTCGGCCACAAGTGATTGCCAATGAATGAATTATAGACAAATTCATGGAGGACAGGGCTATCAATGGCTACTAGCCATGATGGCTGTGCTCTGCCACCCTAGTCAGAGGCAGCATGCTTCTGAAAACCAGTTGCCGGAAGCCTCAGGAGGGGAGAGTGTTCTTGCACTCGGGTCCTGCTTGCGGGCTTCCCCCAGGCACCTGGTTGGCCACTGTGAGAACAGGATGCTGGACTAGATGGGCCACTGGCCTGATCCAGCAGGCTCTTCTTATGTTCTTATGAATGAATGAATGAAATGAATAACCATGAGAGCTTGTATGGTATAGTGTTTTGAGCATCAGACTACAGGGGCAAGGCCATAGCTCAGCGGCAGAGCATCTGCTTTGCATGCAGAAGGTCCCAGGTTCAATCCCCGGCATCTCCAGGTAAGCCAGGGAGAGAGCCCTGACTGAAATCCTGGAGAACTGCTGCCAGTCAGTGTAGACAGTACTGAGCTAGATGAGCCAATGGTCTGATTCGGTGTAAGCCTATAAGGCAGCTTTCTATGTCCTTATGTTCTACTAGAGATGGAGAGTGCCTGATTCAGATCCCCACTCAGCTATGATGCTCACTGGGTGATTTTTGCTCAGTTGCTACCTCTCAAACTAAGCTACCTTACAGGGTTGTTATGAGGATAAAAACTGGGTGGATGGAAGAGGCCCCCCTCCATATTTCCATATGCCGCCTTACGCTCCTTGGAGGAAAGGCAGGATATAAATGTAAGAATTGTGGCATTTCCCAAAACTATGTCTTAAGGGTGGTAGTGTACCTGAAGGTCATTTATTCTAACCCTGCTCTGTGAGTAGAAGTTGAGAATTACCAGCTGGAGTGACCAGCAGAAAAAATGTTTTCTGAACTCAAATGTGCTTCTCACTGTGAAAGGCAAATTGAAAACCTGCTGGGATAAATTAGATATAAATTAATTCCGGGTCTTTGTGTCACTTCTTTTAGCTTCCATGGCTCATAATTAGGATAGAAATTTATTGGTATATTTCCGTGATTGTAATTGCAACTGGATGTGGAAAAGTACTCAGAAGCAGCCCCAATGAGTCAATGAAGCTTACTTCTAGGTAGGTGGATGTAGGATTCAGACTTAGGCTGCAATTGCCATAGGATAAGATAGCAGTTCCTCTTATGAATCTGTAACTGGTTAAGGAACAGGAAGTAAGAGAGTAGGAATAAGTGGATGGTTCTTGCCATGGTGGCATATAAGAAGTGGATTCCCCCAAGAATCAGGATTGGGACCTGTGCTTTTTAACTGTGTTGTTTTGTTATTAGTGCGCTGCCAAGCTTCTTGTGGCTGTTATGGGGGTTACTCTGTTTTATGGAATTATGTGTTTATATTTGTGAATATATTATATTATATTACATATATAAAATATATTTTATTATATAAAAATATAATTTGTATTCTATATTTATATAAGGGAAAAATCAGCTTATCTGCAGCGTGGTGTTGGAGGAGAGCTTTGAGCATATCTTGGACTGCGAAAAAGACCAATAATTGGGTGTTAGAACAAATTAAACCAGAACTATCACTAGAAGCTAAAACGATGAAACTGAGGTTATCATACTTTGGACACATAATGAGAAGACATGATTCAGTAGAAAAGACAGTAATGCTGGGAAAAACAGCAGGGAGCAGAAAAAGAGGAAGGCCAGACAAGAGATGGGTTGATTCCATAAAGGAAGCCACAGACCTGAACTTACAAGATCTGAACAGGGTGGTTCATGACAGATGCTCTTGGAGGTCACTGATTCATAGGGTCGCCATAAGTCATAATCAGCTTGAAGGCATATTACAGGAACAATTTGCTTTTCATGTGTTGCAAGTTGCTTGGAGACCTTTGGGTAACAAGCAACTAACAAGTGTAGTAAACAACAACAACTTGTTGACTTGGAGTAAGGGATGAGCAGTGAGGTGGCCAAGTTTGCGGATGATACCAAATTGTTCAGGGTGGTAAGAACTAGAGATGTGAAGGTCTGGGGGGGGAATCAGAAAAATTGAGGACCCTTCCTCCCCCATTTTTTCCTGTATTTTTCCTGTATATTTCCTCCCCCCCCCCGGGCCTTCACATTTCTAGTAAAAACTAAAAGAGAAATGGATCTCTCCAGACTGGGTGAATGCACATTAAAATGGTAAATGCAATTCAATGTAAGCAAGTATAAAGTGATGCATGCTGGGGCAAAATATCCTAACTGGTGGTGGCTGACCAGGAAAGAGATCTTGGTGTTGGTAGTGAACAGCTTAATGATGATGTTGACCCAATGTGTGGCAGCTGCACAAAAGCTGAATTCTATGTTACAGATCATTAGGAAAGAGATTGAAAATAAAACTGCCAATATTATAATGCCATCATACAAAAACTGTGGTGTGACTGCGCACAGAATGTTATATTCAGTTCTGGTTGACTCACCTCAACAAGGATATTGTGGAGCCGGAAAAGGTTCAGACAACCAAAAATGATCATGAGGCTGGGACAACTTCCCTGTGATGAAAGCTGACAATGCTTGAGGCTTTTTAGTTTAGAGAAAAGGTGAGTAAGGGAGGACATGATAGAGGTGTATAAAAGTATGTGTAGTGTAGCTAGAGAGAAGCTCTCCCCCCATAATACTAGAAACCCGGTCAAGGAAGCTGAATTTTGGAAGATTCAGGACAGAAAAGAAATGCTTAAATGATGGAATTCCCTACCGCTAGGTATAGCGATGGTGGCCACCAGCTTTGATGGCTTTAATAGGGGGATAAGGCTGTCAGTGGCTATTAGCCACAGTGTCTGTGTACTATTTCCAGTAGTGGAGGTGGTATGTATGCCTTTGCTGGGAATTGCAAGTGGGAAGAGAGCTCTTGTGCTCATGCCATGCTTGCGTAGGCACCTGGTTGGCCACTATAAGAACAGGATGCTGGACTAGATGGGCTTTTGGTAGCGATAAGGGACCTAATCCATATAAATATAATAAACAAACATCGGAAGAACCCAGTGGCATCAGACTGAAGTGGTCCCAAAGCGGTTGTTCTTATGTTCTTCCAGATATTTGTTGGACTCCAACTCCCATCGGCCCCAGCCAGTATTGTGAATAGTTGGGGATGATGGGAACTGGAGTCCCATCAGGGTCAAAGAACAACTGGAGAGCACCACACTGTCTACTCCTGCACAAGTGAGTAAGATCTATTGCAGGCTGTGGGACTGACTTCTGAGAAAATATGCATAGGATTGTGTTGTACGGCTGCCATCCTTTTCATACATAAGGTGCATTAAAATCAGTGGGACCTACTTCTGTATAGGATCAAGCTGTATGGCTTTGAATTGGAGAAGTTGACTGGCGTGCTTTGTTTAAAGGAAGGCTCAACCATTACAGAGGTTTATGAGAATGAAAAAACAGGCCACCTCTCTTGAATCGTTAGAAATCTTTTGCTAAGTACCATTTTATTTCTAACCCTGTATTAGCATCATGCACATCTGATGCAACTGTGTTTTTGTACCCACATATATTTTTCCTGGCTGGGGGAGGTTTTCCTGCTTCTTCCAGAGGTCTTGCCTTATGTCCGAATATATTAGTTGTCCATTAGATTGCTCTCCATCCTATGCAATCCAAAGCATGTGTCACTGAGTTCAACAGAGCTTACTCCCAGGTAACTATGGAGAGGACTGCAGTCATGCCACGTAACGGATCAGGGATGTGAACTCAGGTCTCTGTAGCCAGCTTTGTACATGCTGTTATACCGCCCTTTGCCAGCTCAGTATTCTATGGCTGTCAACTGAACCTAATAAACCTAATAAACCCTATTATCCTTGGAGGAGGAGCACATTATATTATTACACACACAATGGATCAACGCAATTGCCTGAATTTTTGGATTCCTGCATTGCAAAATCTACCACTACGCTACTGAATTCACTGTAATTATCTTATGTACATTTAAAGTTTTAATGTCATTATTGCAGCCTGTATTTTTTGCATTTCATTTCTCTCTAGTGTCACTACCTTCATCCCACCCTCAACCCCCCCCCCCACAACAGCCTTCCCCAGACTGATGCCTTTCAGATGTTTTGGACTACAATTCCCATCAGTCCTAGCCAGCACTACCACGTTGATGTGAGTTGTAATCCAAATATCTGTTGGGCACCAGGTTGTGTAAGCCTTCTCGGGCGTTTGCGTACATACTTGCCAATTTAGGATACACTTCATGCATCTAATGAAGTAGACTCTAGTCTGAAAGCTTATGCCATAATAAACTGGTTAGTCTTTGAGGTGTCAAGAGGCTTTATGTTGTTTTACAGAACCCTGTGAGTTCACTATCCAGGAAAGATTTGGAGTTGAGATTCTGGGAAGAGAGGGAGTGAGTGGGAACAGGCAGGGCTAATGTAAAAAGAAATCCCGCCCGCATAGATGCAATAGGGCAGGGATTCCCAAACTGTGGTCTGTGGACCATCAGTGGTCCGCTAGCTTCATTCAGGTGGTCCACAGCATGTTCACATTAAATATGTTGATTTTAATTGTATTCTTATTGCATCATTTATTTCTTATATTGTATATTACTGTGTTACATAAAATTCCAGGGAATGCAACTTGTAATACAATAAAATGCAGTATAAGAAATGAAAGAGGCAGTGAAAATACAATAAAAAAATTATGCAGCATCTAGCACGGTGTTTTACAATCGATACAACAGGCAGAGGTCAGCCGAGTCCGTCAGCAATTTTCAAGTGGTCCATGGTGGGGGAAGTGGGGGAACCCCTGCAACAGAAGGCATTGGTGTGGCATTGTTTTAACAGTTGTACTTTGTGGGGAGAATTATAGTAAGGAGTGCTCATTGTTCCAGGGTGCTTTGCAGTGCCCGTGGGCATTAGTCCACTGAAAAGCAAACTTTACCTTGCAAAGCTAAACCTTGCAAAGGAGTGATGCCATTTAAACTGCAAGCAGGAAGTGGGAAACTAGGGGTAATGCACTGGAATTGGACAAATCTGAATTCCAAGTTGGGGTGTCTTGCTTGAAGAGATTTGCATGAGGCACCCTGAGTTGAAATGAGGACCACCACCCCAGTTGCCTTGTCCACTTGGATTTTTTAGAAAAGCTATGCTGTGTTTGTTAAAGAACATATAAGAAGAACAGCAGTGTGGGGAAAGAGAGGGAGAGATCCTGTGTGACGGACAGGTCTAGTTTGGAATCACAGGAACCGGTTTTACCAGGACTCTCCAATCCCAGTGCTTTGAGGGAGGGATGTTGATGAGAACAAATATAGCCTTGACTCACGTGGGTTTCTTTGCTCTTTTGCCTGTTCTGTCTCTTAGGTGCAGGAAGGAACTTTAAAAGAGTTCTGCTAGAGCAAAGGCTTTTCTTAATTAATTTCCTTTGCTTACTAGCTTCCAATACTGCTAACCCCCCCTTTCCTCCCCAATCCTCACAGCAGTTTTCTCCTTCTGAATCCTCTGGTTGTACATTTTTGTCCAAGTAGGACCATTCCAATACCCCCCACCCCCCCACCCCAATGTTACAGGCCTACCTTTTTCATATGTCTCTTGCCTTTGTGGAGTTTGCGTGAGTTTGAATGCTTCCGCTTGGTTCTAGTACTTGTCACTAGGCAAGTCAATGCATCCGTGCCCAGGTCCTGTTTGTGGGCTTACCGAGAGAGGCATCTGGTTGGCCACTGTGAGAACAGGACGTTGGGCTAGATGTGCCACTGGCCTGATCTAGTAGGGCTCTTCTTATTCCTCCCACTTCTCCTTAGTGTAAGAATTTGCTCTAAGTGCAGTGTGTGCTTTATTTATTTTATCATTATTTATACAAATAAATAATTGAAAATGGAAATAGACTGCCTTCAAGTCATTTCCAACTTATGGCGACCCTATGAATAGGGTTTTCATGGTAAGCGGTATCCAGAGGGGGTTCACCATTGCCTCCCTCTGAGGCTGAGAGGCAGTGACTGGCCCAAGGCCACCCAGTGAGCTTCATGGCTGTGTGGGGATTCGAACCCAGGTCTCCCAGGTAGTCCAGCATCTTAACCACTACACCACACTGGCTCTCATATAAAGTAATTACTATTTATTTATTTTTAACAAGTTCTCTTTCCCCCTGCGGTGTCTCTTAGTGATGTCATCTGGCAGGTGACATCATTGCTCCTCTGAAAAAAGTCCCAGAGCTGCACTCCTCCCCCACCCCTATCCCATTAGGCAGTGATCATTCAAGAAGCAGTTTTTTAACAAGTTTATTTATTTATATTTTGTTCCATAAAAAGACATCACATTAGCAATAACAAAGAGCAACGATGTGCATATTTTTTTGCATGCATTCAAGAAGTAGTGTTGATGTCTGTAGATGTTCATACCTCCTGGAGTTGTTGGTCTATAAGCTCCCATCATTCCTGGAGGGCCGTTGCTCAACAGTAGATCATCTGCCTCGCATGTAGAAGGTCCCAGGTTCAAGCCCCAGCATCTCCAAATAGGACTGGGAGAGATCCCCTGCTGGAAACCCTGGAAAGCTGCTGCTAGTCGATGTAAACAGTATTGAGCTGGATGGACTGTTGGGTCTGACTCCACATAAAGCAGCTTTCTGTGTTCATGAAGCTACCTGCCTACCTCTTCCCAATTTATTCAGAGAGACAGGTGTCTGAAGCGTTAAAAAAAGCCCTCTTGAAAACCAACTCATTAGACAAACAGGCATTGAAAAGAATGGCAAGTGGTTGCCATGGCACCCAGGTGATTGCTTTTCGCTTACTAATTAGCCAGCAGAGGCAGCAATTGCAATGTGGAAGAGGCAGGCTGATAGTCAGCAAGGCCCAAGCTGATTGGCTGAGGAAGAGAAGGTATAAGCTAAGCTTTACCCCACCTGAGAGCCAGTGTGGTGTAGCGGTTAAGATGCTGGATGACGACCTGGGAGACCAGGGTTCAAATCCCGACACAGCCATGAAGCTCACTGGGTGACCTTGGGCCAGTCACTGCCTCTCAGCCTCAGAGGGAGGCAATGGTAAACCCCCTCTGAGTGCCGCTCACCATGAAAACCCTATTCATAGGATCACCATAAGTCAAGATCAACTTGAAGGCAGTCCATTTCTATTTTTTATACCCCACCTGCTGCAGTGTAGGTGATGGGGGTGGTTCACAAGGTCACTGGGCGGTAAGGAGGAGAGAGCCTGTGGTGATCAGTAGTTTTGACTGTGCAAAAGTGTATCTCATCAGAACTATTTCATCAGGGCAAAAAGAAGAAGTATGGAATGAAACACCCAAAGACCCATTTCATCTACGACTGGAGGTTTTAAGAGAGCTATTTCATTTCAGTTTCAATTTCCAAGGGACTTTCTTGGCACAAAACGGTAGGCAGCAGTCAAAGCTGGATTTTTTTTTGGTGCTGATGCCTAAGAATTTTGATAATCTCTGTATGCATGCTGGCTTCTAAAAGTTGATTTCCGGTGCCAAGAAATTTTAATCCCCCCCCCAAGCTATAGGACTCAGCAAAAATGCCCTCCCTGCCACCCCCTCCAAATTGCTACCCCTTCCAATTTACCACCCCATTCATAGGTGGCAAATTGGGTAGAGCATTTCAGCTGTTTTTGCCAAGCGGATTGTTTGCAAGGTTTGAGAAGGGGAGAATATTGAGTAGCAGTAACAGTGGAACATGGGAAGCTGTCTTATACCCACTGATCTATCTAGCTCAGTATTGCCCACACTGACTGGCAGCAGCTCTCCAAGGTTTCAGATAGGGAATCTCTCCAAGCCCTAAGAACAACATGGTTGGTTGGTCATCCCCTATCTCCATGGGGTCCTCATGGTTTTGCACAAATGCGGATGGGGAGATGGAGTGCCTGGAACCAGCAAAGATATACTGTGTTGTCTCTGGTCCTGTTTTACCTTATGGAGCATCTGGGCTGTAGTATATTGCTAGAGGTATCCTCCTGTGAGTTGACTCATGCTTGTTGTTTTGCTTAATAATAATAATAATAATAATAATGTATATGGATATTGTTTATGTATTTTGCTTTGAAAATTAATTTGATATGTTTTATTGTACCTTGTGTATTCTATTGTAAAACCGCTTTGAGATCTTTTAGATAGTAAGAGGTCTATACATACATACATACCTACCTGGAGATGACAGGGATTGAACCTGGGGCCCTCACCATGTCAAGCCGATGCTCTACCACCAAGCTATGGCCCTTCCCCAAAAGTGCCTTTTTCTTTTGGAAATTTGGTTTTGCCACCACCTCACAACCCCTTGGAACGATGCTGTGTCATAACATAACCTGTTCACGCATTACATTCAGCAAGTCTGCATACCTGTGTGGACAAAAATGCTCGTTCTAGTTTTGCCCCATCCTCCTCCCTGCTAAGAAGGTCTACAAGAGCAACACTTAGGCTAAGAAGGTAGAGGATGCTGACAGTCAGTGTCACGCCCTGGACTGGGTGTAAGAAGGTGGGCAGGTGGGGGCTGGCTGAGGGCAGACTGAGGTTGGAGGGGCAGAGCCCCATTTCCCCTAATGGACCAGCCTCCACTGCCTGGGGGACTAGAGTTGTTAGCTTTGTTACCTGAAGGACTCTAAGTGACTTAACACTGTTAAAAACACATATATACCATTAAAACAACAACTCAACCCACATAATTGCCACAGAAGCTTTGGCGGTACACCAATAGACAGGATCAACTTAGCGTATCAAAAACCTAGGGTAGAAGGTAAGCCTTTACCTGGTGCTGAAAATATGTAAACAAAGGTGCCAGGTGGACCTCGCAGGGGAGCACATTCCACGGACGGGGAGTTCAAGTCCCCCACTCAGCCATAAAACACACTGGGTGACCTTGGGCCAATCACCTAAAGGGGGAGAGGGCACCACCTTGAGCTCCCTGGAGGAAAGGTGGGATAGAAATGTAATGAATAAATAAAAAATTCAGTCTGTTGGTGTAGCTTGTTATGAAGGCTACACCTGCTGAATTTCCATCTTCAATGCAACTATTAAAGGTGCAAGAGCCCTGTCATCTTTTGCATCTGGCTACTCTACTCCTCTCTTTGCCCACTTACTATGTGTGTTAAGTTTTAACAGAAGGAGAACCTTTCATCTGCAGCTAGCATGCTACTAGTCTCTTGGCAGTCTAGATTATTGTTTGGTTTTTTTTGCAGGCTACTAACTTTTATGGGCTTATTTGCAAGGGGGTGGTAAGTTCCCTGAAACCAGTCCCTATTTCTGCTCCCCACCCGGTTTTGAGTTCTCAGTTGAAATCTTCCAGCTCAGCCCTAGTAAGGAGAACTGCATATATTTTGCAATAGTTAAGTGCAAAATTTCGCCCTGGGTGCAAGTTTCAGTGCCTGGAACATCTCTTTTATTCTTTTTTAAAAAACCAAACAAACAGGTTTCTAGTTCTCATGGTTGTAAAGCTAGCCTTGTGAGCAATTCCTGTTGAAATCTTGGAAGTAGAGGGTGGGGGTAGCAGTAAGCAGAACTTCCAGTGGTCTAGAGGCAGGGCTTTCACAGGAAAGGGAAGTGATGGAGGGGGAGGGGAGGGGGAGAGAGAAAGCAATGTCTCTATGTTTGAACAGCCATGTAACATTGATGATTGTTGCCCATTTGCCTTCCTGCTGCTTCGTTGTGTATCTGCAGCCTAGAGCACATATTTCTTGTTCTATCAAAACTCATCTCTACAGTGGAGGGATGATGGCGATAAACATACTTTCTTTCAAATAAAGAGCCCTGGGGATGGGATGGCACAATTACTATGCAGCCATGAGGCGACTGGCTTTACTCCGGTTGGGCTCTTTCTGAAATGGGCTAAATGTCATTGCAAGAAAGGAATCTGAGCGATCGAGTCACACAAACATGGAGCATAACAACCTGCAGCCCCTGGGCAGCCAGAATCTAGCAAGGAAGAGCCTGGTCGTAGGATCGGCTGATAGCCTGAATCCCTCTCAGTTCTTGCAAAGCAGCAGGGTCTTGCTGCTAGTGCTTCTAACTTTCAATTTATTTTGAGTGAAGAAAGCTGCCTTATACCAGGGGAAATCATCAGTCCATTTGGACCAGTATTGCTTAATCCAGGGGGACGTGGACTGTGCGACCCTCCAGATGCTGTTGGATTACAACCTCATCTTCCTTAACCATTGGACCACCCTGCCTCAGGCTGATGAGGTTGGAGTCCAACAATATCTGGAGTGCCACAGGTTTCCTATCCCTGGTCAATTCTGAAGTGGCAGCAGCTCTCCAAGGTCTCGGCCAAAGAACGGGACTTTTCCATCATATTCTACCCTGTCCTTTCAAGGTCACATCCACACCCTACTTTTAAAGCACTACTATACCAGTTTGTTTATTTATTTATTACCTTTCTTTTCATCATAGAAACCCGAGGCAGCTTACATATGGTTCCCAAGCGGTCTCCCATCCAGGCAGTGACCAGATGTGACCCTGCTTAGCTTCAGCAGGGTGCTGGCTGCCTCATTTGCCTTCAGACCATAGCCTGGGACCTAGTTTAACTGTTGTGGAGAGTCTTGGGAACTGTAGCTCTGTGAGGTTAGCATCCTTATCAAACTACAGTTCCCAGAATTTTTTGAGGGGTGGTGGGAAGCCATGACTGTTATAGTGGTGTTGATTTTTCTCTTGTCCTCTTATTTTTTCACTGTCCAACTTTCACATCCATAGATAGAGATTGGGAATACCATGGTCTGAATGATCCTGACTTTAGTGTTCAGTGATCCATCTTTGCATTTGAGGACCTTTTCTAGTTCTTTCATAGCTGCCCTCCCCAGTCCTAGCCTTCTTCAGATTTTTTGACTATTGTCTCCATTTTGGTTAATGACTGTGCCAAGGTATCGATAATCCTCGACAAGTTCAATCTCCTCATTATCAGCTTTAAAGTTACATAAATCTTCTGTTGTCACTTTAGTCTTCCTGATGTTCAGCTGTAGTCCTGATTTTGTGCTTTCTTCTTTAACTTTCATCAGCATTCGTTTCAAATCATTACTGGTTTCTGCTAGTAGTATGGTATTGTCTGCATATCTTAAATTATTGATATTTCTCACTCCAATTTTCACACCTCCTTCATCTTGGTCCAATCCCGCTTTCCGTATGATATGTTCTGCATACAAATTAAACAAATAGGGTGATAAAATATACCCCTGTCTCACCCCCTTCCCAATGGGGAACCAATCGGTTTCTCCATATTCTGTCCTTACAGTAGCCTCTTGTCCAGAGTATTGGTTGAGCATCAGAACAATCAGATTTCTTTTAAAGCATTCCATAGTTTTTTGTGATCTACACAATCAAAGGCTTTGCTGTAATCTGTAAAACGCAGGGTGATTTTCTTCTGAAATTCCTTGGTCAGTTCCATTATCCAATGTATGTTTGTAATATGATCTCTGGTACCTCTTCCCTTTCTAATCCAGCTTGGACATCTGGCATTTCTCGCACCATGTATGGTAAGAGCCTTTGTTGTAGAATCTTGAGCATTACTTTACTTGCATGGGATATTAAGGCAATAGTTTGATAATTGCTGCATTCCTTGGGATCCCCTTTTTTTGGAATTGGAATGTATATTGAACACTTCCAGTCTGTGGGCCATTGTTTAGTTTCCCATATTTCTTGACAATTTTTTTTCAAATTTTGGACAGATTCAGTCTCAGTAACTTGTAGCAACTCTGTTGGTATGCCATCTGTTCCTGGTGATTTGTTTCTTCCAAGTATTTTAAGGGCAGCTTCCACCTCACAAACTTCTGGTTCTTCAACATACAGTTCCTCCATGAATGAATCTGACATCCTTGTATCTCTTTTAGAGAGTTCTTCAGTATATTGCTTCCATCTTTCTTTTATTTTATCTCGGTCAGTCAGTGTGTTCTGCTGTTGATTATTCAACATCCCTAAATTTCCCTTTCATTTATCTAATCTTTTGGAATAGGGCTCTTGTCCTATCCTTTTTGTTGTCCTTTTCTATTTCTATACAATAACTATTGTAATAGTTCTCTTTGTCCCTACATACTAGTCACTGTATTGTTGTATTTAGGGTTCTAACCATTTTTCTATCGCCTTTTGCTTTTGCTTTCCTTCTCTCTTTAACCATTTTAGGAGTTTCATCAGTCATCTATTGAGGTCTTTCTCTCTTTTTAACTAGAGGTATCGTCTTTTTGCATTCTTCCCTGATAATGTCTCTGACTTCACTCCATAGTTCTTCTGGTTCTCTGTCAACTAAGTTGAAAGCCTCAAACCTATCCTTATTTGATCTTTATATTCTTCTGGGATGTTATTTAAATTGTATTTTGGCATTATGATTGCTTTGTTCTTCTTCTTTAGCTTTATTCTGATTTTTGATATTACCAGTTCATGATCTGTGCCACAGTCTGCTCCTGGTCTTGTTTTCACAGAAAGTATGGAACTTCTCCATCTTCTGCTACCAGTTATATAATCAATTTGATTCCTATATTGACCATCTGGTGATGTCCATGTATACAGTCCTCTTTTCAGTTGCTCAAAAAATGTGTTTGCAAGAAACAAATTATTGGCTTCACAGAATTAAATAAGTCTTTCTCCTGCTTCATTTCTATCTCCTATGCCCCATTTCCCCACAATTCCTAGTTCTTCTCTGTTCCCTGCTTTTGCATTCCAGTCCCCCATGATTATCATCACATCTTGTTTTGGTGTGTGATCAATTTCTTCTTGTACTTCTGCGTAAAATCTTTCCAGTTCCTTCTCTTCTGCATTTGCCGTTGGAGCATATACTTGGATTAAGGTTATGTTAATAGGTTTCCCATTAAATCTCATTGATATCACTCGCTCAGACCTTGCGTTGTAGCTCCTAATTGCTTTTGCTACATCACTTCTCACTATTAAAGCAACCCTGTTTCTTCTTAATTTCTCATTTCCTGCACAAAATATTTTGTAGCTGCCTGATTGAAAATGTCCCATTCCCATCCATTTTAATTCACTCACACCAAGTATTGTAATGTTGATGTGTTCCATTTCTTGCTTGACAATTTCTAACTTTCCCTGGTTCATGCTTCTCACGTTCTATGTTCCTGTTTTGTACGTCATACATCTCCGGACTCTCCTCTTGCATCTGTGCCCATCAACCTCTGGGCTTCCTTTTTGCTTTGACCCAGCTGCGTCATTGGTCACAGCGCTACTCATGCTTGTCCGTTGTTCTTCCCCAGTAGCTCGGTGAGTGCCTTCTAACCTGGGAGTTTCATCTTCTGGCACTCTCTCGTGTTGCATTTTGGATACTCTGTTCATAGGGTTTTCATGGTAAGAGGTATTTAGTGGTGGTTTACCATTACCTTCCTCTGAGTCTGGATGCATCTTAGTCTGGTGTTTCAGCTTTGACCATTCCACCTTGGCTGTCCCTGCTAGGAGTCTAGCCTCTTGGTCTAGACTCCTGATGGCATTGCTGTCAGCTTCTTTGACACTCTGAAACCCCCTCACCATGTTAATCCTAGAGGTGGGCAGCTGGTACAAATTGACACAATTTGCTAAGCAGGACCCCCTGGTCACTTCCACACCATATGTTTAAAGCACAACTAATGCATGTGGCTTCCCCCAAAGAATCCTTTACACCTTGGACAGCTCATTGAAAGTTCGGACTAAAAGTCGGAGCGGATTCCACTGCCCCACTAACATGGAGCCACTAGGCACCGCTGTGCTCTAATGGTGTTTAATGTGTTCCATTGGATTGTTCTGAATTATTATGTTGTAATTTCTTGGTAATTTCTGGTTTAAAGTCAGTATAGAAGTTATTTCAACAAATAAAGCAACTATGAGAGCTGATACCAGAACACCTCTTTATGCCCCCTTGATGTGTGGATTTGACTAATGGTTGAGATGGTCAAGAAGTGGCTCTTGAATCATTTATAACAGTGGTGGGAACCTTTTTCAGCCCAAGGGCTGCATTGCCTTCTGGGTAACCTTCCAGGGTCCACATGCCAGTGGTGGATGGGTGGGGCCATAAGCAAAAGTGGGCGGAGCAATTAGTGCAAATTTTTACCTTTCTACAGGTAGGCTAGTTTCTACACACACTCACTCACCCCATGCTATCCTACATCTAGGCAAGCAAGAGGACACATTTCTACCCAGGCAAAAGCTCTCAAGGAGGGTGCCAAGCAGGTCCAGTGAGGGGTGTGTGCTGGGGAGAATCCTAGGGGCCAGATAAAGAGGCCTTGGAGGGCCACATTTGGCCCCTGAGGTTCCCCAACCCTGTTTTAATCTGCAACCAGCATCCCTTGGACCAAATCTGTCTTCCAGAGAGGTGCCAGCCTCAAGGGATGTAGGGAAGGAGCATCAGCTATGAAAATGGGACTTGACAGCAGCCTGGGAGATGAGAGGAAAGCCAGGCCCACCATGCTACACTCACTCCTAGGAAAAAACACAACACCATCCGGCTGACCCAGTATCTTTGTGATCTTAGAGCTATTTTCCTAAAGGTGTGTAAAATGTAAGCCAAGTAATGTTCGAAAAACAAAGTCCCACTTGGCCTAGATGCCTGCACACAGAGAAACTTGTTCTCTCTGCTCCCAGCGCCTTGTTGATAGGAAGGAAGACGGGACAGGCCCATGACAATGGGCCAGCAGGAGTTGACTCAAACAGGCAATTCCTGGTGATTTCCTCTCCCTGTCGAGGGGCCGGAGAAAGTGGGAAGGGAAGTTCAGTCGAGGAGGACTCAAGGCTCACGAGGAACAAAAGGGGGCAGCTCCCTCTCCATTACCAGTCCTGACATGGCAGCGCGATCCACCTAGCAAAGGGGCCGAGTTGCAAATATCTCTCTGCTGCTTTCGGAACTGGGCTAGATTGAACGACGGCAAGGGGGTCTGTTGTATGAACCAGGGTGCTGTGAAGGCGTCTGTGCATGGTGCTGAAAGCTCTTGTGCTTTGAAGCCTTTGGTGCTGCATGTGGGGCCAGTGGTCATGGAGAGGGCAGGATCCTTGCTTATGTCTTTGCACAGAGCAGGTAAGGCCCACTGGAGGATGGAAGGGAGTGCACGGGGTGGGGAATAAATTGTGTGTGCTAAGGAGGTCTGATGCGTGTGGCGAGCATGAGGTCCTGGGTGAGCGTTTTGTTGTCTCCTTGGGTGCAGGGGCAGCAGCAGCTGCCAAGGGTGTTGCTAGCCATGGGCTCTAGTTGTGATTGCTTGCTTTGCACCCACCAGGGCACAAAACATGGGGGCAGGAGCAAGCTTCACAGCAAGCTTCAAAGGCTTGGTCTCAGATATCATTGCAACACAAAGCAATGTGTTAGGAAGATAGGAAGCCGCTTTCTGCCATGTCAGACCATTGGTCCATCTAGCTCAATAGCATCTACGCTGGCTGGCAGCAATTCTCCAGGGTTTCATGCAAGGGTCTTTTGTCAGCCCTGCTTGGAGATGCTGGGGGTTGTACTTGGGACTTTTTGCATGCAAAGCAGACACTTCACCCCTTGATTAAGCGTGTGTGCTAATTTCCATGTGCTACTTTATATGTGAGAGCCAGTGTGGTGTAGTGGTTAAGGTGTTGGATTACGACCTGGGAGACCAGGGTTCGAATCCCCACACACCCATGAAGCTCACTGGGTGACCTTGGGCCAGTCACTGCCTCTCAGTCTCAGAGGGAGGCAATGGTAAAACCACCTCTGAATACCGCTTACCATGAAAACCCTATTCGTAGGGTCGCCATAAGTCGGGATCAACTTGAAGACAGTCCATAAACAAAAAAACTTTATATGTACCGATACGAATTTAGAAATAATTAGTATAATTCATATAGAAATACATTGCATCTCCTGTTAGCAGAAAAAAGGTGCTAACTGTTTATGAGCAACTTCAAGGCCCCTGTTCTCCCCTTGTGATGGTTCTTTATCTTTAAACTGGACTTGGACCAGATAGTCCTTCAAATACAGGACTGGCCTCTTCAAAGTAGGACACATGGCCACCCTAATTTCACTATGATAACACTATGGAGTTGTTATCAATACAAGCCACAGTTCCCCTCCCCGGGGGGGGGGATTTGTGCTTTTTACATACATACATTTGTACTTGTGCATCAAGGGTGGCACAAATTTAAAAGTTTGCTCATTTCCTGTCTTTTCTCATACAACAGTGAAAATCAGAAATCAGTTCTATAAAATGAGAGCTATTTTTTAATTGTTGGTGTTATCTATCAATATTGGGCAGGGGCAGGAATGATGCTAGGTGGGAACAGTTTTACAGGCTTAAATAGGAAGTCAAAATTATTGGCAACATCGCTGCTGTTTTTCTGGGAGGGAGCTTGGTTGTTTGAGAGATGCGATTATGAGCTTGCAAGGCTAATCAGCGCTGAAAGGGGCTTGGGAATGGCTCAGGAGAAAGAATGGGGAAGAAATGAATTCACATTTAAAGGGAAACTTACCTAATTCACACTTTCCAAAACAAGATGGGAACCAAAAGACAGCCATCCTTCGAGGTCTGCACTTCTGTGAATTTTGCAGGGCAGTTCTCCAGGCAAGTAATGTGTACAGAAATGCATATACTAGTGTAAAGTGCCCGTATCTGTGCAATAATTAGTGAAAATAACATACACAAATGCATTTTATTAGGGACCTTATTCATGCAAAGCATGTGCTCTGTCACAGTTCTGTGGCTCCTCCCCAAACCTGAGATAGCTTATCAGTGTCCAAAAACAGCAGCTGTAGCAACAGTAGAGGTGGCTCCTATTGAGTGCTTTCCCTTATCCATTTCTAAAAACGTAAAGTGCTTCCTTCTCTTTGCCTAAGATCAAAGTGCTCAACAGATTCATTTCTTCGGGTAGGTGTTGAGCCTCAGGTAAGTTTTTAGGGCTGTCACCGGCTGAAAGGAATCTAAATTTGGTTATTTGTATGGGTTTTAGGCAATTATTTGATTGCTTTTTGCCGTGCTCAGGCATTCATCTGAATGCCCACTGGTTAAAAGTTGGGGCAGAGGTGCACATGCAAGGCCCATCTCTAGGGCCCCCATGCACATTAACCCACCTTGCTCAGTTCATGGCCTTGCCATGTGGAGTGGGGAAGGTCTCCATGGGACTTTGGTCCCCAGTGATGGAGGATAAGGCTATCCATGGCTACTAACCATGATGGCTGTTCTCTGCCACCATAGTCGGAGGCTGTATGCTCCCAAATACCAGATCCTGGAAACAGCAGGAGGGGACAGTGCTCTTTTTTATTTTATTTTGTTGATTTAAAATATTTCTATCCTGCCCTTCTACCCTACAATAGGGCACTCAGGGCGGCTCACAATAAAATCATACACAATAAAATTATACACAGTAAATATTAAAATAAATAAAAAATACATAAAATGCAGTTAAGATATCTAGGACAGTGATCTTAAAAGCGACTAAAGAGGTAAAACTAAAAAGGGGGAGAAAATAAAATCAGTTTCAGGCTCTACCTTCACTCCCTCCCAGAGGCTCTCCGGAACAAGATGGTTTTCAGAAGTCTCCCGAAAACCACCAGGGAGGGAGCAGAGTGAACTTCTTGGGGTAGGGTATTCCAAACCTTGGGGGCCACGGCTGCCAGTCGTGACATCTTTCATTCCACGCATGCAATGGAGACCAGAGGCAGCTGATCTTAAATTACTTGCACTCAGGTCCCGCTTGCAGGCTTCCCATAGGCATCTGATTGGCCACTGTGAGAACAGGATGCTGTGCTAGATGAGCCAGCAAACTCTTATGTTCTTAATCACACAAAGAGTTCTACTCATGTTCAAGTGAATGCAACTAAAGCCTGTTACAGATCTTCCCTGCTCAACATGGGAAATTTAGGGCCAGTGCACACAGGGACAGACATGCATAGAGATGTTGGGGGATCCCCACCTTTAACGATTGCATGTTGAACATGAAAAAAAATGTAATGCACGTCTATGTAGTAGTAGGCATCATCTCAGAATTCTTAGCATGGTTTAATAACCAATCCCTCTTCTTCCCAGGGAGCTCTGGGAATTGACGCTCTGTGGGGCTCCTAATAACTCTCAGCACCTTTAATAAACTATAGTCACTCCCCAGGATTTTTGGTGGTGGTGGGGAACCATGACTGTTTAAAGTAGTATAACAGGGCTTTAAATGTATAATGCAGATCTGGCCTACATTTTAGAAAAATAGTTGTGGGCCTAGAAAACTTAGATGAAGCCTGGCCTGATGGGCCATTAGGAAACATCTGTTGTTCACTGTCTAAGTAGCAGGTGATAAAAGAGACAATAAATGAAGGACTATGATCAGCCTTGCAAACAGGCTCATAAAAATTAACAGACTACTTTTTTGTTTTTTTTACTAGCCTAGTGTGGGCTGGCATGAGAGGAACTGATGCATTATTCTGGTAGAGGAGGTCACTTCATTCCTCTGGCAGCCTATTTGGTTCTGTGCTGGGTGCAGAGGAAGGATCTGTCAATTTCGATTCTCTTAGCATTTTTTCCAAACTTAAATTCTGTTCTCCACATTTTTGCAGCAGTTTTGTTATTTATTTTTATTTTTAAAAAATCCTCGTGAAAATGCATCAGTGTTTTAGTATAGATTTCTCCTAATGAACACATTTTTGTATGCAGTTTTGACTAATGTACACATGTTGGCAAGCTGTTTTCCTTATTTTAATGCATTTTTGTATGTTATTTTCCCACATACTTTCATTTTTATGACCACTTTCCCATAATATATGAGCATTTTTGTAAACACTGGTTAGAGAACTGTGTGAATTCTGAAGGACAGCTATATTTTGGTTCGCATGTTGTTTTGGAAAGTGTGAGTGCAGTTGATGCACCTTTAATTGCAAACTGAATCAAATTTCTTTCCATCCCTACATGCAGAGGAGGGATGGAGCACTCTGTCTCCTTCACCAGCTTGCTCACTCGCCTGCACTGAAGGCATGCTTAAATGTGAGGGTCAGACTGTGACTGTCTCTTTCCTTGACACCGCAGGAAAGCATCGGGCATGAAGTTATTTCAAAGTACCTTGTAGACACCTTCAGCATTCTAAGAACCTGTGTGTGAACAAAGGCCTAGGGCGTTGCATCCTTGTGGATCCTTATGTGTGTGTTTTCCGTGCACAAGAGACTGAAAACAACTCTTGCTTCAACTGGGTTTTTCATGCAAGTTTGTTATCTTGCAAAACCTACATTGCTTCTTTTTGCATTGCAAAATGCTTCTTCTCTACTTCTTTTCTGTCTAGATCAGATGTTATCATAAATCACACCACATGCCGAAAATCCCTGGGACTACAATCATATGTGTGAATAGATTGGGTTGTCTTCTGAGTAAATATATGCATTGCGCTGTGTCTCTTTCAGGCCCCATCTATACACTTGAAGCAGTATTATACCACTCTAAAAAGGCATGATACAGCTGGTATAGCACAGTGGGAAGGAGAGCCTGGCTGGGAGTCCAGAGTCTGTGAGTTCAAATCCCCTCTCGTGTCTCTTGGGTGTCAAAGGCCAGCTAAAGATCACCCCCACAGTGAGTGGCTCAGGGTTACACGCCCTGCCACCTGTGCAGCCGTGGGCAAGCTGCATAGTCCCAAGGAGCCCAGTTGCCCCCCAGCTGGCAGTTGCAGACAAGGAAGGGGCTGGCTTGTGCAGCTGTGGCAAGCTGAGCAGGCCCTAGCCAGCTGGGGAGGACTAGCCTCAGAGGGAGGCAATGGTAAACCCCCTCTGAATACCACTTACCATGAACACCCTATTCATAGGGTCGCCATAAGTCAGGATCGACTTGAAGGCAGTCCATTTTTCAAAAAGGCATGGCTTCCCCGAAAGGATCCTGGGGACTGTTGTTTGTCAAGGATGCTGAGAACTGTTTGGAGATCCCATTTCCCCTCATGGAGTTACGTTTCCCAGAGTTCCTAGGAAGAAGGATTGATAGTTAAACCACTCTGGGAATTATAGCTCTCAGCACCCTCAACAAATGACATTTCCCAGGAGTCTTTGGGTGAAGGCATGACTGTTTAAAGTGGTATCACAGTGCTTTAAATGTATGGTGCGGATGTGGCCGGGCAACTGTTCAGGTTGTCAAAAGAGACAAAGAAGGATTCAGAAGCCAGTTTCTAAGATCCCTGAGAAGGCAGTACCTGTAGGACAGTTGCTATTTTATATGCGTTTTGATCTTCCATGTGGATGGTGAAATAAAGCTCACGTTTTACGTCCCTATGTTGTGGGATCAGTGATCTTTTCCAAAGATCCGATGCACTTTCTTTCCCCAAAACCTCTCCAGACTTCTCCCACATAGGAATTCCCTGCCTGTTAGTTCCTGGCTAGAGTTAGTGGAGGGCTGTCACTGCGGCTATCCAGCCAGCCTTGCATCACAGAGGAATGGAAGGCTGTCTTGTAATCCAGCAGCACCAATGAGGTCATTTGGGCAGACGGCCTGCTTGGCTGTGCCATTGAATTGTCTTTCGGTGTCTGATCTCACTTCCCAGACTGTGCCACGGGCCTCCTTCCTGTCACTCTGACTTGGAGGCAGTTTCCTTGAATTGTGCTTGGAGGTTTTCAGCAAAGGTAGCTGGATGGAGGGAACGGAGTGCTCGAGGGTGGGCTAACGGCTAGGCCAAAGGTGTGGTCAGCTTCATGTAGGAAGGGCCATGGCTCAGTGGAAGCGCATCTGCTTTGCATGCAGAAGGTCCCAGGATCAATCCCTGGCTAGCCCTTTCCGACATCTTTCTGGGGACTGCCCTTTGTCAGGAAGATGAATGTATTTGGCTTTTAGGTGCTTTTTAAAAAAATGTTAAGTTTTCATTGTCTTAAATTTTTTTTTTACTTGTGTTTTGTGTTTGTGCATATTTTTTGAGAGCTGCTTGGGGGCTTTTTGGCTGAAAGGCAACACAGAAATAAACTATAACATAACATTATAACATTTCCAGGATCTTGTCTGAAATCCTGGAGAGCCTCTGCCAGTCAGTGTACACAATACTGAGCTAGATGGATCAATTGTCTGACTTGATATAAGGTAGCTTCCCATGTTCCTCTGAAGCTGCCTTATGCCATGGGTCCATGTAGTTCAGTACTGTCTACACTGACTGGCAGCAGCTATCCAGAATTTCAGGCACTGAGTCTCTCTCAGACCTAGCTGGAGATACTAGGGATTGAACCTGGGACCTTCTGCATGCAAAGCGGATGCCAATGAGCTATGACCAGTAGTATAGTGGCAAATTCAGAAGTGCAGGGTCCCTTCATGACAGTCATAACTGCACCCCCTCCCGTCCCCCTCCTGGTTTTTTTTTGCTGCTGGGTTGAGAATGAGATCCTTGTTAATGCCTTCATCCGAGGAGCCCAAAATCATGAGAGAAGCCTGTTAACTACTGAGAAGAGTCTTCTCAGTGGCTGACTCACCTCTTTTCACTCTGATTGACTCCAATCAGCAAGAAAGGGCAAGGAAGCATGTTAGAAGACCCTTCTCATTGGTTAAACACTACGCCTTTTCATGCTGATTGGCTCGTAGGATGCTAGAACCTTAGAGACCCTGCTGGGACCCTGCTCCTAAAAAAGTAAGGGGTCTAAGACCCCCGAAACCCTGGATGACTTACACCCTTGGCTATGACCCTTCCTAGTGCATTTCCTGTCTCAGTCCTCAATTCATTGAAGGAAGCTCTTCTTACCACCTGAAAAATGCAGTGCTGGGTCTTTTAAAAGATTCCTTGCTGTTTCCTAAGTTTGCCATCTGACATCTGGAGGGTTTTATTTTCTTCCCTCTGTGTTCTTGAGGTCTTGAAGTCATGGGAGTTTGGAGGGCATCTCTGTATAAAGCAAGCTTCCAGCTTGCTTGGTTTCTAAGGGGAAAAAGCTCTGAATAGCTGCAAGTACTGCGTGGCGGATGCCTGCATGCTGGAACAGTAGGACAGGTGCGGGAGGCATTGTGATGGGAAAATAGGGACAAATCAGTGCGATTCCATTGGTATTCATCCCTACAAGCATGCAGATGAAAGGCTTTGGTTTTGCAGAAGAAGAAGAGAAAACAATTCCTTTTTCATTAGCAACCTAGACAGAAAGGAAATGCTGCTAACTGGGTAAAGGGCTGGAGATTGCAGGTTAGCTTTCAGAAGAAATATTGTTCCACCGTGCAAAACAGTTCTTGATGTAGGTTCCATGTGGACTGATGCTTTATCTTTCCGGTTATCGTGAATGAAAATTGCAGCCACTTGACCAGGAAAAAGAACAAACCTAAACAATCAGAGTGTGAAAGTGGGGAATGGGGGCAACAGATGCAGGAAGTCGGTTTGTGTTTGCCAGGGTTGATGAAAGGGTTCCAGCTAGATGGAGCTCTTTGGGGGAGTGACAAATATTGCTTTGGAATTAGTGCTGCTTCCCTGTGTACTTGCTTCTGCAGCCCACAACATGCCTGCTCAACCTGCATCTTTACAAATAGACAGCTTACAAACAGACCTGCGACAAAATGTTTCAGTGTAGAGTGTGCTTGTTGAGGATGCCAGCCAGTGATGCACGCCCTTTCCCAGGATATTTCATTCCTCTCCCCCTTCCCAGTTTTCCATTCCCTCACACCTTCCACCAGTCAGTCAGCATTCTGAGGCCAGCTGTTGGGGATCTCTCTCTCTCTCTCTCTCTCTCTCTCTCTCTCTCACACACACACACACACACACACACACACACAGAGAGAGAGAGAGAGAGAGAGAGAGAGAGAGAGAGAGAGAGAGAATTGGTACTTGGATAATGAGCTTGCTATATTTATACGGCAGCCTTAACCAACCTGGTGACCTCTGCTTGGTGTTTGGACTACATCTCCCATCCGCTCCAGTCAGCATGGCATGCTGTACATTTAAAGCACATTTATTCCCCCAAAGAATCCTGAGAACTGTAGGTTACCCCTCATAGAGGGACAAGTCAGTGTGGGGTAATGGTTAGGGTGTTGGACTATGACCTGGGAGACCAGAGTTCAAATCCCCACTCAGCCAGGAAGCTCACAGGGTGATCACGAGCCAGTCACTAACTCTCAGCCTAACCTGCCTTACAGGGTTGTTGCAAGGGCAAAATGGGAAGGAGGGGAACCATGTTTGTATGCCACCTTAACCTCCTTGGAGGAAAAGTGGGACAGGAATGTAATAAAATAAATAAAATAATTGACACCCTTAACAAACGACAGCAAGAGTTTCTGATGAAGTCTTCAAAATGCTGAAAATGAAATGGTTCATTAATGGAGGCGGGGGGAGGAGGCAGGCTTGTATGGGGATGATCAGCTTGCTTTAGGACAGAAGGAAATTTAACACAGCACCCCTAGTTTTGCAAAGAGATGTGTAGGAGCCCGGGAATTCTACAGGGCAGTAGTCTTGATTCTGCATAGCATTCTGCTTCACCTTGCTGCGAGAAAATTTAGCCAGGCACATGCACGTTAATGCCACGTTGAAGGCTTGTGATGTAATAGGATCATGATGCCATTGGCTGAACAGCGATCCTGAGGGCAGGAGGAGAGGTTGCTTAGCAACCCTGTTTAAGAGCAGCTTCACCCTTCTGTGGGTGTGACAGGAGGTCTGTTCTGCAGAGGCAGACTGGCACAAGGCAGGCTGGCACACAGTGCTGTGCTCCCCTCCTCCAGGTTATGTGCCTGGCCACAGATCCATCCCTCTGTGTTTCCCATAAAAGCTTCCCTTTTGGCCTTTTCCTCCTGCTGGCCTCATCCCTGTCAGAGCTGCGGCTGGTCACCGCAACCAGCAGGTGGAACTTCTGTGCCTCCCAGCCAGGCTTTTAACAAGCTCTTTGGATGCCTGCCCCAGCTGAGCTCTGGAACTGTGCATGACGTGCTTGAATGGAACGGCGCCTCTCCCACACCCTGCAGGACCGGACTGCAGACGTGTGAGGGCAATGCACATATGTGCAAAACATAAAAGCGCACACTTCCTGATAGCAGACTTGCAGTGTGTGTGTGCACTGCTTCTCCCCATACCTCTGTGGAAAGATCTGTGGTCAGACCCACTGAAGGGAATTATTCTTTGGAAGGAAAGGATGGTGGTCTTTGTTTCCCCTCCCCCCCATTTTAGTTCACTCTGTGACTGCCTGAATTAGGCAAGAGAGGGAAGGCTACATAAAGTTTGTTCAGGGAGTGTTGCTGATGTGGTGGTTCCTGCCTTTCGCTGTTTCTGCCTTCCAACCCTTCCCCTAGTGAGCTTCCCCACCAGTGTCAAACTTTGTTCTTTCTCAGATGCTTTGAGCTTCAGGCATAAGCCTAGGTTTTGCAGGGCTTTTGTGATGGTACCAACACCTCTTTTTTCGTTGCCCAGGCAAGCCATGTTGTGCTGGCACCCACAGTACTTTTGTCAAGTTATGAGTATCGGAACTTCGTTTTCCTTTTAAACCAATAAAGCTGAGGTTTTGGAGAGGGACCTTGGCCAAGGTGTTTTCAGTGGCCCCCCTCTCTCTGAAGCTGGCCACTTTCTTCTGACAGGTGTTGCTGACAGCTGCCTAAGCCTCATCCACACCATGCATTTAAAGCGCATGGCTTCCCCCAAAGAATCCTGGGAATTCCCAGCGCCCTTGGGAAAGCCATGTGCTTTAAATGCATGGCGTCGATGTGACTGTAGTCTTTTGCCTTTCCTGCAGGGCCCAATCCACGCAATCTCTTTGAGGGAGATGATGAGGCCTGTGGAGGTTAATGCTCCTCCTTGTTCCTCCAGCTGCTCATTCACTCCCAGAGGGCAAGTGAGCAAGGAGGCAGTGCCAGGAGACGGGGTGCAGCTCAGTGGCAGAGCATCTGCTTTGCTCAGTCCTCAGCATCTCCAGGTAGGGCGGGAGAGGCCTTTGTCTGAAATCCTGGAGAGCCCTTGCCAACCGGTGCAGACCAGGTGTGGAGCACCTTTGATCTTCCAGGTATGGCTGAACTACAACTCCCATCAGCCTCAGTAAGCATGGCCAATGGCCAGGGATGATGGGAGCTGTAGTTTAGCAGCACTGGGAGGGCCAAAGGTTCCTCACAGACTGTGCAGATGATGTTGAGCTAGATCAGGGGTGAGGAAACTCATGACAATGCAGCCCCCAGGCCTCTCTGGCTGGCCCTTGGAACTCCTTGCAGACCCCTGGCCAGCCACACACTCCTCTCCCCAGCCCGCATACCTTAACTGGCTCTGCTTTGCACCCTCCTTGAATGTTTTCGCCTGGCTGGGATGTGCCTTGAACTTGGATAATGCTCCTTCCTTGCCTGGGTGGAGGATAGAGGGAGGGTGTGAGCATGTGTAGAAACTAGCTTACTGTACCAAGGTAAACTTTGCATTTGTTGCTCTGCCTGCTTTTTGCCTCTGGCCCTGCCCAGCGCTGGCATGCGGCCACTGAAAGGTTTCCCAGAAGGTTTTCCTTGGGCTGAAAAAAGGTTCTCCACCGCTGAACCAGATGGACTGTTGGCCTAACCTGGTAAAATTTCCAAGAAGGTTAAAAGGCTCCAGAAATTGAAAGTGGGTCATAATCGGCTCCCTATTATTAGCTAGCTATTGCTAGTCGGGCGGTATATAAATTTAATAAATAAAATAAAAATAAAAATAAATTATGCAACAGAGAACAGAGGAGGACTCCTGAGCAGTACAGTAGTGACAAATTCAGAAGTGCAGGGTTCCTTCATGTTAGTCACAGCCATGCCCCCTTTTTTGCTGTGTGGTTGAGAATGAGATCCTTCTTAATGCCTTCTCCCACAACAACAGACATCCCTAGGAGCCATTAAGAATGAAAGAGGAGGGTGTTAGCTACTGAGAAGAGTCTTCTCAAAGGCTGACTTTCACTCTGATTGGCTCCATTCAGATGAAAAGGACAAGGAGTCATGTTAGAAGACTCTTCTCAGTGGCTAACACATTCCCCTTTCATGCCGATTGGTTCGTAGGATGCTAGAGACATAGGGACCCTTCTGCTAAAAAACAAGGAGTCCAAGACCCCCCCCAAGACCCAAGACCACTGCATTCCTGATCCCAGGCCAATTAGTGGCAGGGTGGCTGGAGAGTCATTTGGCTTGAGCCTCAAGCTCAGAGGGGACCTCAAATTTTTTTACACTTGTTAATTTTGGGGGCATTTGATAAGTTTTGCAACTTATTTTTATGCAACTTGGACCATAATGGGACTCAGTGTCTCAGCTGACAGCAGCAAATTTAAGCAAATAAGGGAAGGTAAAATTCATTCATACTGGTGTTTGTTAACCGATATAGATATTAATATACTAGATAATGATAACAAAGTCCACGCTTTGCATATCTAAGATCAAGGAAGTTTTATTGCTTGGCATCCCCTGATAAACATCTTGCTGTCCTGGACTCCTTTGGAAGGAAGGGCAGGATATACATTCAATAAATAAAACAAAATAAATAAAAATAATAGGTTTTGGCATATGAAAAAGTTAAAAAATGTTCATAACTATTAATACAAATAATAGTTCTGATGGCACAAGATTTTCCCGTGATGAATATGTCCTCTCAGATCAGCTGATTACATAAACAAACCATATATGTTATGGTTAAACAAACCACAATATTTATATATATATTTGTTGCATTTATACCCCACCTTTCTTTCCATGGAACCCAAGGTGGCATACATGTGGTGCCCAAGTGGTCTCCCATCCAGGCACTAACCAGACCCAGACCTGCTTAGCTTCAGCAAGCTGGTGGGTGACCTCATATGCCTTCAGACCATAGCCTGAGACCATTATGGCAATGAGGAGCCTCAAAAGCTGTACGTGGCCAGCCTTCTCTGGCCTCAACAGGAGCTCAATGATCCAACCCCTCCTGTTTTCCTTGAGAAGGTTCCTCTTCTGCCTTTATCTAAGGCAAGCATTTCCAGTGCACTGGGAAACAATGGCAAATGCAACAGGTACTGGAGACCTCTTCACCATCTGTCTCCCCGTGTTTTTGCTACAACAGGCTACGAACAGCTACCCCTCTGGTTAATTATAATAATCAGTATAAGCTCGTTGGTCTTTTCAGGGCATGGTCTTGAAGGCAGGTCCAGGTTTGGCCAGTGACTCGAAAGGATGCTGCCTAGTAGGAACCCTCCATACAACACCTTGAACAGGGCCGGGGCCCTTGGGCACTAGCCTGCCCTGGCGCCCACCCGCCCACCTCACCTACCTACCTTCTGTCATCTGCCGTGGATCTCAGAGAGGGAGCTCCCAGACACCCTCCTACTGCCGCGCAGGCCCCGCCTACCTTTCCTTTGATGCAAATGCTGGTTGTGCTGCCGGCGCAAGCCTACCATCAACCAAGATGGCGGCTGAGGCTTCCCTAAAGGATTGATGCCTCCACTGCCATCTTGGTTAATGGCACACATTCATGCTACACGTGCCCATCCCTGCCATCAACCAAGATGGCAGAAGGGGAATCAAGCCCTTAGGGAAACCTCGGCCGCCATCTTGGTTGATGGCAGGCTTGCACCCGTAGCACAACTAGCATTTACTTCAAGGGAGAGGTAGGTGGGGCCTGTGTGGCAGTGGAGGGGGTGTCTGGGAGCTCCCTCTCTGTGATTCATGGCAGGGGCGGGAGCCAATGCTGCTGCAGGAGCACTACCCACCCACCCTAAGGAGGGGCCCTTTAGGGGCCCCTTGGGACCCAGGGACCCTCAGGCAGGGCCCAACCTGGCCACCCACTGGTGCTGGCCCTGACCTTGAATTCCATCATGGAAGAAAGCGTTTGGATATAAATGGGAGTGGATGGTCCAGAAATGGGAGTTGTGGTCCAAAACATGTGGAGGGCACCAGATAGGCAAAGGCTGGTCTTTACCATGGAATGCAGTTATTTACAAATTGGTGCCAAGGGTGTAGCTAAGGTACTTTCCAGGACTTGGGGGAGCAGGTCCACAACACCAATCTGTATAAATAGTAATATATGTTTTACATGGTTTTAATTCTATAGATAGTTTAATTACATTTTAATAATAACTTTTTGTATGTTTTTATTTGTATTTGTTTTAATTTTTGTAAGCCACCTTGAGCCCCAGTTTTGGGGAAAAGCCAGGGTATACATGAATTTAATAACAACAACAACAATTTGATAACAGAGTCTATGCTCTGCACATATAAGGTCAAAGAAGGGTTGTTGCTTTGCACCCCTGATAAACGTCTTGGGCTGCAGGGCTGGAGAAGGCCTCTGTATCAGACCTGCTGATAGTCAGAGAGGACAGTCCTGGGCTTTGTGGACCATTGGTGGTGGAAGCAGCTCCTCTGATCTTGCATCTCATGTGGGATATATGGGACAGCGGGGTTTGCTGGATCTATGTCTAGTTTACACATTTCATTGCCAGTTTAAGAAGCAAATTGGCTACCCATGAGCTGCTTGCAAAATTTACCTTTTGCTCCCAGACCTCTTGGCCAAGAGTACCCAATATGGTGCCCTCCGTGTGTTGTAGTGTATAGCTCACATCATCCTTGACTGTTGGCCGCATATGCTGTCTGGGGCTGATGGCAGTTGTAGCCCAAAATATCTGGAGGGCACCACAGTGGCTACCTCTGCTCTGTGTTGCTTGCTGACAACCCCCTATGCAGGCCCACGGTGGCCTTGGTCTTGGCCTGCATAAGAACATAGGATACTGCCTTGTACTGAGTCAGACCATTGGTCCATCTAGCTCAGTATTGTCTAGACTTCATTGGCAAGGGATTTCCAGGGTTTCAGGGAGGGACTCTTTCCAAGCTTCACAATGCTTACCCCAGCTGAGAGATGTCCTTTCCAGAGGACAGTGCTCTGTGTGTGCCACCCTTGCTGAATGGAGCAAGTTATCCTAACGGCACTAGGGCCCAAGCATGGTCTTAAGAACATAAGAAGAGCCTGCTGGATCAGGCCAGTTGGCCCATCTAGTCCAGCATCCTGTTCTCACAGTGGCCAACCAGGTGCCTGGGGGAAGCCTGCAAGCAGGGATTACTTGGAACAGGGGTTCTCAAACTGTGGTCCATAGTGTGTCTGAATCAAACGTACCGATTTTTAACTGTATTTTGATTTCTTCTTTTATTTTTTATATTGTATTCTATTGTGTTACAATTTGAAATCTACAATATAAGAAAGAAAAGCAATCAAGACACAACTAAAAATCATACAGCGTGGTGTATTACAATTGCTGCAACAAGCGGAAAAATCATGAAGGGAGATCCCCCGAGACCACCAGCAATTTTCGAGTGGTCAAGTGGGGGAAAATGTTTGGGAACCATTATTTTGGAGCATGTGATGATGACCCCTGATCCTTGCTGAAGCTAAGTAGGCCTGGATCTGGTCAATACTACAATGGGAGATCAGCAGGGAAGCTCACACACACACTGCTTTGAACTCCACAATGGAAAAAAGTGGGGTTATAAAGCTACTAAATTAAATAAATAAACACACCAAAACAAGGCAGCTCTGTGCTTTCCTAGCCAGATTTGTTTACTGTGGACAGTTACAGGTGCATATCTGGCTAAAATAACGTAGACTGGGTTTCCTCCCTTCTGCTTAACGGGCAGAGGTTTCATGTTTTTTAAACCGTTTTGTAATGGGCAGAAATGAACAGGTGAAAGATTTGCCATCTCTGCACCTTCATGCCAAGAAAACTTTCACCCAGGGATTTTCTGCTTGTTTTGTGACTGCTTAGCTGCATGACAGAAGATTTATGTAACTTTAAAGTTGACAACGAGGACATTGAACTTGTCAAGGATTATCAATACCTTGGCACAGTCATTAACCAAAATGGAGACAATAGTCAAGAAATTAGAAGAAGGCTAGGGGTGGGGAGAGCAGCTATGAGAGAAGTAGGAAAGGTCCTCAAATGCAAAGATGTATCACTGCACGCTAAAGTCAGGATCATTCAGATCATGGTATTCCTGATCTCTATGTATGGATGTGAAAGTTGGACAGTTTAAAAAGCAGATAAGAGAAAAATCAACTTATTTGAAATGTGGTGTTGGAGGAGAGCTTTGCGGATACCGTGGACTGCGAAAAAGACAAATAATTGGGTGTTAGAACAAATTAAGCCAGAACTATCACTAGAAGCTAAAATAATGAAACTGAGGTTATCATACTTTGCACACGTAATGAGAAGACTTGATTCACTAGAAAAGACAGTAATGCTGGGAGAAACAGAAGGGAGTAGAAAAAGAGGAAGGCCAAACAAGAGATGGATTGATTCTATAAAGGAAGCCACAGACCTGAATTTACAAGATCTGAACAGGGTGGTTCATGGCAGATGCTATTGGATGTCGCTGATTCATAGGGTCACCATAAGTTGTGATCAACTTGAAGGCACATAACAAGAAGATGCTTTTATAAAAAAAAAGTGCTAACCCTTCCAAAGACCTCCCCTTCCTTATCTCAGAATCGCCCCTTCCTCCCTGCACTTCCCATTTCATAAGCTATATTTGCAACATTGTGGTTTGCTCATGATGGTCTTGCTGGAGGGAGGGGTTCCCTTCTACCAGCTGCAGCTCCGGATAAGAACCTTCCGGAAAGACACTTGCAGCTGACAAATGTGTAAGCTAGGGGGTTGGGGACCACTCCCCTCTCCTTACCCTGCTGGTGGTTAGAAGGACAGAGGACAGAGAACTGCAGAGATCTGGGCTCCTTCTGCACCAAGGTCTGTTGTGTGGCTGGGAGCAGAGAGAACACAGGAAGCTGCCTTAGCCTAGATCAGACTGATTTGACCATCCAGCTCAGTTCACTCTGGCTGGCTGCAGCCCTCCAGGTTCTCTGACAGAGGGTCTTTCCTGTCACCTGCTCCCTGGTCCGTTTTTAACTGGAAATGCTTAGGGACTGAACCTAAAGCCTTCTGCATGGAAAGACTAACCCATCATCAGGTACCATTCTGGAGGGCTAAAAACTGGCTTCATTTGTGAGATCTGCCAGAACCTTTATTTCCCAAAACTAGCTGCAAGGGGAGGGGGCTTAAAATTTTATTGGCACAGTGGTAGCGGGTGGTGTGTGTGTGAATCATTTCCCCTGTGCTGCTTATTGTCATTATTTCCCAACCTCCCAGTAAGCTGCTGTTAGCCCCACAGTGGGGAAAATCCAGGCATTTATATAATCTACATCCTCCCACCTGCCCCTTTATCCAGCAAAACTGGTTGGGTGTTCAGAATGGATGCTGCATTCTGCTTCTTAGTTGGGGCTGTAAGGCACTGAGCGGGAATGGGGGGGCTCTGGGACTGGGCCACTTCAGGGAAGCTTCGGGCTCCTTTACTGAATTTGCAGCTTTCATTTGTGGAGAGAGATAGAACTAAAGGCATGCAAGCAGACACCTATCTAATTTCTCCCTGAAAAGGAGACCAGCTGTCATCTTTTCAGCATTCTGGCCAATGTATAGGCACTGGAATGATTGACAAGCAGCTAGAATGATTGACAAGCACCTAGACCACGGATTGGGAAACTGTGGCCTTTCAGAAGTTGTTGGGACTCCAGCTCCCTTCAGCCCCTGCCAGCGTGGCCAGTGGTCAGGAATTATTGTAGTCCAACATAGGGATGGGGGAGAAATTAGATTCAATTTGAATTTAAAGCCAAATCTATCAAATTTGCCCTTTCCAAAATAATATGAGAACCAAAACACAGCCATCCTTTGACATTTTCACTGATTCAAATTTTGTAGTGCAGCTCTCCAGTCGAGTTATGCTTACAAAAATGCACATGATAGGGGAAAGCGCGCATCAAAATCAACATAATGGTGACAATAACACAAACAAATGCATTATATTAGGATAAATTGCTTACAAAAATGTGTACATTAGTCAAAACTGCATAAAAAAAATTGTTTATTATGAGGAATTTGCACTAAAATGCCGAAGAATCTTAATTAAAAGATTTCTTTTAATTGCGAGTTCCTCCAGAAATGCAGTTGGATTAAGATGGAAATATGAGAGTGAACCAACAACATCTGGAGGGCCATGCGTTCTCCATCCCTGCACTAGACTATTTATTTTTTTCATGAAATGTTATGATTAATATTAATACAGTGAAATAAATATGGCAGTCCAGCCTTCACCAACCTGGTGCCCTCCAGATGTTTTGGACTACAACTCCCATCAGCCCTAGCCAGCATGTGCCAGGTTGGCAAGGCTGTGTTAAACTACCTGTATTTAGATTCTGGATATTTTGCAATCATCTCTCCCCCCCCCCGCTGCCATATACCCTTAGGCACTCTCACCACAATATCTCTCATAGTGCAGTGGCTTTAAAAGGATTGTTTTCATCCTGATAGGGTTGTGTGGAATGCTGTAGTAGGTTTTGGTCTACAATCTTTTGGATACTGCGGGGCAGCTGCGTGCTAAGAGGAGAGGATGGCTCTTCAGACTAGCTGCTAGTTGCTAGTGTATACGTGCACAGCTGTTTTCACTAGAGAACACCTTTTAGACTGGCATGCTTGTGAATGCCACCCATGCAGAATACAAAGAGGCAGCGGGGTCATTTTAAAATGGAATGTTTATTCTAACCAAGGGGTTGGGAATCGTTTTCAGCCCGAGGGCCGCATTTCCTTCTGGGCAACCCTCAGAGGGCCACTTGCCAGTGGTGTGTGGAGCCAGAAGCAAAAGTAGGTGGAGCAAGGAATGTAAATTGTACCTAGCTAGGGCTGATGGGAGTTAGGTTGGAGAGGGCTGGTCTAGGGAGTGGTATAAAAGAACTGGGTAACCTCCCTGGTAGACTGTGGGAATGCTGTGGACATAATATATCTCGACTTAAGCAAAGCTTTTGACAAAGTGCCCCATGATATTCTGATTAGCAAGCTAGCTAAATGTGGGCTGGATGGAACAACTATTAGGTAGATCCACAGTTGGCTACAGAATCATACTCAAAGAGTGCTTATCAATGGTTCCTTCTCATACTGAGGGGAAGTAACGAGTGCAGTACAGCAGGGCTCCATCCTGGGCTCAGTGCTCTTCAACATTTTTATTAATAACTTGGATGAGGAGGTACAGGGAATGCTTATCGAATTTGCAGATGATACAAAATTGGGAGGGATAGCTAATACCGTGGAAGACAGAAACAAAATTCAAAGGGATCTTAATAGGCTGGAACATTGGGCTGAAAACAACAGAATGAAATTTAACAGGGATGAGGGCAAAGTTCTACACGTAGGAATAAGAAACCAAATGCACAGTTTTAAGATGGGGATACTTAGCTCAGCAATACTACATGCGAGAAAGATCTTGTGATTGTTGTTGAGCACAAGCTGAAGATGAGCGAACAGTGTGATGTGGCTGCAAAAAAGGCAAATGCTATTTGAGGCTGCATTAACAGAAATATAGTTTCCAAATTGTGTGAAGTATTGGTTCCCCTCTATTCGGCACTGGTTAGGCCTCATCTTGAGCACTATTCCAGTTCTGGTCTCCGCACGTCAAGAAGGATGCAGACAAACTGGAACAGGTTCAGAGGAGGGCAACAAAGATGATCAGGGAATTAGAAACAAACCCCTATGTGGAGAGACTGAAAGAGCTGGACATGTTTAGCCTTGAGAAGAGAAGACTAAGGGGTGATATGATAGCACTCTTCAAGTACTTGAAAGGTTGTCACACAGAGGAGGGTTGGGATCTCTTCTCGATCGTTCCAGAGTGCAGGACACTGCGCTCAACATCTAAGGCCCTCCTCCGAGTGCCATCCCATCGAGAAGCTCGGAGGGTGGTGACTAGAACCAGGGCCTTTTCTGTGGTGGCCCCTGAACTGTGGAACAGGCTCTCCGATGAGGTGCGCCTGGCGCCGACGCTACTATCTTTTCGGCGCCAGGTGAAAACCTTTTTATACTCCCAGGCATTTTAAAGTGTGTTTTAATGGTATTTTCATCATTATTTGTATTTTTGGATGCTGTTTGGTTCTTTTATTGTTTGTTTGTTTTGTTTTCTTGATTTATTGTATTTATTGTATTTATATATTGCTTGTTTTTTATCTTTTTGTACACCGCCCAGAGAGCCTTCGGGCTTAGGGCGGTATATAAATAAAATAAAATAAATAAAATAATAAATAAATAATGGGATCAAGTTACAGGAAACCAGATTTTGGGTGAGCATCAGGAAAAACTTTGTAACTGTTAGAGTGGTACCAATGGAACTAGTTACCTAGGGAAGTGGTGGGCTCTCCAGCACTGGAGGCCTTCAAGAGGCAGCTGGACAGCCCTCTGTTGGGTATGCTTTAAGATGGATTCCTGCATTGAGCAGGGGGTTGGACTGTATGGCCTTATAGGCCCCTTCCAACTCTACAGTTCTGTGATCCTATGAAAAGTGCAACAGCCCAGGCTTCGGTGTTTTATCAGTTCGAAGGTAGGCCTGCACAGCTTTAGCACTGTGTTGTTATGTGCCTCCAAGTCGACTACGACTTATGGCGACCCTATGAATCAATGACCTCCAAGAGCATCTGTCATGAACCACCCTGTTCAGATCTTGTAAATTCAGGTCTGTGGCTTCCTTTAGGGAATCAATCCATCTCTTGTTTGGCCTTCCTCTTTTTCTACTCCCTTCTATGGGAGGCTTTCCCCGCCAGAATCTTTCCCACAGAGTCACTTTGACTAGCAACATGGCTACCTTTCTATCTAAGCTGCTAGCATGGTTCTTCTCCACCTGAGTCCCCACTGGCACTTTGCCAGCCTTCACAGACCTCCTCCCAACCTGCATCCCTTTTTTGCACGCTCTCTCTCTCTGCTTTCTCTCCTTTTTACAGCCCCACAGCCCTCCACCTTAGGTCAGAGGTACAGTCTAGAGCAGGGGCTGTTGGGAAATGTAGACCCAAGACTCCACGGGCCAGCAATTTAAGCATCACTTATGCCAGGGACGGGGAGCCTGTGTCCTCCTAGATGTTGCTGGGCTACAACTCCCATCATCCCTGACCATTGGCCATGCAGGCTGAAACTGATGGGACCTGGAGTCCAACAGCATTCGGAAGTTCACAATTTCCCCATTCTTGACTTGTTCAAATGGGCTTTCCGTTTTTATTCTGCCCTTTGTGTCCTTTCCTTCCTGCCTCCTTCTCTCCCGTTGCTTCTCCACTGCTTACAGCAGCTAGCTGAAATTTGGGACCACAGGGGGAGAATTCCTGCTTTTTGTCTTCTGGTACAATCAACCGTGTGAGCTGAGAAGTAGAATGATTAAAGGGGCTGGCTTATTCCTGGAGGCCATTTTTTAAAATCCCACATCAGCTGATCAATAGCTGGTGCTGAGCTTCTTACAATGCATGCAAGAGGCAAATCCTAATGCCTTGTTGTTACTGTGATCAGAACACGCCCAGCAACAGAACAGCAATAATGCAGAGGTGTAACTATCAAAGTGACAGGTGCATGGCTGCATCCTGTGTTTCCAAAAGCACAATGTAAGGGTCAATGTAAGTCAGCAGTTCCCAAACTTTTTTTCCACTTGAAAATTGCTGAGTCTTAATGGACAACTCAGTGATTTTTCTCTGTGTTGGAGCAATTGTAATGTGCTGTGCTAGATACTGTATGATTTTTAATTGTATTTTTATAGACACACCAGGGACCACCTGAAAGAAGCTTGTGGACCTCTGGTAATCCATGGACCACAGTTTAGGAACCCCTGAGCTCAGAGTTGTAGTTGCCTGCCTGATACCTACTCTTTTTTTTAAATAGGGGCTATTCCTTGAATTGAGTAACAGTTGAAGGCTCAGAAATATTTGCTTGTTTCCACGTGAGCAGAGATCCAGCCAAAGGGCTCTTTGACTGCCTACCAGAAGATGCTCTGGGCAACCTTCTTCCCTTGATGCATCACAGCTGCTACTCTGATAGAGACTCTGGTGCAGTGCACAGAGGAAAAAGTTTCAGCAGACCCTTTGGCAGCGTCTCAGAGTAATGAAAAAGAAGTTCTGCCAAAGCATCTGTTGTTGGAACTGAGAAGGAGGCGGTTAAAGAGCCCTTTGGCTGTGTCTCCGATCAGGTGGGAGTGCTTCAATGGGCAGAAAACAGTGTTTCTGGCCCTTCAGTCTTCCATCAATTCAAAGCATTGTTCTTGTTTAGATTGGAGTTATGAAACAGGGATGTGAACTATCCATCCCATACATACAGAAAGAAAATGTCTCAGTTCCTTGGGGCCAGAGGCTTTGCTAGGGGCCAAGTGGAAAGCTGCTGGGCAGGGTGGATTGAGCTTTTGGCCTCCTAATTGTCCATTAGTTGAGAGACGAGAGGTTGAATGAGTAATAGATTAATGGAGTGCCTATGTGTGTGAGAGAGAGAGGATGGATGAGATGCATGCTTGTGTGTGCGAATGAGAGGGGGGAAGAGGTGTCCTGTGTCCTCTTTTGCCTTTGGCTCCACCTACTGCATCATCAGTATGCAGACCTCAAAACCTTCCTCCGGGGAAATGCAGCCCTCAACTTCAAAAAGGTTGCCCACCCATGATCTATCTTCTGGGAGGGGAACCTCCTGCTCATAAGTCACAGTTAGCCTGCAGGCCGTTTCCCCAAACCACACCCACCTTTCCTACACTTGACATCAGTTGTGGGGCAGGTAGAGATGCAGCTGGATTAGCTGTGCTCACACAGCCGATCCTGCAGAAAGCGGGATCGAACTCCCCACACATCAGCTGACATCAGATGATTGACAAGTGGGCGATCCTGCCCACATGTCAAAGTTGGCTCCTAGGGGTGGGGAGATAAAAATCTGGCCTGCAGGACCAAGAAGGCTCCCCACCCCTGGTATATCTAGACCATAGACACTTTGAGAACTGAGAGGATGCAATGAGTCAGCCTTCCTCTCTTTTGCGTTAGCACCCAGCGTTTTCAACCCAAAGCTCCTGATGACATAGAAATAAAAACCCTTATTTTTTTACCTCGGCTACTCCTCAAAAACTGGTGTAGCATCTAAAAACTGAATATGATACCATTTCTACTGGGGACCGGGAGGGAAATCTGGTTATAGGACTTGTTTGTTATGTACCTCTGTGGACAAACCCCAGCGGCAGGGCCGGCTCTACCATGAGGCAGAATGAGGCAGCTGTCTCAGGCAGCAAATGTTGAAGAGTGGAGAGTGGACAAAGCCGTGTGTGGCACACGGCCTACTCTGCAGCTCCTAAGTTAGCCTGTTGCCCTCGGGGGCTACAGAGGATGTTCTGATGGCAGCATTGAAGCAGGATTCAACTGCCAGTCTGGTTGGCTTTTGTGCATGTAATGAGGTGGGCTCCATCTTGCCCTTCACCTCAAGCAGCACAATGTCTTGGGCTAGCCCTGCCTAATAGGGTTGTTCCTACTTTTTTCTTCTTCCCTGCAGGACTTCTTTTCGGACTCATCATCAGCCATATACATTTAAAGCATACCACTTTAAACAGTCATGGCTTCCCCCAAAGAATCCTGGGAAGTGTAGTTTCTTAAGGGCGTTGAGAGCTACAATTCCCAGAGTTCCCTGGGAAGATAGATTTCCTGTGAAACCACTCTGAGAATTATAGCTCTATGAAAGGAATTGGGAGCCAGTGTGGCGTAGTAGTTAGTATGTTGGACTATGACCTGGGAGACCAGAGTTTGAATCCCCACACAGCCGTGACGCTCACTAGGTGACCTTGGGCCAGTCACTGCCTCTCAGCTCTTCAGAGGCAATGGTAAACCCCCTCTGAATACCGCTTACCATGAAAACCCTATTCATAGGGTCTCCATAAGTTGGAATCGACTTGAAGGCAGTCAGTTTCCATTTCTTAACAATTCTCAGCGCCCTTCTTCACAAACTACAATTTTCAGGATTCTTTGGAGGAAGCTATGGCTCTTTAAAGCTGCATGATATTGCTTTAAATGTATAGTGAAGGTGGGGCTTTAGACAGCAGCATGAGGGACAGATATTCAGTAGGAACATAAGAAGAGATCCCCTGAATCAGACCAAAGGACTTCCTCCATCAGAGTCCTATTCTCACAGTAGCCAACCAAATGCCTCTGGGAATCCCACAAGCAGGACGTGAACACCGCAGCACTCTTCCACACTTGTGAATGTCAGCAATTGGTATTTAGAGACATATTGCCTCCAATGCTGTCTGCCTGCACATGCCTTTTATTGCCAGCTGCTGGGAATCTCAGGTGGGGAGAGCCCTGCTGTGCTCACATTCAGCTGGTGGGCTTCCAGTGGGCATCTGGTTGGCCACTGTGACAAGAGAGTGGTGGGCAAGCTGGGCCTTTGGCTTGATCCAGCAGGGTCCTTTTTATCTTCTCATGGGAAGTATTAGGGGGAGATTTCCCCCCAGAATGTAGATGCAGTGATGGAGGAAGTGTCCTATGTTGGATTTCTGCCTGTCACGTAGCAGTTGGAGAAGTTTTGCTAGGAGGAAGTTAGTGTGTGTATGTGTATGTGTGCCTATCCAACAATCTGAAGCTGCTTTCATGCATTTAGCCTTGTAGGCAATCCCCCCCCCCGCTGCCAAGTGCCCTCCTAGATTGAACTCCATTGCCTTTATTTTGCTATTTTGAGATTCCTAGCACCTGGCGTGGACAAGACATACTGTATCCATGGATACAGTAATGTTCTCTTCTTCTAGCAGGAACAGGAATATCCATCTTGAGTTGACAGATTTCGTATAGTTGTTTGCCAAGGCACAGTTCATCTGTTGCAAGGTGCTCCGGGAGACACTGTGCAAACCTCCAGGTGGCGTCTGTTAGCATAAGCAAGGAGCATGCCAGGGGATACTTGGCCTTTCATTGATTACCCAGAAAACAGCTGTTTGAGTCAAGCAATAAGCTCAACAAGTTTTTTCGCTTGCACTTTATCCATCTAGCACAGTATCGTCTACTCTGGCTGGCAGTGGCTCTCCAGGGTTTCAAGACAGGAATCTTCCCTGCCCTTCTGCCTCATCCTTTGTAAACTGTAGGTTCCGGAAATTGAAAGTGGGACCGTCTGCATGCAAAGCATGTCCAAAGCATGCACTCTACCACTGAGCTATGGTCTTTGCTGCATATTTCAAGAGAATGTTGGCAACGGTGTGGCAAGCAGTGCTCTGGGGAGGCTTGTTTGCCATTTGTGATGCTGTTTTCTAGAGGAATCCCTGATCAGTTTCTGAGAAGCACCATACTGTGCCACACTGAAAACCCCTGCTGCCAGGGATTCAGAGAGTGCAGGGATGGGAATGGCCCTCCAGATATTACTGGGCTACAACTCCCACCATCCCTGACCTTTGGCCATGCTAGCTGGGGCTGATGGGAGTTGCAGTCCAACAACATCTGAAGGGTCACACGTTTCTCATTATTGGTGTACGGGCTTTGGAGGCTTTCTTGCAAGAAGGCTGCTGCTGGACTCGAATGCCACAGATGAAAATTGTGTGCATGTTGCCAAAGTTGGAGCAGTAGCAATACAGAAATGCAGACCTCCCACTGTTAATCGCTATTTTTAATCCTGCAGGCTTTAAATGATCCGAGTACATCGGCATCTCTGAACATCCATCCCGGTGTTCAGATTCGGCCTGTGTTTGCAGAAAGTGAGGCTTGGGCTCCTTTTCGACCCTCCAGCATAGGGGGACTGGAGTATTCTGTGGAGCATCTGCTTCCACATCCCTCCCTCTGTTGGCATGACAACAAGTCAAATTATTTAAAGGGGGGGGAGTCTTCCATTATGTCAGGTTGCCATGGCAACCTAAATTCCAACAGCAAGTGGGCGCAGGAGGCAGAACATTTCCTTCTGGACTGCAAGTTGGTGAAAACGTCGTTGTTCCAGTAGCCTTTCAGTGTGGGGGCAGGTAACCCCCACCCAAGACCTTCCTGCAATGGAGACAAAGGCATCTGGAACTGGAGAGAGTGGATGATACTGTATGTCTGGGTGCTATTAAGAGACATTGGGGAGATCACAACCCAATTTATAATCTCTTCTAGTGTCTTCCCTGGGACTGAAGGCGGACCGTTGAGTCTTCCCTAGAGTCTCATTTTTGAATAGAGTCTCATTTTTGAAGATTAGGACAATATTTGCCCATCTTCAGGTTTGCGGCCACGTGATCAATTTCCCTCGAAGCCCTGAGGAAATCCGTGCTTGGTCACCTGCTGTCTTAGGTTGCCTAGTAGGTCTTCTTGATGCCTTTTGACAGTTGTGTGGCAGGCAGAAATTAAGCGGGTGCTGCTTCTTTGCATCTCTGGATAAAGCTACCCCAGCTAAATTGCTTCCAATGCACTGGAACCCTGACAGAATAAAAGGTGGCAACCCTCAACTCCTATTTGAATAAGAACATAAGAAAAGCATCCTGTTCTCACAGTGGCCAACCAGATGCTTATGGGAAGCCCACAGGCAGGACCTGGTTAATAATGATAACAGCAACAGCAATAACAATAAGACGCCCCTCTTCTGCTGCTCCCAACACAGCGCTTAAACCAAAATGTTTTCATGTCAGAGTTCTGGGGTGTGCCTATACTGGGGATTACTGGCTGTTTCTTTTTTTCTGGCAAGGCTCCTATCCCTTGAACAAGGAGAAATCAGTCAGTGTGTTGGATAGGTGGAAGGGAGCTCCACCTGCTGAATTGGTCTTGCATCTATTGAAGGCACAAAGAGCCCTTCTGGAAAGAGGCTAGCAACCTTAGAGAAAGTTCCTCCGCCTCTGAACCTGTCAGGGTATTTTGCTTCCTTCTGGTTTCTGGGCAAGAATGTGTGGATATCCCAGGCATGAAAGTGCTAGAGTAGGACAGGGTCCTATGGCATCTCTCAGATGCCTTCGTAGAATCCTAGAGCTAGCAGGGGTCTTGATGGCCATCCAGCCCAACCCCTGCTCAATGCACGAAATCCAGAATAAGAGCATCCCCAGCAGACCTCCAATGAGGCAAAGCCTAGGCGCTCCTCTGGGTAATTAGTTCCACTGTCTTAACTGCTCTTACTGTCAAGGAGTTTCTCCTAGTGTTCTGCTGAAATCTGCTTTCCTATGACTTCAGCCCATTAGATCTAGTCTTGCCCTCTGGGGAATCAGAGAATGAATGTTTGCCCTTTTGTATGTGACAGCCCTTGAGGTATTTGAGGAGTGCTGTCATGTCCCCCTCTGTCATCTCTTCTCCAGGCTAAACATACCCAGTTCCTTCACAGGATTTGTTTTCCATGTCCTTGGCCATCTTCATTGCCTTCCTCTGAACCTGTTACAATTTGTCTTGACTCTGGATGGAGCAACTTGTATCCTGAAGTTGTTCACAGAAGATGGCTTAGTCTATACATACAGTAGAGGTGGCGCTACAGGCTGCAGTTGGAAAATGCCATTTTTTCATGTTTCCCCGTGTCAGAGAGAGAAAGAGCAATTCTCCCTCCAATGTGGTTTATTTTTTAAAAAGTAAATCATATCAAAGAGATTCTAGCTCCCTGCTGTCCTACTTTTCTACTTGCAAGGAGGTTTTTGGTTGTTTGGGTTTTTTTACGCAGAGGAGCATTTTAAAAATGTGATCCTTGCTTGCATCCTGAAGTGGTACAGTCCACTCTGCCATCTCAGGCCTCTATCGCCTAATTTTGCTACAACTGTTGGTGTATGAGTATATGAGTCACAGAAGCGCAGTGCAATCTGATAAGCATCTTCTTTCAGTATGACAGAATTCCAGGAAATGCAGTGTATCAAAAGGTGGCATATAAGTGCGTGAAATGCAATAAATGAAGAGATGGTATCCTACTTGTTCAGTGATGACTAGGGCCAGCCCTACTATGAGGTAGGGTGTGGTGGCTGCCTCTAGCAACTGATTTGGGGCTTCATTAAAGAGTGGCAAATTGTCATGTACCTCGTTTTATTTCTAAAAACACAACAAAACTGCTCTTACAAGTGACCTTGTGTCCGTGGCTTGACATGCAGTATGTTCCACAGGATGCAATTTGGTTATGAAACTAACATTTGGTGTGCCAAAGTGACACAGCAGCAGCTTTGAAAGGGCATTTTGCCACATGGTGGCACATGGTCTATGGCAGCCTTTCCCAACTAGTGGGCCACCAGGTGTTGTTGGACCACAACTCCCATCAGCCTCAGCCAGCATTGCCAGTGGTCAGGAAAGATGGGAATTGTGGTCCAACAACATCTGGTGGCCCACCAGTTGGGAAAGGCTGGTCTATGGACTGGCATGCACCACCAGTTTTGGGGGAGGATTGGGCGAGCATTGTGAAACTGGGCAGGAATTAGAGATTTTCCACCTCCAGGCATCAATATGTATTAGGCTGTCCGTGGAGCCCCACGTGCTTTTTTAAAAAAAGTATCTGGCTTGGAAGGGAACCCCCTCCCCAAGTCGCCACACCCTCCTTGAACTGCACAGGAAACATCTTGGGATGGATCTTGTGGAAATGTAGAGCTGTGGCCCTTCCTTGGGGCAGGGGGCAGTGCCAGGGGCATTATTTGCCTAGAAGCAACAGTTTGGGAAGGGGTGCATGCTAGTTAGGAATGGGAGGATCTGCCAGTTTTGGTTCTCTACGTTTCTCATTTTTCCAGTCTTAAATTCAGCTGCCCACATTCCTGCAGCAATTTGCGAATTTACGTTCTTCAGCCTTTTAGTGTGAATGTTTCCAAATAAACACATTTTGTAAGCCATTTCCCCTTGTTTCAATGCATTGTTGTGTTATTTTCTCCAGGATATTTCTTTTTATGCATACTTTCTCCTAACAGATGCACTTCCGTAAACATGGTGTGGTTGGCGAACTGCATTGCAAAATTTGGATGAGTCCAAATCTTGAAGAACGGCTGTGTTTTTGGTTCTCATATTGTTTCCACAAGTGTGAATTTGATAGATTCAGCTTTAAATTTGAACTGAATTGAATTTCTCCCTCATCCCTAGTACTAGTGGTTGTCCCGCTGTAATGCAAGCCTTCAGAGCATGATGAGGCATCATGAAGCTCCTACCTATTCTCTGTGAATGAGCACAGATGCTGGAATTATTATTTATTTTTTTTGCATGATGTTGTTCTGTGCAATGCAGGCGAAAGACAGCAAAATTCCTACGAGCAGCACTCTGATGGAACTGGCCTCCTGAGATCTGAACCTCCTTGGCCCCTTTCCTGAAACTCAAGAGAGAGAAATCCCCCAGCTGTGGAGTCAGCCCCTGCTCCCCTCCCCATTCCCTGGGTCATCTCTTCATGAAAAACAGGCAGGAAACCGTTAGCAAACGGAAATCCTCTTTCTGCCTGCACAGTGGTTTGTCTGAAGCCAAGCTACAGCTTTTGCTGCAAAGCCACTGGAGTTAGGGAAACAAGGTTTTCAAGAATGATTCCCTCCCAGGCTATTCTGGAATGGGCTGTAAACTCAGTGGTAGAGCCCATGAAAAGCATGCAGAAGCTCCCAAGTAGGGATGGAAAGTCCTGTCAATTTCTCTTCTCTTCCTTTCTCTACATTTCTGTAGCAATTTACAATTAAAAAAAAATCTTCAAGAAAATTCTTAAACATTTTAGTGCGAATTTCTCCCAACTCTCCTAATAATACATTTTTATATAGTTTTGACTAATGGACGCATTATTGCATGCAGTTTCTTTTAATAGAATGCATTTTTGTATGTTATCTTCACTAATATCTTCATATTTTTATGCACACTTTCTCCTAATGCATACATTTTTGTAAATATTGGCTGGAGACCTGCATTGCAAAATTTGGATAAGACCAAATTTGGAAGGAAGGCTGTGGTTCGGTTGTCATATTGTTTCAGAAAGTGCGAATTTGATGGATTTGGCTTTAAATGCGAACTGAACTGAATTTCTCCCCCATCTCTACTCCCAAGTTTAGTCCTTGCCATCTCAGGTTGGCCTGGGAAAGACCCCTGTCTGAAGCCCCATCTGCACTAAACATTTAAAGAAGTATCATACCACTTTGAACAGTCATGGCTCTACTCCCAAGAATCCTGGGAGCTGCAGTTTGAGAAGGGTGCTTCCCTCACAGTGCTACAATTCCCAGAGTTACCTGGGAAGAGTAGGGTTGCCAGGTTCAATCCCTGATCCTGATCCCGTATTTTTAGGAGAAAAGAAAGTCAGCCAAGTGCAGGTGTTGTTGCAACCTTGTAATAGGAAAAAACACAACGTGAAATTCTCCCTCCCCCCTGCACAACTTTTAAAGATACAGAAGACCTCTTGGTTGCCAGGCCCAGCCTCCAAGAGGTCTTTTGTATCTTTAAAAGTTGTGCAGAGGGAAGGGAGAATTTCACCTTGGGGTTTTTCCCATTACAGAGTTGTAAGAACACCTGCACTTGGCTGACTTTCTCTTCTCCTAAAGATACAGGATCAGTCTCAGGCCCTGAACCTGGCAACCCTAGGGAAGAGGGATTGACTGTTGAACCACTCTGGGAATGACGCCAGGTGATGAGAAGCTTTGAAGTCCCAAAGTCATTTTGCAAACCTGAACAAAAAATGCTTTCTGTGGACATTGGCTGCAAGGCGGAAATCTCCGCGGGGAACTTGATCCAGCAGGCTTCAGCGCTAGCACCTATCAGCTCATGGGTGGTAAAGCTGAAGCCTGCTTTTCCTTGCCAGTGTTTGAATGGGAGCACACTTAAGGCTCCTGACCATTCATTGGCAGCCGTGTCTCTACATCTGATGTCACATCTAATGTCGGCTGTGGCTAGGGATGGGGGAGAAATTCAGTTCAGCTTACATGTAAAGAGGAACTTACCAAATTTGCACTTGCCAAAACAAAATGTGAACAGAAGCACAACCATCCTTCGAGGTGTGCACTTTTCTGAATTTTGTCATGTAATTCTCCAGCCAAGCGATGTGTACAAAAATGCACGTATTGGGGTAAAGTGTGCGTCGAAACGCATGTATTAGTGAATATAACATCCAAAATGCATTACATGAGGAGGAATTGCTTGCAAAAATGTGTATTTGTCAAAACTGCGTACAAAACTGTGCCGATTAGGAGAAATGTGTACTAAAACGCTGAAGAATTTTCCCAAGGATTTTTTTTTTTTAAAAAAATAGCAAATTGCTGCAGAAATATGGACAACTGAATTTAAGATTGGAATAATGAGACACCAAACGAGACTATAGCGAGGGAACCAAAAATGGACAGATTTATCTATCCCTTTGTTGGGAGGAATTGGCCATATGCGAAGCCCTGATGGGCCAAGTCTGGCCTGCGGACTAGAAGTTCCCCACCCCTGACATATTCTGAACAAACGCTTGCAGAGCGTCTTTCCAACAGACAAGACGGTAAGACAAGGACCCTCAGCAGTACAATCAAATATCAAATCAGCAAATCAGTTTGGACTGTGACCATAAATAAAAATCAATCAATCAATCAATCAAATCAGCAAACTCTGTCTTAGAAGAGGTGCCCCCCCCTCCTTGTCTGCCACACAGGGGAGCAATGCCTCTTCTGTTTATTATCTTTCCCTTGGTTTTCTTATGAAAGTATCGAGTGTGGCTTATGCAGGTGGATAAACTACATCGTCTTCATTCTTATTAGCAGGGAAAGCTGGTTGTCCATTGGGACTGGTAGGGCAGAAGTCATGGAGGCTGGTTTTGCTAGAGCCAATGAGAGGCGGAGCCAACTAATTCCGGCTTTGTCCCCATCCTCCTCCCTGCTGACTTCTACAAGGGCAACCCTGAGACTATGGAGGGGAAGGCTGACAGTACTTACTGCTAAGTAAGGAGGTAGGCTGGTGGGGCTGGCTGAGGGCAGACTGGGCTTGGTGGGGCAATGCCCTGGTTACTAGTGTTAAAACAGTCAACATTGGCAAACAAATATCCATCCCAAATGCAAAATGGGCACTACAGTGAGAGGGTGTCCTGCATATAACACACTTGTGCATCACCTAGAAAAGCAAGAAAGCATTCTTCCCTCTGCTCCTCCAGAACTATTATTTTATACTCATTACAAATATATAAAATTGCATAAATCGGCTGTAGGGTGAACCAATGCAAGAGAAGGCAAGGCTCCTGCGCCTTTAATAGAGAATTCAGGAACGGCACAGCTATTAAAGGTGCAGGGGCCCTGTTTTTGCAGCCTAACCAGCCAAGAGTTTTTTCATGGTGTGACGTTCCCAAACTGTGGTCCATAGACCACCAGTGGGTCATGAGCTTCATCCAGGTGGTCTGCAGCATGTCCACATCAAATATTCATATTGATTTTTAATTGTATATTGACTGCTTCTTTTTATTGCATTTAATTGTATTACAATTTGAATTCTGTGGAATGCAAATTGTAATACAATAAAAATACAATATAAGAATGAAAAGAAGCAATCAAAATACAACTAAAAATTATACAGCATCTAGCACAGCATATTACAATTGCTACCACAGGCAGAAAAAAATGTATTCAGTGGTCTATCAAGACCACTAGCAAGTGGTCCATGGGAAAAAAAGGTTTGAGAACCACTTCCCTAATAAAGAGTAACGAAAGTGAGGGTGCCTCTGAGCATGTGCAGAACTGGTTTCACCTCCTCACTTAACTACCAAAATGAAAGGTTTCTGGATCTGACAGCTTGCCTTGGAAACAGTCAGGCTGGCCCTGAGCCAGAGATGAGCACTGTATACCAAGTGATGAGCTGCCAGCCTGTTACGGAAATTGGCCTTTGGACAGCTAGTTACGCCATCTGCTGGCTACAGGGGGGAAATATAGGCAGGAAATGCTTGCAAAGCATCTGGCTGTGAAATTAAAAGCTTTGCCTGAGTAGCAAGGGAGAGCTCATCCCCCAGGTGTGATGTTATCTGGACAGGGGAGAGAGAGTGTCTGACCACATACGGAGCTAGGGTTGCCAGGTTCAGGGCCTGAGACTGATTCTGTATCTTTAAGAGAAGAGAAGATTCAGCCAAGGGCAAGTGTTCTTGCAACACTGTAATGGGAAAAACCACAGGGTGGAATTCTCCCCCCTGCACAACTTTTAAAGATACAAAAGACCTCTTGGAGGCCTGGCCTGGCAACCAAGAGGTCTTCTGTATCTTTAAAGGTTGGGCAGGGGGAAGGGAGAATTCCACCTTGTGGTTTTTCTCATTACAGTGTTGCAAAAACACCTGCACGTGGCTGACTTCCTCTTCTCCTAAAGATACAAGATCAGTCTCAGGCCCTGAACCTGGCAACCCTATACGGAGCCCTTCAGCCAGTCAGGTGCCGTGCCTCTTCACTTCACAGGGGTCAGGCCATAGCTCTGTGGTAGAGCATCTGCATTGCATACATCTCTGGCATCGCCAGGTAGAACTGGGAGAGGCTGCTGTCCGAAAGCCTGACAAGCCACTGCCAGTTGGTGTAGACAATACTGAGCTGGATGGCCCAGTGATCTGAGACATCTCCCAGTGTTTCTGCCTCCCTTTATCCTTCGTATGAGGCTGCTTGCCTTGTGTAGAATGGCGAAGATTGCCTCAGCGATCTGCTTCTCCCCTGCTTGATTATGTTGGCAGTCCACAGGTTATGTCAGGGTGCCCCTGGGGAATTTGTAGGTGGGTGTTTACTTGCCTGTCACACCCCCTAACTAGGTTTCCCCCCTGAGCTCTTTGGAGAAATGCACAATGACACCCTCCCACTCGAATGAAAGAGTGCAATTATGACCAACTCATACTGCCATTTGCATGGAAGTTCAAGGACTGAGCAACAAAAGAAAAACATGTCAGCCTGGGGCAGTGGGGAGGGGAGAGTGAGCATGCCTTTTGTGCCTGGAGAACAGCGAACAGACAGTTGGCATGAGGACAGGTTGCGCCAGGAAGGGCAGGTCTGCTTTGTTCCCAGATAACCATGCTAACCGTTGAGTTTTGGGATGAACATGGTGATAATGTTTTATTTCAGTTCACACATATTTCGAGCTCTCACGTGACATCTCAAAAAGCCAGAGCGAGGCTCAGCAGGATCTCTAAGGCAGGATGCCTGTTTCTCTCTCTCGTATATATAATTTTTATTCAAATTTTTCCAAAGACAAACAAAACAAAGTCAAAAAAACATAACAATACAACAACAAAAAATGAAAATAAAATAGTTGACTTCCGATTTGTCACAGATCAGCTATAAGTATATAATATACATCAAACCTGTCCCTTAATATATACATACAGAATCCCTTTTCTCCATAGGCTGTCTTAATTAATCGTCAAATCCCAGTATCATCATTATATTTTGATCTTTCAACAAAAAGTCCAAGAGAGGCTTCCATTCCTTAAGAAATGTATCCGTCGATTTTTCTCTAAGTAAACATGTCAATTTATCCATTTCTACTAAGTCCATTAATTTCAATAGCCATTCTTCCATTGTTGGTGTTGATTCCATTTTCCACTTTTGTGCATATAATAATCTTGCTGCCGTAATCATATATAATATTATTCTTCCATATTTCTTTTCTATTTGTTTATCCATAAAACCCAATAAAAAAAATTCTGGTTTTGACTGAATATTTATCTTTAGAATTTTTTGCATCTTCCTACCTATCTGTGCCCAAAATGATTTTGCCTTTTTACATAACCACCACATATGATAAAATGATCCTTCTTGTTGTTTACATTTCCAACAAACATTAGAAACATTACTATACATTCTTGACAACTTTTCTGGAGTCATGTACCAACGGTACATCATTTTATAAAAATTTTCTTTAAGATTATAGCATAGTGTAAATTTCAAACCTTTTTTCCACATATTTTCCCATTGATCCATTTGTATATTATAACCAAAATTTTTTGCCCACTTTACCATACACTCTTTTACTTGTTCTTCCTCCATATCCATTTTCAATAAGAGTTTATACATTTTCGCAATTATATTTTCATCATTTGTACACAGTCCTATTTCAAAATCAGATTTACTTATTTCAAACCCATACATTTTCTTGTCCATTTTATATCTTTCTAACAATTGTAAATAGGCAAACCATTGAAAACTATATCCTTCCTTTGTCAGTTGTTCTCTCTCTTTCATTGTATATTCTCCATGTACATTTTCTAATAGTTCTTGATAAGTTAACCATTTCTCTTTTCCAGCCATTTCTCTTCTATAAAACGCTTCTTGACTTGAGACACATAATGGTATTTTCGAATAAAACCTTGGCTTATATCTATTCCATATTTTCAACAGAGGACGTCTTATAAAATGATTGTTAAAGTCTACATTTACTTTTACTTTGTCATACCATAGATATCCATGCCATCCCCACTTCAAATTATGGCCCTCCAAATCCAATAGTCTTTTATTCCTCAATAAGATCCATTCCTTTATCCAGACTAGACAGCAGGCAGCAAAATAAAGTCTCAGATTTGGTAATCCCAGTCCTCCTCTTTCTTTGGCATCTTGTAGTAATTTAAATTTGACTCTTGGTTTTTTTCCTTGCCATACAAATTTAGAGATATCTTTTTGCCATTGTTTAAAAGGTAAATCAGAGGATATTACAGGTATTGTTTGAAACAAAAACATCATTCTCGGTAATACATTCATTTTTATCACAGATATTCTACCCATTAATGACAGTTGTAGTTTATCCCATCTTAGCAAGTCTTTCTTTATCTCTGTCCATAATTTTTCATAATTATTATGAAACAACTTTGAATTTTTATTTGTCATAATGATACCTAAATATTTCAACTTTTTCTCTATTGTAAAATCTGGCTTGTCCATTAACTCTTTCTGTTCCCTTAAAGTTAAATTTTTCACCAACATCTTTGTTTTTTGATTGTTGATCTTAAATCCTGCTAACGGTCCAAATTCTTTTAATTTGTCCATCAATACATTAATTCCTTCCAAAGGATTTTCTAGTACAATTATCAAATCATCAGCAAATGCTCTCAATTTATATTCTTCTTTTTTTATCTTTAATCCCGAAATTCTTTTATCTTGCCTTATATCTCTAAGCAGCACTTCTAAGACCAGAATAAATAAAAGAGGAGATAAAGGACATCCCTGTCTTGTACCCTTTTGTATTTCACATGAATCCGTTAAATCTCCGTTAACAATTATCTGAGCCTTCTGAGATGTATAAATCGATCTAATCCATTTTATAAAATTGTCTCCAAAATCCATTTGCTCCAAAACCTGAAACATAAATTTCCAATTCAAATTATCAAATGCTTTTTCAGCATCTAAAAAAATCAAAGCTGCTTGTTTATCATTTCGTTGTTCTAAATATTCCAAGACATTCAAGACATTTCTGATGTTGTCATGTAATTGTCTTTTAGGTAAAAACCCTGATTGATCTTCCTGAATAAATTGTTGCAATATTATTTTCAATCTTTCTGCCAAGATCATTGTAAAAATTTTATAGTCATTATTCAATAGAGATATTGGTCGATAATTTTTTGTTTTAGTTAAATCTTGCTCCTCTTTAGGTATTAATGTTATATTAGCATTTTTCCAACTATCCGGTATCTTTCCCTCTTGCAGAATAAGATTCATTGTAGACTGTAAAGGTAGTAAGAGTTCTTCCTCCAAACATTTATAATACATTGCAGATAACCCATCTGGTCCTGGTGCCTTTCCTAATTTAATTTTGTTTATAGCTTCAGATATCTCTCTTAACGTAATAGGGCCATTAATAGCTTGTCTCTGAAAGTCTGTAATTTTAGGCAAATTCTGTTTAGATATATACTCTTCTATTTTTTCAGATGGAATTTCCTGACATTTGTACCATGTTGAATAATATTGATGAAAAATCTTTTTAATTTTTACATTATCTGTCAACGTCTCATCTCCTTCTTGTATCTTTAAAATGATATTTTTTTGACATTCTTTTCTTAATTTATATGCTAACCATTTCCCAGGTTTATTTGCAAATTCAAAAGTCCTTTGTTTAGCAAAATTTAGTTTTCTTTCAATTTCTCTAACTGTCAGCATTGATACTTGCTTCTGTAACATTTTGATTTGATTTACAATAGAAACTTTAGTTGGATTCTTTTTCAATTCTTCCTCTTTTTGTTTTATTTCTTCCAAAATTAATTGCATTTTCTGTTGTTTCTTTTTTTTTAATTCAGAGTTACATTTAATAAGATATCCCCTCATAAATGCCTTACTTGTATCCCAAACGATATTTTCACTTGTTCCTTTATGTAAATTATGTTCAAAAAACTCTTTTAATTTCTTCTTACATTCTTGTACTACTTTGTCATTCTGTAATAGAGATTCATTTAGTCTCCATCTAAATCCAAGATTTTTCTTTTTTAAAGTTAATATCACAGGGTTATGATCCGAAAAAGTTTTTGGTAATATATCCATTTTAAAAGTGTCCTTCGCTAAAATTTTAGACATCCAGATCATATCAATCCTCGAGAATGTTTTGTGTCTTTCTGAAAAATAAGTAAATTCCTTTGCATTATCATTTATATATCTCCAGGTATCCACCAATTCTAAATGTTCCATCAGTTCAAAGCAAATCTTCGGTAATTTACCCTGTGTCTCTTTGATATTTTTTTCAGAAAGCCTATCAATTTTTGGTGTGATTACCCCATTCCAATCACCCATAACGCACCAATGGTCATATGAAAACTCTGACAATTTTTCCATAAGTCCTGTGTAAAACCTTGTTTTATCTTCATTGGGGGCATAGATACCCACTATCAAAATGTTTGTACCCTGTAGAGTAATTTCAACCCCCACAAATCTACCACTATCATCCAGTAATACCAATTTAGGAAGCAATTGTGGGTTAATGTAGAGAACAACTCCATTTTTTTTTTTTGGTCCAGCCGAAATAAATTCTTCACCCAAATTTTTACAAATCAAATATTTGGAATCTTTCTTCTTAATATGAGTTTCTTGTAAACAAATTATATCCAATTTTAATTTTTTCAAATAGTGAAACACTTTCTTTCTCTTCTGCGCCGTATTAGCTCCATTTATATTCCAAGTTAGATATTTGTAATCCATCTTTAAGCGTGTATTTTAAAATGTGCCTGATGCTCCTTTTAATCCATCATCTTCCTTCCCTTCCTCTGCATATCTTTGTTGACTTTGTTCCCCAGGAATTATATCCATATCTTTGAGTTTATCTTCATCCATATCTTTTGAAGCTTTTCTCAAGAAGTCCCTTGCTTTTTGAACAGTATTCAATCTATATTTCTGTTGTCTGAATGTAAAGATCACTCCTTCTGGAACATCCCATCTAAATTGAATTTTGCGTTGCTTAAGTTTCTCTGTAAGGAAAGCATATTCTTTTCTCTTACGTAAAAGTCTAATAGGAATTTCTTTCATCACCAGTATCTCCTTACCATCAATTTTAAAGGTATTTTTAAAGTGTTGCTGTAATACCATATCTCTGGTCGTCTTCTTTATAAAATGAACAAGCACATCTCTTGGAATTTTATTCATTGTTGCATATCTGGAATTAATTCTATACACTTTATCTATTTCAAATTCCATCCGATCTTCATTCAAATCCAGAAATTTTACTAGAGCATTAACAATTTTATCTCTGATGTCTTCACCTGTTTCCTCAGGAATTGCACGGAATCTCAAACAATGTTCTTTGTTTTTCATTTCAGTCACAGCCATATAGTCCAAGTTTTTTTCTAATTCCAGATTTAATATATCTGTTCTATTCTCCAAGATTTGTACCTTTTCTTTAGTGTTTTTTGCATCCTCCTTTATTTGCCCAATTGTCCCTTTAATCTCATCCACTTGTGTTTTAATATAGTCTTTTATATCTGTCAATTCAGTTTTCATTTCCTGTTTTATATCATTAATCCCTTCCATTATTTTTTGAAACATATCTGGGGGTATAACTCCTTCCCGTGGATCAGTAGAACTTCTTCTTCGCTCCTGGGTCTTAGTTGCTTTTTTAGTTGTCATTTTCAAGAAAAGCCTTTAATTTCTGATATTAATCACTGTTCCAAAACCTAGAGGCAGTCTATTTCTTTTTTTTTTCCTCCACCAACAAAAAAGTTAATATTCCAGGCCTGTTATTAAAGTCCAGCCAGCACAGCACAGTTCTTATCTACATCCAAGAATGCAAAACAATTCTGGTTGCCAACACCAAACAATTAGTAACATATACGAGCAGCAGATTCGTCCAAAAAGAAATAGTCCAAAGAGAAAAATAGTCCAAAATATAATAATTACCTCTCATCCGTTTTTAAACTTTAAAACTCCAAATTCAGGCCAGCTTTTTGTCGTAAAAAAAGTATATAAGTTGTTTACATTTTCTTTCTTCCTTAATTATATTTAAAAGAGAAAAAGTATGACTCACCCAGGTTTCTCAGTTGCTGATTCGTAAACAAATCCCTTTTATTGTAGTAATTTAAGCCAAATGATAAGATTTAGACAGAAGTAGGCTCGCTGGTTAAGAACGTTTTTTTTAAGAAGAAGAAAAAAAAACGCTTCGCTTTTTTCCAGTACAGCTTGCGTGGAAATCCTGACTCCGTCTTCAGCCGATCGGCATGCCTTCTTATCTCAGGGATTTCCTGATCAATTCCAGCCGCCGACAGCTCAACGAAGTCTTGTGGAAAATCTGATCGGTTCTCCTATACCTTGGAGAACATTTAAGCCAGTCCAAGATTCCTCTTGGCTGGCTTTTAACCTGAAAAAAGCTTCCTCTGAGGCAGAGCTCCCTCAGAGACAACCACCAGCCAGCACTCCTTCCGGGAAGTCCTGTTTCTCTCTCTCATAATACTAGGATGTGGGGACATCCAGTGAAGTTGAAGGGTAGGAGATTCAAGACAGACAGAACATCTGCACTGCCTGCCCATGTCTTACCAGGCCATGTTCAAGGTTCTTGTGTTGATATCCAAAGCCCTGAGCAATTTGGGTGCAGGATTGCTGAAGGACCACCTGAGCCCTTATGTTCCAGCCTGACCTCTGAGATCATCCAGAGGAGCACTGTTAGTTGTGTTAGAGAGGCCCAATTGGCCTCAATGAGAAGCCAGGCATTTAGTGTTGTTGATCCCATGCTGTGGCAGACATTCAGCAGGAATCTTTGCTTTTGACTTTCAGGTGTCTCTTGAAGACCTTTTTATGCTAACAGGCCTTTGTAGCTGTTTAATTATTTGTTTATTAGCAAACCACCTTAAAGATTATCTGCATTGTTTGTAAAGATATTCCATGTTTTAATGTTGTAGTACAGAAATACTTTTATAGATACATAAATAAATAGATAAATAAATAAATGAGGACAAATGATGGAATCTACTACCACAAGATGTAGTAATCGCCACTCTCTTGGATGGCTGTAAAAGGGGATTACACAAATTGATGGAGGATAAGGCTGTCCACAGCAGCTAGTCATGATGGCTATATGCAATGTCCAGAATCAGAGGCAGCATGGGTTGAAATATTAGTTGTAAGAGAAAAACAGTGGAAGAGGCTGGTGGCTCCAATTTTTGTGGGGCAGTGAATCTGCTCTGGGTTTTAGTCTTAACTTTCAAGGAGCTGTCAAAAGTGCTGAAACTTATTCCCAAAATATGTTCAGCACCTTGGACATCTCCTTGAAAGTTCAGACTAAAATCTGGAGCAGAATCTCTGCCCCACCAACATCGGAGCCACCAGTCTTCACTGGGAGACAGCCATTCTCCTTATATCTGGCTTGTGGGTATCTCAGAGGCATCTAGATTACTGCAGAAAGCAGAACATTGGAGCTGTAGTGGCAAAACAGGTTTGAAACTGGTTTGAGTGTATAGTTGTGGGCAGGCCGTAAGACCTCTTTGTGTCTCTAGAATCCCTGCCTGACATACTTGTTTGTTTGTTTCCCCTAGCCACCTCTAACGTAGACCTGGATGTCAAGAAACCCACTCCTCCCAAGCTCCTATGGCATCAGCCTGTGAATATCTTCTTGGCCCGGCCTGTTGGGGTGGAGGAACTGCACCATGAAGCTGAACTTAATCTCCAGAGCTTGCTGCAAGGTATTTGGGGGAAACTGGGAGTGTGGGGAGGTAGGAGAGTCCTCAGTAGGCTTGTGTCTCTGACTTGGAGGTCTCAGCTCCAGCTAGACACAATGGAGTCTGGGCTTGGGAAACAGCTGGCTGACCTCCTGCAGAAGAATCTGCCCAGAACTCAGATCCCTCTTTGGGCACAGAGAATGCAGACATCAGCCCTTGCAATTGGCAGAGAGGGTGAAGTCTCTGGATTGGCCAGGCCCCAGTAGAGAGGGGTAGGTGGTGCAAAGCCAGCAAGGTGAGGCCAGTTGATAAGCGGTGTACCCATGCACTCATTTCTTTAGTGCAAGGATTGATGCTTGTGCAACAGAACTTTTGCCACCCTGGGCTGCTGCTGGGAGGAAGGGTGGGATATCAATCAATCAATCAATAAACTTTCCCCATCTTCTCCTCCTACGTGTACCCTACACTCTCCCCAAATCTACTGCAGAGAAATGGGGGAACCCCCAGAACAGATTTAGGGGTACATGGGGGGAGGAGAGGGGAAGCTCTGTTGCATAAGTGTAAATCCTTGCACTAACAGAATGAGTTACTTACTGCTACGTTGCTACAATCCTCTAAGCTTTCATTTTTTAAAAAATGTAAGTCTCCATTTATTCATTCATTCATTCATTATGTTTAATTCATCCCTTACTGCATAAAATGTCTCAAAGAGAGTTACCACCTTAAAAAAGTACAAAAATAAAGATTTAAAACGGCATCAACAGAAAAAACATTTACAAAAAACTTCATTATGCAATATTATAAAAGGACGAATCCTACCTCACCCAGTAAAAGATGAACACTGCAACGTTATTTACCAAAAGTGCACATCCTGCAGCGTTATAGAAAAGACAAGTCCTACCCTACTCTACTGAAAAATGAACTCCCTTCTGTTGCATATCAGGCAGGCGCCTTCTCTGTTATCTTTCTGGCGTCTGCTAAACACATTCCTCTTTCAACAAACCTTCTAAAATCTTTATCCAAGTTGGTGTCTGTCCTGGATCTGAATAGATCCTATGTACGCCTCGTTGTTTTAAACTGTTTTTATATTTATAATTAATTTTAATTTTTTTATATGTGTAATTGTTTTATATGCTATATTGTAAGTGCATGCTTGCTTGTCCTTATTGTGCTGATTGGAGCCAATCAGAGTAAAAGGAGCTGAATCACTCATTGAGAAGACTTCTCAGTAGCTAACACATACCTCTCCTTTCATGCTGATTGGCTCCTAGGGTAAGTAAGAAGTGAGCTTCATGGCAAAGTACCTTGGTCTCCTAACTCCTGGTCCCACATCTGGCTTCATTTCAGAATTCTTAAAATCAAAACGTTTCTGGCAGTGTTTGGCTCCCAGAGAGAGAGACTGAGTGGGGGGAAGCCTACGCACACAGCAGTTTTGCTCTGGTTCTATAATTCTGTCATCGCAGAAGAGGCAGTGAATCCTGGGGGCATGGCACGACTATCATGAAGGGACCCTGCACTTCCAAATTTCCCACTACGCTACTGACGAGAAATAGAAGCAGCAATCAAAATGCAATTCAAAATCAACATGAATATTGTACGAAGACATGCTGTGGACCACCTGAATGAAGCTCACAGACCACTGGTGGTCCATGGAGCACAGTTTGGGAGCCCTGCAAGGGCCTCCACCAGACTGCAGTAGACCCTTGGACACCAGACTACAGCGGGCCCTCGAGGGTGGCAGCGGTGGCAGCAATGTGGTGGCACTACTGCCTCCACAGCTACAGGCTCAAATAAGTTGGCCGCGTCAGTGCGCTTACACATTGTGCGTGCACACCTGCCATCACCCAAGATGGGGGGGGCATGTTGACACCCCCTCTTCCATCTTGGGTAATGGCAAGCATGCCATGCAGAACACTAGGACACTGATGCATCAATGTGGCAATGTGGGAAGTGGCGCAGCCAGCCAGTGGGGGGTGTTGCCTGGGAGGGTGATAACCGCTCTACAGTCCATGCCTGCATTAGGTCCTGGGGCAGATCATGGAGCAGGAGCTACACCCACCCAGCCCCAGCAGCAGGGCCCCCTCTCAGCTGCAGGGGCCCTTGGCCAGTGCCCAACGTGGATGGCTGCTGGCACCGGGCCTGAGCCCTGCTCTAGGGTTTTTTCTCCATATTCAGACAATGGAGGAAGACTGCCTGGTTCATTTTGAAGCTGTTTCAGGAATTGAGAAAAAAAGAGTTTTAGCACAAGTGTCACTGCACAGTTGCATGCCCCCCCCTCCGCCGCCCCAAGGGAAAAGGCAGTAGGAAAGACAGGAGTGCCTTCATTTCTAACACAGGTTTGATTCCATGCCCCCAAATATATGTTCTTTTTCGAGTATGGAAACATAAAAAAGAAACCACCATGCAAATAAACCGTGCAAATAAAGCGTAGGCTATACCATCAATCTCTCTGGGGTTTCTCTCTGGGGTTTGGAGACTAGAGGTGAAAAACTGCACACATTTTTGCAATCCAACATTTTCCTAATACTGCTTATGAAATTGCACTTTTATATGCTGGGTCCCTTCCCACTCCTGGAATCTTGCAGCCTCTGTAATTGGGAGTGTTAAGAAAAATGTAAATCTGGGCAAATGGAAATCTGGGCGCCCCTGCTTGCCATGTAGGTGGGGAAGGAGATGGAATGATGACTGAGCTGCTTTCTTTCCTTGCTCCGTTCCTTCCAGAGGAGTATGAGGAGCCCTACTCAGAAGCCGCCAGCGGCCAGACCTTCCGCTATGCCAGTCCCCTCTCCGCCGACCGGCCCCGTGACTGTAGCCCCCGGCCCCCAGTACCCACCAAACGCCTGGAGTTTGTGTTCATGGTGAGTCTGCTGAACATCTCAGTGTTGCACCAGAGAAGGAAGGGAATTTTTCGGTCCAAATTCTGCCGGGCACCTAGGCAAGTTCTACCATCCCATGGCTTAGAATAAGGATAGGGAGCCTCTTTCAGCCCGAGGGCCGTATTCCCTTCTGGTCACCCTTCTGGGGCCACATGCCAGGCATGGGTGAGGCAAGAGGCAAAAGTGGGGAAAGCAACGAATGTAATTTTTTTACCTTTGTACAGTAGGTTGGTTTCCACATGCACTCGCACACCCCTCTTTGCCCTCTATCCAGGCAAGCATGAGACGTGATGAGAGTTCAAGGACCCATTCCAGACAGCCACAAACACTGGAGGAGGGCATGAAACATGGCCGGGAGAGAGAGTGTCCTGGGGAGAGGGGGGTGTCCTAGGAAGAGTTCCGAGGGCCATATGCAGAGGCCTGGAGGGCTGCATTTGGCCCCCAGGGCCTGAGGTCACCCCCCACCCCCAGGTTAAGAGGTGAGATGAGGAGACAGTAGGATAGCAAATCAGGAAGCATAAAGGATGCTGGAAGGCACTGGGTTTGGAGGCTTTTTAGTAATAGAGGAAGCTGCATCAGATTGGCTGTCCACAGTCGCCTGCCATCCAAGACCAGGAGGGGTTTTGGTCTCTGGCAGTATATGAGAATCCCAGCCCTGAAATCTCTTCTTCAGAATAGTGGCCCTGAGGGTGCATGAAGTAGGGAATTGGTGTCTGGCTGCGGGATCCTGATAGAAGATAAGAGCTTCCTGCTAGTGCCCTCTGAGCAACTTGGGTGGGGCAAGGGTGGCTAATGTGATGGTCTCATAAGGGGATCCTTTTGGATCAGGCCAGTGGCCCATCTCGTTTAGCATCCTGTTCTCACAGTGGCCAACCAGTTGCCCATAGGAAGCCCGCAAGCAGGACCTGAGTGCAAGAGTGCTCTCCCCTCCTGCGGCTTCCAGCAACTGGATTTCTGAAGCCTACTGCATCTCACTATGGGGCAGAGCATAGCCATCATGGCTAGTAGCTATTTATGGCCTTCTCCGCAATGAATTTGTCTAATCTTCTTTTAAAGCCATCCAAGTTGGTGGCCATCACTGCCTCTTGTAGGAGCGAATTCCATAGTTTAACTATCCACTGTGTGAAGAAGTAATTTCTTTTGTCTGTACTGAATCTTCCAACATTCAGCTTCATTGATCTATGGTTTGAGAGAGAGAGAAAAACCTGTCTCTAGCCACTTTTTCCATGCCATGCATAATTTTATGCACTTCTGTCACGTTACCTCTGACTCATCTTTTCTCTAACCTGAAAGCCCCAAATGCTGCAAGCTTTCCTCATAAGGGAGTTGCTCCATCCCCTTGATCATTCTGGTTGCCCTTTGTGAACCAACTCTACAATATCCTTTTTGAGGTGAGGCGACCACAGTATTTCAAATGTGGCCACACCATAGATTTTTCATTATGATATCAAAACTCCAGATGTTGCGGACTGCAATTCCCATCATCCCCAACCATTGACCATCCTGACTGGAGCAGATGTGAGATGTAGTCCAACAAGATTTGGAGGGCACCATGGAGGCCACCTCTGGGGTAGGGGATGGATAGTCTGTGGTCAGCTGGTGATGATATCAAAAGGCATATTCTGAATCAAGGCTGGCACCAGCACCTGGCATTCTTGGGCAGTTGTCAGGGCTCCAGCAGGGTCCAGTGCTAACCCCAGCCCTGAGCACTCCCTCTTTTTAAATTATTTTTTAAAACTCCATCCTGGTGCTCTGAGTAATGCTGGGCAGCTAGGTCTCCATTACTCCAGTACATTGAAGAAAAATACAAACTCAACTTGATTCAGCCACCCGATGCTACTTGTAGCATTGATCAGAGTGCAGCTGTCTCCCACCACTGCCAGGTAAGTGCAAAGGGGGCCACCAGGAGAGGAAGAGGCCCACCAGCAGTCACTGTCCAGCCCCCCGCCAAAAAACTGGAGCTAGGCTTGTCCTGCATTTGCACTGTGCAGGTACAGAAGTTGGTTATGGGGCACCAGGCAGAGAATCCTTCAACCCCAAATTTGTTTATACCGACTTTCTAGTTCTGTAGATAGGCTTGAAAGCATATGGCCAGCACCTAGCAAACTGGGAAGCGGGGGGATCTAAACTGTGTGTCCTAAGGCCATGGAGGGATTTGGGGGAAGGCTGCAATGGAGCTTTCTGACCCTTCCCAACTGCTGAATAAATTTATTTATTTATTTATATACCGCCCCATAGCCGAAGCTCTCTGGGCGGTTTATAGTAAGTGATGCAGATTTGCAAAGAGCACAACTGCTTTGAGTCTGGCCAGTCTCTGGCTCAAGACCCGTGGTCCCTTACGTGGAACAGCTGCACAAGGTGCATGCTTGTGGGTGGAGAGGCTGCAGGAAAGGACTGAGGAACACTGATCCTAGATCAGGGGTGGGTAATGTTTTTATGTCAAGGGTTGCATTCCCTTAGGGGTAATCTCTTGGAGGCCACATACCAGCAGTGGACGAAGCAAAGCCCAAAGTGGGTGAGCTAGCCAACCCCTTTTCTCTCTCTTCTTCTCTCTCTTTTCATCTCTGTTATTGCTGTCTTTTTTCTCTCTGTCTCACTGCCACCCCCTCCTCTCCTCTCTCTCTTTATCCCCTTCTGTCTCTCTCAGCTAGGGGGAGCTCCCAGAGCAAGGATTTGCAGTGGGCAAAGCCCTCTTTTCTGACTTCATATATTCCTAAACTCACACCCACTGTGCTGATTTCCCTGATTTCCCACCCACCCCTGCTTTCTGACAGCCTGCAGGCCAGCAAGTGAAGGAGAACGAGACGACGACACTAGGGGTGAGAGCCCCGGCGTCTTCGCTGAGCTTGCCCGCTACCCCAGACAAGCACACAGCCTGGACCCGAGCTGGTCCTCTGCCCTCCCTTGACGAGAAGATGTTGCACCAGCCCTGCTCAACCCAAGCCAACATTGTCCCTATCAACGTCTCTGGTAAGGTTGATGGTGTATGTGAGTGGGGAGGCAGGGGGCATTGAAGGGTTATCATATGGCTAGGGATGTAAGATGGCATTGTTTTCTATTCTGCTCTGCATTCATTGCACGTAGCGCTGTTTCCGTTCCACTGCAGTTCTCCGTCTTCTGCCGAAAACTATGTCACTCGTCTCACTGTCCCCCATGGTGAAATTATGCAAGTTATGTTATCATTACGCTACTCCATCCCATTTGTTTCAGTGCAAAGGGAACACAATGCAAACAGGGAAAACAACGTGATTGGTTACATATTGTGGGCAGACTGAGAGCAACGACGACAGCAAATACCAGTCGTGTTTGTTGGATTGATTTCCATTCCTGGTGTGGGACAAATAAGCAAACACTGCCAATGTCCGCTCCTCTTTGTGTTAAATGCCAGATGTCCAAGCTGGATTTAAAAAAGGATGAGGTACCAGACATCATATTGCAAACATACATTGGATAATGGAACGGACCAAGGAATTTCAGAAGAAAATCATCCTGTGCTTTATATATTACAGGAAAGCCATTGATTGTGTAGATCATGAAAAACTATGGAATGCTTTAAAAGAAATGGGGGTGCCACAGCATCTGATTGTCCTGATGTGCAACCTATACTCTGCACAAGAGGCTATTGTAATGACAGAATATGGAGAAACCGATTGGTTTCCCATCGGAAAGGGTGTGAGATAGGGGTGTATTTTATTACCCTATTTGTTTAATCTATATGCAGAACATATCATACGGAAAGCAGGATTGGACCAAGATGAAGGAGGTGTGAAAATTGGAGTGAGAAATATCAATAATTTAAGATATGCAGACGATACCATACTACTAGCAGAAACCATTAATGATTTGAAACGAATGCTGATGAAAGTTAAAGAGGAAAGCACAAAAGCAGGACTACAGCTGAAAGTCAAAAAGACTAAAGTAATGACAACAGAAGATTCATGTAACTTTAAAGCTGACAATGAGGACACTGAACTTGTCAAGGATTATCAATACCTTGGCACAGTCATTAACCAAAATGGAGACCGTAGTCAAAAAATGAGAAGGCTAGGTCTGGGGAGGGCAGCTATGAGAGAACTAGAAAAGGTCCTCAAATGCAAAGATGGATCACTGAACGCTAAAGTCAGTATCATTCAGACCGTGGTATTCCCGATCTCTATGTATGGATGTGAAAGTTGGATAGTGAAAAAAGGGGAGAAGAGAAAAATCAACTAATCTGAAATGTGGTGTTGAAGGAGAGCTTTGCGCAAACATGGACCATGAAAAAGACAAATAACTGGGTGTTAGAACAAATTAAATCAGAACTATCACAAGAAGCTAAAATGATATAACCTCAGTTTCATCATACTTTGGACACATAATGAGAAGACATGATTCACTAGAAAAGACAATAATGCTGGGGAAAACAGAAGGGAGTAGAAAAAGAGGAAGGCCAAACAAGAGATGGATTGATTCCATAAAGGAAGCCACAGACCTGAACTTACAAGATCTGAACAGGGCGGTTCACGACAGATGCTATTGGAGGTCACTGAGTCATAGGGTCACTATAAGTCCTAATTGACTTGAAGGCACATAAGAACAAATGGCACTGGGTCGTTTGGGGGCACAGGATGGAGAGTTTTAGACCACCAAGGTGGCTGGTGAGGGAGTGATGTGCAAGAGGACCAGCAAAACTGAAAAGTGCAGGCACTGACTGGGGTTTCATTGGGACTCATGTGGAGTGACATGTGTAGTGTGTCCCATCATGCTGAGGCTTCTCAGAGCCATTTCCCTCCTTACTATGAGGCTTTATGGTGGGTTTTTTTGCACATGTACTTATGTTATTCTAGTCTCATCAACATTTCCTAACGCATCCACAGTTAACCAGTACATCTGTCTCTTTGTCACTTTGATTCTCACAGCGCATGGTGTCCATGTACCGTCCATCTCTGTTCTAAGCTTCAGCAGGAAGGGAGTTCAACAGCGAGTCGTGGGCTGCATAATGCCAAACCACAGTTTGGCATTAATGTTTGGACATATGCCAGCTTGCAAGCCACAGCTTGCTTGCCAAAAGAGGATAATCAACCATGGTTTGAAGCTGGTTTACAAACCACAGTGAAGCTGGCTTTGCAAACCTAACTGTGGTTTGCCACAGGTTTGTGAATTTTGGCAGTCCAGCAAACCACAGTTAGGCACTGAACCATGGAGACAAGAGTGAATGTTTGGAAGCTCAGGGCTGAGCACATGAAAAATGGAAACAGACAAGCCACTCTGAACCATGGTTTGCCCACTGTACCTCTGGAAAGTAAAACTATGATGTGAGGTGTTAACCATCACATTGCAGGCAATGGTTTGGTGTGATGCTGAAAGTCCTCTTCAGGTGTTACAGCTAGGGGAAAGTAAACATGGGAATGGAGGCAGCGGGGATGAGCATGCTATCTCTGCCCCTTCCCACCCTGCATCATTGAGGTCTTCCCCTTCTAACTCATGGAAGGCAACTCCCTCAAGCAGGGAGCCTTTGGTATCCCTGGAGGCTCCTTACATGCTTTAGAATCCAAGATGACTCTTCCTCACTAGACCAGGTTTAAAGAACATTTTTTAGCCTGAGGGCCACATTCCTTTGTAGGCAACCTTCTGGGGGCCACATTCCAGTGGTAGGTGTGACCAGAGGCAAAAGTGGCCAGAGCAATGGATGCAACTCTTCCCTTTGTTGTTTTCTAAGGTTGTATTCTAGCCACCGAAAGTTCAGGGGTTCCTATGCAGACACCCCTCACACCCATCTGTCCATCCTCCAACCAGTCAAGCAAGAGGCATTCTCACTGTTCAAAGAATCGCACTCCAGCCGGGCAAAAGCACTGGAGTGTGGAGTAGGCCCAGGAAGAGTGGTGACGGATGGCTCCATGTCAGTTGGGCAGGGGAATCTGCTCCGAGTTTTAGTCCAAACTTTCAAGGAGCTGCCCAAGGTGCTGAAATTCAATAAGTAATAGGTCTGGCACCTTGGACATCTCCATGAAAGTTCAAACTAAACCCCGGAATGGATTCCACTGCCCCACTGACATGGAGCCAACAGCCACCACTGCCCAGGAAGAGATATGACCTGGGCAGAGTCCCGAAGGTCAGACAGAGAGACCTGGAGGGCTGCATTCAAGCCCCAGGTGTGAGATTCCCCACCCCTGCAGTAGCCTTTCGTGTGCCCTTCCTTTGGTGTGAGCCTCTTCAATTCCAACCCACCCATTCAAGGCCCCTCAAACCTTTGCCCCATCCCATCTGAGTCATCTCAGATCAACCCTGAATATTCCCACCATTACTGGCTTCCACCTTTCCCATGTTGCCAGTGGCATCAGATCGAAATCTCTTCCCTGCTCTAAAGCCCCTTTCCATCCCACTTCCATTCAGATTGGCAGTGGTGGCTGGTGGCTCCATATAGATTTCAGCACCTTGGACAGCTCCTTGAAAGTTTGGGCTGAAACCTGGAGTGGATTCCACTCCCCCACTGACATGGAGCCTCCAGCTGTCACTGCAGGTTGGGATGGTTGGATCAGCCCCATTTCCAGAGTCTGTGTCCGTTCTGCATCTGTTCATTCTATTAGTCTGTTCTGTCCTCTTTCCACATCAATCTGCAGATTTATTTGTTTTTACCACACAAAAATCCACATGATTTTCAAAGGTATTCTACCCTAAAATCTGAATTTTAACCTGAGATAAACATTTTTACACACAATTTCAGTACATTTTGTATGCTGAGAACTGAACCACAGAGTCTGGAGATGTGAGGAAACCACAAGGATTTACTGTGTTCCAATCTGCATGTTAGTCTTGTGCAAACTCTAATTTGGTTTGCTTAAAAATGCAGATTGAACTAAATCTTCATCTCAACTCCCAAAGCCCATTGTGGCCACCATAAGAACCTAAGAAGAGCCTGCTGGATCAAGCTAATGGCCCATCTAGTCCAGCATCCTGTTCTCACACTGGCCAACCGATTCACCAATGGGAAACCTGCAAGTAGGACCTGAGTACAAGAGTACTCTCCCCTTCTGTGGTTTCCAGCAGCTGGAATTCAGAAGCATAGCTGCTCCTATCGTTAATAATAAATACATACATAAATTTTACAGATGGCACAAAGGAGTGCCATTTGTGTACAAGAAGGAGTGTACAAGATAAAGCAGAATAAAACACACAGACGCAAGCGGTAAAAACAATAAAATAAATTCAACAGATTCTAGAAACAATAAAACTATCCATACAAGCTCCAAAAGCTATGAAACAACTTCATCAGATATAAAATTGATATTCTTTAATGACTGGGTTACACCTCAGGGAGAACCTTCCTAAACAAAAAATGTCTTCAGCCGGCGGTTCCTAAACATCCTCGCGCTAGGCCCCTCTCTGATTTCAGCAGGAATTGATTCCAGAGAGCTGGAGCCGCATCACTGAGAGCCCAGTTTCTAGGGGCTATCATGATTAGCAACCATTTGCCATCTCATCGTAAAGCTGCGCTCACTGTTCATCCCACGCCTCACAGCCTCCTCTGAGTTTTCCCACTGCCCACCCGGACTGCTGAGTGTCTTTGTTTTGGCTACAGGGCAGCCGTTTGCTAGGCATGCAAGTACTCGCCACTCCCTCTTTAACACAGAGACAGCCATGAACCCCAAGTCCTTGCTGCGCCGGAGACGGACGGTTATCGGCTTCCCTCACCTCGCCCTGCGAGACCCAGGTGACAATGGTGGCATTGCCGCTCTCTGCCAATGCAGTCAAGGGGAAATGGCGTGAAGGCTCAAGGCCCTGCCAGACTAGTGTGGGGTTTTTGCAGGTGTATTGTGCCACACGTAATTGATGCAATAACAGCGCATTAGTAGTGGGTTTATACTGGAACATCCACACATTATTCTGCATTTTTCGCTGTTCTGCAGTGCTTCGGGGAAGGGCCATAGCTCAGTGGTAGAGTATCTGCCTTGCATGCAGAAGGTCCCAGGTTCAATTCCCGGCAACTCCAGGTAGGGCTGGGAGAGGCTCCGGTCTGAAATCCTGGAGAGCCGCTGCCAGTCAGTGCAGTCAGTACTAAGCTAGGTGGACCAATGATCTGCTTCAGTGTAAGGCAGCTTGCTCTGTTCCCAAATGATGCTGCATAATAGCCACCCAGAGGGACAGTCTTGTGCTATAGAGCAACAAAAGCAAGGGGGGGAAAGGACTCAGAACATTTGTGGTGTGAAAAATGTCAGGATTTCAGCAAGAAGTTATGGGACATGCTCTGATAGGAAACAAACTAGTATGTCCACAAACATTTGCAGCCGCAAACTGTATTGAAAGTGGGATCATGTATAACCTCCCCAAACACAAATCATTGTGAATCCACAATAAAAAGGATGTGTAGAAGGGCTCTTAGAAGCAATTGTGGAATCAAAGCTATTTCCACCCACTGCTGACCCTGGTGGATGGGAAGAATAGATTTTGAGGGAAGTCTGTTTGGTTTGGGGTTTGTAGGACTCTTCCAAGAGGGCAGAGGGGGAAAGTAAAACTTTCATACACCCCCAAAATTTGGCCAATTTCATTTAAACCATTTTCAAGTTTCATTTTTTACCATTTTGAGAGTGATTTAATATCACCCAGAAACTTTCCATTTGAGAGAATGTAGAAATTTTGAATGTCTGTAAGCCGATATTTGAATTGGAAGAATTTGTTTGAGAATCTTTCATTCCCCAGGGCATTTTTTTTAGCCCATTGTCCTTGGGAGCATCCTCTCTAAGATTTCTCTGGCATTATGAAGAAATGTGTTTTGGGAGGTCCCCCTGCACTCAAACACTACGTTTCCACTTCTGATATTGGCCATATCTGAACCATACATTTAAACACTATCATACCACTCTAAACTGTCATGGCTTCCTCTAAAGAATTCTGGGAACTGAGAGTTGTTAGGAAATCCTCACAGAGCTACAATTCCCAGAATTCCCAGGGAAAAAGGATTCATAGAATCACAGAATAGTAGAGTTGGAAGGGGCCTATAAGGCTCAATGCAGGAATCCAAATCAAAGCATTCCCGACAGATTGTTAAACCACTCTGGATTCTTGAGGAGAAGCCATGACTGTTTAACATGGTAGAAAAGTGTTTTAAATGCATGATGCAGACGTGGCCATTAAATTGGGGGGGGGGCAGGGAGGGGAGAGAAGTAGCCAGGCGCACACAGTATCAGAACAGCCATGTGTGAGGCTGACTAGCAGAATTTACTCCCCGGGACAGGTCTGAAGTTTTATCTTTCAACATTAAAAAGAAAGAAAACAAGAAAAGCCCTTTATTATAGCAGTTCCCACTATGTTGCAGGGTCCTCAGTGGGGATGTAACACCTGTGGAAATTTCCCCTCTGAATGAGCAGAGGCAGATAAATAATGGCCCCACCTTTACAGATCTATCCAGGGCCAGCTGAGCAATTCTCTCTCTGAAGCAACAGTATAGCCAGGCCTGGATGTCTTTGTTTTGGTGGGAGAAGGTGCCCAAGTGGCAATGACATTGTACTGGGTTGTATAATTGCAAAGATAGGGCTGGGAAACCTTTTTCAGCACGAGGGCCACATTCCCTTCTGGGCAAGCTTCTGGAGGCCGCATGCCAGCAGTGGGTGGGGCCAGAAGCAAAATACAGGTAAGTGAGCAAAGCAGAATGTCAGTTGTACCTGGCCTGGGGGAGAGGAGGTTTGGCTGGGTGTGGCCTAGGGAGAATCCCGAGGTCCAGATGGAGAAGCCCGGAGGTCCACATTCAGCCCCTGGGCCCGAGATTCCCAACCACCTGATCTAAGGCCGCATTGGTAGACAAGAGTAGGGCCTTTTTGTTGCTGAGGCTTAGCCAAGCAAGAGATCTTCCAGGCCGTGCTTAATTCCTGTCTTTCCCTCATCTCTTCTGCAGGCAATACCAATGGCCCCATCCTCAGTCCTCCAGCGACCATAGCAGAATCCGTCTCTTGTCATTTTGTCTCTGAAGTGGCCAACGGTAGGAGTTCCACTCGTCAGGTCCGGTCTCCGCAGGCTCGGCCACAACTGAGAAAGACCTTCAGTGACCTTGGGGGGGTTCTGCAGGGACGGTGTCGCCAGGTGCCAGCCAGCCGCACAGAGAACCCCGGGGCGATGTATGCCAGTCCATCGTGCAATGGCCCCAAAGAGGACTCGGTCTTCTCCCCTGCTTGGAGTGCAGCATCTTTTGCCTACATGAGCCCTTCTGCGAGCCAAAGCGAGCTGGCAGCGGACAGCAGGACCCAGCCATCTCCCTGCGGCCAGAGGGTAACTCCAGACTCCGACCAGCCTGCTTCCTTCTTCATTGGCAAAGACAACATAGTTGGGAACAATGGGTCTGGGGCATTCTGTGCCTCTCCCGAATCTCCTGTGAGTGCTGAAGGAGGCTTGAGATGTGGAGGAAAAGAGGTCAAGGCCCATTTGATCCCTGCCAGCCCAAGTGAAGAGGAGTGCCCCCGAATGGAGAGGGAGCGAATCGCCTGCAAGTTCCGTGAGAGGTCACTCTCTGTCCCCACGGACACGGCCTCCCTGTGCTCCATGGACATCGGGGGCAGTGAGACCTGTGGCCTGAGCTATCCCAGTGCCAGCTCGGAGGGTAGCACAAGCACAGACAATGTCTCGCTGGCAGTGGAGCAGGAGGCCCAGGCACAGCAACGGCGGCAGCGCACCAAGAGCATCTCTCTCAAGAAGGCCAAAAAGAAGCCCTCCCCACCGACCCGCAGTGTCTCTTTGATCAAGGACAGCCAAGGGAGCAAAGCAGAGGGCAATGACGGGGAGGTGCTGCCCCAGGGTCAGAGACCAAAAAGTCTGTGTTTGCTGCCTGATGTGCAGGTCCACAGCCAAGTCCACAGGGACACAACCAGAGAACTGGAAGGTGTGCCATACCCCCAGCAGTGGTACTTGCCAGAGTGGAGTCCTGGTGACCCCTACTGTTCCCTGTCTGGCTCCAGCACGGCCACTGGGACCACCGTGATTGAGCTCTCCAAGGCATGCGGTAGCTCCGAGTCCCTCCCCTCCCCTTCTGTCTCCCGGGCCACCACGCCATCCCAGCTCTCTGCTGAGGTAAACTTGAAAACCTCCTCCCCAGGGCGGCCAGCAGGGGTGATGTCCCCCTCCAGCGGCTATTCCAGTCAGTCAGAAACACCAACTCCAACCATCCCGACATCTGTAGTCATGGGGCACGCCCCACACCAGAGCGGGCGGATGAGGCCCCTTGTCCCTGAAAGGAAGTCCTCGCTGCCTCCAGTCTCGCCCATGGAGCGGAGCCCCAAGTCACGGCTGTCATTCGACCTGCCGTTTGCTCCGCCGATGCACCTGGACCTCTCGGGGCTGAAGATCTCCCTCAAGGCCAAGCCCAAAGTAAGCCGACACCACTCTGACTCCACCTTTGGGGTCAAGTTGGGCCCAAAGCTGAGCCCAGTGCAGCCCGTCATGCCCATGGTGACGCAGCTGGACCTACGCTCTGTCCGCCTGCGCTCCATCAGCCGCTCCGAGACCGAGGATAACCTAGAGAGCCCTGAACCTCTTGAGGAGCCCGGCAAGAAGATCCGGCCACCGGTGGCAGAGAAACCACCCCTTTCCAGGAGACCGCCGATGCTCTTGCATAAGACCCCGCCCGTCCAAGAGGAGTCCCCCGTGGGCTCTCCGACCTCTCCGTCGGCACCTCAGGGCTTGGTCCCTGTAGAGAACATTTACTTGGTGACTCGGAGGCCTGAGCACCGGTGGGACACAGATGCCTGGAGCCCTGTGGCACCGCCCTCTCCCGTGGCAGCAATCTCTCCCGCACAGGGCCCCCCGGGGACGTTTTTCTCTGCTGCTCGGCGACTCTCCGTGGACAGCTTAGAGGAGGACGAGCAGCTGAAGCCAAAGCTGATGGCAGAGAGAACCCCTGGGGGAGAGAGCCGCAGAACCAAAGTCCCACCCCCTGTCCCCAAGAAGCCTAGTGTGCTTTACCTGCCGCTGGTGACCTCCCCGATCCACCCAGGGGCCTGTCATGGGGATCCAAGGTTGGCGGCCAGCCCTGTCATTATGCTGGACGAGGACTCTGCTTGTTCTGAGCTGACTCCCTGCAAGGTGCCAGCCCCTGTGGGCAATGAGGGGAGCGTCAGTCCGACTGCTGCAGCAGCATCTTGGGGAGACATTTCAGGTAAGTGTTTCTGCCTTTTGGTCTCCTGCCTGAGTTCTGTAAGGTAGTTGAAGGGGAACAATAATAAGAGCACCTGCTTTGAACGCAGAAAGCTGCAGGCTCAGTCTCCATCAGCTCCAGTTAAAAGTATCAAGCGATGGGGGCAGATCCTTGCTCACAACCCTGGAGAGCTGCTGCCACTCAGAGTAGACAAAACTGAGCTGGGTGACTCAGTGGTCTGAGTCAGTGGCCTGGTTTGCAGATCACACTAAACCATGGCTTAGCACAAATGTGTTGGCTTTACTCCTCCCTGGTCCTTTCTGCTGCTGGGCTGCGCTGGGCTGAGCTAAGCCAAGGTTTGGTTTTGAATGTCGTCCAAACCCAGGGTTATAGTTAAACTGTCTCCAGACTAACCACAAGCCGTAACTAGGGTTTGTTCTTGGTGACAGCTCGTGTTTAGAGCTTAACCATCAGCCTGCATTCACACCACTCACTGAGCCAAACCTTGGCTTAGCTTAGCATGGCATAGCACCAAAAGGGCCCAGGAACGGTAGGGGTATAAGAAGGCACTTATTTCTGTTCTGTCCTGAGTTCATCACATGTTTCTGTTCCACTGCACTTGGGCTTCCAACAAAAACTATGTCATTCATGCTCACTTTCTGCTGTGGCAGGATTTTACATAATGAATTACTATGCAATAATGAATTATTTCGGGATTCCACATCATTCATTTCAGTGCAAAGGAAACACAATGCAAATGGGGGGAAAATGATCAGTTATGCAGACTGAAAACAACAGCAGCAAATACCAGTTGTATTTGTTGGGCTGATTTCCATTCTGGACATGGGACAAACAAGCAGTTTTGGTTTTGCCCCTACAAAAGTGGCTGTGAGCTCTAGGAGCCTGAGCACTCGTGCATTTGTGCTAAGCCAAGATTTGACTTCGCAAGACATGCGAACCTGGCCAGTGTGACACAGCTACACACGTTTACGAACACAGGGATTTGTTTTATATCTGATCAGACTACTTGTCCATTTAGTCCATTGTTGTCTCCTCTGGTTGGCAGCAGCTCTTTGGGGTCTCAGGCCATGGTTTTTTCCGTCCCCTGTAACCTGATTCTTCTTTTGATGTAGATGCCAGGGGTTCCCAAACTTTAGTCCATGGACCACCAGTGGTCCACGAGCTCCATTCAGGTGGTCTGCGGCATGTCTGTGGATTTGTGGTTGAAGATGGGAGACAGCACAACCATCATATTTCTTATGTGGTATATTACTGTATTACAGTTTAAATTCTATTAGGTTGCTACAACAGGCAGAACAATCCTAGAGTGGTCCGGCAACAACCTCAGAATGTTCAGGTGGTCCATGAGGAAAAAAGTTGGGGAGCCACTGATGATGCAGATACCAGGGGTTAAACCTGTGACCTTCTAGGTAGAAGGCATGCACTCTGCCAGTGCGCTATGGCCCTTTTTCTGTGCAAGGAGTGATTTGTGATTATCCAGGGTTTTTTATTTATTTACCTTTTCACAGTGTACACGGACTGGGGAGGGCCGTAGCTCAGAGGCTGAGCACCTACTTTGCATGTACAAGGTCCTGGGTTTGATTCCCAGCATCTCCAAGTAAAGCTGGGAGAGATCCCTGCCTGAACCCTGGAGAGCTTGTATGTCAGTGTAGCGACAGTACTGAGCTAGATGTCTGACCTCTGTATAAGGCAGCTTCCTAAAATGGGATTAGCTCTTGCTTTCCATTGCATGTGCTGACTGCTTGTACAGCACGGATGCGGAACCTGTGGCCCTACAGCAGCCTTTCCCAACCAGTGTGCCTCCAGATGTTGTTGGACCACAACTCCCATCAGCCTCAGCCAGCATTGCCAATGGTCAGGAAAGATGGGAGTTGTGGTCCAACAACATCTGGAGGCACACTGGTTGGGAAAGGCTGTCCTACAGGTTTTGTTCGACTTGGGTTCCCCCATCTTGCTGCCTTTGGAAGTGCTTCTTTTGTCCTAGCTTACCATCCATGCCCAGAATCTTGCTGGCAGGAAACCCGTTTGTCCAAGATTCTTGCTTTCTTTTCTTCAGGGAACTCAATGGAGTTAAGGGCCGACGAGAAAAGCTTTGTAAGTGACAAAACGGCCGAGTCGATAACTGAGGAGGACGACGATGTGTTCGTGACATCCCGAACCACAGAGGATTTATTTACTGTCATTCACAGGTGGGGGCCCATCCAGGTGTTGCATCCTGGGAGTCGATAGCTCTTCGGAGGGCTAGGGATAGGGGAGATATTGGATTTAGTTCCCATTGAAAGGCAAACGTAGCTAACTCGCACTTTCCAAAACAGTACGCAAATTGAAACACAGCCATGCCATGCAGTTCTCCAGCCAAGTAACGTGTACAAAACATGCATAGACTATTAGTGTAAATCTACACACATATATTAACAAAAATAACAAACAAAAATGCGTTATGTTAGAGGGATAATTGCTTTGGAAAAATGCATACATTAGGCAAAACTGCATGCAAATCTGTGTATTTTGAGAAATTTGCACTAAAATGCTGATGAGTTTTCATGAGGTCTTCTTTTGAAAACCAAAGATCGTAAACTGATATGGAGATGTGAAGAGCTGAATTTAAGATTGGAAAAATAGAAACTGAGAGAATCTGAATGGCAGATTCCCCCACCCCCTACTGAGGGTGTGACATTTTTTACTTACTCCATCTCTCTAGCCCCACCCTACACCAGCCAGCCCGCATGGACTTGGGGAAAGTCCCTCGTTGGCCACACACTCTACTCTAGTGCTTCAGTTTACAGGGAAGGGCCATAGCTCATGGGAAGGGCTGTAGCTCAGTGGCAGAGCACATGCTTTGCATGCGGAAGGTCCTGGGTTCAATCCCCAGCCACATTCACACTACATCTTTATTCCACCATTATTCCACTTTAGATAGTCGTGGCTTCCCCCAAAGAATCCTGGGAAGTGTAGTTTGCGAAGGGTGCTGAGAGCTGTTAGGAGACACCCTATTCCCTTCATAGAGCTACAATTCCCAGAGTTCTCTGGGAAGAGGGACTGACTGTTAAACCACTCTGTAAATTGTAGCTCTGTGAGGAGAATAGGAGTCTGCTCACGCCTCTCAGCATCCTTCACAAACTACACTTCCCAGGGTTCTTTGGGGGAAGCCATGACTCTTTAATGTGGAACGATAGTGGAATAAAGAAGCAGTGTGAATGTGGCCCCTGACATCTCCAAGAAGGCCTGAGAAAGACTCCTGCCTGAAACTGGAGAGCCGCTACCAGTCAATGTAGACAATACTGAGCTAGATAGGCCAATAGTCTGGCTCATATAAGGCAGCTTCCTATGTTCCAGAGACCTCATAATAGTTGGTAATTGCCAGTTTGGATCTAGTCTGGAACCTGGAAGCTGAACTCCTGTGCCAGGTAGGCTTCTTCTTTTTTCCAGCCACCCCAGGCAGACAGGACCCTTTTCCCATTTTAGATTGCTGTAGCCTCCCTCCTTGGTCTTTTCTGATGGTGCCACCTCATTTCAATTTGGACTGTTTTAAAATTCATTTCCTGTTATTTTCTGTGCTGTTTTTAACTGTTTTTAGCTGTTGTTATTACATATGTGCGAGGTGATTCATAAATAATAACATTACTACTACTATTACTACTACTACCACTTCACATGGCCTTTTTGGACCCCACCTCCTGCTCCACTTTTATGCGATTTCATCAGGCGAGGCTTGTTTGTTTTCATGCTACTCTGTGTAATTTATCTTAAGGACCAGTGACTTGCATTTTTCAAATGAAAGCTTGAGAATCTTGACGAGCTGAATTCTCTGCCATGTCTCAGATTCTATGCTCCGTCATCCAGTTCACCGATAATTCAGACAGCAGTCAAGCTCCTAACTATCAGGGCAGGACTTTGGGGCAGCAGTCCAGGGCCCCACTTGGCATAATGAGCAGGAGGGGCCCCACATACGTCAGGGCTGTCTTCCCATGTTTTGAAGTAATACATATTAATATCTAAAGAAAGCCATCCGTAAGTCTGGAGGTCCAGAATTACTAACGGTACTGCTGCATCCTGTTTAAAGCCAGTTCCTGTAAAATCAGGAAGGTAGAACTTCTGGCCTGCCAGATGTTGCTGGACCACAGCTTCCATCATCCCTGAGCATTGGCCTTATCGGCTAAGGCTGGTGCAAGTTAGAGTCCAACAGCATCTAGAGGGCCTAGGCCACAGGGCCTCCCACCCTGCTGTAAACAGAGCCGTCTTTGCCCATGGATGGGGTGAATACAACCTCACTTGTCACACTTAATTCACTCACTTTTTACAGCATCTACATGAGATCATCGTCCACTTGTTATCCTCCTGTGTTTTCCCTGTGGTTCTTCTGTATGACTTTTTAGAAAAGAGCAGAACAGCTGTAGGTGTTAATGGTTCTTAACTCTCCTCTTCCGTCTTTGCCTATAAGCATGGCTTTGATGTATGCAGTGATGTCTTAGCATGTGAACCTATTGTCATGCAGCAAACCTCCAGTATTACCTTTCGGGTGGGTGCCAATATATCACTGTTTCTTTGTTTTTTAAAAATCAATCTTTTAATTAGTCCCACAATGCTTTTTCATTTATATTTTTTATTTAAAAATTAAAATATCTGTGCAAAAATATTAAAATACTTAAGCAATAACATTTAAATGAAAAAGTGTTATACTGCTAATTTTTAATGGTTTTTTTTTTTAAAAATGTGGCATTTTAGTAAGGAGTTCCCCCCACCCATTTCACCCTAACACACTTCCTAATTTTTACAAACGTTTGTTCACAAGTTTTGCAAGCAATTGGGAAATAGCAGTTACAGAAATAAGCACTTCAGCACAAATTAAATAATTGATTTTTTTTTTAAAAAAAGAGATTGGTGAAAAAAAATTTTAATTTAAAAAGTAGGTGAATTGTCTCTTCCCTACCCACAGAGCTGTGTCATGTCCATTAGTGTGGATGGAACATAGAAGAATGTGCTTCAGAAAAAGCACCATTCCCCTGGTACTGTGAAAAGACAATTACAATTCTGCTTGCAGCTTACAACAGAAAAGCAGTGACTGGGTAGCTCTAGGACAACCTTCTCAAACCTGGTGCGCTCCAGATGTTTTGGACTACAGCTCCCATCAGTCCCAGCCAGCAGAACCACTGCTCAGGAATTAAGGGAGTTGTAGTCCAAAGCATCTAGAGAGCTTCAAGCTGGGAAAGGCTATTCTAGGAGCAGCCTGTCTGGAAGCACCCATGGCAGATTGAAGAATGGCATACAAAGCTCCCATAGTTTCCTCTGGATGGGTCCCAGTGCACCATTTTGCATTGTTATGCCTGCACCAGCCCTGCTTAATCTCAAGGGGTTTCTGATATGTATGTGTTTTAGGTCCAAACGGAAGTTACTGGGTTGGAAGGAATCCAGCGATGCCTTTGGCAACCGGCAGAATTCAAAGAACGCAGCAGGGTCCCCAAGCAACGAATGCCCTCCAACGGGCATTACAAGAACCTCCAGCAGGAACGAAGACTTTAAGGCTCTCCTTCAGAAGAAAGGTGGCAAGGGCGCTTCAGGCATCCGCACATCCGCGGCGGAACTTCTCAAGACCACCAACCCCTTGGCCCGGAGGGTCATGACTGAGTTTGCTGTGGATGGGACAATCCAGGGCCCCAAAGCCCAGCCATGAGTATATCTTGAGAAAGCTTTGTCTTTTCATGCTACGCCCCAGTCCATCTCCTGGGGACGCTGGCTTGGCGAATGGTCAGGGTGAGGCCACTCCCCATGGTTTCTTTTTTTTTCTTTCCTTTTCTAACATCTTTGTTGATTTTCTGGCAGTGGCCAAACATCTTTTCCTGTTTTTTATGGGGGGGGGTACTCCATAATCAAGAAAAGTGTCTTAAATGTAGAGCACACCCATCCCCACTGGAATCAGTTGCACATCTTTACTCTTAAGGGAGGAAACTTTATTTCTGTTGCCATGTTGGAAGACGGACCTGCAACGGGAAGGATTTTGCTAGGCAGGGCTATCACAGGCTGGTGTCAGACTTAGGCACCTTCTTTAATTGCATGAGGAGCAGAATACCTTCTCTCTCTTTTGATCATCCTCTTCTTTTCCATGTGTACACATTTTGGGGGCTGGGGAAGTCCTCCTGTTCCGATTTCTTCTCTGCAGTGAAGCTAGCTTGGAACTGTTCAGAGTTTCTTTGGCATGGGTACTTTCAGTGCTTGTAGGATTCAGTATATGGCTGTTGTGGCTTCTTTTTTCAATTCCTTCCTCATAATCTGAATTTATCATTTGCAGCTTTGATTCCAAACCTTCTGGGGGGTGGATAGAAGTGGCAAGCGGGTCTCTTAGGAAGATGAGGACAGGTGCTGTTCAAGCGAAAGAATGACGATCATTATTCAAGACGGTGCCTGATGCTCATCTAAAGCTCCATCTGCACTATACATTTAAAGCACTGTCATACCACTTTAAGTCATGGCATTCCTCTATAGCATCCTGGGAAATGCAGTTTGTTAAGGATAATGAGAGTTGTTACCATAGGAGACCCCTATTCCACTTGCAGAGCTACAATTCCCAGAGTGGTTTCATGATCAATCCCTCTTCCCAGGGAACTTTAGGCATTGTAGCTCTGGAATATTTTTCTAGCCCTGCCAAATCCTTGGTGCCAAAACTCTATTATCTGGCTAGAAGTCCTCACAAGTCTACCAATCTGCTTCTCTTCCCAGTCTAAAAGGGAATCAAAGTAATGGTGGCTTCAACACCTTGGACAGCTCCTTGAAAGTTTGGACTAAAACCCAGAGTGAATTCCACTGCCCCACTGACATGGAGCTACCAGATGCCACTGAATCAAAGCAGATGGCATTGTTGCTGTTGCTGTGTCTTTAGGGCTTTGTCCTACAAACAATGGCCTCTGTGCAATTGGGTTTTTTTTTGCAGACACAAGACTTAGAATGATAGGCTGCTTGTTGGGTGCCATCTTGAATAGTGGGCCTATGCTTAAACTGTACCTGTTCAGGAGTTACTGGTGGGAACAATCTTATTTAAAGGAAGAATGCAAGGCATTGGGTCTGAATAATGTCTGGAACAGCTATCATGGCAGGATTCTTCACTTTCACAAAGTTTTCTTCCAGATGTTCCTAAAATTGCAGTGCTTTGAGTTAATGGAAGCTGCATCCCTAGAAATGTTCTGAACAGGGTATTTTATCCTTGAGGCCCACAGGAGCTGAAGCCTTGTATACCCTGCCCCATTTCACAGGGCAAGGGGAACTCCCTTTCCGCCATAACCACATATTTGGGGCACCCTGCTAACATCTGTGCCTTCAAGCTGAAGCTTGCCATCCCTGCCCCTCCCAAATCCTAAAAACTACTTGCTGCCTATGAAGTCTAATGTAATACACATTGCAGAATAATCAAAATATAATTCCTGATCAGTTTAATTTTTAGAAGCGGAATGTTTTTTGCAAATGCAGAATGTTGAACAATGCAAAGATAACTGCTCTGTTTGGCATCCTAGAGTTCTGCGATGAAAAAGCCCAACATGGTAGTAGACAAAAGACTTGTTTATAACACACAGTGTCTCTATTTTGTAGGATTTGTAAATTTGCATCTTGGTGAAAGAGATGACTCAAAGTGTAATTAATGTAATGTAATGAAAAGGAATTAACAGTCTCTTGGGGCACCTTACACGCTGTCTGATGAATTGTGGCATAAGTTGTCATGTACTAGAGCCCACTTTTTCTGATTCATAAAAGTGTTTTCCTACATTGGGATACATGTGAGTAAGGGGAGAAGAGGACACTGTAAACTATGGGGGCCACATGACCCCAGAATTCAAGAGGGTAGAGACCAGGACAATTCTATGCAAAGATTAAATCAGTGGTGGGTAACTAGGGCCCATTTAGATGATGTTGAACTCCAACTCCCATCAGCCCTGGCAAGCATAAGCAGTGTCTCAGGATGATGGGAGCTGTAGTCCTACAACATCTGGAAGGCTGCAGGTTCCCCATCCCTGGCTTACATGTATGCAACATAACCAAAACAGATCCCTCGCAACAGCAGTAATTTGAAATGACCAAACTCTTCTTAGCTTTACTATGCTAATACGTATGGAGCAGCCAACCAGGGATAATGCTTCAGGCATCTGATGAATTGTAGTCCACAAAAGCTTATGCCACAATAAATCTGTTAGTCTTTAAGGTGCCACCAGACCCTCTGTTGGTTTTGTTACTAAGGTTAATCTGGCTATCTCTCCGAAAGTGGTTAGCTATATAGAGCAGGGATGAGGAAACTGTGGCCCTTCAGATGTCATCGGACTGCAGCTCCCATCACACCTGAGCATTGGCCATACTGGCTAGGGCTGGTGGGAGGGCTGGTGGGAGCCCCTTAACATCTGGAGTGCCCAATGGCTTCCCCGATACAGAGAAAAGCCAGTTACAAACATTTCATCACACTATATAGCATGACCAAGAAACAGAAACCACAAAGGGAGTATGCATTAATTCGCAGTGCCTGAAGATGCCAGGGGCACAGAGCATCTTTCACCCACCACAATGGTGTCCCCAAGTGCACCTCTTTAACTTTTTCCCATTGGAGTGAATTGTCACCATTCAAAGAGGTAACTGATGTGCTTGCCTTGTGCCAAAGCCTGCCCTCCACACACACACACATAGTAGGGCTTATCACAGTATAACAGCCCTTCCCTCCACATATTTCCTACCCATAATGAAGGGCACTTTGCTGCTTAAGATTTGGAACTTACACCTTTTGCTGGTGGCAGCTTCTTGAATTCCCCTCCCCTGCCCCATTTTTACAGCTGATCAATACTTTTTGGAGGGTGGGAGGGGAGATATTTACACTCTCTGGACTCTCATCTACTCACACAGCTCCATGGCCTTGCAGTGAGTGTCCCAAGTCGCCTCCCACTGCCCTGTGATTTCTCTCTCTATGCAGGGAACTGTGTTCCCTGTTTTTCACGAGCTGCCTCTGGTTTTTCCAGTTTCACAACTGGGGTGCGGGATCCTACTGACAGGGCAAGGGGCAAGCAAAACTAGAAAGGCAGATAGGTTTGGGGTGCAAAGACAATCATTAGAAATGTCCAGAGAGCTATTGCTTCTACTGACTGATACAACCCTGCCCACTTTCTGCACTTCCCTCTAATGGGCAATGTCAGTCGCATCTACTCACCTACTCTACTCACACCGTGGCCCATCTCCTCCCAAGTTTTAGGCTCCTCATTTTCACGGGTGTGCTTGCAAAAAGGTGCATATCGGGCAAAATTGCATCTGTTAGATAAATACTGCACTAAAATGCTGACAAAATTTCATGAGGACTTTTTATATTATTATTATTGCAAACTGATTCAGAAGTGTATAGAAGTGAAGTCTGGAAAAATGAGAAACTGAGAGAAACCAAAATTTACAGATTTCCCCATCCCTTGTTGCAACAGTTATAATGTAGATATGTGCTTTGCAAGCTCTGAGAGTCTTCTGTCTGTAAAGTATACAGATCTGCTTTAAACATCTGTAGACCTGAGGTGTTGCCAGGCAGGATTAGGTCTGTCACGGTTTCCCCCAGAAATATTGGGCATCGTAATTTGCTAAGAATCCCTATGCTTTCCCCTCACATCATTATAATCCCCAGGGTTTCCTGGTGAGAGGGAGTGGCTGTTTAAACCACTTTAAGATTATAGTATGGACATGTCTTCAGTATACAACTGGCAAGCTTTTAAAGGACACATTTTCCATTTTACTTCTTTTTTTAAATGTCCACATATCTCACTAGCCACAGAAACACAAGTTTTCTCCAAATATAAACAGCCCTTTTGTGGAAGCCTGGTCTGGTTTGGATATAATTCCAAACCATAGTTTAATGAGATGAACCACAGCAAGCCTTGGGCTCATGTGCTCCCTTTGCCTTCTCTGGCATAGCCATGAGGGGGAGTTTAGAAGTTTTGCTGTGTTGTCCAAACCCAGATAAACTGTGGTTAATTAAACCTGTGGTTAGTTGAAGCAAGCCAACTTCCAACCGTAGTTTACAAAGCCGGCTTGTGCAACTTACAGTTAAAATTAACCACAGTTTAGGTTAAGAACAACATGCTAAACGGTGGTTGATTTAAAGTGAAAGCTTCTGATCTCGCAATGGCGTCAGAGGGGAAGAGTGGAGCATGGGAGTCTGACACTAGGCTCATTCTTGGAACACTAAACCATGGTTTGGTGCAGAGGTGGGGAACCTCTCTGTCTTGCCTTCTGTGTCCTTTAACTATTATAATACTACTTGCTTGCCTGAAAAGAAGATGGAGAGGTGGGTGGGTGTCACAACGTCTACGTTTTGTGTGGCTAGAATGTAGCATGCTGTACAAAGATAAATATCACATTTATTGAAATGCCCATTTTTGCCTCTGGCTCACCCATTTTTGCTTCTGACCTGCCCACCACTGGCATGCAGGTCCTGGAAGGTTTCCCAAGAAGGACTGCTGCCCAGGGCCAAGAAGGCTTCCTTACCCCTGGCTTAGTGCTACATTTGAATTCAGCTTTATTATGTGTTCCAAAACATGGCTCACATGCAGTATCTGCCTGGCTGGCTGGGACCGGGGGAGAATCTCCTTGTTTGTCTCATCAGCAGCCTGATTTTCTGATGGCCAAAAAGTGCTCCTAATGGAACAGGGTAGTAACTATAGCAGCTAGCTAATACAAGCCAACAGTAACTTGCCACTTATGAAAAAAGTGAAACAGGGTCTTTTTGTAAAAAAACAAAAACAGGGTTTAGATTTTTTATGTATTCTAGAGTACAGTTGTATGAAATTTAACATTTCCAACTCAGCATCACCAATCTAACATTGGACTGCAGCAGGACTTAATTTTCTCTCTCTGACTTTATCTGAGGCTGTATGTATGTGTATCTTTTGTGTGCGTGTGTAATACATAGGGATGGAGGACAAATCCAATTAAGGTCTCATTTAAAGATGAACCTACATCATTCACCTTTCCAAAACAATACATGGACCAAAACACCACCTTCCTTTGAAATTCACACGTCTCTGCATTTTGCAATATAATTCACTTGCCATTTAATGCGTGCAAAATGGATATGCTAGGGTAAAGTGTGCATGGAAATGCATGTAAGTGAAAATAACGTGCAAAATGCATTATATTAGGAAAATTGCTTAGCAAAAAATGTATGTTAGGCAAAATTTCATGCAAAAATGGTAAGAGAAAACTACAATGCTGATGAATTTTCATGCGAACATTTGTGGGGTTTCTAAAAACATAAATGGACATATTCCCCCATCCCTAGCATTAACACTGGTTAAAACATGCTTAGTGCTAGCATCAGCTGTGCCTCGAAAGAGCTTTGTCTCCTTTTGCAGAACTCTTGGTCTTGCAAATCATGCTAAAGAAGGGATTGGGAGGAAGGAATACGTGTTCTTCCTTGCTTTGCTGTGACACTGTTCTAGCCATCTTGGAGTCCTGCTGCTTATCATTCAACAAATGCACTAGTGTGTGTGTGTCCTTGGGAGCAAGGATGAAATTATCTCATGGTAATATAAGTGGCTATATATTGGTTAAAGAAGCGTAGTAAGCATGATTCTGGCTGGAAAGTGTTTGTATTCTTAAATCATTATGAAACTGAGGGGAGAACCCTCTCCCTAAATATTGGATGGAAACTCAGGAACCCCCTCAAGTGCTAGTCTCCTAATGAGAAATTGTACTCAATTCAATTGGGGCTGAGTAATAATTGCACTGAAAGCAGATTCAAAAAATGTGCAGAAGTACATAATGAAGTCTTGGACGATGCCATGTGCACTTGCAAGCAAAGGATTGCATGCACACTCAAACGAAACTCCTAAAAAAACAGGGTTTTAAGCTTGGCCTTCTCCCTTATGTGCTAGCTTTCTACATACAGGAAAATTGGGTTTAAAACAGCCTATTCCACAACCAACAGTCCAGGAAGAACTGTGCCATATGCCTTTTTTGGGGAGATGCATTTAAATTGTCCCATAGGCCAGGTGTAGTGACCCTTGGCCCTCCAGATATGCTGAACCTGAATTCCCATCATCCATGGCCATAGGCCATGTTTGCTGGGGCTGATGGGACTTGTAGCTCAGCAACTTCTGGAGGGCCAAAGGTTCCCCACACCTGCCTTAGGCTATGATTTGACTTGGAAATAAGTTTGCTTCCAAGGAAAAGTGCTGCAGTCATACAGAAAGAAAGGGTTTCCTTTTATTGGTTCAACTTGCATCAAAGACATTTGCTTTCTCGTCTTGTTGGAGAGGTGGAAGAAGGGCATGATAGCCCAAAGTGTGTACACTTTTGTGGCCACTCCAGTCTTGTTGGTGAAGCATGCATTGAAAAATCACCATAGGTTCTTAGTTGTTCTTGAGATCTAAAGAGTAACTGATGCTTCATTTTCAGAGGAAGGAAATGATAGGCCTCTTAGCAATGTTCCTTCTCTCTCTCTCTCTCTCTCTCTCACGCACTCACTCACTCACTCACTCTCACTCACTCCTTTTTTGCAAGAACCTGAAAAATATACTGGCTTTGTCCTGCCCTCTAGGCGAGAAAGTAACTTAGGGCCCTTTTCCTTCAAACTGGTCAGGAAGATAAGCTCACTATGGCTCCCTCCTAGCGTTTGCTCTTTCAGCCCATATTAATTATCTCAAGACTGGGCTTTCATCTCTTTGTTGAGGCACCTGTGCTCAAGAACTCCATACCTACCCTGCTGGAGACGTGCCAGGCTGCTGCAAAGCTGATCAGAGAGGGGACAATGAGTCAAATGCATTTTCTGAAAATAAATGTGATCCAAAAATGTGGCCTAGGAAGTTGTTTTGCATCTTCTCTCCAAAACAACTCTTGGATTTTGCACAACTTGCCTTTTCGTCCTTTATGCTATGAACGGGAATGTGCATTAAGAACATAAGAAGAGCCTGCTGGGTCAGGTCAGTGGCCCATCTAGTCCAGCTCTCCTGGCCAACCAGATGCCCATGGGAAGCCCACAAGCAGGACCTGAGTGCATGAGCACTCTACCGTCTTGCAGCTACTGGCAACTGATTTTCCGAAGCATCTGACTATTGTGGCAGAGTGCAGCCATCATTGATTTTTGATTGATTGATTTCCCCCCCTCCAAAATGCATCCCTTACCCCACTTATTTTTAATCACATCAACAGCATTCAAAAGTGATACGTGGAAGACAAAAGAAGTGTTGTTAGCATCTCAACGGACAATTCCCTTTGGCTTTTTTGCTATACGTGATCATCATTGTTTTCTGAAATTTACCAGGAATATGGATCTTGAAGAAAGCTAATCCCCCATGGTGATCAATCAGTCAGAAGGTAACCAACCAACCAGAAAATAAGGAATAAAATGCATGGCTGTAGGCCAATAGAAGTCACCGTATTGCACATTCCCTGGAAGGTTGGCCGACCTAGTTGGCCTTGCTCTAGCCCAGGTCTTCTCCCCAATTTTTCTTCTTGACCTTCCTTCTTAAGGAACATAGGAAGCTGCCTTATGCTATGTAAGACCATCAGTCCACCTAGCTCAATATTTTCTACACCGAGTGGCAGGGTCTCTCCCAGCAGGAGTCTCTCCCAACCTTACCTGGAGATGCCGGAGTCTGAACTTGCCTATTTCCTTCCTTATTCTGCAGCATACTGTGTGGCTTTTAAGAGATTTAGTTCTCACACCCAGTTGAAAGATGTTCACTTTGAAATGTTGTGAAGAAAATATGAGCGTGAGCCAAGAGAGCAGCGAAAAGGAATTCCCCTACCAAAGCAGGAGCAGATCATACCTACGGGGCATCTTAGAAGTATCAACATACTTCAGCAATCCATGAACGTACGCATGTGAAGCAGGAGTTACAACCATTCATGTAGCATCTGTAGTATACAGCATGAGAGTATCATTTCTGCTGCACTGCATTTTGAAGACTCCCTAAATGACCAATTTCTGGTTGGACCTAACCTAGATGGTTGCCCTTTCCAACTGCAGTTTGGGCAGTGCTGAGCATCAGTTGCTTTCCAGCCAATTGCGTAACCGTTGCATGGCTGTTTCTTCTATATTCATCTCCTCTATATTTCTCAAACTTTTGTCTTGTTAAGAATGCGATGCAACTTTTTGAGTAAAACCCTTGCAAAAGCCCCTTCAACTGTGTTGCTTTGTCTCTGCATCAAAGATGGCAGCTAGTTTGGATTGGCCCAGTTAGTTCTTTACGTTGACAGTTCATGATAGTTTTGCTTAGCTGTGCAGTCTCACCGGTCAGTTAATTGCTCACACATCTTCCCAGGTCTTGAAGTCTAATCGAACCTTGCCTGTATGCTCTCTGGTTTTCCTTCTTCCCTTGTTTAAGGAGAATCACTGAATATATCAGCTCCTCTTCAGACTACTGGATCCACGTTAATTTTTTATATAGGTTCTCATCCATATGGTGGCATGGCCTGGTGATGCATCCATGCCCACTACTTGATGACTGCAACCTCAGATGATATTTTGCAGGTATAAAGGAGCCACTACAGGTAGAAACTTCAACTGGCCTCAGACAAACTGGCCATATTCACACATAAGACTTTCTGGCTTGTTGTGGTCTATTCATTCATTCATTCATCATTTTATTTGTATGCCGCCTTTCCACATAAAAATGTGCTCAAGGCGGCTTACAGCAAGCTGGACAAAAATACATCTCAAAAACAATTGCAAGAACAATTTCCTAATAACAAAAAATAATAAAACAGTGACATAACAAATATAATAAGCAAAAACAACTTTTCAACATTATGAACATAATAAAACAATCTTTAAAAACAAAGAACGCTATCTATTGTGAACACTAGTGCACACTGCCTGATTGCTTCTGCTTAATTCCTTCCCTGGCATGAGCAGGATAACAAACCAGGAAGCCTTGACTTCCAGTTGCATCTGAACCAAAGGTTATGGTTTGTTGCTCCCTAACATGATCAGAGAGTCAACTAACCATGGCTTAAGATCATGGCTTGTCAGAGAAAAACAAACCACAATTACTGGTTGAGATGTAATGGGAAGACTAGGCTTTCTGGTATGTTTATCCTGCTCATGACGGGGGGCGGAGCAAACCACAATAATCAGGTGAGTAAACTAAGGCAAAGTCTGGCTTATCATCATGTGCAAACAGACCCAACAACACAAACAGCAATCCACACATTCAGTTGTGAGAAGTCAAGCAATAGATTCACATGTGTGGACAATTGTTCCCCCCAGTTCTGCTAGCCGGAGTGCATTCAGTCATTTGCGGCTGGAAACCAAAAAATGAAAAAAGCTTTGATCTCACGCAGGCCTGACATGAGCAATAACATTGGAAGACTGATGGTTTCTTATGATATGGAAGATTAATGAGTGACCTATAACTGAATCTACTTCTGTGTTGCCATGAGATGTTTCAGGGTTCTTATGGGTTTTTTTTATCTTTTCTGGCTGCTGCTTCCTCTGTATGTGTGCAGTCCAAAATCAAAGCTAGCAACTGCTCAGGCCTTTCCTCTTCCTCTGCAAAGTCTCTTTCTTTCCTGCATGAAGCACTTCACCATCCGTGTCATCCTAAGAAACAGCAAGGCTTCTTTCTATTAATACGCCTTTTGTCTCCCGGGAGGTGTTACCTGCCCCTTCTGCTTGGATGAGCTGGAATTTGCTTGCAAATGTGCTTGGCTCTGGTTGCTGCCACTGCTAGTTTGGCTTTAATTACACATTCCTCCATCTGTTGCCATGGATTTGCATAGTTAGGGCTGTAATTAATGTCCCAGCTCAGACGTTCAAGAAAAATATATCATAAAAATGTCCACGCTTCATTGATTGTGAGTTCCCCCCCCCCTTTTCGTTCTGCTTTTGCTGTTGCTGGAAATATATAAAATGTGGGCGGGTGCTTGTGCGGAGGAAGGCAACCCCTTCTTCAGGGGTCCCATTAACATAGCTGAATGTTCTTCCTCCCCTCTCCTGTGGCACCAACTGGGATTTCAGTTGGGTCGAATCTGGCAGGTAGCAAACACTGCAGACAACTCCCCTTCTCCAGAAGAAGTGGATCTGGTGAAAGCTTGCCCTCAAAAGGGGGGTATAAGGAAGACAGTTGTAAGGAGGGTGAAAAGACTATGTAGAGGACGGTGTGTTTCCATTGTTAGAAAATTAACAAAATTAAACAAAATAAAAATCCTGCACTGATCAAAGCTGCCTGTCTGAATGATGCAAAAAGTGCACTACTACCCTCAAGAGTCTCAATTCTGATGCTGATGAAAGTAAGCAAGTGTGGGACCCATCAGTCTCTTAGATGGAGACCATTGGGAGTCTCATGTAACAGCAGGATAAATATACAGTTTTTTCAAAAGAACATCAGTGGTGTAGTGGCAAATTCAGATGTTAAAGGGTTCCTTCATGATAGTCTCACAGTCACTTCCACTTTCCCTCATCTCTCGTGCTCTCTGTGTCATCTCCGAGTCCACACTCCACTACAACAGACGTCCCTAGGAGCAAATCAGCATGAAAGGAGAGGCTGTGTGTTAGCTACTGGGAAGAGTCTTCTCTGGCTGACTCACCTCCTTTCAGTGTGACTGGCTCCAATCAGCATGAAAGGACAAGGACTCTTCAGTGGCTAATACACTTTCCTTTCATGATGTAAGGGGTCTACGATCCCCTGCAACCCTGGATGACTACAACCCTGAAGCACATACAGAAGTGCTGTGTGGTTGCTTAATTTTGCATAATTGATTATATTTCTTCTATAGCCACAGGGAGGCCACCTCCTTTTGACCCACGGAAATAAGGCTTAACTCCATCCCCAGATTTGGGAGATTTCATTGGGTTTGCATTCCTTTAAGCCTCGCTTCTTCTTTTTTTGCTGAGCAGAATTTCTCAGGGTCCAGCATTTCTGTATGTAGGACCAATCTGTGTACTTGCTGGGTGCAATTGATAGAATCCTTAAAAGGGCCAAACCAGATATGCACCTGTTTGTTAAGCATGAATCTGCCAGTTTAGCTGTAAAATAGTGATGGAGGGGGATAGGAGTGACTCCCCCCCACCTTCCCTCCATGTACTCTACTGTTTTGAAACTAGAGGTGGAGATGAAATTAAATTCAATTTGCATACACAAACACAGCCATCTTTCGGAATTTGCACTTGTCTGAATTATGCAGTGCTTCAGCCATGTACAAAAGATACATCAACTGGATTGGCCAAAATTGCAAACACAAATGTATATATTAGGAGTAATATGTGAACTTAAAAAAAAAGAAAGGATCAAACTGATGTGGAAATGTGGAGAACTGAATTTAAAATTGGAAAAATGAGAAACTGAAACAGATCCACCCATCCCTATTTAAAACTCCCCACTCGAAAAAACAAAACAAGCCAGCACTCTTTCAGTATCAGAGCCCAGACATAGGAGAGAAAGCCTTAAATCAGCAGAGCGCAGGGAGGTAAGGCATGGGAAAGGGCCGGTTTTGCTCCTAGCATCTCTGCCATGCTCCATTTAATTTAAAAAATGACCCCCACTACTGTATAGCAAAAGTATTTTAAAAAATGTGTCAGGTTTAATCCTGGGTAGTGTTTTTTTAAAAAAAAACACCAAAAAAAATAATCACCAGCATCCTTGTCCCATTAATTCCACCTCCCCTTTGGCATCTGTATAGTGTGAATGTGGCCTTGGTATCTTCTCACCAAGGGGACTACTCCCCAATGTAGCTTGATTGACATTTCCCTTTTCAAATCAGGCAAACAGAACTTGTGTCAGAGAGGAGAAATGGGGAGGTGGTACGGTTTGTGGTCTTATTTGAGAAATTTCTGTCCCTAGTTCTGAGGTCGCAATGTGGTGCTTGTGGGCACCGTGGCCCCATCAGACATGTAGCTTGGTGCCCACCAAGGTCTTCTGCCCCTCCCAATTTTTTTTTAATTCATCATTTTTGGTTTGGTGAGAGGTTGCTTTTGGGGGAAGGGTGTGGTCTACCTTTTTTGTCTGTGTTTTTGTGTGTTTGGGGGATGTGTGTGTGTGTTTCATTTGAGCATCACCACTTTTTCTGTGTGAAATGGGTATGAAATGGTGATCACAAGAGTTTTCTTAGCTTTCCAAATGTGCCCCTGGGTCCTAAAAAAGGTGTCGGGGGACTGCCCTAGTCCTTCAAGCAAAACTCAGGAATGTGCTGAAGTACCAATGATTGTAAGCCCTAACAACTTGGATTCTTTACAGTTTTTCAGAACAGGTGTCACAAGGCCAGGACCTGATACCTACAATGCTGCCACCTCTTTTTCAGTCAAGTCCTGGTGGCAGAATCCACTTCCAGTGTGGGTGCCTCCTGTGGTTTCATTCTCCAAAGAGGGTTGACACTAGCAATTAATTGATGGAGGAGGGTGGGTGGAATTCTCCTGTCTTCAGTCTGCTTTGGTGGCGGTGGGGAGTGAATGTATTCAAATTCCTAAGTCTGGATACTGCTAGATTTAGGGGAGAGGGAGAACTGTACAACTTTGGGGTTTGCCAAGTGAATACTGAACCTTATAGACTTAAACATTCATCAGACAGACTCAGGATGCAATCCTGTGCAAACTTACCTGCTGGGAGTTAGTCCTGATGAATTCAGTGGGGCTTTTTTCTGAGTAGACTTGTATAGAATTGCACTTTTTGTTGTTGTTTTTAATGTATCCCTCCAAGCCAACTTTGAAAGCTTTTTTTTCCTTTGAAAATTCAAAAACTGCCATACAAATTCTGAAAATTTTGTGTGCAATTTTGTTTCAGCTTTAGGCTTGATCCCCTTTTATCACAGGTAGTTCTGCGTTACTTTTTTCCTTTGATCCATCAGAGAATCCATTTGAATTTGACATGGTGAAATAACAGTGTGGCTCCACAGCCACTTTTCGTGGCTTAGTGGCAGGGTATCTGCTTTACATGCAGAAGGGCCCAGGTCCGATTCCCCTGCAATTCCAGGTAGGAATAGAAATGTACCCTGCCTAAAATCTTGGAGAGCCACTGCCAGTCAGTGTAGACGGTACTGAGCTAGATGGCCCAATGCTCTGACTCTGTTTAAGACACCTTCCTATATTCCTACATGGGGATATGTGTGTGTTCTTTTAAACTCAGCTTTGAAAAGGGATTTTTTTGCAAAGGTACTGGTAGCTTTTGACAGTCAAGGCACAGCTTCGGCCAAACTTTCTCATAACTGCTCCCTGCCATCAGACCTCTTTTTTGTATTTTTTCACCTAAAACTCTCCCAAGCGGCAAGGACTATCAACAGCAGCAGTACCAAACAGGGAAAACCAATGGGATACGGAACCGCTGGGAAGGATGGTGAGGGAATTTGTCCGATCCACTTTTCGAAGCAGACCAACCCGATTTGAAGCTCCTGAACTTGCTGGCAGAGCAGAGCGCAACTCCTGATCGGATCGACACATTTTTATAGAGCAGTTTTGATGGACAAAACTGTGCGCACAAAAATACATAGTTAATACACTTAAAATGTAATATTTTGTGGGAAAGCGCACTGAAAAGCATTGAAAAATGTCTTATCTTGGGGGGACACATACAGTAATGCCTACAATAATGTGAACCATTTAAATGTAAACTTTCCATGTGTTTTTTTTTTAAACCTGCACAAAACAAGACGGAACCGACCTATGATTGACCGCCAGTCACAATGAAATGGGCCACACAGTCCATCTTTAACTGCTGGCAATTGCTGCAGAGGCGTGAATGTACCATTTGCTCAGTACTAGATCAACAGAATGAATGTCAGTGTAACAAAGCAAAACTGTTGACCGGTCCAAATGTGCCCTGAGATCCTCCTCCAGTGTATTTCTCTTAGGTGAATCATCACTGATCCCAGGGGAGGGCTTGGTCTTGTCCTTGAGATACACATGAAAGTTTCCCACCAAGGGCTTCAAACAAGCACTTTCACTTCGAATGGAGATTCATCCCATGAATGTATTTTGACCACACACAAACCTGAGGTGCGAGGAGAACAACTTTTGTTGATTGTTTTTGTAAAGCATCACCGCAATCCGGGGTGAATCTGTAAAGTTTAGTGCCGTATGTGTTCAAGACAAACTGTTGCCTGAATGTGTGGCTAAGAAGAAACGAAATGCCGTTAAACCTTGTATAGTGTCGCACAGGGCTGCTCAGGAAAAAAAAATGGAAAAGGAGGTGAAATGGAGACGTTAGCAGTGGTGGCTAACCCTTTACTTGATTGTCTTATAATGTCGGCGAGACCGCTAGACCCCTGCTGACGAGAGATTTGCACATTGGTTTTTCACCTCAGCAACCTGCCCTCCTCCCTTTTGGATTTTCTTTATAACAAATCATTTTTGGAAAGTCCTCCTAAGAACGTTTACTAGACGGCAAACCCTACAGAATTTAGTGGGGTTCACTTTTCAAGTAAACATGCTTAGGATTGCCCTCTATGATAGAAAATAGTTGTTGATCCTGACACCATGTCCTTTAAAAACAACAATCCCCAAATCCTCATTTTGCTACAGGATGCCTGTGCTTCCCCCACCCAAACACTTTTCTTTAAATAGGTTACATTTAAAAAACATAAAACACCTAGAAAGTAACTTTTTCTTTTTGCAAGCCTGCTTCTCTTGGGAGTCCCTTTTTCTTGCTCTACACCTAAGTGGATTTAGACAAACCTTTTTTCCTGAGGCATTTCTGTACAGCCAAGGTAACCTAAGTCTCCTACCTATACTTTAATCTAGCTATCTCTATATTTGTATTAGCCTGTCTTATCGTGAGCCAGTCACAAGAAAGACGGAAACGGTTTTTTTGACTCTTTTTGTGCATGTCAATGCAAAATTGATTGGGGCTGAATGCGCCCTCTTTTGAATTCACATTCTTGCCACTGTACAGTAACAGGAGATGCATAGAGAGACTTTTTTATATTTCTGAATGTTGTACTTTTTAACTCCTTGCAAGCTTGGTAATACACTATCTAAATGTCTAAAAAAACCTGACTCTAAGTGTGATATGTTATCTCCTTGAAGTAACTGTTGCAAAGGTGATGAGCAGTGGTGGCTGGTGGCTCCAAGTCAGTGGGGCAGTGGAATCCCCTCCATGTTTTAGTCTGAACTTTGAAGGAGCTGTCCAATGTGCTCACACAGCTCCTTGAAAGTTCAGACTAAAACTGGGAGTGGATTCCACTGTCCACTGACATGGAACCACCAGCTGCCGCTGCCCCAGAGGGTGAACTACACTCTGAGCAAAGAGTGAGTAGGAGTCATGCTGGAAGATTTAAGGCACATTGGATGCTTTAACACTGAGGCCCTTTACGGTTCCTTGTACAGTACTCTCTTGCATTCTGTTGTAATTGGACTTGTCCCTGCTTAATTCTAGGGCTGCCATCAGACTGAATGAATTGATTGTATGAGTGAGTCAATTTAACTGATTAAGCAACTGAATTCACCAAGATATGCCTAAGAGTAAAGCAATACTTCTGAAGAAAGCATACTATTGCACACACCCCAATCTACAAGCAGTGCAAGACTTTCAGGGGTTCCTGCACATACCCAGGGTTTGGTTTCCTTGGAATGAAGGTCAATGGAGACTGTGGTGTCTTTATGATATATGGTTTATTTACACATGTATACAACCTGAGCATAAGATGAAGGGGTTCTCAGCATTAACATTCCAACAGATCTTACTTCCCTATTAGGCTTCTAGGAAACTCCTCAAAGCTATGGCTTGGGGTTCAGCATAGAGAACGAGGCAAGCTTCTCTGGCTCTTTCCATCTTTCAGCTTCACCTCAGACTAACTTACACAGACCACCTCCTGGACCCAGGATGGGGGGGGGGAGTAATGGGGAGATCATTCTCCTGCCAGAGTTCCTATAGCAACAGGTTTCCTCTGGACCACATCCTTTGGCATGTAGATCGGCCACTCAGTAGACCCATTAACTCACAGATTGACTTGGCCAGAACTATTAACTTATGAAAGGAACTAGTGTGACCAGTAGAGCAGGTTTCTTGCACTGTTGATCTAAGCTTTCAGATGCAGGATTAAAAGCTTGGAGGATACCCTCAGACATCATCCATACCAACACCACCCAATGCTATAACAATACTTTTTCTTGTTTTTAGACTGTATACACTCTTTTGCATCAGACCCACTTGAAAGCAAAAGGTGGGCATGGAGTGAAGGTTTCCCCAACCCTTTCCCCTAATGCTATTTGCTGAAAATTCTCCTCTTCTACCTCACTCCCCCCCCCGCCTGCTGCTTTTAGTCATATTGGAAAGATATAACTAAAAATAGGGATGAGTGAGAAATTTAGTTTAGTTCAGATTTTAATGTGAACCTACTAATTCACACTTTCTGAAACAATATGCAAACGAAAACACAGCTATGCTTTGAAATTTGCACTTCCCCAAAATTTGTGATGCAGTTCTCCAATCAAAGAATGTGTACAAAATACATATATTGGGGGAAAGTGCACATAAAATGCATATATTAGTGAGAATAAGAGAAAATGCATTATATTAGGGGAAATAGCTTGCAAAAATATGTGTAACAGGCAAAATTGCATACATACACGTATGTTAGGAGATACTAGCATAACATTTGACAGGTTTTCATGAGGACTTGAAAGAAATTCACAAACTAATGCAGAAATGTGGGGAACTCAATTTAAGATTAGAAAAAATTGGAAATGAAACTGACAGATTTGTCCATTTCTACTAAAAAGCAGCTTCAGCAAGGGTGATTTTTAGCAGGAAAATGGGTCAAAGGTAAAGGGTTGAGAAGTTCTTCTCCCCTTCCATCAGCCCTTCTACTTCAAATTACAGCCTCAGTAGGTCCGTTGTGTTCAAGGAAGCAAATCCCAAAAAGGAGTCCTGGAATTATGTGAAGCATAGTTCCACCCCAAAACTCAACCGCTTCAACAGATTAGTAGAAGGGGTGTCAAAACGGCACCTGTGGGCACAATGGTGCCCTTAAGATCTGGTGCTTGCAAAGCCTCTAAGCCCCCTCCCTCACTGGCTCCTGGGTCATGCGATGGTGAGGAGTGGTTATCTTTTTCTCCCTTGAAATGTACATGGAGCTGAAGGAGGAAGTTGGAAGAGCGATGCCCTTTCCCAATTCTTCTTTCAGCTCGATGTGCTTTTCAAGGCTCAGATTAATTTTACTGGATCTGACTTTTCCCAGCTCCCTTGGAAAAGCAACGTATGTGTGTGCATACACCTTTTGTCTCAGAGGGCAATATTGACCCAGGAAGGGAGTGAGGAGAAGAAGTGGCCTGCGAGGGTGGCACCCACCCATTAAATTCCGTACTGATGCATCACTTGTGCAATCTCCCACAGTCATATAGTGACTGTTAGGGATGGAGGGGAAATTTGGTTCAGTTTAAATGTAAAGCCAAATCTTATCAAATGCACTTTCCAAAACGATATGAGAACCAAACCGCAGCCATTCTTTGAAATTCACACTTATTTGAATTTTTCAGTGCAGTTTGCCAACTAAACCATGTTTACAAAAAAGCAAACAGTGGAAAAATGAATACGAGTGAAAACAGCATACAAAAATGCATTATATGATGAGAAATGGCTTGCAAAAATATGTACATTAGTCAAAACCGCTTACAAAAATGTGTTTGTTCGGAGAAATCTGCACTAAAATGCTGAAGAATTTTCACAAGGATTTTTTTTAAAAATCGCAAATTGTTGCAGGAGGGTGGAGAACTGAGTTTAAGACTGGAAACATGAGAAATTGAGAGAACTGAAATGTATTTATTTATTATTAAATTTCTATCCTGCCCTACCTCCCAGAAGGAGCCCAAGACAGACTTTTCCATCCCTAGTGACTGTATGTACAATAAAGGAGGCACAGGCCATCTGAACACCTGAAAATGTCAGTGATTCAAACAATCTGCCAGTGGTCAGGCAAGACTTTGGATCCCTACTCTGCAGAATGAGCAGGTAGGCCCCCAAACGCAGCAAGACTGGCTTACCAAGTTTTGAAGTAAGGGAGTAACACATTGCCATCTAAGGAGGACTCTTCATTCCCCAGTCCCCGCCAGGTAAGTTGAAAGTTTAAAACTATCCAGCTCCTGGGTCAGATGGGGAACCTGTGACCCTCCAGTTGTTGGACCGCAATTCCCATCGGTTCCAGGCAGGATGGCTACTAGGCAGGGATGATGGGAGTTACAATCCAATTTCTGGAGGATGCCACAGGTTTCGCATCCCTGATCTAACGGCTCTTCTGTAACCTCCTCTTGATTGACTTACTTATGTTCCATTTCTCAGAGCTTGGAAAAGTTACTTTTTTGAACTAAAACTCCCATCAGCCCCAGCCAGCATGGCCACTGGATTGGGCTGATGGGAGTTGTAGTTCAAAAAAGTGACTTTTCCAAGCTCTGCCATTTCTAACCCCTTTCCCCCAGAGAGTTGGTAATGGGAGAGGGAGGTAACCAAACCAACCTCACGAACCATTGAGTTGAGTTCACCTGAGCTCTGACTTGCTTTGCATGACGTTTCCCTCTCATTTGGTGGCAGACTTAATTTTGTGGATGGCATACGGACTGGATTCTTTAGGTATCCAGATTTCATCTCCTTCACGGCTCCTCTGGTCGGCCGCTCCTTCCAGGGCTGCAGTCAACTCTGGCCCAAAGATGTTGTTGGCATTGTGGTAGGGGCAGGTGAAGCGGCGGAAGGAGGAGTCGGAGGAGCTGTCGTCGTGGTTCTCTTCGTCATGTTCATCTTGCAACTTGGTCGTCTCCAGCTCCAAGCTGTCGCTCAGTTCTGAGCCTTTGAAGGCCTCCTTTAAGTCTTGCAGGAAGGCCATTTTGGGGGCAAGGAGGAGGAGGAGAAACACCAAGCCCCCCGAGATGCCACACAGAAAATAAAAACCCACCTTCTCAGGAACACCTGCAAAAAGAAAAAGTGGACAGGAAACAAACAAACACATGCATCATCCTCCCCTGTAAAGATAGAGTGCAGAGAGGGAGAGACCAAGAGGGACCAGAAAGGGCATGGCTTGGACTGGCTGAGTGGTGTTCGTTTGCTCCATCACCACCACCGTCCTCAACTACTTAAGCCTACGGCTTGGCTGGAGAAAGGGGGCGCTTCCAGACAACCATTAATTGTGGACAGTGGGTGGTGTTACATGCTAGTCCTGCTCAGAACAGACCTGTTGAAGTTCATGGACATGACTAATTTAGGTCCATTAATATAGTGGGTCTACTCTGAGTAAGACTTAGTTGAATACCACTTTCTATGTTGCTTGTGCATGCACGTTTTTCACAGCACTAGGGCTGGGAAACTTTTGGCCCTCCCGATGTTGCTGAACTACCTCTCCCATCAGCCCCAGCAAGCAGGACCAATAGTCAAGGCTGATGGGAGCTGTAGCCCTACAGAATCTGGAGGGCCCAAAGGTTTCCCACCCCTGGCCTACGCAATGCTGTCCTCGTGCCATTTGCATGCCAATCTGCCAGGTTTTACTTACTGTTATTTTTGCAGAAATGGTAAATCCGGATTAAATTGGCAAAATAAATATAGGACGGTATTTTGAGGAGGAGGATGTTGTGTGGATGCTGAGCAAAATTTGCATGCAGGAGCAGCTCTGAGTCTACAATAAACGGCCATGTGGAGATGACCAGGGAGAGAGTGAATTCAGCTTTGTCCTCCAGGTGGGGTCTACTTGAGACACAGAAGGTCTCCCAAGCACCTTTCAGGTCCAGCAGAATGTCACTGGAGCTATGTTGTTGTTTTCTTTTTAGGGCTTTCCATGCTAGTTGCTTCTTGTTCCCCCACCCCCATTATACTGCACTGGTACGTAAATTGGCAGTGGGTTCATAATTCAGCCAGCTGAGGGTCTCAACTTGTTTCGACAAGGTGCGGGGAGATAAAATCCAATACGTTTGTGGTCCTTACGGCTGTGTGAAGAACTGGCAAAATCTGTGAAAAGCTCTTTGCCCTGCCCCATGACTAGCAGGAGCCAAAGAAATTATACAGAAATCAACAACAACAACAAGAAGTGGAGCCTTCACACAGGATTTTGTTTGGGTTTGTTTTCAACTGCAGAGAATGTACAGCCATATTTTCAATGACCTCGAACCTGAAAGAGACACACCCCAATCTATGTTCCTTGCCGCATGTATTAACCATTCAGATGCCCCCCATGATCCTCAGCTCTGTCGTCTCTTCAAAGGGAAGAGAAGGACATGCCCCCCCCAGGTTCATTCAGACTTTCCTTTTGCAACTCTGCAGCTATGCCTTCAAAAAAGAAGGGGGGAGCCCACCCACAGAAAGACATCCCAAAAGGCCAAATCAAATGTGTGTGCAGTGGAAAATCTGTGATGGCATCATCTCTTTTTATTATTTTTGCTTTAAGCCAGAGGTTCCCAAACTGTGGTCTGTGGGCCTCCAGTGGTCCATGAGCTTCATTCAGGTAGTCCGTGGCATGTCCACATTAAATGTTCATATTGATTGTAATTATATTTCTATTTTTTTCTTTTATTTGTTCTATTGCATTTCCTTGTTACCATTTGAATGCAAATTGCAATACAATAAAACACAACATAAGAAACAGAAGAAGCAATGGAAATACAATTTGAAATCATGCAGCATCTAGCACAGCACATAACAATTGCTAAAACCGGCAGAAAAACCATTCAGTGGTCCACCAAGACCTTCAGTAATTTTGGTCAGTGGGGAAAAACATTTGCAAACCACTAATAGGGTAGCCATAAGTCAGAATCAACTTAACTTTTTAATTTAGCATATGCACATTTTATGCAAACCTTTCGTCCTCTTTCTTGGTGATGCTTTTACTTTTTGCAATAAGTAAGTGCCCACCCTCTTTACGGTAAAGGATGATCTAGCCCAGAGCTTGGAAAAGTTACTTTTTTGAACTACAACTCCCATCAGCCCAATCCAGTGGCCATGCTGGCTCGGGCTGATGGGAGTTGTAGTTCAAAAAAAGTAACTTTTCCAAGCTCTGATCTAGCCACACCTTTGCCACATCATGTCCTTGGTGGCCCTAATTGTCCCAGCCTGTCCCCAGCACCCCACCTCTGCACATTCAGGGAAGTCAGACATACCCCAGATGTGGGCAAAAGTTTCCAGAGAGCTAGTAAATATCATCAGATTTTCTTGGAGCCTGGAAAGCCTTGGCCCAGTATACCAGCCACCTGTAGCAAACAAGGGGATAGGATGTTCTTACTGACAAGGGTTTGGGAGACATGGCCTATCCTGGCCCTCCTAAACTAGCCTGTTGTCTCCGATGCAGCGGTGGGCCCTATCCCATTCAGCACTGTTGAAGTAAGAGTCATCTGCTGGTCTAGTTCACTCCTGTTCATAGAATGGGGAGTGGATGCCATCCCTAAATAAAAGCTGCAGCTGATGATCCAGCTTCCTCTGGGCACCCCACCGACCAATATTGCATCATAACGGAGAGAATCTTTAACTGGCTTCTAGCTGCTGCTTTTGCCACATTTATCTATTTAACAAAACTGATACATCACATGATTGTGAAAAACCATTTCCAAAAACATTAAAATTATCAATAAAAAGCAAGTAATTAAAAACATTTTTTTTGAAAAAAATTTAAAAACATCAGACTAAAAAGAGATTAAAACCCAACAGTATCTCTCTGTGTCTGGAGAGGCTTGCCTAAACAAAAATGTTTTAAGCAGGTCTCAAAAAGAGAACAGGAAAGGCATCTGCCTGATGTCACTAGGCAGGGAGTTCCAAAGTGTAGGTGCTGCCACACTAACAGAATGACTTCTTACTAGTGTGGAATGAGTATTATGGGGCACCTGTAACAGTGCCAGTTCTGCAGATCAATGCAGTCCAGTAGGCATATATGAGGATAGTTCCTCACTGCACGGTTAACACTCAGGATAGCCCCAGCAACATGAGTCACATCTGCACTATATATCTAAAACACTATGATGCCACTTTAACAATCATGGCTTCCCCCAAATAATTCTGGGAACTATAGTTTGTTATGAGTGCTGAGAGCTACAGAGCTACAATTTCCCAGGATGCTTTAACCATCAATTTCTCTTCTCAGGGAACTGAGAATTATGGCTCTGTGAAGCGACTAGAGGTCTCCTAACAATTCTCAGCACCCTTCACAAGCTACAGTTCCTTGGATTCTTTGGGGGAAGCCATGACTGTTTAAAGGGGCATCATAGGGCTTTAAATGCCATCTCATACCACTCAGGAAAAGTGTGAATGAACTTGAGGAATGAGTTTCCCCCTTAACATGAGGAAATTTGCTGGGCCCAATAGGGATCTAGAGAGTCACAAGAACACAGAGATAGGAAATGGGCCCCAATGGATAACATATCCTGTTCAAGGCAGAGCAGGGAACAACCAAGAAAGGTGGCAAGCATGGACCTGGGCAAAATGGCTTACACTGGGATTAAATATTTGGAATATGGGAAACATGGAGGCAAAGCATGATGCCTGTGTCCCTTTAGGAGTGTGAATGCCAGGGGGAGAACCCAGTAAGAATTTTCTGGGTCCTTTGGGGCCAAGTTGTTGGTAAGGAAAGTAACTTCCTGTTGTCCCATGGGATGGGCTCCCTCTGGCTTTCTCTTCTATTCACAAAACAAGCTCTGAAAGGCCTTGGTTCCTTCAGTAGGAAATCTAAGCAACAGGTGGAAGCTGCAACAAAATGTTGCAGTGTAATACCCCACCCCCACCCCGAAAAGACTGCTCTGTTGAAGGTTCCAGCCAATCATTTCTTCCAAGCAGAATGTTCCACTACCACTCATCATTTGTTTTTATTTTCCAGCTGCCACTCAACAATTCGTGGCTATATTTTGTTGTAATTATTGGGTTGTTCAGGGGGTGGTTGCTCTCTTGGTCTTTTTTTGGGGGGGAAAGATATTTTGTGCTTCTGCAAATCTTAGGATTCCCCTGATCATCCTGATACCACCCCCTTATTTCTTAGTGGCCCATTTAGGATTCACTCACCTTGGCATCCACCACCTGAATCTGCTTTTCAAAGGAGAGATTGCCTGCCTGCCTGCCTCAGGTGGAGAAAGCGGGTGGATGGAGGATTCCACCAGAGCATTTTGAATCCAGAGCTTTACCTGTGATTACGGTACAGGCAGAGTATTTACCATGTGTGTAGTCCGAGATTGAGAAGGGGTCTTCCTGGGAGTCGCGGCCCACCTCTTCCAGCAGCTGTCTTGGCACTGAAAAGGGAAGCTTGGTTGGTAGTTTTTCAGAGGGTGAGGGGTGGGGAACAGATGTTTTGCTGCTAACCTTCATAGGACCATTTTGCAGTCGCCGCTGCTTGCACCAGTGAATGCTTCGATATCAGGATGGGCGAGAAATTCGATTCAGTTCCCATTTCAAGGCCATTTCAAGCTGAAATTTTCAGTTTCCGAAACAATATGAGAACTGAAACACAAACCATCCTTCGAAATTCCCACTAACTCGGATTTTGCAATGCAGTTCGTCAACCAGACAAAAATGCATACATTAGGGGAAAGTGTGCGTAAAAGTGAATGCCTGAGTGAAAATAACCTAAGAAAATGCATTATATGATGAGAAAAGGCTTGCAAAGATGTGTGCATTAGTAAAAAATGCCTACAAAAATGTGTTTATTCGGATAAATTTGCACTAAAATGTTGGTCAATTTTCATTAGGGTTTGTTTTTTTTAAAAAAATCACAAATTGCTGCAAAAATGTGGAGAACATTTATAGGCCCCTTCCAACTCTACTATTCAATGATTCTACAAACTGAGTTTAAGATTGGGGGGAAAAGGAACTCAAGAGAACGGAAACTGACAGATCTTTCCATCCCTGACTGGGGTCCAGTAACAGATAATAGTGTGTGTGTGTGTGTGTGTGTGTGTGTGCATGAAACAGACACTCACACCACTGAGAATTTAATAATGCTTTTAAAAAGCATTAACATAACATAACATGGCAGCAGCCAGTGAGACAGACACAATCCCTGTCTGTACTATACTTATATAGAGCAATAGCACGCCACTTTAAACAGACATGGCTTCCCCCTAAGAATGCTGAGAGTTGTTAGAAGACTCCCACACACATACACACAGAGCAACAATTCTCAGAGTGGTGTGACAGTCACACCCTCTTCCCAGAGATCACTGGAAACTGTAGCCCTGTGAGGGGAAGAGGGGTCTCCTAACAAGCAACAAACAAATCAGGATGAAAGCTCAATAAGCAGGTCATCTGGCAACAACCTTAATAGGGAAGCAGAGGATGAAACTATCAGTGGCTGGCTACTAGTCATGATGGCTATATACTACACGCAGGATCAGAGGTGGAGTGTTTCTGAATTCCAGACACTGGGGAATAGGAGTGGGACAGGACCATGGCAGGGAGCCCAGCAGTAGGTGGAACCAGATCTAATGACAGACACCGCACCAATGACAGGATGAGCCAACTCCTTCCAGTTTTGCCCCCATCCTTCTCCCTGCTGAGTTCTACGAGGGCAACACTGAGACTGAGGAGGAGGAAGCTGACAGCCAGGGCCAGCCTTCTAGGTTGATCCTAAGTGTGAAGGCAGGTAGGTGGGGCTGGCTGAGGGCAGACAGAGGTTAGTAGCAGTTTGACCATTCTCCTGCCCTTCCAATGCATATAAGCTGCCAGTTTCCAAATCAAGCACAAATCCAATTCTGTCACTTACCACAAGTGTAGGAGACTCTCAGCTGTTTCTTCACCCTGGGGAAGCAGGGGTCGCCAAAGGTAGCTTTATCAGCAACAATGGTGCAGTTCTCCTTCTTGTGACACCTCTGGGAGACTCTCCTCAAGGCGTCAGGAGCCACACACTCTAAAGCACATGCGCAGCACAGTCAGTTCCAGCTGAGTGGGGGAAGTGCCACAATGGGGAAAAGTGAACCCGGACCTCAGTTCAATCCTGAACTTGCTCAGGGATGGGAAACAGCATCTAGCCAGGGGGGGGGGGCGGATCCTGCTGCAGACCCCCCAGGGAGCCATTTTAACATGTAGGTGGGGCCTCCCACTTGTCAGTCACCTGACATCACAATGACATTAGGTGGCGTCCCCACAAAAACATTGTGTGGGCGTGGCTGAAGCCACATCTACAGAGGGGGATCCTTTGCATCACCACCTTCAATTCAGTTTAAAGAGACACCTGTCCCACACCTGTCAGGTGTAGGCAGTGGAAATTGGTGGCTCCAATGTCAGAGGGGCCATGAATCCGGTTCAGGTTTTAGTCTGAACTGAAAGCACCTTGGACAGCTCCTTGAAAGTTTGGACAAAAATCCAGAGTGAATTCACTGGCATTGGAGCCACCAGTTTCCACTGGGTGCAGGGCAGATAGCCTGGCTTGGCTGAAACAAGCTTATGGACCAAATGGGGAGGTCTGCCCGGCCTAATTTGCCCCACAGGCTGAAGGTTCCACATGGCTCATCTTTGGTAGCAAGTCTGATGCACCTGCTCAAGACCATGTCAGTCCCCGAGTGATCCAAACAGTATGAAAAACAAGCAGTGGTGGTTGAATGAGAGACTGGGCGTTGGAAGGAAAGCCTAAAATGCCTAAAATTGGATCTCCCTCCCATTAGGTATTAAACAGGTGCTGTCTCTGTTGTCTTTTTGGCACTTACTGAAGTTCTTCCTTTTCCCACAAGACTTTTAAGTAGACATCTTTATCCCAGTCTGTATCTTTATAGGATTTGTATTATTGGTAGTAGTAGTAGCTGTAGTAATAGTCCACCCTTCCTCCCAAAAGACGCCCAGGGCAGTAAACAACAAGTGATACAAACACTACAAACACCTTAAAAGCAAAACATCTTAAAAATAATTCCAATTGCCGCCCTGGGCTCCTTCTCGGAGGAAGGGTGGGATAAAAATTAATTAATTAATTAAATAAATAAATACAGATGCAGACAGGGTTAAAGGTATCCTTTTACATATGCAGTTGTTTTTGTTTGTATATGTAGAATTGTTTTCAATTGTTTTAATTGTTGGTGTTTTTTACTGTGATATCACTTTGATATATTTTATGGGAAGCAATTCATAAATGCAATCAGACCAATCAATAAAATTTCTCTGCTCTGCTTAATCCCATAGAGACTACTCAAGTTCCAGAAATTCTTAAGTTTCTCCTGGGAAATTCCGAGCCTCTTACATTTCCTTACATATCTTTGTTGGAACTTGTCCCATTCAGATTCTCGTTTGATTCTCATCCTGTCCCATTCAAAGATTCACACTTGAATGTGAATGAATTTGATTCTGGTCCTGTTCCATTCAGATTCACATTTGATTCACAGATTCACCTACATTTCCCTACATACCTATGTCAGGTCCTGTCCCATTCACAGATTCACACTCTGGCTTCCCCCGCAAAGGCCTCCCATAAACCGCAGAGTAAATGGCTAAGAGGGACTTGTTCCGGCACTGGAGTTTCAGTTTGTCATTTTCACACACAGTCTTGAGTCGGTGATTGGCTGGAAAATAAGGATGGACAAGTCTGTCAATTTTGGTTTCTCTCAGTTTCTCAGTTTTCCAGTTTTCAGTTCCCCACATTTTCATAACAGTTGGCAATTAGAAAAAAGTTCTTATGAAAATTCATCAGCATTTTAGTCAAATTTCTCCTAATATACCCATCTTTGCATGCAATTTTCCCTGTTACAGGCGGGCCCTGCTTATACGGCAGGTTTTGTTCCGGACTGCTGTCGAAAAGCAGAACCCATAGACAATAATGGTGCGTGTCGTGCGAAAATGATGTGAAAATGGCACACGATGAGAAAAACCGCCATAAAAGCGGAACAAACGCCTTAAAGCGGGGACTTTCTGCATTTGCACAACGCCGCATTAGCAGAACGTTGAAAAGCAAAGCACCGTAAAGCGGGGCCCGCCTGCATAATGCACTTTAATGTTGTTTTCGCTGATATATGCAGTGGGGACTGGTGAGGTGTAAAGGAGGGAGCCCAACAGTAGGTGGAGCCAAAGCCAATGACTGTTGTAGCTAGAACCAATGACAGGCAGAGTAAGCTAATTCTAGTCTAATCCTCTTCTTTCACTGAGACTAAGAAGGAGGAAGCTGACAACCAGCAGTAGAACATGGATTGGGTGTAAGTGAGAAGGCAGGCAGGTGGGGGTTGGCTGAAGTTGGTGGGGCAGCACCCTGTTTGCCCTAATGGGCCAGCCTCCACTGAATATATGCACTTTATGCATGTTTTACCACCATATATGCATTTCCACCCACACATTACTTGACTGGAAGACTGCACTGCAGAATTCGGAAAAGTGCTGATTTTGAAGGATGGCCTATGTTGCAGAGGTTTGCCTTTACATGTGAACTCAAACAAATGAGCATGATCAGCCTCTGGCATCAATGAACCCTGGCTTTGTTAATGCCTTGTTGAACTCTCTCACCTGGTCTGCATTTGTAGGACACCACCAAGTACTTGTGTGTCCCTGGGCATGGATCAGGGCCAAACACGTGGCTATGGACAGAGAAATGACACCATCTCTGGTCTTGACACTCATCCATCATTTTCTGTAAGAGAAGAAAAGGTTTTTAAGATCATCACTTCTGCCTAGATCAGGCTTTGCCATCCTGTGCCCTCCAAATGCTTTAGACCACAACTCCCATCAGCCCCAGCCAGCACATGCTAATGGGAGTTGTAGTCCAAAACATCTGGAGGACACAGGTTGGCAAAGGCTGGCCTAGAAGCATAACTAGATGTGTCTTTGAACTAGGGATGGAATGATCTGTCCGTTTTAGTTCTCTGTTTCTAATTTTTTTAACCTTAAATTCAGTTCTCCACATTTCTGCAGTAATCTGTGTTTTTTTTAATTTAAAAATCCTCATGAAAATTCATCAGCATTTTAGTGCAAATTTCTCAAAAAAATACATGCTTATATACCGTTTTGACTAATGTACCCTTTTTTGCAAGCAATTTATCCTAATATAATGCTTGTTTGTATGTTATTTTCACTAATATAGATATATTTTTATAACATTTCTCTTTAATATATGCATTTTTATAAACACTGGTTGGTTGGAGAACTTCATTGCGCATTCGGAAAAGTGCAAATTTTGAAGGATGTGGCTGTGTTTTGGGTCTCATATTGTTTTGGAAAATGTGAATTTGGTAGATTGGTCTGCAAAGGCAAACTGAATCAAATTTCTTGTCCATCCCCACTTTGAACCAGGACTTGCAGGGTTATCACAGTGCCTAAAATGCCATGGAGGAGATCTTCATGGCCAAAGTAGATATTATGAAGGAGACCTGTCTAATTAGGAACTCCAAATGGTTTGTTTACAGATTACAGCAATGCATGGCTGCTTTGAAGATTAAAGAAGCGGCCTTCTCTGAGATAGAATATTAACTATAACTGCTTTTAATTTTTAATTAATTTATTTTTTAGGGAAGGGTGAGTGTGGGAGAAACAAGTATACCAGCTACTGTGGACCTGGGGTGATTCATGGCCAAACAGAAAATATTGCATTAGGTTGTGTGAAAGGCAGAAATGAAAAATGTCATGTCAGAATAAAGAAAAAAACTCCCTAAAAAAGAAACTATCACTTTTTTTATATTGTCCCTAACAATAAATAAGGTTGTGCTGTACCACAAGTTCTATAATTCCTGTACAAAATAAACGCCTCCTTTCTATAAATGCATTGCCTCTTCCTCTCCTGTCTTCTACTCTGATTATGCCAGTTAATTCCATCATGCCAAGGATGGACCTGTGGTAGTGTAGACGTTGTTAGGCTTCATCTCCCATCATCTCTCATCACTGATCATGCTGGCAGGGGCTGATGGGAATCCAACAACATCTGCACGACCACAGGTCTCTTAACCCTGATGTATATCATACCTCATACTGTTAAGAGCCGATCATACCAGGTAGAAAGATTACAGTTCTTTGTTTGTTGATCTGCTGTCTATCCGTTGATCTGTATTTTTTTAAAAATACAAATAGCATCTGGCTTTTGTGTGTGTGGGCGGAGAGCTGATGATTATTAGGATTGCAACAGATGGAGAGAGGGAGTTTAACCATTTGTCCCCTTCTCATCCAAGAAAAGCTGCACCATTGGCACAAATGGAGGATTCTTTCCCAATACAAATAATGACTTCAGAGGATGGGATTTCCTCAGGACAGAAGCAAGGGAGGATAGGGTTAAACCTCCTCTCCCTGCATGATGCATCCTGATAATGATCAGACCTCATCCTCTCAGATGTTATTTGCAATGTAAATTAAATGCAAAGTTGCTTTCAATGTCATATTTGATTGGCCCTTAGACGTGGAAAAAGGCATGGGACAGGAGAGTTACACATCCTCTCGCAGAGTGCCATTTCCCAGCCTTTAAAGCATCCGCATGGGGGATCCTAATATACTGATAAAAGTCCCACCACAGCAGCCATGTGCAAGTCTTCAACTAAGCACTAGATGGAGTGATGTGCTTTTTGAAGGCCATCCAGCTGCTCATTATATCTCCCCTCTCATAACTCTAGAACCTGTGGACATCCAATGAAGCTGAATGTTGGAGGATTCAGGGCAGACAAAAGGAAGTTCTTCTTCATGTAGCGAATAGTTAAACTATGGAATTTGCTCCCACAAGAGGCAGTGATGGCCACCAACTTGGATGGCTTTAAAAGAGGATTAGACAAATTCATGGAGCATAAGGCTACTAGATATGATGGCTGTGCAGCTCAGAGACAGTATGCCTCCGAACACCAGTTGCTGGTAGCTGCAGGAGGGGACAGTGCTTTTACACTTAGGTCCTGCTTGCAGGCTTCCCAAAGGCAACTGGTTGGCCACTGTGAGAACAGGATGTTGTACTAGATGGGCCATTGGGCTGATCCAGCAGGGCTCTGCACAACTCATGGTCCACCAGTCCAAATAGCCAGTGGTGCTATCAGGGCAGGATTTGGGGGCAGAAATCCAGAGGTCTCATCAGAGCAAATTCTGGCATAGCACATTTTGAAGTAAGTGAAATAATACACATTATCACCTGGAGAGTCCCCTTCCCTGTAAGACCATTACTGTGAACGTCTCTGCAACCTACCTACAAACCCCTCCCTAGGAATCTCTTCTAGCCAATCGTAAGAACATAATAAGAACCCTTCTGGATCAGGCCAAAGGCGCATCTAGTCTGGCATCTTGTTCTCCCAGTGGCCATCTGGATGCCTATGGGAAGCCTGAAAGCAGGACATGAGCACAACCGCCCTCTCCCCACTTGTGATTTCCAGCAACTGGAATTCAGAGGTCTCCAGACTCTCACACTGAAGGTAGTACATAGCCAGCACAGTTAGTAGCCATCCGTAGCCTTATCCTCTTGTCCCGTGTACTGAAATACTTCATCCCATCCTCTACATTTTTGGTGTTTTCTCACGCATTCCAGCAACTGCTGTAACATCCACATTACTGCTGCTACTTGGGGCCATTTCACGGGAAAACCCCACTGAGAACTCACTTTTGTGTTCTGCGACAATTTATTTATTTATTAATTAAACTTGTATACCGCCCCATAGCCGAAGCTCTCTGAGCAGTTTACAATAACTAAAAACAAATACAATTTAAAATACATCTTTTAAAAAACAATTTAAAACACAATTTAAAAATTTAAAACAAATATAGAACACATGGACTGAATGAGGGCTAATAAACTGAGGCTCAATCCAGACAAGACTGAGATGCTGCTAGTGGGTGGTTCTTCTGACCGGATGGTGGGTGTTCAATCTGTCCTGGATGGGGTTGCACTCCCCCTGAAGGAGCAGGTTCGTAGCTTGGGGGTTCTCCTAGAACCGTCTCTGTCACTTGAGGCTCAGGTAGCCTCGGTGGCACGGAGTGCCTTCTACCAACTTCGGTTGGTGGCCCAACTATGTCCCTATCTGGACAGGGATAACCTGGCTTCAGTTGTCCATGCTCTGGTAACCTCCAAATTAGATTACTGCAATGCATTCTACGTGGGGCAGCCTTTGAAGATGGTTCAGAAACTTCAGCTTCTGCAAAATGCAGCGGCCAGATTGGTAACATGGACCAGACAGTCCGAACATATAAAACCGATTCTGGCCCGCTTGCATTGGCTGCCTGTATGTTTCCGAGCTCAATTCAAGGTGCTGGTTTTGACCTATAAAGCTTTACACGGCTTGGGACCACAATACCTGATGGAACACCTCTCCCAATACGAACCCACCCGTACACTACGGTCAAGATCAAAGGCCCTCCTCCGGGTGCCTACTCCAAGGGAAGCTCGGAGGGTGGCAACAAGGGAGACGGCCTTCTCAGTGGTGGCCCCCAAATTATGGAATGATCACCTTGACAAGGTGCGCCTGGCGCCAACACTTATCTTTTTGGTGCCAGGTCAAGACTTTCCTCTTCTCCCAGGCATTTTAGCATGTGTTTTAAATTGTTTTTATATTGTTTTAAATTTTAAAATTGTGTTTTAAATTGTTTTTAAAATATGTGTTTTAAATTGTATATATGTTGTAATGTTTTTGATTGCTGTAAACTGCCCAGAGAGCTTCGGCTATGGGGCGGTATACAAGTGCAATAAATAAATAAATAAATAAATAAATAAGAAGAGTACAGTGCAATCTGTGCGCTACTATCGCACGTGATCTCGTGGGCGTGCAATGATGGGAAGACACAATGAGCTATGCAAAGAAGGGATTTTCTGGCAATAACAACATGAGTCAGATCCTGATGGCAGGTTCAGAATTATTGGCTAACAGTCTAACAAGTCTAGGAGTCCCCCCACCCTCACAATTTGCAATTGTGCAAATGAGGAGTTGCCTGACCCAGGTGGTCTTAACTTTAACCTTGGATGAACACGGCTATTTCTATCCTTTGGCACCTCCTTGCAAACTAGGCTGGCTGGTTTGTTTACTGAGCAAACAGTGCTAGTTTTCCTTCGATGGATCTTCTTGTGCCCTCTGCAATCAGTATGCTGTAAATAAGTGGAAGAATCCTTCAATTTCACTTTCCACATCAGTTTGCTTTAAAAAAATGTCCTCACAAATATTCATCAGTATTTTAAGGGATATTTCTCTTTATATTCACATTTTTGTGTGAAATTTGGCCCAATATACACATTTTTGCTATCAATTTCCCTTAATATAACACATGTAGGATGTTACTTTTAGTAAAACATGCATTTTTATGACCATTTGCGCATTTAGTCCAAGATCTAGCCTCTGATTGCCTCTGAAAGCTCTTCAAGGTCTCCCACAAAGGTGTTTCCTGATCACTTTGCCTGGAGATACTAGGGATTTCACCTGGGTCCCTTCTGTAGGGAAAGCCTTTCACTATGCCTCTGTCCACCAGTGGCTGGGAATCATAAGCGGGGAGAGTGCCATTGCACTCAGATTCTGCTTGTGGGCTTATCATAGACATGGTTGGTAGAGGCTGAGTTATGCCATAACTACTTAGAAGTGGCTCAGGGCCAGCCTAAGATGGAGACAGTGGCCACATGGCTCCACCCCAAGTCAAGGGCCATAGCACCCACAGCACCCAAAGCTGCTAATGGCATTCTGACTCCTGAGACAGGAAATCTCACAAGCACCTCTCCCCCACTCCCTGACAGTAAAAACTACAGGAATAATAATAAATGAAGCGGCTATCAATTTGCTACCTTTACATAAAAAGCAAAGGTGGTCAAACTCGCCCATTAGGGGGGAAAAAACCCTCCAGTGTCCAACTGAAAAGTCACAAAAAAGTTTTTACGTTCTCCATAGCTCTTCATCAGGCAAGATATTATGCAAGGGGGAGGGGATAGGATGAGGAACTAAAATAGGTGAGGAACCTTTTTGGCCCAGTGGGCCAGATCTTTAACCCTGACACCTTGCAGGCTAACTTCGACAAGACCTTCACCTGTCAATCATCTGATGTCATCATGATGTCACATGACAGATAGCCAAGCAGTTCGGCCTACCTGTCAAAGTTGTCCTATGGGGGCTAGGCAGCATCCAGCAGGATTGAACTCTTCATTCATCAACTGAAGAGCAGGGGGTTCAATCCTGCTCTTTTCAGGGGTCACATTTCCCATAAAGCAGCCCCCAATAGGATTGAATCCTGCCCATCATTCAGTGATGTTAGCTGATTGACAGGCAGGTGCAGTTTGGTGAAAGTGGCCCCATGGGCCAAACTGGACCTCCTGGTGGGCCAAGACTGGCCCGTGGGCCTAAGGTTCCTCACCCCTGAATTAAAAAGTAGAAAAATTAGGTTGGATGTTGTAACCATGAGGTCAGTTTTTAGAATCAGTTCCAAGATGCCCTATTGTTAAGCTATTATTATTATTATTATTATTATTATTATGCTTACTACAACATTTTTCTCTCAAAGTAACTTTCATTTTTTAAAGCATACAATACCAAATTTAAAATATAGCAAAAGATAAAAGAACATTATTAACTAAAAGAGTTCATCCTGTAATAACATAAAATAACCTATCCCACAATAAAAAGGACACATTCTGCAGCTCCTTGATTTAAAAAAAACCTTTGCACGTTTCCATTTTTTAAAATGGCATATGATTTCCTAGCTGCTCTGGCAAGCAATGCCCCAGTTCTCTATTAATAATTCTATCAACGGTATCTTGTGGTGTTTTATCTGAATTGTAGGGCCTCTTACCTGGCGGGCTGTGGCAGACACACAATTCATGTTTTCCAATGAGAGGTCTTGTGTGGTTGGGCAGAGGTTTTGACTGGGCACCCGACGTCCATAGAATGCAGAAAGGACACTGATGGACGTCTTGTGGGGGCAAATAATTGTCATCTGCTCCCCATCACAGGCATGGGCAGTGTGGTTTTTCAAAATCTTCTGTAAGTAGCCTGGAAAAAGCAAAGAAAAGGGGGTTTGGGAGTCTCTGTGAAGACAATAATATTAAATACAGATTTGCCAATCGCCTATCAGTTACACATCTACAATGAGATGTTCACTAATATGCAAAAGACCTTGCTGTTTAAGAACATACCTATACCCAACATATATTTCTATCAAACTTTAAAAAGCAGGGAAATTGGACAGCTATAGTGAATGCACCAGCGGAGCAGGAGACCTGACCTTCTGTCTGAGATATTGTACTGCCCTACATATTTGTCAAACTGCAAACACCATTTGGCTTGGTCTTTCATAGTCCAATGCACTTCCTATGTAGTTTGGAAGAATTTGGTAACATATGCCTCTGAGCATTTGGTAGCATATGCCTCTGAGTGGGCAGGGCAGGAGGAAGAAGGAAGAGGGGAGAGGAGGAAGAAGGGAAGAGGAAGGGAGAGGAAAGGGAAAGGAGGGAAAAGGAGGTCTGGTTATTGGCATGCTTATTGAGTTCAATGAGATTTACTCCTGTGCAATCATGCTTAGGATAGGTAAAACTGACCATGGAGGAGGAGGACAGGGAGGGGAAAGGAGAGGGAAAGAGGAAGGAAGGGGAGAGGGGAGCGGAAGGAGGGAAAGGGGAAGGAGGGGATTGGAAGGGGGCAAAGAAGGGGAAGGGAAGGGGCAAAAGGGAGGTGATGGGAGAGAGGAGGAAGGGAGGGCAGGTTTGATCATTTGTATGCTTTTTGAGTTCAGTAGGGTTTACTCCTGTGCAATCCTGCTTAGGCTATGTGAAACTGACCTGGGGGAGGGATAGGGAGGAGAAGAGGAGGGCAGGAAAGGGAGGGAGAGGGAGGAAGGGGGAGGGAGAGGGAGGAATGGGGAGGGAAGGAGATTGGGTGGGTGGGCACTGGGCAGAGGGGAAGCCCCTTTCCTTTCCAAAAGGAAACCTTTGTGAACAGTATCATTGTTTTTCAGGGTTTCCCCCACCTTTTTGTTCTACAGCAGGCACATGTAGTCTCCCACCCAAATTTAAACCAAAGCTGACCCAGGCCACATCCACACCAGACATTTATTTCACTTTAGACAGTCATGGCTTCTTCCAAAGAATCCTGGGAAGTGTAGTTAGTGAAGGGTGCTGAGAGTTGCTAGGAGAGGTCCTGTTCCCCTCACAGAGCTTCAATCAGAGCAGCTGACTATTAAACCACTCTGGCCACTGGAGCTCTGTCAGGGAAACAGGAGTCTCCTCTCAGCACCCTTCACAAATTACACTTCTCAGGATTCTCTGGGGGAAACCATGACTGTCTAAAGTGAAATAAATGTCTGGCATGGGTGTGGCCCCTTGATTAGGCAAGCTAAGCAGCTGTGAGTCTGGCTTTTAGAACACTGACAATTGGTTCTTACTGAGCATGCCTGGGCTTATCATTGGCTCCAATGCTAAATTTCTTAAATTAATTAAAAATCAGCTAGGCATTTTTTTAACTTTTAAACTGCAGAAGGTGAAGGTCAGTAACAGGATTACAGGTACTCTGTGAACATGGCTGATTTTTAATTAATTTCAACAAATTATGAGAACTCTGACAGAAAAAAGTCCAATGGGGTCTGTTTCTCTCTCTCTCTCTCTCTCTCTCTCTGTCTTTATACTTTGAATTCTCGATTCTTTGTGACTGTAGTTCTCCAATCAAACAAATTTTGTAAAAATGTATATATTAGAGGAAAGTGTGTATAAAAATAGTAGTGAATGTAACATATAAAATGCATTATCTTCTGAGAAATTGCTTGCAAAAATGTGTACATTAGTGAAAATTGCCAACAAAAATGTGTTTATTTAGAGAAATTCCCACTAACATGCTGAAGAAATGTCATGAGGATATTTTAATTAAAAAAAAAAAAGCAAATTGCTGCTGAAACTTGGAGAACTGAATTTAAGATTGGAAAAATTAGAAACTGAGAGAACAGTGTTGGCAGATCCTTCCATCCCTCATGTCCATCAATCTTCACACTGCTGCCCTTCCTGAAATCTTTTTGTTTCTCCAGAGCCTCTGGTGCCATCATCAAAAATGTGATGGATTCTGGTTCTTTTTAGTTTTCCAAAACTCTTCATCAGGCAAGATGCTTCACAAGGTGTGGGGAAGGCAGCGGGTTGGACAAGGAATTAAAATGGGTAGGGAACTCTCTTGGCCCAGTGGGAGCAAACTATCTCAGAAGGTGGTGGGGTCTGCTTTGGGAGAAGTTAATAGCCAACAGAGGCTGTGCAGTCAGTTATCAGGGGAGCCGTAGTAGTAGATTTCCTGCATCGACAAGGAGGAGGCTGGACTAGATGTCCTTTGAGATCCCCTGCAACTTTATGATTCAATAAGCCATTGATCAAAAAGAAAAGAAAAGAAAAAGTCTCTTCGGTCCCCATTCTCACCTTCCCCTTGCTTTGCTCCCGCATCTATCTCTCTGAATGGAAAGACAGAGATCTTGGGTGTATAATTAGTGGAAGTCGCCTTCCTTCCACAGCCTCCGCCTGTTAGGAGACAGCAGCTACAACAGGTTGGATGCTGAAGAAGAACCTCCCTCATCCCAAGTTTAGCTCATCTCACAAACTCACCTGAAAACTCAGGAGCTGCCTTCAGCAAAGCTGAAGAACAGAAGAAGGCCAGTACTGCTCCAAACACCCGGAGCCAACTCATCCGCCGAAATCCAGGCATCGCATCGTACACACAGTCCTGGTTTTCCTGTCGTTGCCTGCCCCAGTGCCACTCTAACCCCAGACGCATTGGTATCTCTCACTTGTTTCTGCTGCTGGAGCTCACATGCTCCTATTGTCCATTAACAATGAGCTGGTTCTTAGCATTGCCGGCAGCGTGTGTGTGCGCGCGTGCATTTTCCTAGTTAACCAAAAGAGGCCCAGTAAGTCCAATCAGTGTTGACCTTAGACTTCATCATGCCTCAAATGAAAGATCCAAATGACTCCCATCCAAACAGTTCAGTGTACATTTTAGGAGGTCCTGGGCAAACCTCTGGAAGGGCCAAGGTCTTGCCTGCTCTCTCCCTCAGTGCCATACTTTCCACCCCTCTCTACCACCCCAGTTTCTCTCCCCTTGTTGCCATGGTTTCTTCCTCTCCTCCACCCCTGAAGTGCCTGCCTGCTTGGTGTCCACACTCTCCTCTGGGGCTGTGATCACCGGCCGGGCCCATTGCCAATTTGAAAACTGAGTTGAGAGGAACTTCAAAATGGCAGCTGTCATGAACCACAGTTCCCTTACCGCTTCCTCTCAGCCCCATTTTCAAAATGGCTGCCATCCGCCTTGGCTGCACTAGGGGTGGGCAAATCTGTTCGTTTTGGTTTCTCTGAGTTTATTTTTCACATCAGTTCTGCACATTTCCAGATCAGTTTTTGTTTTATTTTTAAAAAGTCCTTATGAAAATTCATCAGCATTTCAGTGTCTTTTCTTGTAATATACACGTTTGTATGCAATTTTGCATAATGTACATATTATTGCAAGCCATCTCCCCTAATATAATGCATTTTGTATGTTATTTTATCTAATATATGAATTTTATGCACACTTTTCCCTAGTGTACACATTTTTGTACACATTATTTCGCTGGAGAACATCATCACAAAATTCACAGTTCTGCAGTTTTTAAAGATAACTATGTTTTGGTTCATGTATTGTTTCAGGAAGTGCAAATCACATCCATTCACATTAAAATGCAGACCAAACTGAATTCACCCCCCATCCCAAAGCCAGCTGCTGCTGACATCTTTGCAAAGCACCACTTAGAGTCGTGTGGATGGATTTTTAAAGTGCATTTTTTCCCTTTTGTGTTTTAAAATCTAAGCAACAATTTTGCCAAGTGGCCGAGACGGTTCAGTCCAGGCTGGGGCTGGAAGCAGAGAGCCAGGCTGTGTCTCTCCCCATCCCCCCAAAGGGGGCTATGGGGCTCTTGGACTTGAACCCCAAAGTCTGCACTGGCTGGGGCGGATGGGAGTCATATCCCAAAACATCAGGAGGGCACCAGGTTAGGGAAGGCTGGGTTAAACTCTCAGCAACACATAAATAAGTTGGGTTGAATGCCACCACAGCCAAAGAGATTGTCTCATCCACAACTGCCCACAGAAGATGTTGGTTTTGAAATCTGAGGTCAGCAAGGACAAAAAGACCAGACACAGAGGGACACCAGTGGAGGTCTTGAAACTGAACGGTGAAAGGCGGCTATTTATGGCTGAACGCAACATAGTGGACAAACATCAGCTGGGCTCTTCTCATGGCTTGCTCTAAAGAAAGGCAGCACAATTTCATCCGGCTTCTTTGCTTTGTTAAATTGTTTAGGGAGGAAAACATTCAGCCTCTAAAATCAGGGGAAAGATTTGGCTGTAGTTAGGAGTAGTTGTGTGTTGCTGTTATTGGATGAAGAATAAAAAATGTTTAGTCACGGGACCTGCAAGAAAATACTGCACTGGAGTAGGAGTGGAAGGATCTGTCAATTGCAGCTCTCCCTGATTCTCATTTTTTTCCAGTCAGAAATTCTGTTCTCACATTTCTACAGCCATCTGCAATTTTTAAAGTAAAAAATCCTCATGAAAATTCTTCAGCATTTCAGAGCAAATTTACCCTAATAAATATATTTTTGCATGCAGTTTTGACTAATGTATACACTTTTTGCAAGCAATTTCTCCTGATATAATACAGTTTTGTATGTTATTTTATCTAATGTATTCACATTGTTCATTCACACTTTCCCCTAATCTATGCGTTTTTGTAAGCATTGTTCGGTTGGGGAACTGCATCGCAAAATTTGTGTAAGTGAAAATTGTGAAGGATGACTGTGTTTTGCTTCTGATATTGTTTCAGAAGGTGCAAATTTGAGAGATTTGACTCTAAATGCAAACTGAATCAACCCCCCCCCCAGCCCTATTGTGGAAAGATCCATTTCAGGGTTCTAGCCAGCCACTTATTTACTTTTCAGGATATTCCATTGCGTTCTCCTCTTCCCCCCTCATTTTCTACTACTTGCGCGCCCAACACTCAACATTCTGTGGACACTGAGCATGCTCAGTCTTCATTGGGCTGTTTGGTGGGGGTGGTGGGGGTTGCGCCTGAGGTATTTTCAATAAAGGGTCATGATTATTCCTACAAACGTGGAAGTTCTCTGGAGCATGCTGATACCTCCTTCTTGCTGGTGTTTCAGCGACTGTTTTGGCATTCACACTATTGGCATTCACTAGCTGAGTTCTGTATTAATATCTACAAGTGGGACCTTCAACAAAATGTTGCAAAGTGCAGGTATCTTGTTCAGATTTCCAGACAAACGAGCGAGCCCATTCTCACACACCCCCAGTTTTCTGTTCTTCACTCCACAGACTGTCAGCATGTAAGCAACAGGCATGGACCACAGTATCCTCAGACACCCCCCCAGTTGCCTGCCAAGGTCCCCCACCCCTCAAAAAATGTTATTTTTTTTAATTGATAGGGGTTGCCTTTTTGTTGTTTGGTTTGGGAGGTTGCTTCCTTTGGAGGTGTGGCTGCCTTTTTGTGTGTGCGTTATTTGTTTGATGAAAGGGTATTTGTTCCCCTGTATGATTTTTGGGGGGGGGGGTCTGAGCATTGACAGTTTTTCTTCTCTGAAGAGCATATTTCGTGGGGACCATGGCAGTTTCTTAGGCTGTGTACATAACATACATTTAAAGCATATTTATAGCTTCTGCCAAAGAATCTTGGGAATTGTAGTTTGCTTTTCACAGAGTTACTATGCCCAACACCCTTAACAGTTCCCAGGATTCTTTGGGGAGGTCACACACTTTAAATGTATGGGGTGAATGCAGTTGTAGATTTCCAAATGCACTCCAGGGGCCCCTAAGGTCAAGGATCCCTGGTGCATTGGACGTATTTGAGAGGACAAGGCATTCCCCATCCACCCCCCAGTCTAGGACAGAGATATTATATAAGTGGCCTCTCAAGCCACTGAGGTACGGGACACTGCCCAGCTTGTTTCCTGTGATAGAAACTCTGGCGGCTGTGGCGTTTCATGCAGAGAAGCTATTCTGGGATGTTTCTCAGAGAGTCAGGGCAACATCTGCCCTCCCGATACACCAGCGGAGAAGGTGGCATGCTGCTTTCTGATAGTCCAACTTCGCTGACTCACAGCTGGGAGGCCTCTGTGGAAATTCCCACACGCAGACACACACATGGAGCAGGTCACTCTGCACACCTCTGAGCTTCTGGCTTAGAAATCTGGTAGAAGGAAGGAAGGAAAGTGACGGGTCGACTCGTAGCCAAGTGACGTCCTGGAACGGGACTCATCAACACTGCTGCCCAGGAAAACAACATTGTCCCATCAGAACTCCCACCTTGTGGAGGTTGGTTGAGAGAGACAAGAGCCATTCAGCAGGAGCGTCTGGTGGGCAAAAGAAGAAAAGATGGCAAGTCGACTCCGCAACCCCTTGAAGGAACCGGAGATCGAGCTCTTTGTCAAGGTGAGAGTCATGCGAATGCAGCAGCACCGTCAGAGCGAGATGTTGAGGGAGACTGAGTTTAGACATGAGACCTGCAACAAAACTCCTAGGCTGTGTACACACCATGCGTTTAAAGCACATTTTTTGTCCTCCACAGAATCCTGGGAACTGTCGCTTACCCTCTCAGAGAATGACAATTCCCAGCACCTTTAACAAACTACAGTTCCCTTTTGCGGGCATGTGCTTTAAATGCGTGGTAGGTACGCCGTCCTAGGGCCTTTTTTGCAGGTCTCCTGCCCCCTTTCCATCCTTCCCAGAATGAGCAGGAGGGTCCCCAACACAGCAACAGCAGGGTTGGCTTACCCCATGTTGAAGTAAGTGAAACAATCCACATTACCATCTAAACAGCCTTCTCCCAGATCACTGCATCTGGAGTTTAAAATGATCTTTACTGTACCACTGCACTAATGTGCTGTGGTTCTTGTTCGCACACTCTTGTACGCTTATAATGAGCTCTCTGGGCCACCAAAGCTTTGATTCCGTGCTTGGGTGTGGCCAGTCAACAGAACCAAAAGTTTGGCCTCTCTTGGGTTTGTGCAACACCGAAGCTGCAGACGGAGAGACTGATGTGTATCCATGTGCTTTGAGTGGGCGGGCACATAGAGGAGACTGGGGCTGTCCATACATTTAAAGGACATTAAAAGCACATTTCCACCCCTAAAGTTTCCTGGGAATGGAAGTTTGTTAGAGTCCCCAGGATTCTTTGGAGGAGTGGATGCACTTTCAATGTGCTTGAAATGCATGGTGATTCACAATATGGGTTCTACAGCATTTGCTTTGTTTTCAGTGCCACTGAAGCTTGGAGGCGATGTGTGGTTAGATTGGGGGCGGTAGGGACTGGGGAGACAGAGCTCCTGTTTGGAAGTTGTTGTGCTGATGCTCACACTTTCCTTATCAGCCCCCTCACAGCGATGTGTCCCATACTAAACATGAATGTTTTTACAGGACACAGATAAGAACGGTGCAGTACCCAGGAAAAGCTTGCTGTCTTTATTTCATTGCTGCTGTTGTTTTTTAAACTTAGGTCTTTCACTCTGTCTCTAAGCTATGAGTATATTGCAGACTTTACAAATGAGACCTGTAACGAAATGTTGCAGCAGGTATGGGGAACCTGTGACCCTCCTGGTGTTGTTGGACTCCAACTCCCTTCAGCCTCAGTCAGCATGGCCAATGGTGGGGGGTGATGGGAGTTGAAGTCCAACAACAACTGTGTGGCCGTGGGTCCCCCATCCCTGTGCTATAGGGAACATAGGAAGTTGCCTTATATTGAGCCAGAATGTTGGATCCATCCAGAGCTTGGAAAAGTTACTTTTTTAAACTACAACTCCCATCAGCTCAACCCAGTGGCCATGCTGGCTGGGGCTGATGGGAGTTGTAGTTCAAAAAAGTAACTTTTCCAAGCTCTGGATCCATCTAGCCTCCACTGACCGGCAGTGTGGTTCTCCAGGATTTCAGATAGGAAGTGACTCCCAGCCCTACCTGGAGATGCCGGGGATTGAACCTGGGACCTTCTCCATGCAAGACAAATGCTCTACCACTGAGCTATGTCCCTGTATCTGCCACTTCATATTCAGGTTTCCTGCCAGCCAGCCATTCCCTCCTCCAGGTTTTTATATGCTATGAGATGTTCCAACAGGGCATTTCACTCCAGTCCTGCCCACCCTCACTCTCAGTTTTCTTTTCCAAGTAGCACTTAGTAATCTGTGGCTACTAAAGTTCACAGTTTGTCATTTAGCTATCAGGAGGGGAAGGATTGCCCCCTTAAGGTTGTTTTGTTGTTGTTGTTATGTTTTGTTTGGGTTTTTTTTTTAATCTTTGCAAACCTCGGGATCTCCCCTTTCCGAACATGCTGACATCTCCCTCTTATTTCCGAGTGTCCCCTAGTGGCAGCTTGTGCCCATTGGGGTTGGTGGGCGGAAAGCAGAAAGCCCTATTATAGGTGGAGCCAGAGCCAATCACAGCCAGAGCCCACTGGTGCTGGTCTAGCCCCTATCCTCCTCCCTGCTGAGTTCTACAATGGCAACTCTGAGACAAAGGAGGAATAAGCTGACAGCCAGGGCAACCCCCTGGAATGGATGGATGGATTTATTTATTTATTTATTATTTGATTTATATCCCACCCTTCCTCCCAGCAGGAGCCCAGGGTGGCAAACAAAAGCACTAAAACACTTTAAAACATCATAAAAACAGACATTAAAATACATTAAAACAAAACATTTTTAAAAACATTGTTTTTTAGAAAAGGCTTAAGAAACATATTAAAAAGCAATTCCAACACAGACACAGACTGGGATAAGGTCTCAACTTAAAAGGCTTGTTGAAAGAGAAAGGTCTTCAATAGGCACAGAAAAGATAACAGAGATGGTGCCTGTCTAATATTTAAAGGGAGGAAATTCCACAGAGTAGGTGCCGCCACACTAAAGGTCCTTTTCCTATGTTGTGTAGAATGGACCTCCTGATAAGGTGGTATCTGCAGGAGGCCCTCACCTGCAGAGCGCAGTGATCAACTGGGTATATAAGGGATAAGACGGTCTTTTAGGTATCCTGGTCCCAAGCTGTATAGGGCTTTGTACACCAAGACTAGAACCTTGAACTTGGCCCAGTAGCAAATGGACAGCCAGTGCAATTCTTTCAGCAGTAGAGTGACATGTTGACAATACCCTGCCCCAATGAGCAGTCTCGCTGTGGCATTTTGCACTAGCTGCAGCTTCTGGACCAACCTCAAGGGCAGCCCCACATAGAACACATTACAGTAATCCAGCTTGGAGATTACCAGTGCATGGACAACAGTGGTCAGGCTATCCCGCTCCAGAAACGGCCACAGCTGTCTTACCAGCCTAAACTGGTAAAAGGCACTCCTAGCCACTGAGGTCACCTGGGCCTCTAGCAACAACGATGGATCCAGAAGGACCCCCAGACTATGGACCTGCTCTTTCAGAGGGAGTATGACCCCATCCAAAGCAGGCAACTGACCAATTATCTGAACTCAGGAACCACCAACCCACAGTGCCTCCAGCTTGCTAGGATTCAGACTCAGTTTATTGGCCCGCATCCAGCCCACCACTGAGTCCAGGCAGCGGCCCAGGGCTTGCACGGCCTCTCCTGATTCAGATGTTACAGAGAAATGGTATGGTCAGCGTACTGCTCACACTTTGTCCCAAATCTCCTGATGACCGCTCCCAAGGGCTTCATATAGATGTTAAACAGCATGGGAACAAGATGGTACCATGCAGCACCCCACAGCACAACTGCCAGGGGGTCAAAAGACAAACACCCAATGCTAATCTCTGAAAACAACCTTGGAGATAGGATCAGAACCACTGTAAAACAGTGCCTCTGGTACCCATCTCACCAAGTTGGCCCAGAAGGATACCATGGTCAATGGTATCAAAAGCAGCTGAGAGATCAAGTAAGAGTAACAGAGTTGCACTCCCCCTGCCCTTCTCATGATAAAGGTCATCCATCAGGGCGACGAAGGCTGATTCAATCCCATAACCAGGCCTGAACCCAGTCTGAGATGGGTCAAGATAATCTGTTTCATCCAAGAGTACTTGCAATTGCTGCACCACAACCCTGTCAATAACCTTCCCTAAAAAGGGGGATATTTACAACTGGTCAGTAGTTGTCACAAACCAATGGGTCCAGGGTGGGCTTTTTCAGGAGTGGTTGGATCACTGTCTCTTTCAAGGCAGCTGGAACCACGCCTTCCTGCAATGATGTGTTGACCACACCCTGGATCCACTCAGTCAAACCCCCTCGGCAAGCTTTAATAAGACAAGAAGGGCAAGGGTCAAGAGGACACGTTGATGGCCACAACATCACAAGCACCTTGTCTATGTCATCAGGCCGCATCAACTGAAATTGTTCCCAAGAAGTTGCAGCAAACGTTGCACTGGACACCTCATTGGGGACTACAGTAGATGTGGATGGGGCATCTAGACTGCTACGGAGGCGAGCGACTTTACCCCCAAAGTGCCTTGCAAACAATTCACAGTGGGCCTACAAAGGGTCTAAAACTCCATTTCCTGGAGTTGATGTCAACAGACCCCTGACAATACGGAAAAGCTCCACTGGATGGATACTTGAGGATGTGATGGAGGCAGAGAAGTGGGCCTTCTTCGCCGCCCTCACCGCCACCCAGTAGGCATGATTATGATGTTTTACTCATGCCCGATCAGCCTCACAGCACATCTTTCGTCACTTGAGCTCTAGCCGTCATCCAGCCTGTTTCATTGCCCTTAGCTCACTGGTGTACCAAGGTGCAAGCCGGGCTCCACAATGCCAGAGAGAGTGCTTGGGGGCAACCGTGTCAGGAGCCCAACGTGCCTCGCTGTTCCACAGCGTGACAAGGGCTTCAACAGGGTCACCTGCTCTATCTACTGGGAACTGCCCCAGGGCATTCAGGAATCCAGTGGATTTAAGTAAGAAGGTGGGCAGGGACTGACTCAGGTTGTGGGGGCAGTGCCCCATGAGTCCTAATGGACCAGCCACCACTGGTGACCCCATTTTATCTTCCATTCATGTTGGCACTCACCACCCATGTTCAAAATTAGAGGGAGCGATACATGTGATCTGCCAAAGATTCAGCTTTACGCTTATGATTTTGTTAAAGTTCACGATGCTGATGCTATGAAGGCACTTGATAGAGTAACTCTGCTGATTCTGAGCAGATCTTGGTCTGGTCAGTGCTTACACAGGAGACTGCCTGGGAACACAAAGTGTGCCACCTTGAGTTCCATGGAAGAAGGAAGATGAGATGTTAAACAAATAAATCCAGAGTTTGAATCTGGGGCTGCTCCTGGGAACAGAAGGAACTCCCTTATATGGAGTGGCTGTGCTCTGCCACCCGAGTCAGAGGCAGCGTGCTTCTGAAAACCAGTTGCCGGAAGCCTCAGGAGGGGAGAGTGTTCTTGCACTCGGGTCCTGCTTGCGGGCTTCCCCCAGGCACCTGGTTGGCCACTGTGAGAACAGGATGCTGGACTAGATGGGCCACTGGCCTGATCCAGCAGGCTGTTCTTATGTTCTTATGAGTGAGACCCCTAGTCCATCAAGCTCAGTACACCAGGGGTGGCCAACCCCTTTGGCCCCCCAAGGGCCACTTACGGCATTGGGGTGAGGAGGATGACCAACAAAGGGGGATAATAACAACGGCCTGCCTTGTAGGACTGTTGTTAAGATTGTTGACATCACGCCTCTGAAGAACTTCCGTGTCATATATTTTAACAAATCAAAATTAAGGTATCAGTCTTGAAGTGCATCTGCTTCACAAGGAGGTCAATAGATCTGAGCTGTTTACCATCTCACAAGTGTTGATGGATTTCGGGGTTCTAGTAAAAAAAACACAGTGGATCCCACAAGCCTGAAGCCTACCTAGGCCTGGCATAAGAGCTGTTCACACATTACATTCAAAGAGCGTACAATCGGTGTACCTGTGTACATAATAGTTGAGCTGTGCAAATCAACAAGTGTATACTCTTTCACACAAACACTTGTGTAGAGACAACATGTACCCATGTTCAATGTGATATATATGAACAAGCCTATAGTGACTAAAGCTGTAAAATGGGAAGATACCGGGCAACAGTTTGTTTTTCTTTATCTTCTGAAAAATTCTAGTTTCTGTTCCTTGAGGTTGTGCAGGAGAGTTTTTTTTTAAAAAAACAGGCTAGCATGACAATTGTGAGAGGTTATTTCCACATCAAATCTCAGAGTTCAAAGAGGGTATTGGTGGAAAACACCGATTTGATCTCTGGAAAAGATGAATAAGAACCCATGAGCTTCCCTAATGAAAAGAAACAGAAACAGGAGAGGAAGGGGGGGAAACATGGATTACTGTTGTGGAAAACAGTTTCCTCCACACCTTCCCTCTTGAGACTTCCCCCTGCTAATGTGCAGCCTCCCTTCCTGCATTCTCCTCCCAGACTTCCCAACCAAGAGTTCTGTGTGTTCTCTTGCTGATCCTTTATCTCACAATCACAGGCCGAGAAGATAAAGATTTGCTACAATAGGCTGGCAAAGAACATGGAGGGCTTTCAGTATTGCTTTTACCCCGATCAAGCTCCCACCTAAGGAAATGGAAGCAATGTGCTGTTGGCTTGAAAGCAAAACAAAAAAGAATGCCAGCATCCAGCTAAGAAGTAGCATCTCCCAGGGTTGATGTGAGGCAGACACAGCACACTCACAGAGAGACCCCAGACCTAGCCACGAGAGCTAATTAGTGGCCACTGCAGACCATTGGGCCTGATGGGGGCAGAGGGCATTACAACTAGCCAGGTGTAACAATACGCAAAGCTAATGATGTTTGTTATTGCACCAAGACAGTTCCCAAAACCTATTTCACAGACAGGAAAGTGGTGAGACACAGAGACAAGTAACTTGCTCAAGATTTTGTTTGCATTCAGGTTAGATGACGTTGAGTCAAAGCAAAGGTTATCCCACAGTTCCCAGTGCATTCCCCATCCTTTGTTGCAAAAAAAGTCCAATCAGCCACAATCAACCACCTGAACTTGCTGGCATGTGATTGAATCCCAACCCAGAAACAGCAACAGTCTGGAAGCTCTCTTAACCACTGCTTTGCATTGCCCTAATTGGGAGCCTCCTCTGGAGCTAATGTAGCGGCAAAAATACTAACATTTGAATCTCTCCTATGCTATGGCCAGCATCTCTCTCCCAGCCTCACTTCCCACCCCCAAATATGGGGATATTGATCCTGGCCTACTTTATGGGGATATTGTTAGCATTGCAACAACATAATGGATGTGAAGTGGGCGGTTCTGGGCTCTCTGTCCCTAGAGGTGTTTGAGCAAAGGCTAGGCAGCCAACTGCCAGGGGCACTGTAGCTGTGTCTTGTACTACAGATCCTACACTGAATAGGGGCTAGACATGAGGACAGGGGTGTAATTGTAGAGGGTCTCAGGGGGTCTTAGACCCCTTACTTTTGGGGGAGCCCAGTCCCAGCAGGGTCCCTCTGTCTTCAGCATTCTATCAGCCAACCTGCTTGAAAAGGGAGTCTTTTAGACACTGAGAAGAGTCTTCTAGCTTGTTTCCTTGTCCTTTCCTGCTGATTGGAGGCAATCAGAGTGAAAGGATGTGAGCCAGCCACTGGGAAGATTCTAGCAACAGGTAGATAAACCTGTAGACACTGAAATAAGTAATTCATGTAATATTTCTGACAGTGAGAAAGGACACTCAAATGGTGACAGAGAGAAGCAGAAAGCAGTATTCAAACGGGGTCAGATTATTCTATAATCTTATAATGTTGTATAATCTTAGAAGGGGGGATAGCTTGGGGGTGTGGGACTGTGACTATTATGAAGGGACCCTGCACTTCTGAATCTGCCACTACACAACTGCTTGAGGACCTTTAAGGTTCTTTCCAACTCTATAATTCTATGATTCTAAGTGCTGTGATCATTCAATACTGTATAAATAAAGCATTATTTTTAACCATCATATGCCACCAAACAGCTATGAGCATGATCAGAGACTTCTCTGTGGCAGAACTGTGCCTTTGAGCATCTGCAGAGTATTTTTTCCTGCATTACTTAAAGAGAGCCACAGTTTAAGATTGCCAACATGTTTCCTTGTCAGGGCTGAAGCCCCTCCCCTAGAGGGTTGGCCAGTGATTGATTGCTTCCCATTTTGCCCCTAACTGCAGGCTGGCTTGGATGGGGAAAACATTGGGAACTGCCCTTTCTGTCAAAGCCTCTTCATGGTGTTGTGGCTCAAAGGTGTCCGATTCAACGTGACAACAGTTGATATGACCAGGTAAGAGGATGGAGGCGGCCTATGGAGAAGGATGGGAGAGAAATTCAGTTCAGTTCTACCTACGTATTCTGCACTTTCCAAAACAATAGGCAAACCAAAACCAAGCTATCCTTCAAAATTCTCACTTGTCCAAATTTCATCCTGCAGTTCTCCAAGCAGATAATGCATACAAAAATGTGCCCAAGCATGCATAGGAAAATAACATGCAAAAATGCATCATATTGAGGAAATTTGCTGGCAAAAATGTTCATACGAGGCACAACTGCATCAAAATGGGTACATTTGGAGAAATGCATGCTAAAATGCTGATGGGTTCAGATGAGGACTTTTTTTAAAAAAAATCACAAACTGATGCAGAATTGTGGAAAACACAAAGACTGGGGAAATGAGAAATTGAGAGAAAGTGAAATTGACAAATTCATCTGTCCTTACCTATGCATCCTTCATGTTTAAAAACGCAAAGATGAGAGAAATTCCCAAATCTGCAGTTGGACAAGACCTTGATTAGGCTAGGAACAATGAACTGGCACAAATGGGCAAAAGAAAGTCCACACAATACACCAGCGGTAGGGAACCTTTTGCAGCCCAAGGGCCGCTTTCTGTTCTGGGCAACCTTCTGGGGGCCACATGCCAGCTGTGGGCAGGGCAACGAATGTGAATTTGCCTCTGTACAGTAGGCTGGCTTCTGCACCCATGCACACACCCTTCTCTGTCCTCCGTCCAGTCCAGCCAGCCAGAAAACACTCAAGGAGGAAGCAAAGCAGAAGATATGACCTGGGCAGAAGCTGTAGCCAGGGGAGAGTCCTAAGGGCCAGAAAGAGCAGCCTGGAGGGCCACATTTGGCCCCTGGCCCTGGGGTTCCCCATCTCTGCAGGATACAACATATGGAATTCACTGCCATTGTTGCAATGATAGAGATAGCCACAGGTTTTGAAAAGGGGTTTTGGTTTGTTTGTTTGTTTACAAATGTATTTATATACCTCCCTATCACAAAACATCAGCATGGTATGCAGGGACATAAAAACATTAAAAAGCAACACAAAACAATAATTAAAACAACAAGCTACTCAAATAAACATTCTAAACAGCCTGCACGGGCCTGTTGGCACAAAAAAGCCTTAAAGAGTGAGGGTGCCTGTTGAATCTCTGCTGGAAGGGTGTTCCACAGCCTGGGCTGGTGACACTAAATGCCTGACTTCTAGTTGAGGCCAATCAGCCTCTGTAACACGGGGGACAATTAACAGAGCTCCTCCAGATGATCTCAGTGGGACATGAGGGCTCCAGCTGTATTCGTAAGGTATCCTAGACACAAGTTATTCAGGGCTTTGCCACAAGATCCTTGCGTATTAGACACATTTGTGTAGAATAAGGATTTATCTACCGTTAGCCATGCTAACTAAATGGAGCCTCCATGTGCAGGGGCAGTATACCTCCAATAGTAGTTGCTGTAGAATGACAACAGGAGAAACCTACTTTTCCTTTATTTTCTTCTTCTGTTGACACTGCTGTTTAGGAAACCTGACGAGCTGAAAGATCTGGCTCCTGGGATCAAGCCTCCCTTCCTGGTGTTCAACAAGGAGCTGAAAACCGACTTCCTGAAGATCGAAGACTTTCTGGAGCAGACTCTTTCACCACCCAAGTATGTCCATTCACAATCTCTTAGGCTTCTTTCATTTCCATCTAGCTACATTATTTATTGTTTATTTATTAGATTTATATCCCACCCTTCCTCCCAGTAGGAGCCCAGGGCTGAGCTTCAGGACCTGGCGTTCAACAGGAAGATGAGAGTGCCTCTGTACATGTACAAAGTGCCTTTTCCTCACAACCAACGTGCATCTGAAATCAGGGCAAAGGGATCACACTTTCAGAGGGTGTTGAAGTAACGTTCCGTTCCCTGATCATTGGCTATGCTGGCTGGGGCTGTTAGGAGTTGGAGTCCATGGGTTCCCCATCCCAGCAGGCCCAGAGGGACTCCATTTTTGCTCCATGTGGATGCTCACTGATTTGGCATGCAAGATGAACATATGCAAATGGGCAATGACCCCTGGCGGGGGGGGGGGAGGTGGTGATTTTGGCCTCCTGATGAGAGTGAGGCAGCTTGTAAGACCCATCTGTTTCCCTGCCACGATCAGGGAGGAAGTGTATCGGGCTGAGAGATTAAAAACAATACAAGGAAGTTCTCTATCACTGCAGGGGAGAGAACGGGGGGGGGGGAGAGAAGAGGAGAGAGAAAGATACAAAGAGCTCCTCCTCCAAAAAAAAGGTGGAAGGTATACAAAGAAGATCACAGATGGGGCTACATGAATGTCCCAGTGTTCATCTGCAAGGCTGCAATGGCAGGGATGTTCAAAAACCTATTTCCCTCCCCTCCCCCTCTTTTTTGTCTCTCTGCTTTTTAAAGGGCCGAGCTCTGTAGCTAAGCCAAGAGAAACACTCAAGAGAGCAAAGGATAGGAGCACAGCCAAGATGTGCTCATAGTTGGCACCTCATCTCCAAATTGTCCAGCTGCAGCTGCAGTAAACAGGAGGCGCTTTAAAGGACTCACACTCTGAGCAGGGTCTCCCTAGCAATCAATCGCACGTGCAGGGAAAACGCAAATGTTTTGCAGGCTAGGGCTGATGGGAGTTGGAGTCCAATGACACCCCAAGGGCTGCCAGTTCCCTAACTCAGCTCTAACTACTCGACTGGGAGGTCCCAAACTGGGGTCCATGGACCACCCGTGGTCGGCAACCTTCATGCAGGTGGTCTGCGGCGTGTCTGTGGATTTGTGGCTGAAGACGGGAGATGGCCCATCCATTGTATTAAATATTCAGATTGTACTTTCATTGCTTCTTTTCTTTCTTATATTGCATTTTATCGTGTTGCAATTTGATCCCCGTGGAATACAATACAATAAAATATATAAGAAAGAAAAGAAGCAACCAAATACAATTAAAAATCATACAGCATCTAGCAGAGCACACTTCAAGTGCTACAACAAAATTATTGCATAGCCCACCAAGACTCTCAGCAGTTTTCAAATGGTCCGGTGGGGGGAAATATTGGGGAACGATTGCAGGAGACCACAATGCTTCCTCCTGTAGAGAGAGAAAAAATCTAGCCTTGAAGTCACCACAAAACTCTAGATGAGGGGTCCCCGAACTGTGGTCCGTAAGCATCACCCAGGTGGCCTGCAATTTATATTTTTCATTATATTTTCAATTATGTAAAAATATAATGTGTATTTTATATGTATATTTTTAATTATGTAAACATATAGTTAAAGCTCATACAACATCTAGCGTAGTGCATTACAGTGGCTACAATAGGTAGAAAATCATGAATTTGTCTGGTAAGGCTCTCAGCAATTTTCAAGTAGTCCGTGGGGGGGAAATGTTTGGGAACCACTGCTGAAGATTATGTTCAGAGAACTGTGTTGTTTCCGGGCTCCACAACCACCCTTTATTGTTCAAAAAAAAGTCTAAAAGACACTTTGGTGCAGTATCGTGGTGGCAAATTCAGGATTATTGGTCAGAAATGCTGCTCTGTGCTGGTCAGACAGCAGGTGGAGGACTGTCAGGTTCTGGATGATACATTTCAAGAAGGGGTGTAGTTGCAAATTCAGGGTCCTTTCATGACAGTCATAGCTATGTCCCCATTTCATATTATAGAGTAATCTGGCCAGGCATGAATACTGCCTTCTGCTTCTCTATCACTGTCACCACTTCACTGTCCTTTCTGACTGCCAGAGATATTGCTTGAATGACTGAATTCAGTGCCTGCACATTTACCTCTTGCTGCTACCAAACAGCTTGATGATGTAGATAGGATTGCTATCATCAGGATTCACTGTCTCTTCTTCTGCAATTACAGAATTCTCATCTCTCCACAACTTGGCTTCTTGAAGTAGGAACTAATAGGGATTCCTTTCACTCTGATTGGCTCCAATTAGCAGGAAACAACAAGGACGCAAGTTAGAAGACTCTTTTCGGTAGCTAACACACTCCCCAATCATGCTGATTGGTTCATAGGATGCTGGAGACATAGGGACCCTGCTGAGACCTGGCTCCCAAAAAAGCAAAGGGTCTAAGACACACACATCCCCTGAGACTCTGGATGACTACATCCCTGCTTTGGTGTCAAACGTTCAGCTTAAAGCAGTAAGGCTATGTACACACCATACATTTAAAGCACATGACTTCACCCAGTGAATGCCAGGAATTGTAGTTTGCCAAGGGTGCTGGGAATTGTAGCTCTGTGAAGGGTAAACGACAGTTCCAAGGATTCTTTGGCGGCCATGTGCTTTAAATGTGCTTTAAAGATATGGTGTTTGCAGCCTGTCAATGTCAGGCTTAAAGGAAAGGTGGGGTATATACAATTACAGCTGCGCCCTCTGCTGGTTGTCAATTGTATTGCTAGCATCTACAAGCTTGTCTCTTCCTACACCTGTACTAGATGGGGCAATGAGGTAATGCTTGTCTGTATCCAATCAATGTGGCGCTATGTTAAAGTCACTGAGTGGCATTCTTGTTCTGCTGGTGAAATTTTTTTAGCAGTGGACCATAGTTGCGCCAGAGAATGCATAAGCAGAATGCCGGTAAGTTTAGGAACATAGGAAGCCGCCTTATACTGAATCAGACTATTAGTCCACCTAGCTCAGTATTGTCTACACTGACTGGCAGTGGCTCTCCAGGGTTTCAAGCAGGGGTCCCTCCCAGCCCTATCTGGAGATGCCGGGGATTGAACCTGGGACCTTCTGCATGCAGAGCAGATGCCCTACCACTGAGCTACGGCCCTTTCCAAGAATAAGCACACTAGATTGCGTGGGCTGTTGCGAAACGAGCTTCCACTAAAGCAGCTGTCATGCCGGATTGACCTGTTGTGCAATATTAAAACCCACCCGTCCGCTAGCGCAAAGAATGTTGGATCCAGCCCACCAAATACGACAGAGTTACTTTTCTGTCGGGAACAGTCGTGTTGAAGCTGAAGGCTCAGCGAGGGCCAGCTCCACCCGGCCATGTTCTGCTGCCTGCTAGCAAGGCCTGCGTCAGGGGCTCCCGGGAGGACCCCCCACTGCCAACCTCGAGAGCCCTCGGACCCTGATGCTGCTTCTCCTTGATCTTCCTGCCTGCTCACCTGTCCTCTCCAGGTGACCCAGGAAAAGCAAGCAAGGAGCAGCAGCCGCAGCCATCCTTTCAGAGGCACTGTGGATTGGGCCCAAGGGGACTGAGCATGCGGTGACAGAAGAAGCGAGGAGGTGGCTGCACAGAGCAGGAGGCTGCGTACTCACCCTACATTTAAAGCCCACGCTTAAATCATATTTCTAGGGGAGGGGGCAGCCCAAGAATCCCAGGACCTGTCATTTGTTAAGGGTCCTGGAATCTATAGCTCTGGGAGGGGTAAACGATCATTCCCAGGGTGGTTTGGGGAGTGGCGTGTGCATGCAGCCCAAGCCTGTCATCCCTGCCTGCAAACCTGAGCCAGCACTGCCACTTAGATGCAATGCTCTACCCTCTCAGGGTTTGACTTGAAGCGTCGGGGTCTGTTTGTTTTTTAACTGCTTCACAGAACCAGAATCAAGGGGGTAGGCTCTTGTCTGCTTAGCTTGAGAGCTTTTACACGCCATCTTCTGCCTCTCCAGGTTAGCACTAGACTCCACCTCTGCCCTGTTGGTCTCTGCCCTCCATACCCTCCTGAGCCTTTAGAGACCTGGCAATGTCCTCAGTTGCATACTGTATCTCTAGATGGAATGCTTTTTATTTTTCTGGGACCACAAGGGTTGGGGTTTATAATTTCCTACTCCTCACCTGCCTGGCTCCCTAGATTTTCACACCTTAATCTGCAGTTGGGTCAGTATAATGTTCATGGTTTCAAAATCTTGTTCCTTCAAGCTCTTATGGGGCAGGCTTCCAGATAATCTGCACTATACATTTAAAGCAGTATCATACCTCTTTCATCATGGAGTGATAATGCTCAGAGTTCCCAGAGAAGAGGGGTGGATTCTTAAATATGTGGACTACACAATGGAGGGGGGAAAGTGTTAAATTACTTTCCTGCACACCTAAATTAGCTTTGTATTTCTCATTAAGGTACCCACGGCTCATGCCCCAAAACAAGGAGTCCATGGATGTGGGAAGAAACATCTTTGCCAAGTTCTCTGCATACATCAAGAACCCCCACAAGGAAACAAACAAGAGTAAGAAATATATGCATTCTTGTTGTTATTGTTATTGCCACACTAAACTATGGTTTAGCAAGGCAGCCAAACACAGCCATGATCTTGCCCACATCCAGAAATCCCTTAAAATATAACTGTGTCAACCTATATGTTTTATGACAGTCAATCAATTAATAGATGACACTGGTTGGAAATAAGAAGCAAAATGACTGAATAAAACTGTTTAATTGGTCAAACGCTTAAATTCTGTGGCTGGTTCTTACAATCTAGATATGGAAAAAGCTTTGTTGAGAGAATTCAAGCGTCTGGATGATTATTTAAACACCCCGCTCCCAGAGGAAATTGACCAGGACTGTGCTGAGGAAGTGCTGGTCTCGAAGAGGAAGTTCCTGGATGGGAACTGGATGACATTAGCAGATTGCAACCTGCTCCCAAAACTCCATATAATCAAGGTGAGAACGTTTGCTGGGCTGCCAAACTCCTAATTTCTATTCCAGAGATCAAGCCTCAGCTCCCCAAGTCAGTGGCAGGTGGTGGCTCCATGTCAGTGGGGCAGTGGAATCCTCTCTGGGTTTTAGTCTTATTTTCAGCACCTTGAACAGCTCCTTTAGTGTTTGGAGTAAAACCTGGAGCGGATTCCACTGCTCCAAGTGAGCTTGTTAGGAGCCCCTGCTTCACTGCAGCCTTGACTTGAGATGAGCCACCTCTTGGTGACTAGACCACAAGTCATTAATGAACTGTACAGATCAGAACCTCCCAAATGCTATCATCACATTGGGCCCCATGTGCAGTATACATTTAAAGCAGAATTATACCACTTTAAACAGCCCTGCCTTCCCCCAAAGCATCCTGGGAGCTTGTTAAGGGTGCTCCTATTCTCCTGACAGAGCTACAATTCGCAGAGTTGTTTAACTCAGTTCTGCTGCCCAGGGAATTCTGGAGCTTGTGGCTCTCTGAGAGGACTAGGAGAAGTGAAAATTTCAAAGGATAGGTATGGTTCCATTCACATATTGCTTTGAAAAGTGCACATTATGTAAGCTTGCCTTTAAATGTGAACTGAACTGAATGTCTGTCCCCAATTGTGGCACTTCTACTCTCTGGCCTTTTCTTATTTATCATATGCATGTTTATCTATTGTTGCAAGCTACTATGAAGAGCTATTTGTGAGGGTCAAAATGGCCTATCAATGTAAATAAAACAAACAAGGGCCTTAGCTCAGTGGTAAAGCATCTGCTTTGCATGCAGAGGATCCCAGGTTCGATCCCTGCCATCTCCTGGTCAGAATGGAAATGTTCCCTGCCTGAAACGCTGGACAGCTGCTGCTAATCAGTGCAGACAGTATTGAGCTAAATTGGCCAGTGGTTTGACTCAGCTTCTTACGTTCATCTATGTAAGCTAAAGCCCAGAGAGCCTGTAATAACCTTCTTTCAAGCGTGTGCCCTCTACCTTAACTAGATCTAGCAACAGCATCTAGCTGTTGGGAATCACAAACCCCAGCAGGGACCATAATTGCTGACACAAACCCCTCCCACTGTGGGTGCTGCCATTTTAAATTCCCCACAATGCCTTGGGACACCCAACATTCCACACTCGGGGCCACTATAGGAAATGTAAAATGGCTGCCACTTGGCACCAATCAGGAGCTCTTAATTTCCCATTAGAATTCCCCCGCATCCTTCTGTTCACCGTTTTTGGGATCCCTGGGGAGCTTGTGAGACTTTAGGGGTGATTTGTGTGTGCTGGACCCTGGGTGAGAGCCAGGGTGGATGGGTGGAGTCCTGGGTGGGAGCCAGGAGGTTGGGAGATGTTGAGTGGGAGAAGTGCAAGGCAATTGTTTTAATATTTATTTGTTAATTTGTATTATGTATGCATTTGTATTGTAATTTTATTATATATTTTTATAATATTTGCTGTTGTTTTATCTTCTGTACACTGTTTAGAGTTTTTTATATATATTAAGCGGTATAGAAATGGCTTAAATGAATAAATAAAAAATCCACCACCAGCAAGGGGGAGGGCCGGTGCTGAATAAGTCTACCCAGGGATCATGCCAAAGGCATCCTCATGCCTGGCACCAGCACCAATCCTTACCATTGATGAATTGTGCAACCTTATCCCTCTCCTGAGTAACAAGCGACAATCTGTGCTTTTGCTCAGAGGAAGGCAATCTCCATCTCTCTTTTCTATACATCCATTCCCATCCCCATCGCCCCATCGTAGATTGCTGCAAAGAAATACCGCAACTTTGAGATCCCCCCGGAGATGACGGCTGTTTGGCGCTATCTCCACAATGCTTATGCCCGCGATGAGTTCAGCCACACCTGCCCAGCAGATGAAGAGATTGAACGCACCTATGCCAACGTGGCCAAGAAGATGAGCTAAGAAACTGCAGAGGCCGTTCACGTTGGCACCTGACATTTCCAACTCTGCACCCAGAAAGATTCTCATCAGGGTGCTGTGTTTCACTATGCTAGTTGCAAGAGACCCATCCCTCTTGCTCTCGATGTGCCATCACACTAGATCTCAAGGAGTCCTTCAAAACATCTTAGCAAAAAAGTCTTTTCGCTATGTCTCTTCTGTCACATCTAAGTATCTTCTTTCCATGATGAGTTGAGTATATGTGTGGGATTTTTATCCTTGTGCATATGCTCTATACATTCCATACTGTAGTGGTGGTAGAAGTAGCTAACAGCTCGTGAGCCTATGGGCATGGCTAGTATGTGACAGTGGTGGCTTGTGACCGTTGCGATTGGTAGGGCAGAAAACAAGGAGCCCACTAGTAGGTGGAGTCAGAGCCAATGACAGGCGGAGCCAACAAATTCTAGTTTTGTTCCCCATCCTTCTACCTGCTGAGTTTTACAAGGGCAACACTGAGACTAAGGAGGAAGAATCTGATAGCCAGTGGCATCTCCTGGACTGATTGTTGTAAGCAGCTGCGGGCAGACTGAGGTTGGTGGGCAGTGACCCTTCACCCTAAAGGAGCAGCCTTAGTAGCAGAGCTGGCCCTACCACTAGGCAAAGCGAGGCAGTGTGCTGGCTGGGGCTGATGGGAGTGTAGTCTGGAACTTCTGGAGGGCACTAGGTTGGCAAAGGCTGTTTCCTCTGGCAAGACATGGTGACTTAGAGAATGCTCCAGAGGAAGAAGGTCCACGATGCAGTTCTAATGCTGCAGTTAAGCAGATTTGTCCCTTTACCCCCTCAGTATTTCCTGAGTGATCTCCCATACTCTTAACCTTTCTAAGCTCTTTATAAAAAACAAAACAGAAAGGAAATAGAGCCTTGACCAAAACTTCAAATGCATCAAGGGCAGTTTGGACGGCACCCTTGTGTTGTCCAGTTCTGCAGCGGCTGCTGGATTTGCATGTCTAGACCTGTAAAAATGGGAAATTGGTTTTGTAGGCCTGGAAAAAGGGGATGATTCAAGTTAGGGCAGTGGAACAAGAATCCCCAAAAAGGGACTGCTGAAGATAATGGTGGAGGCAAACACCCTGAGATAACTGTGTTTAGTCCTTGTGTTGTTTTTACTGGGCTTCCTCCCAAGCCACACCTGTGTCAACTGGACACTTGCCAGTTTCTCACACTTGTCAGCAAACGGTGAAGGTTCACCCTTCAACGCCAGCTGTGTTTATTTTTGAATGTCTGCCCTTCCGTGCTCTCTCAGCCTTGCAAGGCAGAGCCAACTACAAATGATTCTCATGGACAGAAGTACTACTTAACTATAAGCTATGCGACCAATGTAGTGTTTTGAAAGAAAGAAAGAAAGAAAGAAAGAAAGAAAGAAAGAAAGAAAGAAAGAAAGAAAGAAAGAAAGAAAGAAAGAAAGGAAGAAAGGAAGAAAGAAAGAAAGAAAGAGAAAATATAACACGGGCACAATGCTGTGTGTGGTAAGGTTAGGTCTTTGCTGTGAGGGGAGGCAGTAGGTTTCCCCCTAGGGACTGGCGAATCTGATTTCTTTGTTTTCTCATCAGTTTGTGGATTTATATTTTATTATTATTTTTTCCTCATGAAAATTCATTGGCATTTTCATGTAAATTTCTCCTAACATACACATTTTTGCATGCGATTTTGCCTGGTGTACACATGTTGGCAAAGCGATTTCCCTTAAAATAATTCATTTTTGTATGTTATTTTCACTGATGCATGCATTTTCATGCATACTTTATACTAGCATAGGAATTTCTGTACGTATTAGTTGGCTGGAGAAGTGCACTGTAAAATTCGGAGAAGTTTGAATTTCAAAAGACGGCTGTGTTTCAGTTCACATCTTGATTCAGGAAGTGCAGATTAGGTGGATTCGCCTTTGAATGTGAACGGAATTGAATTTCTCCCCTGTTCCTCGCAACAGATTCCCACCCCTTTTACTTTCAACAAAGACAGTTTTTCCTCCCTCCCAGTAACATGATTGGAAAACATATACCTATTAAATGCCTGCTTGGGAGTCTATGAAGACAGTCATCTCCAAATGCTGCCATTTTCTACCCATAACCCTCCAGGTTCTTCATTGGCTCCACCTCAGTTGACAAGATTCTGCCCTAACTGTGTCAGTTGCCCACCTGATTTAATTGCTAGTGATAGTGTAAAAGGGTAATAGCAATGTCTGTAATGTAATCAAAGTAAATGCTCTGGGGTAAACAAGTAAATATATTGCTGTCCGAAGGATAAATTCCAGAGGGATAGCTGTTTTTTGCAGCAAAAAACAGGGGGTGTGACACCCCAAAGGTTTAATCAATGTATTGTGGCATAATAAGTGGTACTGGGACAGAGCCCAGTTCATCACTCATGGGAATATAGGAAGATGTCTTATACTGACAGTCAGACCATTGGTCCATCTCATCTTGTTTACATGGACTGGTAGTAGCTCTCCAGGGTTTTAGCTAGGAGACGCTAACAGCCCTACCTGGAGATGCTGGGGATTGAACCTGGGACTTCCTGTTTGTAGAGCAGGTGCTCTGCTATTAAGCTACATCTCTTTCCATGAAGTCAGCATTTTAGTGTACATTTTTCCTAATATGCACATGTTTGTATGCAATATTGCCTAATATGCATATTTTTGCAGGGTAATTTCCCCAAATATAATGCATTTTTCTGTTATTTTGACTCATATATGCCTTTTTATGAACACTTTACCCTAGTATGTACCCATTTGTACATATTCCTTGGCTGGAGAACTGCACTGCAAAATTCAGAGAAGAGCTAATTTTGAATGGTGGCTGTGTTTCAGTTCTCATATTATTTCAGAAAGGGCAAGAAGTTGGTTCACGTTTAAATGTGAACTGATTCAAATTTATCCCCCATTCTTAGCTGTGGAGTGGTTCACAAAAGCTCTGGAAAGGGATGGAAGCTCAGTGGGAAAGGACCTTGCTTTGCATGCAGAAGGTCCCACGTTCAGTCCTTGGCATCTCCAGTTAGAAGGACCAGGTGGCAGGTGATGATAAAGATCCAGGACTGGCCCTGCCAGCAGGGTGAAGTGACTTGATTCAGGTGACATCATGAAAGGGGGTGGAAGCAGGAACTGGTTTCTCAACAGTGCAGTAGGGATGGGCAAATAAGTCAATTTCAGTTTCTCATTGTTCAGATCTGAAGTTCAGTTCTTCACATTTCCACATCAGTTTGCAATTAAAAAAAAAAAAGTCTTCCTGAAAATTCATCAGCATTTTCGTGTGATTTTCTCCTATATATTTTTGTCTGCATTTGTTCCCAATATACCCATGTTTGCAAAGCAGTTTCCCCAAATATATTGTGTTTTTGTATGTCATTTTCACTAGTATATGCATTTATATGTATACTTTACCCTAGTGTGTGTATTTACGTGGCTGGAGAACTGCATTCCAAGATTTGGAGAAGTGTAAATTTCGAAGGATGGCTGTGTTTAAGTTCGTAGTTTACTTTGTATTACTGTAATGATAATAAACTTTATTTTATATACAACTTCCACAACTTGGCCTGGATCTATGTAAGGAAAATTATTGCTGGACGCTGCTTGGGTATGATGTGGATAGAGTTAGGTAGGTCTTTTATTGGTATGTTTCCCTCCGAATTAGCAAGAAACCTAACTTATGGTCTAGTTCACACAAACAGTAGACCAGATGGTTAAACTTTCCTGGACGATACCACTTTATTATTATTATGTTTGTGTGGTTTCTTATAAAACCTCTTCCCTCCCCATCAGTTTTTCCTTTTGTGTCCTATCTTTTTCAATTGAGAGTCAGGAGACAGGGGCTATGTTATTTTTATGGATTTGTGAGCTACTCTGGGAGCTTTTCTGGCTAAAGAGTGAGAGGTAAATGCTTTAAATAAAGAAATAATTTGGAGAAGGGGAAATCTATTATTATTTGATTTATTCACCATAACATCCCAAGGTAGGTTACAACAATTTAAAATTCATTAAAAACTGTTTATAACAAATCACACTCACAGGAATAAGGAGGCTTCTGAAAACGTGCATCTTAGGTGTCAAAGGCTAGGGTGAAGAGGTTTACACTAGTTTACCAAAATGACAACTATTCTAGAACTCTTTCCCCTGAGATTAGTTTTCTGTGCTGGGAATTTTATATATCTGGAGTAGAATTAAACCAAGATTTCTCTTCTGGTGCTTTGAGGTGGTACAGGTGAGGAAACCGTTTTAAATCATCTATCCTGCTGTTAGTGTGAATGAAGGCTCAGAATGCAATTCTTAGCATGCTTATTAGAAAGCCCTAAATCAACTCAGTGAGATTTACCTCTAAATCAGGGATGGAGAACCTGGGATCTTCCAGATGTTGTTGGACTCTGGAGGGCCACAGGTTCCCCATCCCTGCCCTAAATAAACCTGGGCAAGATTGGGTTGTTGGGGAATCCAGCCAAAGTTAAGCCCATTTCAGTTCTATTGATTTCTGGTGCCCAAAAACTCTGTTACACTCATCAATGGAACTTTAAAAGAGTGCTTAAATTTGACTGGATGGTGATGTTACCACACAGAAGGACAATGTACAACACCCCTCAAAGCAGCAATGGCTACATGATGAGCTGATTGTGTGAAGCACATTACCATATGCTACAAACCCTTGTATGTAAATTCCCAGTGCCACCTCTAGCATCTGGGATTTTGGACCCCTACCATGAAGCAAATCCCTGTCTCTAAACAAACACACAGGAGGAAAGCTCTTTTTCACAATGCTATATCTGGTTAGACTAGTCCAGCTCTTTCTCAGAACCCCTCTTTTGCAAGGAACTCTTCAAATGCTCTGCAACCCAAGTCTCTGCTCAAGCAGATATGTAACAAGCTAACTTGGACTGACTTTATTTTATTTGCAAGGGGGGGGAGGGGGGAGATTGTTGTCTTACTTTTCCCTTCCCCCTTTCCCCATAATACAATTCTTTATATTTTGGCATTTGCCTTCTCTGAGTTTAAAAAGCAATTATCTGGAATTTCCCAATTGTCCTGATTGCTTGCACAAAGCTTGCACTGAGGTTTGATTACATCCAATCTTTAATTAGCATTGTGCAACCAAAATTAGTGGAACCCTAAGACTGGAGGCATGCCCGTGGAAACACAGACAGCAGTGCATAGAAAGAGACAATCATCCCAGTAATAAACACTGAAGGATTTTATTCAGTACAACAAGGAATAGCAACACAGGCTTGCTGTCACAGGGGCAATGAAATGGGGCATATTAATGCAGAGGGATGGGGGAGAATGTGTTGTCCAAAATAATTCATGAAGATTTGGGATCTTACTTTGGATGATCGCCACTAGTCTATACAGTTGTGGGGTGGGGGATACAATCCATCATGTCAGCAATGTCAAAAGTCAAGGTGCTTGGACATTTCACTCCTTCACACAGAAAGCTCTATAAACTGGCACTGACACCCAACCAGTCCAATAGGACAGGCTATGACTTGACTTGTTCCTTGGATGAGTAAGCTGTTCAGGACAAAGCGTTGTAGCACTTGAGGAACAACCTGGAGGTGCAGTCACTTGCAACAAGGGACAGGCAAATCTGTCAATTTCACTTTCTCTCCAATTCTCATATTTTCCAGTGTCAAGGTCGATTCTTCACACTTCCAATTTTTTTACATTTTTTGCCATTTTTTAAAAAGATTGTTTTAGATAAACCCCTTAAGAGGATTTTTGCTGATGAAGCAGTATATAAATAAAATAAAATACATAAAAGTAGGCATCTAGTACCTTGCTGTTCTGCCTCTGGCATTTTGTTCAAGGTTAGCTAACGGGAAGAAGATGGGTAGGCTTTTAAAAGAACTTCATTAAACAACCAACTAAGCTTTTTATGTTTTGGATCCAGGAACAAAGTGGATTCATTATGGGATCTCATTTTACGTCAGGGCAAGGCTCAGTTTAACTCACCTGGACCTAAAAGCTTGATTTTGGTGAGTGTCGTCTTATCTTTCATAGCTCAGACTCTTCCATCCACCCTCCACCTTGCTAAAGTGGGTGGTTTGGTGGTGAAAGGGTCTGTTCTTTCATAGGTGGAAGCTCTATCCTTGCTCTCTCTCATTCTCGTCTGATATACTATGGGCAAAGCCAGTATCTGTATTGAAAACGGCTTCTGCTATCCACACCAAGCGGCTGTTGTAATGATCTGGGGAAAAACAATATATTTACAATGCAAGGCAAGGCAAGTTCTTCCACACAACCAAAATGGCACAGCTTGTTTCAGGTTAGCTGGCACAGCGAAGCACAGCTGTAAGCAGGGAACCCACATTCTGAACAGGCTGGGTTCGAAGGCATTCTCTAGGAGGAATTTGGAAAAAGATGGGCATACTTGCACAGAGAAGGCCATCCAGGTCCTTGCATTCAGTTGGTGACACAATACTTCCAGAAACAAGCTGGCAAAGAAAAGCAAAGAGAGGAGGGAGAGGAAAAAGGCACTGCAATTAATGGCAAGAAACAGTTACACTTCCCACATTTCAGGAAGCTCTACTTCTTGATTGTCAAGAGACATGGTGGGGCTGAGATGTGGTGTGGGTGGGGGCTAGGCCTGTGGCAAAAATAGAGATGCAAGGATCTGTCTGTTTCGGTTCTCTTAGTTTCTTGTTTTTCCAGTCTTAAATTCACATTTCTGCAGCAATTTGCTATTTAAAAAAAAAATCCTTGAGAAAATTCAGTGTTTTAGTGCAAATTTATCCTAATCAGCACATTTTAGTATGCAGTTTTGACAAATGCATATTTTTTGCAATCAGTTTCTCTTAATATAATGCATTATGGATGTTATTTTCATTAATACGTGCATTTATATGCACACTTTACCCTAATATATGCATTTTGTACACATTGCTTAGCTGAAGAATTACATTTCAAAATTCAGAAAAGTGCACTTTTTAAAAAAATCCTTGCGATCTTTTTTTTAGTATTTTAGGGCAAATTTATCCTAATATATGCGATTTTGACTAACATACACAATTTTGCAAGCATCTTCTCCTAACATTGCAGTTTCATATTTTCACTAATATAGTCGTGATATGTACATTTCCCCCTAACCTAATAGATGCATTTTCTAAACATTCTTTGGTTGGTGAACTGCACTGCAAAATTCAGATAGGTGCAAATTTTGAAGGATGGCTGTATTTCAGTTCTCATATCATTTTGGAAAGTGTGAATTTGATAGGTTTGGCTTTAAATTCAAACTGAATTGAATTGCTCCCCCATCCCTAGATAAAAGTGAGCACCACTGCACAAACACATAGGACCAGCAAAATGTTTCACTAAGGGCCACACGAGATGTGGCATGGTTCATGCAAAAGTTCATGCCCTGGGCTCCTGCTGGGAAGAAGGGTGGGATATAAATAAATAAGTTAGTTAGTTAGTTAGTTAGTTAAATAAATAAAAGTACATCAAAATGGACTTTTAAAATTAAATAGCCATCGCAGGAGGGTGGTGTTTGGGATCAGGATGACAGGAATGGGGAGCGGCTTTAAACCTTTGCTAGGATGGTGAATCTGCTGTTTTGGTTTTTTAAAAGATTCAAAACAACAGTGGACCAAGAAAAAGATTGAAACACGTCAGCATCTATGTGTCTGGATAACCTTGAACAAATGTCTAATGACTAATGACAAATGAATAATGGGAAGATGTGTAAACACCCCACAAGCATATCAGGATGAACGTTCATACTTGTACAACCTCCCTGCCAACAAATCAGAATGAATGTTCAATAAAGAGCAGACACAGCTTCACCACCGAGTAAGATTTGTGGAAGCAAATCAGGATGAAAGCTGAACAAACATGTTGCCTGGAGGAGCCAAAAGCTTCCAGTGTTGCCTTGAATCCCGTCTGCAAAATACTGACAGTCTGGAGATGACCAAGGACAACAAGAGAGGGCAGAGCTCAGCACACTGATCCCTGCTCCCCCTCCGTGCAAATTGTTTTTACATGAGCGTAGAAGGCCTGGAGAAGGGTTAACTGTCATGGCTTTCCCTAGGATGGGTAAATATGTCAATTTCACTTTTTCTCACTTGCACACTTTCCCAGTCTTCAGCTCTCTACATTTCCACATCAGTTTTTTAAAAAGTCCTCATGAAAATTGACGAGCATTTTAGTGTGAATTTCCCCTATATATCAATTTTTGTATGCAATATTGCCTAATAGACACATTTTAGATAGTGTTTCCCCTCATATAATGCATTTTTATATGTTATTTTCATGAATATAGGCATTTCTGTGCCCACTTTACCTCAGTATATGCATTTTAGTACATGTTACTTGGCTGTGAACTGTATTGCAAAATTCAGAGAAGTGTGAATTTTGAAGGATGACTGTGATTCGGTTCTCATATCGTTTCAGAAAGTGTGAATTGGCTAAGTTTTACTTTAAATGAATCAAATATCTCCCCCATCCATTTTCTCAAATAGGAATTTGGTTAGGGGGCTAAGAATGTTGTGAGGCCTCTCCCCCTAGGGACCTTCTACCTGTACAGGCCTGAAGTGGTACAATGAGGAATTCTACTATCTGCATAATGTAGAAACCAGCTCGCTTTCACTCACATTACCAAAATCCAGAGATGTCTCTCACCTCTCTTGCTTGGCTTCTGAGGAGACTGATCTGCTTTGACAAAAGCCTGGCTCCGAAGCTTGTCTGCTGTTGCCAGTTTCCACAGAATGGTCTTCACATCCTCCATCTGAAATACAGAGATGGACAGATGATCAGTCTATTTCCAGTCCCTGTCAGTTTTGCATGTGTTTATTCATATGTCTGTTCTCTCCCAGTTATACATTAAATTGCTTTCCCCCCCAAATCTGCAAGGATTAAATGTGTATTTAAATCCATTTGTCTCAAAGAATGCATTTCTAGGCCTGTTTTACCCTATGATGTGCATTCTTGAGCTGCCAAACAGTTAACAGGAAAATAAAAAGGAGTAGCTGGAAAATGAGAGAGAGAGACATTAAAATGTGTACAAAGTTTAGAAAGAACCATCTCATTGTCTGGGTTAGGGACGGGTGAATCTGTCAATTTTGATTACTCTATGTTTCTATTTTTTCCAGGATTCAATGCAAACTGAATCAAATTTCTCCCTCATCCCTAGTCTGGATAGATAATTTTCTTGTCTACAGTGAAATGCTATTTTAAGGTGTCCCCAGAAATGGGTGATTCTGTCAAATTTGGTTTCTCTCATTTTCCCATTTTTCCAATTTCAAGAGCAGTTCTCCATGTTAGTTTGCATTAAAAAATATCCTCATGACACTTCATTACCATTTTAGCACACATTTCTCCAAATATACAAATGCTTATATGCAATTTTGCCTAACACAGACTTGCAAAGCAATTTTCCCTTTTATAATGGGGTTTTATATGTTATTTTGACGAATATATGCATTTTTAGCACACTTTCCCCTAGTATATACATTTTGGTATACATTGGCTGGGGGGGGGGAATCGGAGGAGTGTGAATGTTGAAGAATGGCTATGTTTCAGTTTGTGCGTTGTTTCACGAAGTACAAATTAGGTAAGTTTACCTTCAATTGCAAACTGAATTGAATTTCACCCTGTCCCTCTGGGTAGATGATTTCCTTGTTCGCAGTGAAATTTGATATATTCATCTTTAAATGTGAATTTAATTGAATTTCTCCCCCATCCCTGGTTTAAAATATATATGTGATCTGTTTTAATCTATAAAAAGTTGGGAGCGTATGCCTTGAACACTCACCAGATTATCAGGGCTGTCTTCCTGAAGAGACTCCTTGCCTCCTGCAATGATAAAATACATCTGGAAATCCCTCCGCAAACAGCAAAACACACAGAGAGAGAGACTACTGGGCTTTGCCCTGCAAGGAATGGCTCTCAGTCATTGTCCAAGAAAAAAGTAATAAAAAGTAAATCGTAGAATCGTAGAACAGTAGAGTTGGAAGGGGTCTATAAGGCCATTGAGCCCAATCCCCTGCTAAGTGCAGGAATCCATGTTAAAGCATATCTAACAGGTGGCTGTCCAGCTGCCTCTTGAATGCCTCTAGTGCTGGAGAGCCCACCACCTCTATAATTGCACTGGAGTGTGGGATGACAACCAAACTTTGTGCAAACTAACACAGCCCCCTAGGAGTGCCCCAAACCATGCCCTCGCACTAACCATTCCACCGTCCACCTTTCTGGATCTGATTAATTCCTTCTTCCAGGGCAGAGAAAGCTGAATTCAGCTTCCAGGACTGACGAAGTCCTGGAGAAGGTGCATCATCTGGTATGAAGCCTTCGGCGTTGTCCACCAAGTTAAAATCCGTAGGTACAAAATCTGAATAGAACATAAAAAAAGAGACTTTGAACCATAGAAGCCCCAGTGATCCATCAGGGAGAAAAAAGAGACAGATTGGCGCACAGATGAAGAAACTGTGATGTAACAATGCAACTTAAACAAAAACTGAAGCTGAGTTTAGGTGTGATTATAAACAGAGCAGGACCTTCCAGACTCCACTTGCCATCATCTCTGACCACTGGCCATGCTGATTGGAAATGGAGTCCAACAATATCTGGAGGGGCATAAGCTTCTCCATCCCTGGATTATAAGAGCATGGGATGAATCCGAGGCAGAAGTTCATTAAATGTGAGAGCATAGGAAGCTGCCTGATGCTAAATCCGACCATTGGTTCATGTAGTCCAATATTGTCTACACAGACTGGCAGCAGCTCTTTAGGATTTCAGACAGGTTTTTTTCTCCTAGCTCTATCTGGAGATGCTGGGGATTGAACCTGGGGTCTGCATGTAAAGAAGATACCCCTGAGCTATGGTCTTTCCAATACAGAAAGAGCCTCAGAATGATCAAACCTGATTTCCTCTATTTGGAAGAGTCCAAACAGGACTTTGAATGGTTCGGTTCCATGCCAGGGAAGGTCTATATAAATTTTCCTCTTGCAAGACTGCTTAGATAGGGTATGGAGGAAGTGGATAGAGAGGTGTTTTACTCTCTGCTTATGAATGGGTGCATCTGGCAAGTTTGATTTCTCCCAGTTTCTCTCTTCTTCACTTTTCACATAAATTTGCAATTTTGTTCTTAAAAAAAGTCCTCATGAAATATCAGCATTTCAGGGAGAATTTCACCTAATATACACATTTGCATGCAATTTTGCCTAAAATACACATTTTTTGCAAACCAATTCCCCCTGTTATAATGCATTTGTGCATGCTATTTTCATCAATATATACACTTTACCCCCCCAGTACATGCATTTTTTGTACACATTACTTGGCTGGAGAACTGGACTGTAAAATTCAGAGAAGTGCAAAGTTTGAAGGATGGCTGGGTTACCGTTCACATTTTGTTTTGGAAAGTGTGAAGTACGTAAGTTCAGCTTTAAATGTGACCTGAAATGATATTCACCTTCCCTATGTCATCCCTATGTCTGATATATATTACTAGAATTCAAAATCATTCAGTGACAGCAGACTCGCGTAAACACGCTTTCCCACATAATAGAATTTGCTGAAGTAGCAATGATGCCGCCGCTTAAGAAGGATAATTGGTCAAATGCATGAAGGAGATGTATAATCCCATGACAATTACAGAATCATAGGATAGTAGAGTTGGAAGCAGCTTATACGGCCATCGAGTCCAACCCCTTGCTCAATGCAGGAATCCAAAGTAAAGCATATCCGACAGGGGGCTGTCCAGCTGCCTCTTGAAGGCCTCCAGTGTTGGAGAGCCCACCACGTCCCTAGGTCATTGGTTCCATTGTCATACTGTTCTAACAGTCAGGAGGCTTTTCCTGATGTTCAACTGAAATCTGGCTTCCTGTCACTTGAGCCCATTTTTCCATGTCCTCCACTCTGGGATGATCGAAAAGAGATTCTGGTCCTCCTCTGTGTGACAACCTTTCAAGTACTTGAAGAGTGCTATCCTATCTCCCCTCGGTCTTCTCTTATCAAGGCTAAACATGCCCACTTCTTTCGGTCTCTCCTCGTAGGGCTTTGTTTCCAGTCCCCTGATCATCCTTGTTGCCTTCCTCTGAACCTCTTTCAGTTTGTCTGCATCCTTCTTAAAATGTTGTGTCCAGAAGTGGATGCAGTACTCAACACGAGGCCTAACTAGTGCCAAATAGAGGAGAATTAGTACGTCATGCGATTTGGAAACTATACTTCTGTTAATGCAGCTCTTAATATGAAACTTCCCATTTTCAGAGGCAGCACAGGATAATACCAGTTGCTTGGGAACAACTGTGGGAGAGGGCTATTGCGCTCAAGTCTTGCTTGTAGGCATCCTACTATGGTGGACCAGACAGGAGGATGGTGGACTAGACAGATAAGCCTTCCTCAACCTAGTATCCCCATAAGTTTTGAACTACAACTCCCATTGTCCCTGACCTTTGGCCATGCTGGCTGATGCTGATAGGATTCGGAGTCTATTTGGAGGGCCTGGTTTTCCATCTCTGTACTAGTTGCTATGAAGATTTCAGGTTACACCTAAGACTTCCTTTCCTTTTTGTGAGTCTGTAATTCAGGAATGTGGAATCTGTAGCCATCCGGATGTTGTTAAGACAACACCCGTCATCCTTGACCATTGGCCACACTTGCTGGGCTGATGGGAGTTGGGAGTCCAACAACATCTGGTGGTCACCAGGTTGGGGAAGGGTGAGACGGACCTTTGGATGGACCTCCAGCAGCGCTCCAAGTATGTTCTTATGCATTCATAGCCTAGCATGAAACTATCACAACAGCACCAACCAACTTCCACCCCAAAGTGACTCTTACCTTGCATGCCATCAACGTCCGGGTAAACAGGATAGGTGTCCACACAGCGGGCAACTGAAAGGGCTACAACAGCATACACCAAAATCTGGAACTGCATCTCCATTTGTCTGCTGCCCCCTCTCCGCAGCTTGGCCAAACTGTAAGGATCTTGCACTGCCCTGAGTGCTTGGGCAGAAAGGACCCTCCTTTATACCCTCTTCCTCCATCTATCTATCTCTGCAAGATCAATACATTATCATCTTGTAAGTGATTCTCACCATCCCAGCCATCCATCAATCGCAGTGACAAACGGACAAGCGTTAACAGGGTTTGTCATCCCAACGCACCGTCATCCCTTCACACTTCTGTCCTATCGTCGCTTGAACAGGTAGCCCTTAACAAATGTTTGGACTGGATCGGAGAGGTCATTACCGTTTGCTTTGGCCAAGAGAACCTGTGGTAGAATCAGAGGGCTGTGACGTCAAGGACTTACCGAAGTGAACAACAAGTTGGGTCTGGAATGAATGGAATTGACAGTAAAACAAATGATACTTTTTTTGGTATGCATCATGCAAACCAGCATTTCCTGTTCATGGGATATTACTCTGCAAAGATCACCGCCCCCGCCCCCCCATTTAAAGGCCATGCAGAGGAGTTTACTTCTAGGAGGCAAACAGCACCTCCTTGGCAATGCATTTCCTTTGCTTCCTGCCAAAGTTTTGCTGGAGTCAAGAGTCCATCAAGGCTAGGATCATCCATGCATTCTTATAGGATAGGAATAAGAGACCTTTTTCAGCCCTCAGGCTGCATTCCCTCCTGGGTAACTTTCTGGGGGCCACATGCCAGTGATGGGGAGGGCTCAAGGCAATAGTAGCCAGAGCAATGAGTGTAAAACTTAACTTTGTACAGTAGGCTCGTTTCTACTTGCACACCCCTCTCTATCCTCCATCCAGGCAAACACAGAAAGCTGCCTTTTACTGAGTTAGACCATTGATCCATCTCACTCAGTGCTGTCTACACTGACTGGCAGTGGCTACTTAAGATTTCAGGTAGGATTCTTTTCCAGCCCTACCTGGGGATGATGGACCTGGGGCCTTCCGCATGGAACCGCTGAACTACAGCCCTTCCCAAAGTGCAAGTCAGGCGAGCAGGGTGTGAAGCAAGGCCAATGGAAGGTGCGGCCTGGGAGAGTCCCAAGGGCCAGGCAGAGAGGTTTGGAATGCTGCATTTGGCTCCAGGGCCTGAGGTTTCTCAGTAGGAGTCCAAGACATCACACTAAAAGCAAAAGGATGTCCATGGAATAGCCCTAGCTGCACTCTGCTGTTGGCAAGTGATCAGCTGTTCATGGTTCAAAACTGTTCTTGAAGGAGACTCTCGCCCCGCTGGAACAGATTAAAGATCTATCTAGTCGAGTATCTAGTTTCAAATAGTAGACAACCAGGTGTCTCTAGGAAGCCCACAACAAGTGGCACATGAAGTCCCCCTCCAACTGTTTTTTCACCAGCCTTGTTAGTCACAAGTACACTCTCTTTGCACATGGAGGCTTCATTTAGCTGTCAGGGCTAACAGTTGTTGAGAAGCTGCTGAAGGCCCCTTGTACTAATCAGGGCTCCTGCTTGCAAACCGGATCTTGCCCTTTCTTGTCCACTGAACCACCTGCGCTTATTTCTGAGCTCCCCCCCCCGCTGCATATGGGTTGATTGGTGATCCTTTCCTTGTGCTGGGTTAAGGAGTGAAGCTTTTGTCAGTAGGGGAGACTAAGAGTAGCCAGCCAGGAAGGTAAGGCTAAAGGTTCCAGCCATCTGAGAATGGCTTGTATCTCGCTATTCCCTTGCCTCCTTTTTACTGGAGAAGCCCTCTTTCACTATTTAACTGGAGAAGATTTCTGTAACTGGAGAAGCCCTCTTTTACTGGAGAAGTCCTATTTCTAAGCTGTGCCCAGATCATGCATGTTTATATAATTCTAAAACAGGGGTGGAGAACCTATGCCCTTCCAGATGATGTTGGATAACTGCCCTTATCATCCCTAAGTCCACCAGCCATACTGGCTGGAGCTGATGGGAATTTGGAGTCCAACATCTGGAGGACCACAGGACCCCTATTCCTTTTCTAAAATGTGTGACTATGGGTGCCTCCAGTGGCGGCTGGTGGTGCCATGTCAGTGGGGCAGTGAAATCCACTCCGGATTTTAGTCCAGACTTTCAAAGAGCTGTCCAAGCAGCTTTCAGCCACTGGGTGCCTCCACATTGTAACAGTATTGCAGGAGGGATTCAAGTGCATCTGGAACTTCAGGTTTCCACAGTTAAAGTGGATTAAAGGGCTCTATCACCCTAGTGCAACAAATCCACTTGGAAAAGAATTTGACTTCTTGCAGTTTGGAAAGTGAAGGGAAAATGCATTGAAAAGTGTGGGATGAAGGGATGACTAATAGGAAGCTGTATAAGCACCCCGCAGGCAAATGAGGATGAAACAGGATGAACGCTCATTGTTGTATAACCGCCCTGCAAACAAATATGAACAAATGTTCAATAAGGACTGGGTGTAATCTAACCTCCGTGTTAACTTTGTGCAAGCAAATCAGGATGAATGCTCAAAAACCAGGGCATCTGAAGGTAGTAATGGGTGACTTCAACTACCCGGACATAGACTGGCTGCATATGTGTTCCAGTCATGACAAAGAAACAAAGTTTCTAGATATTCTAAATGACTATTCCCTAGACCAGTTGGTCATGGAACCGACCAGAGGGACGGCAACCCTGGACTTAATCCTCAGTGGGAACCGGGACCTGGTGCGAGATGTAAGTGTTGTTGAACCGATTGGGAGCAGTGACCACAGTGCTATTAAATTAAACATACATGTAACTGGCCAATTGCCAAGAAAATCCAACACGGTCACATTTGACTTCAAAAGAGGAAACTTCACAAAAATGAGGGGATTGGTAAAAAAAAAGCTGAAAAACAAAGTCCAGAGGGTCACATCACTTGAAAATGCTTGGAAGTTGTTTAAAAACACTATATTAGAAGCTCAACTGGAGTGCATACCGCAGATCAGAAAAGGTACCGCCAGGGCCAAGAAGATGCCAGCATGGTTAACGAGCAAAGTCAAGGAAGCTCTTAGAGGCAAAAAGTCTTCCTTCAGAAAATGGAAGTCTTGTCCGAATGAAGAAAATAAAAAAGAACACAAACTCTGGCAAAAGAAATGCAAGAGGACAATAAGGGATGCTAAAAAAGAATTTGAGGAGCACATTGCTAAGAACATAAAAACCAACAAAAAAAAATTATATAAATACATTCAAAGCAGGAGACCATCTAGGGAGACAATTGGACCCTTGGATGATAAGGGAGTCAAAGGTGTACTAAAGAACGATAAGGAGATTGCAGAGAAGCTAAATGAATTCTTTGCATCTGTCTTCACAGTGGAAGATATAGGGCAGACCCCTGAACCTGAACTAACATTTGCAGGAAGGGATTCTGAGGAACTGAGACAAATAGTGGTAACGAGAGAGGAAGTTCTAAGCTTAATGGACAATATAAAAACTGACAAATCACCGGGCCCGGATGGCATCCACCCGAGAGTTCTCAAAGAACTCAAATGTGAAATTGCTGATCTGCTAACGAAAATATGTAACTTGTCCCTTGGGTCCTCCTCCGTGCCTGAGGACTGGAAAGTGGCAAATGTAACGCCAATCTTCAAAAAGGGATCCAGAGGGGATCCTGGAAATTACAGGCCAGTTAGCTTAACTTCTGTCCCTGGAAAACTGGTAGAAAGTATTATTAAAGCTAGATTAACTAAGCACATAGAAGAGCAAGCCTTGCTGAAGCAGAGCCAGCATGGCTTCTGCAAGGGAAAGTCCTGTCTCAGTAACCTATTAGAATTCTTTGAGAGTGTCAACAAGCATATAGATAGAGGTGATCCAGTGGACATAGTGTACTTAGACTTTCAAAAAGTGTTTGACAAGGTACCTCACCAAAGGCTTCTGAGGAAGCTTAGCAGTCATGGAATAAGAGGAGAGGTCCTCTTGTGGATAAGAAATTGGTTAAGAAGCAGAAAGCAGAGAGTAGGAATAAACAGACAGTTCTCCCAATGGAGGGCTGTAGAAAGTGGAGTCCCTCAAGGATCGGTATTGGGATCTGTACTTTTCAACTTGTTCATTAATGACCTAGAATTAGGAGTGAGCAGTGAAGTGGCCAAGTTTGCTGATGACACTAAATTGTTCAGGGTTGTTAAAACAAAAAGGGATTGCGAAGAGCTCCAAAAAGACCTCTCCAAACTGAGTGAATGGGCAGAAAAATGGCAAATGCAATTCAATATAAACAAGTGTAAAATTATGCATATTGGAGCAAAAAATCTGAATTTCACATATACGCTCATGGGGTCTGAACTGGCGGTGACCGACCAGGAGAGAGACCTCGGGGTTGTAGTGGACAGCACGATGAAAATGTCGACCCAGTGTGCGGCAGCTGTGAAAAAGGCAAATTCCATGCTAGCGATAATTAGGAAAGGTATTGAAAATAAAACAGCCGATATCATAATGCCGTTGTATAAATCTATGGTGCGGCCGCATTTGGAATACTGTGTACAGTTCTGGTCGCCTCATCTCAAAAAGGATATTATAGAGTTGGAAAAGGTTCAGAAGAGGGCAACCAGAATGATCAAGGGGATGGAGCGACTCCCTTACGAGGAAAGGTTGCAGCATTTGGGGCTTTTTAGTTTAGAGAAAAGGCGGGTCAGAGGAGACATGATAGAAGTGTATAAAATTATGCATGGCAGTGAGAAAGTGGATAGAGAAAAGTTCTACTCCCTCTCTCATAATACTAGAACTCGTGGACATTCAAAGAAGCTGAATGTTGGAAGATTCAGGACAGACAAAAGGAAGTACTTCTTTACTCAGTGCATAGTTAAACTATGGAATTTGCTCCCACAAGATGCAGAAATGGCCACCAGCTTGGATGGCTTTAAAAGAACATTAGACAAATTCATGGAGGACAGCGCTATCAATGGCTACTAGCCATGATGGCTGTGCTCTGCCACCCTAGTCAGAGGCAGCATGCTTCTGAAAACCAGTTGCCGGAAGCCTCAGGAGGGGAGAGTGTTCTTGCACTCGGGTCCTGCTTGCGGGCTTCCCCCAGGCACCTGGTTGGCCACTGTGAGAACAGGATGCTGGACTAGATGGGCCACTGGACTGATCCAGCAGGCTCTTCTTATGACCTTATGACATTGGAGCTCCAACAATACTCTTGTCTGCGGCTTGCTGACCTATAGGAGACCCAAAAGCTACATCAGCCAGCTTCTGCTTTTGTGCTTCTTGATGGCTCCACATCAGAGCCACCGACATACGGCTGCAGAAAAATGGACAAACATTCCACCTGCATCTTTCCAGAGGAGTCACATCAGCTGCTTCGAAGCTCGTTTTTCACCCTCAGTCCTGACAGCCTAATTTCCCTTCAGCAGCACATCCCTTGCCCGTCAGAGAGGGGAGAGGAAAGATGGATGAAACAGAACACTCATCCATCTTGGCCTGAAGTGCCCATCATTGCTTCAGGTACCTTGCCCTAACAACATCTATTTGTGTCCTGTATCCAATTTGCTCCTATTTATTTGATGTCGGGTGTCATCGAATGAAAAATTCTAGACGTGAGCCACTAGCTGGCTCAAGGCAAAAAGAGGGTATCAAAGAAGCTCCAGAAGACTCATAGGAGACATACAGCAGTCCTCCAGGCCTGCTTTTTATTGTGCATTTATGCTGATTTTCATGCTCATGATGGTATTCTGGGCAGTTATGTGCAATTCCTCTTTCAGTATTGTTTGTGCCTGCAAACATTCGGGGCAGCCACACTGCTTTGTTTCCAACCATGTCCTGGAACATCCTGCTGAAATCCTGTAACTGTTTATACCACAAACGTTCCGGTTTATATTTCCCCTCCCCCCGCTTTCGTTGCGCTGTAGTGCACGAGTGACCCTCCAGATGGCAATAATGCACTGACATTGGGGGAGCATTGTAAAACAACTAATAAAGCAGACTGATATGTGGAGTGTTCAGCTATAGATCCACCACTAACACACTTTGATTGCGTCAATGGCATGTCACAGAGTACACCTGTAAAGGGACCACAGTTGTTTATTTAATTAGTTAGTTATAAAGTTATTTCGATACAGCCCTCTCATAAAATATCAGGGCAGTGTACAGCAATATGAAAACGTTTCAAAGATTAAAAGTAGCATACAACAATCATTAAAATGACTGGCTGCTTGAGAAAATTTGGAAAAACTGCGTAGGCCTGTCAGCATAAAAAGAAACGCCTGGAAGGCAAAAGCAGCACCTTGTGGATAAAGAACCAACTCTGTTCGATACCAGTCTGTTAGGTTGATGGAATGCTTTGGAACCAATGCTTTGGAACCAGCACCGGCCAACAGATCCCATCCCTACTGGGAAAGACTGATTGTTAAACCACTCTGGAAATTGTAGCCCTGTGAGCAGAATAGGGGTCTCCTAACAATTCCTTGCTCTTGTGAGGCCAGACAAATACATTTCTGTTTTCCTAGCCTTTTAAGACCTGCTAGCGTAACCATTTTTTGCTTAATCCAATTTGATTTTACCCTCTATTTCCGTAGGTTTTTCCTGTTTCAGCTTATTTATTTTGATGCTTCCTTATTTTTCATTACTACGACTACTATTTTTTAATTACACATTTATTTTCTTACTATGCTGTTACCTGCCCTGGGAACATGAATGTATGCCGAAAATGTAGGAAATATAAATTGTGTAAATAAATATGTTTCAAACATTGATCTCCCTTCCTTTGCTTTGGCAGAAGGGAGAGCCAAACTGAAGTCTCTTACTCCCCATAGGCCATGAGGCTCATTCAAAATAAACTAGTACTGTTTGTTTAACAAACAAAACAGCCACAGAGGAGCAAAAGGGTGGTGAATAACTGTGTGTTTACCCTGGAGAGTCACAGCCAGGGACTAAATGGACAGATAGCCTGAGCTGGGAGAAGGCAGCTCCCTCAATATGGTACATTATCTCAGTGAATGGGTCAGGCTTGTTTGGCCTTGCATCCATAAATCTTTAGTCCAGACTTTCCCAACCAGTGTGCCTCCAGCTGTTGTTGGACAATAACTCCCATCACCCTCAGCCAGCATTGCCAATGGTCAGGAAAGATGGGAATTGTGGTCCAACAACATCTGGAGGCACACTGGAGTCACTTCTCCTGCATCTCCTTTTCGGAATTATTGAGACAGTTGACTGTGGGATAATGCACTTTGCATTTTCGATCAGAGTTTTCTGCTGGATTTTTCAACAGGCTGCTATAGCTGTAAACTTTAGCAGTATCTTAATGGGCAGACATTAGCAGGCATTCGTTTCCTTGCCCTGGAAAGCTTTACTGGCTGATTTCTGTACATAGCCTGCTGTTGTTAAGAATACAAGCAGGTCAGGCTAGTGTCTGTTCTCTTCCCTCCCCCACCCCACCCCCCCAAAATTGGCAACCATAGTTCCAACCCACGTCATTCATTCTTTGTCAAGAATATCAGCCAATGTAGCAGTTTATGTAAACTCTGTAGTTCATCTGTGCTTTGGTACCTGCATTGGGGGCAAACTTTAAACGGCCATTGTCTCTGGGTCGGAAAAGCCTGGTGCATTTTTTTCCTTTTTGTTTGCTATACCAAAGCAACCCTGATGTTTGTCTTCCCATCACTAGCAGCTGCTAGCGCATTATTTGCATAGTTAAGGGCACTACAGCAGCATCTAGGAACAAGATGCAGAGATTCCCCTTGGAAAAAAGTTTGGGGAGCCAGGGTCACAGTTCATAGACCTGAGTGCTGAAGAGGAGCCACCCACTGAAGGCAGCCACACGTGGGGCAGCCATTGCTAAGCAAGCAGGGAACGCCTCAGAAAGGATATTGGGGGGCCAAACAGGGTCCAGAAAAGGGCAACCAAAATGATCAAGGGGCTACAGCAACTCCCCTATGAGGAAACAGTTGGGGCTTTTTACTTTAGAGAAAGCACATTGTGGAGAAAGTGGAGGAAGGTTTTTCTCCCTCCCTCATAACACTAGAACTTGGTGTCATCCAATAAAGCTGAATGTTAGGAGATTCAGGACAGACAAGTTTTTCCTCGCTCAGCGCATCAGCAATGGAATTCACTCCCACAAGAGGCAGCGATGGCCGCCAACTTGGATGGCTTTAAAAAAAGGTTTAGATACTCATGCAGGGTAAGGCTATCAATGGTAACTAGCCACAATGGCTATGTTCTTCCTCCGCTGACACCAGTTGCCGGGGACCATGAGTGAGAGAGTGCTATTCTGCTCAGGCCATGGCAACTGTGTACTGCTTCCACAAAGACAGCATGCCTTTGGATACCAGTTTCTAGGAATCACAGGTGGAATGATGTTGCACTCAGGTCCTGCTTGCAGGCTTCCATCGGCATCTGGTTGGCCGCTGTGAGAATAGGATGCTGGAGTAGAGGGGCCACTGGTCTGATCCAGCAGGCTCTTCTTTACGTTCTTATGAAAGGATATAGAAAGGGTGGTAGAGCAGTTACCGCCGTCCCGTCCCCCACGAGTCCACAATCAAATATCCACAATTTACAGGAAATCTCTCCACTCTTGATCTCACAATGGACGAGAGCTTGGAAAAGTTACTTTTTTGAACTACAACTCCCATCAGCCCAATCCAGTGGCCATGCTGGCTGGGGCTGATGGTAGTTGTAGTTCAAAAAAAGTAACTTTTCCAAGCTCTGCAATGGACAACGGATTAAACTGCTTGTCTGCATTTGGGAAGGCGAGGGTGGGGAGAGGGAGTTCTGCAATTGAGTATAAAGCAAGTACAACAAAATGTTGTGGTACATCCTTGCCTCCTAAACAGGAGTGCTCTTGTTCAGGGTTCCAGCTAGCCATGCTCTCTTCTGTGATACTATAAAAAGTTGTAAGGGGCTCAAGCCAGCCAGACCACTCACCAGGCCTGCAGTTTTGTTTACATTTTTCAAATGACTCGCATTCCATAGTTCCTGGAGGCCACTGAACATACTCAGTTCTCATGCAGATGTTTGATTATGCTGCTTCAAACCTCAGGGTGCCCCAAGCAGGCTGATCCTTGCCCCTTGTTTCACAGTGGCAGTTTTGTCAATCTGGGGCAGGGTGGGTAGAACACTGAGTTCCATATTAGAGTATCATCATCACTCCTTGTCCTTACAAAACCAGGAGAAAGATAACATGCAGGTTTCTCCACGATATCCTTTTGGAACCATGCATGCCGCCCTCTATTAGCTTATCCTTTTTGTCCTGAACGTTTTAACCTGTCATGCTTAATGTTCAGTGTCAAGTGATTACAATTCCATTCTCTAGTAACTCTGGGCAGCGGTGAACAAATTTATCTTAAATCACCTCAACTGTGTAAACAAAAAGCTGGCGGAATTGTGTAAAGTGGTAAACCAGGGCTGTCTACGTTCCATAGCATTTGCAATTCAACATTGTCAGAACCACTCTTTTCTTTTTTAAAAGAAAATTCCTTTTCCTTACTGCTGCCAAGATGTACTGTATTTGGGGAAAGGGGGGGGGGATCTCAGAAGCCAGAGCAGTCGTGCATAAGACTGACCACTGATCAGGGGGTGAGATTTCCGTTCCCTGCAGATCCTAGTTCCTTCCCACAAGATGCAGTGCATAGAGCTGTAGACTATTATGAATCAGGAAGCCTCTCACCTTTTCTATGGACTGTGGCCTTAAAAAAACCCATTCTTGCTCTCAGCCTTCCCACTCGCTTGCAACAGTGATGCTGTAAAGATGACAGAGCGCACATGTGAAGTGTGAAATGCCAAATCCCTTTGCAGCCCTGTGAAAAGAGCTCACGCCACCGCTCCTATGGCTGCCACCACCTCCTAGATCAGAGGGCATCTTTACTCTCCTCCTATTAGTAATAAATTATGAATGGTCTGTTTGGAAAGAACATTAGTTTATTTTGTATGTAGTATTAAATTGTTTTGAATCACTTTTTTATAAGGAGGTGATGTACGTAATAATGCCTTGTTGATGTATTTGCAGGTCTGTTTGTAGTGAACCACTTTTAGGGTGGTAGTGGTATACAAATAAAATGAGTGAATGACCAAAGTAATACACAGCCATGGAGGTGCCTCATTTGTGTGAAGTTGCAAATTATTATTGTCACTAAAATAATTTATATACTGCCTTTCATTTCAAGAAGACATAAATGCTTCTCGAGCCCTTTTAGGTCTAGCTCTGGGAGAACAGCACAACCTAATTAGTTAATTACATACACCATCATCCTTATGGCCAAAGGACATTTCGGGTCCTTGCTTCACAACGACTAACATTAGATCTGGTTAGAAAAGAGGAAAAAACCAACAAAGGAACAGACCTGAGGTGTTGGATAATACATTATATTCTCTAAGTGCAACGACACGTTTCATTTTTATTTGGCCCACGACAACTGGTTGACAGCCCATTGTTTTTCAATGCACCAGATCAAGAGGCCTGTGTGGAATATAGTAATGATCAATCAACAGCGTCACAATAAAAAAAGGCTTCCACCAATAACAAAGCAGGACTTGGACCTCACAGCTACAAGACGCTGTCCCATAGGATCAGAAGAGGAGTGTGTGTATGTGCGTGTGTATGTGTGTACATGCACTTGATCCATCATGCCTCAAACGAAGTGGTCCCAGATGTATTAAAATGTGCCTTCCAAGAGATGTAATAGCTGCCCTATGCATCTCCCACCATAAGAGGAAATGCCAAGCCCAACTTAAGCAGGAGTCCATGAAAAGGCAAGGTTACAAGAGAGCTCCTTGTCCAGCACTGTTCTCAGTGTTCTATCCAAGATGGGGACCCCAGTCTCCCAAAGACTTTTTTTGTAGGGGAATTAATCTCCAGCACAGCTCTATGATGTCCTTGGTCTGGTCTGGTCTGGTCTCAAAAGCAGAAAAAAATAACGGAAGTAGGGGACTTGAAGCCCTGTTTTGCCAATCCCTCAGTCAAGACAAATGAACAGACTACCCTCTCCCACATCACAGAATGCGATTGTCCCCAGACACAGCCCCCCAACCCCAAAGCCCTGATTTCCCTGAGAAAGCAGAGAATGTCCTCCTGCCTAAGCTTCTCAAGTCACTTTGTAATGGGAAAGGGAGAAAATGAAAGATGCAGCTGGGCTTCCACCATGTCACCTTTGGCCTCATGGGAGAGGATACCTAAGGTGGATGAGTTGTGCCATCTAAGTTCCCTTCGGTTGCAAGCAGGGGTGTACGTGGCATCACAGCTCTCCCAGTTTCAGATGCAGTTGCCCGATGCTGGATTTCACAGACTGGATGGTCTTCATATTTCTGCTGTCAGCAGGGCCCAAGCAAGTCATGCTATGATGTACCAGGCAGAACCCAGCCTCCAAATGCCTTCTCCAAATATCGCGCCACGGCCAGAGTCAAGTGGTCATTGTAGGGTCTCGCCACCACCTGGACACCCAGTGGGAGGCCTTCCTTGTTCAAGCCCAGTGGGCACTGGGTCACCGGTAAGCCCAGTATGTTGAAAATGGCTGAATGAGGAGAGAGAGTGGAAAAATTAGAGACTTAAAGCACTTCTTTACAAAACAAAACAACCCAGTCATTTTTCATCCGCTGCCATCTAGAATCATTCCTTGAGAATTTGGAATGTATCCAGTTGGTTTTCTAAAGTGCAAGAATATCTGAATTGGCTATCAGACAACATGAGTCACAGAGGCCTCTAATAAACAAAGCACAGTTTGCTCCACATCCAGAGAGTCCCGGTCACAGTGATGACAGTGTAAAAGGTTCATCACCCTTGTTTAGAAGTAGTGGGATTCGGGGACAGGGTTGTATTGCATTTACAGGTGTACACCACACATTTGCCTGCATCATATATTATATGGCTGGTGCACATAAGCATATACACATGTGCAAACCCACGCTCCATTACATGTAAAGAAATCCAGATTCACCTACATATGAAATAGCTTTCAGACAAAACCACACTACCAGGAATATTTGTACACAAAATTGATGAATAAACTTCAATAAGACCCTCATACTGAGGATACCAATAGCACAGCTGAAATGGTCAACACCTCGGTGCCATTTTCGAGGCAATGCTAAGCCTATACCGATAGGCTGAGTTACAGGTGAGCAAAGCACATGCAACTGAGACAACTGAATATTGTTTCCTGGTTTATCCTAGCCTCTGCTTCCCTCCCTTTTCTCCGTTTCCTCTATGTTGAATTTTTCATTGTTAGCTCTTTGGGGCATTGACCTGTCCTCTTGTACTCATGCACAATAAAGGCACTACATTATTATTATTATTAAATTTATATCCCACCCTTCCAGGGTGGCAAATACAAACAGTTATGATGTCTAAAGACAATTCTGATATAGATGTAGAATGTGAAGGGTCTCTTAAGCAGGCATACATACCTAATACAAACATATGAAAGAGAGGAACGTCTTACCCGTGTAGGCAAAATTGAAAGGCATCCCCAGGGGAGTGTGGTGTTTGGGAGCAACTACAGGGTGGGAAGGGTATAGGAGGACACCATCATTTCCCAGTAAATCCTCTATCTCGGTCTTCAGACTCTGTGCCATGCTTGCTAGCTTAGCATTCCCCTTGGGTCTGTATTTCACAAACTTCTCAGTTAATCCTAGTGCTAAAAAAGGGGGAGAAATAGAGAGCAGAGACAGGGGCAGGTTAAAGTTGAAAAGCAGTTACTGCAACAGTCCATGGCATTTATAAAGTCATTTATTAGAGCAGGGGGTAGCTGGCACTGTGCCCCGCAGGTGCTGCTGGACTACAACTCCCATCATCCTTGATTGTTAGCCATGCTGGCTGGGGCTGATGGGACTTGGAATCCAACAGCATCTGGAAGGCACCACACTAGGAATTAGAGAGTCAAGGCATGACACACAATCATTTGAAAACAACTCTTAGCGATTCTGTCTTTCTTGCTGCTCTGGTCAAGTAGGTGCTGTCCCTCACTCTGAAGCAGGTATCTCCATGAACACAACTGGGCAGGATGACTAGACAGACTCCTGAATTCCTTATCAAGGAGAGCCTAGATTGTCAGCAGCAGCATCCTACTTCTAGAGAAATGGTGCCACCTTCTGGTCCTGAAACATTATTGCATGAAATTTTTTTTACTACAATCCTGTTTTAGTTACCAGGCAATCATCCACAGCCTGGCCAAAACTACCCCCTCCAACCCAAAAAAGAACTGCAACTATTTTTAAAAAAAAAAAATTCTGAGTTGAAAAACGAGACATTACCAATGGCTGGGAGAGTATGTGTAGACTTCCCAATCATCCATTTCACCAGCTCCCATGATGGCCACACTGGCTTTCCATGATCACCAAGCAGATCTGTGAATGTTTCAGTTTCCTGCAAATAAAGTGCATTGAAAAGCAAGGATGGAGAGAATTCTGGAACATTTCCTGCTTCTAGGTGGAATAACTAGTGTTTTTCTATGCAAGGGTTGCAGTCTGTACCAAAACTACTAGCTCACTGTTACTGGATATGACAAATCTTCAATAGTGGGAGGGGAAGAGCTGTGGAACCAGACATGGACAGGCTTTAGTGAGCATTTTTTCAAATGCTAGGGAACATTATAGAGTTTCATGGAAGCCTCAGGGAGAAGATCAGCATCCCTGAAAAGCAATTTGCCCATCATTACTGATCTTCCTCTGCAATGTACATTTCCAGGAAGAATCTTTGGTCACATCCACTGTATACATTTAAGGCACATGGCTTCCTCCCAAGAATCCTGGGAACTGTAGTTTATTCATAACAGAACTACAATTCCCAGCACCCTTAAACTACAGTTCTTAGGATTCTTGTGGGGGAAGCACATGCATTAAATGCATAAAAGTGGGGAATTGAAGAGAGATATGGAAAAAGCCAAAACTCAGCAGACACCAGCCAGTCCAGAGAAACAGCAGTCTGTTAAACCACTGTTTGGCAATACAGACAGAGCATGTTTCCAGTGCGGATTAATTGGACATCTTAAGTCTGCATGTCCCCAAATGTGAATTGATAAGGGAAAAACCACCTCAGTGAGGTGGGTCCAGGTTCAGAGTAACCCTGTGTCGAACAAACCTGAGGGGTTACAACATTATATGTTGAAGTGGAATAGACTGCCTGAGTTTGACACTCAGGAAAAAGTGACTGTGAAGGAATGCATTTATTTGGCAGTTTTGGACCTGGGGCAGAAATATCACTTATATGCACAGATCTGGTTAAACCTGAAAATATTTTACGGGGAGAGCTGGTTCAAATTCCATTGGCAAGAGTTGCAGTGAACTGGAGAGGTTTTGAAGGAGAATATGGGGTTAAGTAGAGTGAGTCTTTTATTCTGGGGAAGCATATTGTGTTTCATAATAAGCAATCATATATTGTCATTAGGTCCCAGAAAGCAAGAGGGGAGAAAGTTTCAATGTTGAATGAGGAAAATAATGCCTGTAAGAATGTGTCAGAAGCAAATCCAATGTTGACCCTTGTGCCTAGCAACCAGGGAGGGGTCCAGTCATGTGATACAAGTGCCCGCTACCTTCTGCCGTCGCAGCACAGGGAGACAGTGAATTTGAAAGCACTACTAGGTATGATGAGAGCTTGAAATCTTTGAGAGCTGTAGCACAACACGAAGAAAGTTCTTTTGGGCAATCCCAAAGGGAACAAGTCTTCTGGGAGAATGGCTTGCTATATAGAAGATGGCTACTAGTTATCAGAGGTGAACGTTGTGTGGCTGAAAAACAGTTCCAAAGACCTACAACCTACAGTTGTTGAGATTGGCTCATGACATACCTGTGGCTGGACGTTTGGGAACTGGGAAAATGTGCAGATGTTTAGTGCTTGATTTCTATTAGCCAAATATCTCCAGAGAGGTTACAGAATATTATAAATCCTGTGAGACATGTCAACGTGTGGGAAAGGGTGAATGAAGAATTAAAGCACCCTTACAACCAATGCCCTTAATTGGGAAAGCCTTTTATAGAGTGGCTATGGATATAGTAGGTCCTTTTACAAAACCCACTCAGAGTGGAAAACGTTTTGCAATCAGTGTGGTGGCTTTTGCAACTCGTTATTCTGATGCTGAAGCTCTCCGAAACACTGATGCATTGACAGTGGCAGAGGACCTATTAAAAATATTCTCATGTTTAGGATTTCCTCGTGAACTAATATCTGATAGGGGAACTGTATTCTTATCAGATATAATTAAATGTTTGTGGAGATGTTGTGGCATAAACTACCTCACATCAACAGTGTATCTTCCACAGACCAATGGCCTAGTGGAAAAATATAATGGAACTTTACAGAATATGATGAAATCATTTGTGGCAGACCTCCCATATGATTCGGACAAACAACTGCCTTGTATGTTGTTTGCTTATTGTGATGTGCTCCAAGATTCAACTGGTTTTTCCCCATTTGAACTGATGTTTGGCAGAAGGCCAAGAAACCCTTTATCCCTTATGAGGGAAGGTTGGGAAGGTGTGTCTGAAGAGAGAGTGTCTGTAGTACAATATGTTATGGACCTACGCCAAAAGTTAAAGGAAACAATGGAACTAGCTCAGGCAAACTTAACCACTGCGCAACGAAGACAGAATCAGTGGTACAATCAAAAAGCTAGAGCAAGACATTTTGGAACTGGGGACAAAGTTACGGTTTTCCAACCTAGGAAGCATAATAAATTGGAAGTTGGATGGGAGGAGCCATATACGGTCAAGGATAAATATGACCTTACCATGCAATGTTGCAAATGTGGAGGGGGGAAAACAGGAAGTGGTGCACATTAATGTGTTGAATCCATATTACAGTAGGGAGGCTCCTGTTTACCATCTCACAATATTACCCACAGAAGATTATAGAAAGGCACAAGATCTTTTGCAGCAAAGCAAAGAGAGTGGAGGCCTAGATCAAATTAAATGGGCCAAAAGATACACCTAAGGAAACCCAAGATGCTATCACAGAAATTCTGCAAACATTTACAATCCTTTTTAGTTCAAAGCCTGGTAGAACCAACCTTAAAAGTGCAGGAAACGCTTGAATTGGGTGTTATTAGGGAATTTAACAGCCCATGGACCTCACCAATAGTTTTAGTTAATAAACCTGATGGAACCATCAGATTCTGTGTGGACTATAGGAGGCTTAACAAAATCAGTCATGGATGCCTAGCCTATGCCACGAATGGATACCCTATTAGATTTATTGAGTGCAGCCACAGTAATATCCATCAGTGATTTATGTAAGGGATTCTGGCAAATGCACGTTGAGGAAAAAAGTACAGAGAAAAACCAGCCTTTATAACACCAGACGGGCTTTATGAGTTCAAAGTGCTCCCTTTTGGTTTATCAAATAGTCCTGCATCCTTTCAAAAACTGGTTAATGAAGTGCTCCGTGGCATGTCAGATTTCATCCTGGCTTACATAGATGACACAGCCATTTATAAATGCAACCTTGGAGGAGCATCTGGAAGATTTGAAAAGTGTGCTGCCATTAGGAAGACAGGATTAACAATAAAAGATGTAAGACTGTCAGGTGTGGGGAGGTATGAGTGAGAGTTCTAAGGGAGGTTTGAATAAAAGACAGTTGTTTTTGTCAGCTGGGAGGTTTTTGTGATTTGTGATTTGGAGTGGAAGGAGGGAGGTTGTATTGTGGGAGTGAGCTGGGTGGAAAAGGGTGGATTACATATTAGTTAGAGGGGGGTAGGACAGGCAGGGAGGACAGGGACTATACATCAATATACTATTTAACATCTTGTATTTTCATAAAGTTACTTGGTTCATTTAAATTCCTGCATGTTTGCCTTGTCACGTGTGCTAGCATATCAGGGTCCTGTTCAGTTCCTGTACCTACATCCTATTGTGCTAACAGTGCACACCAGTGGTCACCTTTTGGGTGGGACAAAAGGTGGAAAGGCTGAAGCTTGTGCAAAGAGCATATCCGACCCAGGGTGAGGCAAGCATCTCGCTGGGTGGGGATTTCCTGAACCAAGTGTGGGGTGTTAGGAGCGATCAACCCTGGTGAAGGGTGGGTTCACGACAACATGCATGAATTCTTTAACAGTCAATGTGAAATAGGTACTCTGAAGGTTGTAAGAGTGAAACACACTAGCCTCTCTCTCCTCAACATCACCACAGGAATAAAGACTTTCTGTTGCAGTGGGCTTACACCCCAGCCTGCATTTTGCATACCTGCCCATCGCTGTCCTTGTAAGACATCATAACAGACCAGATCTGGAAGGAATATTTCATTTTGTGAATGGTCACGTGCTGAACTTGAATCCCTAAGTCAGCCTCCAGGTGCTTTACCACCTTAAAACATAAGGGGGAGGGGGAAGAACAGCCATATAGTAAATAGTTATTAAAAGAGGGTGGGATGCTTGAGGGTCAAAGGCCATTCAAGGACCAGTAACAATTGGGGGGAAATACAAGATTTTTAACACACCACACAGACAGAGGACAGGAAAACAGTATTATCACCATTCCAATGGAGACAGAAGAAACTGGCAGCATCTCTCACATTCTAATCTCAAGCTGCAGAAACACTGAGGGGTCATTCACACATGCATGGACACAATTTGATATGGCTCATGGCTTGGGCATCCACAGCTGAACAACTTTCCAGCAGTATCACTGTGTTTCAGGTGCCATGATACAAAGACTTTGTCTGTGGACTTTGGAAAGTGACCTTCCCCCCCCCCAAATATCTGCATACATCAGTCAGTTGTAATCATGTGTGAACACTTTCTCTCTTACAGCGAAGGATGGAGAACAGTGCTCCATACCCTTCAATACTTCCACTGCAACAGTGACTGACGGAAGGTTGATCAATACCCTCCAGTTTCAAGACAGCCACAGCTGAAACAGAGTAAAATGCCCCCAATCTTAGATATCCCAGCTCCGCAAGTATCCCTTAAGGTTGCCATTTTGAGCTGGCAATCCTACACCAAGGTATGTACGCATGATTTTATTGCTTTTGGCCATTTTACGGTATCTTTGTATTCATAATCTTGCTGTAAGTCCCTTTGAGACTTGTTTTTTTGTAAAAAGAAATACATTTATTATTTACTTATTTATTTATTTCATTTATACTCGGCCTTTCTTTCATCATAGAACCCAAGGAGGCATATATGTGGTTCCCAAGCGGTCTCCCAGCCAGGCACTGACCAGACCCAGACTTGCTTAGCTTCAGCAAGATGGTGGCCTCATGTGTATTCAGACCATAGCCTGGGACTATAAAATCACCACTACCATCATCATCATCAGGGTAGACACAAAAGCAGTGTATCAGTGGCTCTCTAGGGGTTTTTCCCTATCTGGAGATACCAAGAACTGAACCTGTGCTTTGTATGATTCTGACAAAAATAGTGCCCAGATAGGTTGGGGTGCAAGAAGGAGCACACAGACAGAATTCCCTGTCTAAGCTGCTGTTTACCTAAACTCCTACCTAAACACCCTGTTATTGTGATGGCTCTCAAGTTTTTAAGCAATCTGATGCAGGTTCCTCTTACATTCCGATGAGCCTGGAGAATCTCTTTGTTCACCGGGGAAACAAAGATCGAGCCTCCATCATGCTCCATGAAGTAGAATTTTACATTCTCCAGGGATACCTTTTCATCCAGCTTCAACCTGAAGCGAAAGAAAGAAGACAGCCACAAGTCAACAGTGAGGAGCACTGTGGTTCCATTGTCCCTCAGAGGGGCAAACAAGTTCCAATCTGCACAGCAGGCTTTGACATGGACCAACTCCTTGATGAACACCTAGTTCTTATTACCAGATCTCGGTAGAATACTACTGCCACAGAGGGGCCCAAACCAGTGGGAATACTGTCCTCCCAGGGCCGGCCCAACCATTAGGCAGACTGAGTCAGCAGATGCTGGAGGGCAGGGAACAGCAGCAAAGTACTGGAGCTGGGTATGCCATACAGCTAGTGCAGCACCCCCTAAGCAAGCCTGCTGCCCGCGGGTACAGCAAAGGATGCTGCCCCATTGCCAGCGTTGAAATAAGATTCAGCTGCTAGTCCAGTTGGCTTCTGTACATGGTATGGTGGGGTGAGGAATTTCTGACCTTTGCCTTAGGCAGCCCTGCTCTTCCCCTTGCAGAGTTCTACAATCGGGTGACAAGAGAGAGCCAGCAATACTGATGGCAGACACCAAAAGCATTTGTGCTTCCTAGGATGAGGGTCGGGATTCATTTTTATGCACCACAAAGCAATGAGAAACCACCTACTTTGTGATGCTTGGTCCAGCCATGACCCTCAACAAAGGTTCCAGGTCCTCCGCATAACGGCACATTGGGCCGGTGCACAGGAACTTTGTCCGAATACCCACAGCATTAGGGAATTGGCCGTCATTGGGAACCACATCTAGATACACACAGAGGCATGGTGTTTGCATGACAAACCACATCCTTATGGTTTGGTGGTGGTAGTGATGGAGTAGGATTCATCATCATCATTAATCTAATTTCTTACACACCCTGCACCATAAGGCGTCCCAGGGTGCTTACAGCAATATAAAATTCAATACTAAAAAAAAACAGTTTAAAACAAATTACAGTCACAGGAATTGGGTGAGTCTTGAAATTATCTCTCGCTCAGATGTCAAAGGCCAGGATTGGTCTTCAGCTTACATGCACCTCTCTGGGGAGGGAATTCCACAACTTAGGAGCTGCCACAGAGAATGCCCTCTCCTGGGCCGCCATCCCCCACCCCAGTGTCTGAGGGCAGTGCAACTACCAAGGGGGCCCCCCTCTGCTGATTTTAACACCTGAGAGAGTCTGTAGGGAAGGAGGAAGTATTGCAAATATTTGGGGCCTAAGTTGTTTAGGGCTTTAAATATGAGCAAGGGCACCTTGAATTGGGCCCGGAAACAAACTAGCAACCCATTCATATTCATATACCATCACAGATAGACAGACAGTATTATATTCAAGGTTAGTTTAGGTCCAAACCACAATATGGCTTTCTGACAGAAAGAACTCTCTGCTCCTACTGCCAATTGTCCCTGAGAATAGAGAGCTGAAGGGAACCATACTTTGGCCTTTGGCACGATCAGGTCCTGGCTGCCAGAAGGACCATTATGGGCAGGGGAGATCAACCTGGCCCCACACATGGGCCAGAGAAGGAGCAGGGGTTCTAAAGCTTGTGCTCTCTTTCCTCCCCATTCGTTACTTTTGCAGCATGTTTATTAAGCTGTGAGCCCACAGGCAGGGATTGTCTTGTCTTTTCATAGCTGCACAATGCTTAGAACATTTCAGGCAGTTTCCAAATGACAAAAAAAAAATAATGACTTTCAACAGGAGACTGCTGCAACATTTGGACTGCTTCTGCTACAGAAATGCCAGTTCATGTGGCCAAGACAGCCACACTTTTCAGGAAAAGTCCACGACTCTCCTGCTGAACTGGATGCCCAGATTCTTAAAGCCAGGTGCCTTAAGGTCCAGATCAGTTTTCTATTCCACGCATCTAGAGGACCTACAACTGTTCTTTACCCCTTACTGGCTCTTTTCATTAACTTGGTGAGAATGAGAAACATATTCAACAAGAAATGGCCATATAGGACCTGGGGTGGGCTTGTGTCCAAAGATCCCATTGAAGAAAGCAGGCATACGGATGCTGCCCCCAATGTCTGCGCCCAGGCCAATCACGGAGCCAGCAGCTGCCAGGATGCAGCCTTCTCCTCCTAGAAGGGAAAAAAAAGTCAGACTGGCATTAGACCAGGGACAAATCTGAGCAACCTCATATTTGCCACTCACAGGATCTGCTCTGCGAGAGCCAAATACACCCAGAGAATCAGAGCTAGTGAAGCAACTTCCTCCAGCTCCGGGGACTGTGCCACCACTCAGTGCTTTTCATTTAATCTCAAACACTTGCAGACCCAACAGAACAGAAAGGCCGCTGAGGTTGTATTCATCTAAGGCCTACTCAGAATACAACCACAAAATTTAATGAACCTATGTTAGTCATGTCCGTTAACATCAATGGGTCTACTCAGGTAGGACTAACATTGAATACCACCCAGAGGTTTTATGCACACCTAACTTGCAAATTATGCCACGTTGCTTTCCACCTCATACTCCATACAACCCTTCCTCTACATTATATTTAAATGGTACGTTATATTTAAATGAAGAGTAAGCAATGTGTTCCCAAGGCCATATTCACACCATACATTTATTCCATTATTATTCCACTTTAAACAGTCATGGCTTCCCCCAAAGAAACCTGGGAACTGTAAGTATTATGTATGTATTTATTAAATTTGTATCCCGCCCTTCCTCCCAGTAGGAGCTCAAACTGTAGTTTGTGAAGGGTGCTGAGAGTTGTTAAAGTAAAGGTAAAGGTGTCCCCGCACTTATAGTGCGAGTTGTTTCCGACTCTTAGGGTGACGTCTTGCGACGTTTACTAGGCAGACCATATATATGGGGTGGGATTGCCAGTTCCTTCCCCAGCCTTTCTTTACCCCCCAGCATATGTTGGGTACTCATTTTACCGACCACGGATGGATGGAAGGCTGGGTGGACCTCGACCCCTTTTACCAGAGATTCGACTTCCTCCTTCCGTTGGAATCGAACTCCGGCCGTGAGCAGAGCTTTGGCTGCGTTACCACTGCTTACCACTCTGCGCCACGGAGGGTCTGAGAGTTGTTAAGAGATCCCTATTCCCCTAACAGCGTTATAGCTCCCAGAGTTCTCTGGGAAGAGGGATTGACTATTAAAACCATTCTGGGAACTGAACCTCTGTGATGGGAATAGGGAAGACATAAGTGTTTAAAGTGGAATAATACTGGATTAAATGTATGGTATGAATGTGGTCATAGTGAACTTCAGGTGCCCAATACATTCTTGCTCAGTTCTGGTCATGTGTCCAAACTCCCCTGTCCCACGGGCAGTTAATCACTTGCAGCAGACTCTATTAGCCAGGTTCAATTCATCTGATGAGTCACGCATGTGCTCCCCACAAGGGACAGCCCACTCACCCGAGCTGCCTCCTACTATGCGCTCTAAGTCATATGGGTTGTTGGTCCGGCCGTAGATCCGGTTGCTTGACTCAAACCACATGCACAGCTCGCTACAATTGGTCACCCCTAGTGGGATGGTGCCTGCTCGCTTTACCCATGAGACTACTGTGGCATCAGACGTGGAGATGATGTTGCGACGGCTAACCAATCCAGAGGCGTTGGGCAACCCTGACACAAAAGGAAAAAATGGGTCAGAGATATACTGGTCAAGCACACAGATAAAGGACAATGATGAGACCAAGAGCCAAGGGAGTAGCCGCCCCCCAAACGGCTACATGGTGACATTCTCAACTCCAGGACTATCTAAAAACTAGAGCAATACACTGGACAGCAGGCCACAGGCACATGGCATTTTTTCAATGACCCTTTGTCAGGCAGGAATGGTTCTGGTTTGTAGGTGTTTCCATTTTTAGGAAACCATTCCTAGCCTGTAGTGAAACAAGCTCATCTTCATCTTCCCAGCATTCCAGCGCGGGGAAGCAACACACCACACTTTCACTGCAAACTCAAACGGACAAAACAACAAGCTCAGAAACACACAAAAGTTTTAAAAACAAAACCTAAGAACTGATTCCTGTTAAATTGTTTTGTTTATGTTTGCTGCCCAGGGCTCCTTCAGGGGGAAAGGTGGTATATAAATTAATTAATCATAATCATAAGACAAAGAAGAATTTTGCTCACTCTGTGCTTTATAATTATCTCCTCCTTTCCAGCCAGTTCCAGTCCACACAGTCCTCAAACCAAGCAGTATCTCGCATGTTTTGAGTGTGTAGAAAGAAGTTTGGCTCAGCCAAGAAGGAACCAGTTTTCAACGTACAATCTGTTAATTTCCTGGCTGAGCTTCCTCTGACCTCCTCCTCCTCCTCTTCCCTGCTTACTCCCCTGGCTCAGCCTTGTAGTACAGAAACCGGCTGGGGATTGACAGGTGAAGAAGCATTTTGCTGAAGCAGTCTGCTATTCTTCCCACCCACCCTGAGCGGCAGCAAGGACTCAGGGATAGGAGAAATGCTAAGTTGCAATCAGATCTGGAGCCCTCAACATGGCAGGATTTTAACACAGCTTGCACAATTACACAAAGCAAAGTCCTCAAAGTTAGTAGTGGAACCACCTGCTTGTCTCCCAAGTCCTGGGTGAGTCATGCACTCTTAGAAGAATGCCCCTAGCATTCGCCCGCAGTCACATTCAAGCAACATTGTTACATATGGTCGGCAATCATTGTTTTCAAGATCTCCTCAACTGGGAACGAGATAAGCTGCTTTTAAAAGAATGCAGGAACTGCAGTTTAAGAAAGTCAGGAACAAACTGACTTGGTACCGGTCAGTGGCAGGCAGAACCTGTGGCCCTGCAGATGTTGTTGGCCTCGCAACTCTCATCAGCTCCAGCCAGTACAGTAGAGATGATGGGACTTGGGAGAGAGAGAAAGACTGAAAAAGGAATTTGGGAATGTATCCAGAAAGCCATTTGTTAGGACTGGGATGATTTGTATACAGACTGTGTGCTCTGGGATAGGACTGTGCATGCCCCACCCACCCCAATCCAGGCCTCAGTCTGGGAACTGAGACTGGTCCTGACCCAATCCAATCCAGGGTCAACCCAACCTGGATGAGGGCCCAAACTGATTTAGGGGCCAGCCATAATGTTCAATTAGGGTTCTAAAACCCTAGTTAAACATATGGTTGGAAGGGGAAATGTTGCCCCTTCTTCCACTGTCCCCCCACCACAGCAAAGTTTAACCCTGCTGGGTGTTGCTTGCCAGTGGGAAGCAGCCCCCCACAGCCAGCAGGACTGCACTCACCAATTCGGCCCAGGCCAATGTAGGCCTGTCTCAACCCGATTTGGTCAAAGCCCAGATCCGCCCCAAACCACCTGATTCTACTAGAGGAATATGTTTTATTGATGGTTTTGGTGATAATTTCACTTTTGTGTTCTGTGCTGTCTGTTTTGAGTCTATCATTGTCAGGGGGGGGGGAATAACAAAACCACCTTTAAAATGCTAAAATTGCTAGTTTAAAACACCCTGGGCCACGCAAGCAAAAACTCTGAAATGAGCCAAAGGCAGAACGATCCGAGGAATTAACTGTCAACAAATAACCCGGAAGCAAGATGGCAAACAGCCTATTGGGAACTAGAGAATTGTGAAAGGGGATGGGAAACAAATGAATGTGCACGAGGAGGGCCACACCTTAGTAGCAGAGCACATGAACTGAACACAGAAGGTCCCAGATTCAATCCCTGGCATCGCCAAGCAGGGCTGGGAAAGACTTTCCCACCTAAAACCCTGGAGAACTGCTGCCTGTCAGTGCAGACAATACTGAGCTACTTGGATCATTGGTCTGGCTCAGGACAAGGGAGCATCCTCTTTTAAGGAGGGAGAAGAGCATTGAAGGAGGGAGCAGCAGCACCACAGAGAACTAAAGGGGATAGGAAGGAAAACGAGCTCTGTCTGCCAGGCCCATCTTTCCAGCCACGGCTAATGAAGAGGGCTAAGCTGCCTGCAAGATGGGTAGAGGTGGCAATGAAGAATACATTTCATGGCCTCCATGGCAACTAGGGGCTGTCCCCAACACATGTGCACTCATGACTTGGTATTCTTGGCTAGCCCAGGGTTCTGGTTGTGAGGGATTTTCCTACTTGCCTATCACGGTCAGAGCATTTCCTGCTGGAGTTTGGGGTGGCCGTGACTGATCCTCTTGGACTGATCCTCTTGGCGTGTGGCCTGGACAACCCACTTTTGAGGTCCACCTTTAGCTTAAAAATCCATGTGGCGATAGCCAGTGTGAGTCGTGCTCACAGTAGACCACTGAAATCAATAGACTTGAGTCCATTAATTTCCACGGGTCTACTCCGAATATGACTTAGCTGGATATTGCCCAGTATTTCTGGTCTGGCTGTTGAAACCCAAGGTTATTGGCTTTACATTACACTTACTAAAATGCAAAGAACCCCACATGCTTTCAGTGGAATGAGAGAAGGGGATTCAGGGAAGGGGAAGTGGGAAACTGCCTACTCCCAGTTGATGGGCATTGAGAAAAATGAATTATGAAGAACACAACTAAGGGACAAGCCTATCAGTTAATGCCAGTTACACCATGCATATATACTTGTTATGATAGTTTGTTCTCTTGGGGCTGCAACCCTGCTCACTTTGCTCACCCACCACACCTACCCACCCATCCGCCCTCACCAAAAAACACCCCCTCCCTTTACACCTGCCTGCCTCCGTTCCCCTCCTCCACTGGTCCAGCAACTCTCAAAAGTCTGTTGTTGTGCTGTAGTTTGCAGTGCCACCTATTGGCAGTGAAGTGAACAGCTGTGTTATGACAGCCTTACCTTTTTATTATATACTAAGATGTATTCTATTGTTAACCACCTTGGGTATTCTGCATGTAAAGGTGAGTAAAAATTTTAAGCAAACAAATCAAATGATCATTCCAATCTAGACAAGCATATTGGGAACAATACCAAAGGAGCATATGTAACAATACATCTTTGGAACATTCTGTATTGGCCTGACATCAGATGGAGAAGACAGTTCCTGAACAATACTTATAGTGGAACAAATTGGCAGGTGTTTGGAAACTAAGAAGCTAGATACAGTATATGAGACAACCCTGCTCCTTGTTTGTCACCGTTACCAGGTACAGAAATCAATTATAAAAGGAACACAGTAGACATATTTAGAACAGTAGGGAGGGAACCACTGGGCCACAGGTCAAATCAGGCCCTCTGGGATCCTAATTTGGCCTTTGAGGAGAAATCTCATCCATCTGCCCTGCATCTGATGTCATATGTGACATGATGTGGGGGGTGGCAAGTAAAGTGTGTTCCTGGTTGTCCTTAAAGTGTGCTCCTGATTGTTCCTTGGCAAGCAAGCCCTACTGGGATCAGCTGCACCAACTGGGAACTCCATAATGCACTTAGTCCCTGCCCAACTGGGGCTTGCTGTCAGCATTCATCGGTTGACTGGCACTCAGAGCAAGCCCCAAGCCATGATTTGAAACACCATACTGCCGCCAATCTCTGCCCAAAGGAATTTTGATTTCAAACTACACTAAGCAGAACCCTTCACCTGACATTAGGCGATTAACAGGTGGGCAGCTCCACACATCTGTCAAAGTGGTCTGCAGGGGTTGGGGGACATCGGGATCCAGCTGGCCAGTCAGATCCAGTTCCCTACCACTTATTTAGAATTGTCTATCCCTGGTGGCTGATGGCATCTGGATTCCCGAAGGCCCTTAGGTACTCTCCATTTGACATGCCTGACTTCCTACTCACTCCATGGAGTGCAGAGATGACTGCAATGGAAGCACAGTCACGCCTGACACTCTCTGCCACCAGGAAGATTTTTCTGCACCTCTGTACTTTACCAAGGAACTGTGGGCTATGAAGCAGGAAGGCAGACAGCATGGGTGCAAATGGTGAGAAAACACACTGTGAAAATACCTATGGTTTTATCCTGCTTGCTGTTTTAAGGCAGATGTGGGGAACCTTTGACAACTGTACATTGCCCTGGAAATATTCATACTGAAAGGCTATACATGACATACAGTAAATCTATAAAATAGGTAAACAAATCAAATAAGGGAAGACTATGAACTGAGGTCAACAGACGGGTGAAGGAGGCTATACAAAACCACATACCATGCAGTGCAAAGGATTCTTTGATGGTAATAGGAACCCCCAGGAAGGGGAACTTTTCCTGCAGTGACTCTTCATCATCATGCCCCTCAGAAAGCAGCTTGTCGACCTGATGTGCCTCCTGAAAGGCCGCCTCGAACCTGGGAGGGACAGTTGGGTAAAGAACAGGAAGAAAGAGAGAAAATCCATCAATCTCTACCTGTAGCCTCACTGACCTTCCAGCAATGGTCACTGCATCCCATTCCCACTGTTTCTCCCAAATTTCTATTTTGGGGCCACAGTCAGTGGTGAAGTCGAGGAGAAGCTTCAGAGAAGCAGCCTAGAGGAAGCAAGAGCAAATGTTTTGCTTCGTGATCACTGCAACCCAGCAACGCCTTGCTTAGTGGCAAAGAGGCTAATTCTTCTGCAGAGGTCCTGGTCTCAGAGAGATAGACAAAACAGTGATCTGCCCCCAGCTGTTCCCTTAGGTCTGCAACTCTGGGCTAGTTCTTAGCTGGAAGAAAAGACTAGCTGTCCCATGGTTTCAAAAATCCTCAACAAAAGAACATTATGGCCACATCTGCACCATACATTTAAAGCACTATCGCAAACAGTTAAATGCTTCCTTCAAAGAATCCTGAGAAGGGTAGTTTGGGAAGGGTGCTGAGAATTAGGAGACTACTTAGAAATTTAGGAGACTATTCCTCTCACAGAGCTACAATGTCCAGAGCTCCCTGGGAAGAGGGACAGATTGTAAAAACACTGGGAACTGTCACTCTACAAGGAGAATAGGGGTCTAACAACTCTCAGTACCATTAAACCACAGTACCCAGCATTCTCTGGGGCATCCAAGAATATTTAAAGTGGCATGATAGTGCTTTAAATATACAGCACAGATGTAGGAAGTAGCAAACATGCAACTTATCTTGGCTTTTAACAGAAACAAGCAGGCAAAGTAGAATGCACCTGTTAAAAAGTTAACACAGGTGCTGGCCACGTGCTCACATCCAAACAAACCAGGTGCCCAAGGAAGACTTTGGAGGAAGAGGCACAGAAGCCTGCCGAGCAAGCTGGGGACCAGGAAGAACCTACTATAGTTCCCCACACACACTTCAAGAGGGACGGCAGCTGGAGAAGATCTGGTGGGAGGCCCAGAGCCAGCATAGGAGCACCTATTTGGCCACCAGGGTGCTTTCTCACCAGGGGTCTCCTTGGAAAGAAGAAGACTGTGCTGTGAACTATGACCCAGCTGATGTCCTGGAAAGGGGAGGCATTGGCAGGGAAGATATAAGGCTCTCTTGGGCTCCTGCCAGGATAACAGCTCCCTACCCAGTGCCAGATGCTGGTCTCACACACTAGTAGATGGCATGCTGGAGAATGCTTAGCCAAACCAGCTTTTCAATCATTGGTCACTAATCTGTAAATCGGGCTTCTGAAAACAGGGTAGGCTAGCTGGGGTGGAGGAAAACAAATGGAGCCCTGATATTCAGATTGCAAGCCTCTAAAGATAAACAATGGGGAATGGCTTTCTCCACCATGCCTCCCCTCCATGCAAGTTTTCCAGGGGCATCTGATCCGATTCACTGTTGGAGACAGAACGCTAAGTGAGATGAAACTTCCCCCTGCCTGCTCCCCCAACTCCAGTAGGCCAGCTCTCGGGTTCTTAGTCTGAATACAGGCTGCACAAGGTCAGAGAAAATCTGAGTGCTTTAAGAATAAGCAGAGCTCCCTTTGTTTGGATTTAGACAAGCTACAAACTAGTTACTTTTGCTATGAGGGTGTGGCAAATCCTAACCGCATGAGTGCTTGGAAGAATCCGTCAGGCACAGGACTGACTCAAAGTAGGTCAACATCTGAGACGTAGAGAACCTCTAGCAGAGCACCGCACCTGTCCACCTTTTTCTTCCACGGGTAGAAGCCTGTAGGATAAAAAGGCTGGGCTTTATCAGGCTCACCTGTCTTTGACAAGGGCATTGATCAGTGGATTGACTTGCTTGATCCTCCCAATGTATGCTTCAAGGACATCAATGCATTTCACCTGCAAGAGATAAAAGGTTTTGTGAAATGATTTCTTGCATAAACTGGGTGGCTTTCAGAGGCATCCTTGCTCAATATTTTAAAATGTCTTGTTTCACAAGAATTGGCAGCATGGCTAGAGCTTGGATAAGGGAAATCAAGATATGAATCTCATAAGAACCATGATGGAGAAAATCAAAGGGCCATCTAATCCCATTCCTCACAGTGAGGACAGAAAGCCAGCAACACTATCCTTGTTGTTTGTCAGTATGCCACTGAATATCATTTACTGTTTGAGAAAAGGTTCTCCATGCAGCCATAGAAGGTAACCTTGGGCCAATCACTGTATTCTAGCCTAACGTACCTCACAAGATTGGAGAGGCCCATGTACACCAGCCCTGAGCTCCTTGGGGCAGAATACACATGCGATACAAACGGTAATAAATAAGATAAAGCAAATTATCATCAATTGGGTGTGTGCTGCAGTGTGGGAGAGGCCTCTGATCAGCAAGAATGATTTCAGAGAACGGCAGAATTTGGCTGCCATCCAGAGGCTTATGTTGATCATTATGAATCACTTCTCTTCCTACTTGGAAACTCATCTACAGTGAAGAGATATGTCTACATCAGCGGTTCCCAAACATTTTTCTCCCATGGACCACTTGGAAATTGCTGAAGGCCTCGGCAGGTCACTTCACAATTTTTCTGCCTTTTGGAGCAATTGTAATGCTCTGGCTTAGATGCTGTCTGATTTTTCATTGTATTTTTATTGCTTCTTTTATTTCTTATGTATTTTTCAGAGCTTGGAAAAGTTACTTTTTTGAACTACAGCTCCCATCAGCCTAATCCAGTGGCCATGATGCCTAGGGCTGATGGGAGTTGTAGTTCAAAAAAGTAACTTTTCCAAGCTCTGATTTTATTGTATTTTTCCATAGAATTCAAACTGTAATACAATATAAGAAATAAAACAGAAGAAATTAAAATACAATTAAAACTCAGTTCTGACTATTTAATGTGATGAACGTGCCATCTTCCAGATATGCCACAGACCACCTGCTTGCAGCTCACGGCCCACAGTTTGGGAACCCCTGGTGTGACACAAGCATGTGAAAGATCACATGAGAAGGCTTGAAATGAGTGCACACGTCTGTATAGCTATAAAGGGCAAGTAACAGCTAATGTCATTTGCCTATGTCTCTACTCTGTACCAGGCTAATCATACCAGTTCTGGATAAGTTACAATTTGAACAGTGTTTGAAGATTTCTTTAAAAAAAAAAAAATTACCAAATGAGAGTGTACATGAGATGCAGGATTCCTCCTAAGTCACCCATCAAGATTCCAAGCCTATTTGCAACACACACCACAAAAGCTACTGAGAAAAAACCACACACCCACATTCCTTTAAGGAAAGGCAAGAGAAGAGACTTTTGGTATCCTTTCACCACCCTGACAAAAAGCAACTCAAGAAGGACATGCATTCCCAGAGCATAGCACTTTCCACTGAAACAAGTGCCAGTGAAACAAAATAGGATCAATTTATGCAACAGGTGTATTTTAAATTGGAGGAGGCGACAATAAAAGTAGAGCAACAGCATCAACAGAGGTAAGATTTATTACCTCCGTAAATTTAGGCCTGCAAATAGAAACCTGTTGAATGTAAAACTGCCTCCAGTTGACCAGGCAAGGAAGAAAGGCTGATTTATTGTTCCTCCACCCAACCTGCAAACATGCCACAAACTGATAACATAGGCAGATAAAGGAACGTGATCAACATCACTGTGGACCAGTAACTCTCTGCCCCTACTAACTATTTGCATTACTTTGGCGAGGCTCATTTAACATCGACATGAAATCGAGCCTTCGGTGTCATCTGCTCAGTTCTCTGGAATACTCTGCCAACAGAGTTTCAGCAGGCGCCTTCAGTTTTTAAATGTCTGCTGAAAATCTTTCTGTTCTGCCAGGCTTTTGCAGGCAATTAGAAAATGTCTTTTTACAACAGTTGACTTTTGTTTTTACTGTATTTGTAATGGTTTTTACTATAGAGTTTATAAACAATTGTTGTAATCTGCTTTGATGCTTTTTAAAAATGAAATAGCGGTATACAAATACATTTATTAATAAAATAAATAAATAAAAACACAACTGGGGTGTTTCTACAAGATTTCTATTAGTTTTCTCCAGGCGATTTTGGTTGTTTCAGGATTACTAGGTTAATTCTAGGGATGCACAGGTGCAGCTTGGTTTCTGTCACATATTGACAACGCCAGTGAGAATTATTTGAGTTGAAAACAGTCCCAATTTCTGTCAACATGAACACCAGCAGGGCTCTTTGCAGATTTATTTATGTATTGAGGGGAGGGAGAGACCACATTTTAAACCACGGAAAAGCGGGCAGAAGAGAAACAACAGGAGAAGGGCTGCCTCTGCACTGGGTAGGATTTCTTTTACACACTTTTATGTAGCGGGTGAGCTGAAGACAGACAAGGAGACCTTTTTCAAATGAGTACAATGTTCAGCTCACAGACTTTCCCCCTGCAGAGATAATGGGCTGCTTCAGATGTCACACCAAACCTTCTTGCAGAATTAGAAAAGTATCAGGTATCATATTTTTAGGAACTAGATTTTTCCCCGCAGCTCTTGATTTTCTTCTGTATGAAAGTTAAATGTTTTGACTCAGTAGACCACTACCTCGGGTGACTAATGGAGCAATCCAAACTCTCAATCCATTGTGCTGGAGTGGGGTTGGAGGGAGGAGAGATGTCACTTCTCTGGCCTCCACAGCCAGGGGAGCTCCACTGTCAGTGGGGAAGCCCTATCAGTGAGGGGCACTGCAATGCACCCATCCAAGCACCAGATGGAACCTATGACCAGTAACATCCACACCAGGAGCAATCCTGAAACAGGTTGGGGGGGGGAGGGGGAACTGGGGTTGCACAGGATCCACTGGATCCTCTGCCAGCCCTCTTGCTGACACGTGATGCAGGCCTCTTCACTGTGCTAGTGTAGCAAGGGGATATTGTTTTGCTCCTTTTACCTTCTGCTCTGGGTGGAGTGAGCAGTGTGGGCTGTAGAAACAGTAGTGTCTACATCATTCCTCCAAGCCACACACCCGCAAATACTTGCACTTTGCTCTGTATATGCTGCCTGAGATTACCTGCCTTTACCATGCCGGCTGTAAAAGTGGCACCAATTAATATTAAAAGTGGCCTCTTTCCTTTAACCGAATGCAAGGTCACCCCACATTCTTGTTGTAAGTTTGCTTTTTGTTTGCAAGGGGGTGGGCTTCTAATGGTGCTGCCAGGACTTTGTTCTGTGTGAGAAGGTTCTGGGATTCAAGGCAAGGGAATTTGTTGCTTTGTCCTAGAAGGTCTACATGTGGAAGCCTCCACCCCACCCCACCCCACCCCACCCCACCCCACCCTTACCTAGGCAGAGAACATCTCTCACCAGGCATGTTTTGAAATCACCTGGAAGAACTGAGAGGTGGAATGACCAGGTGTAAATTCCTTAAGTAACACACACACTGCAGGACACCAAGCCTTAAAGAAGAAGAGGGTGCCAAGGCGAGGGGGGGGGGAGCAGACCTTCCCCTGCCAGCTTGGAACTGTGTTAACTGAATGTCCCTGGACGAGGACATCCACCTATGAGTCCAGACTGGTTTTGTGGCAGGATCTCCTAAGCAGACTGACACATGCTAGGTATCCAGTCCAGAAATTATGGAAGCCTAGGTCCCCTGTTCCTTAAACCCTGATTAGGAGTGCGGGAAGGGAGAGAGATTGTATATAATTAGCGCAGAGACCATAAACAGGCACTCAATCAGAAAACATACTAAGTCCCCCTCTAGATTAATAGCCAGGCTATTAATTAATTGACAACGGCTATGCATAATGACACTTTCAAAGCACCCTGCCCAAGAATCGTGGGAACTGTAGTTTGTTAAGGGTGATGAGAACTGTACCTCTGTGAGGGATAACCTATAGCTTCCAGGATTGTTTTTGGGTGGGGAGGGTTGTGGTTTAAATGTATGGCATGTACACAGCCTAAAGCTTAATCAGTTGGAGGAGGAGGAGGCCAGGATTATTGTTCAGCACAAAGAGATGTATTTGCTAATGAACAAATCAATTTTGTAATAAGTACTTTGGTTATCAGGCAGGCTGTAAATAGTCCTGAATGAATGACCAAAGATCTCGAGGCGGTTCACAACGTATTTGAAGCCAAGCAGCCACGCAAGGCACTCTGCACATGCTCGGAGAAGGCGCTTCCCCCCCCCTTCGTTCACATTCAGGCACACACCCCTCGGCTCCACACATTCAAAAGAGGCTCAGAAGGTGAGGCTGTGCCTCAAAACGAACCTCTTGACATGAAGGGGCACGGCCATCGCTCCCCCACCCCCCTCTTCACCGTCCCTGTCAAAAACAGAAACACTACAACTCCCAAGAGACCTTGCGGGCCCTTCTCCTGTCGCCTTCAAAGCCTCTTATTCGAGTGATGGGTTTAGCAACCTGCTTCCTGCCCCACCCCCGCCTCCTTACCTCCCTGCGGCGGATGCGCCGCGCCAGCTCCACCGCGGAGAGGAGCAGCAGCGGTTGGTCAGGCGGCGGGACGGCGCGGGCTCTGCGGGGGGCAGCAGCGGGAGCCGCCGTTGCCGTTGCCGCCGCCCCCCCTGGGAAGGCGAAGGATGAGGCGCGTGCCCCGAGGCTGAGCAGCGCGAGGACGGCGCGCGACAGAAAGCGCAGCACCAGCACAACGCAGCGCTCAGCGCGCGACAGCGCCATGGCCCCAGAAACCAGCCCAACTACCAAGTTGAGAGAAGGCGCTGGGAGGGAGGGGTGTGTGGCCACGCCCATTGGCCTGTGGTTGGGGCCCTGTGCCAAGCCCCGCCCTCCTCCCCCTGAGATTTACATTGGTTGGTGGAAGAAGAAAGTTTCTCATGAGGCAGGGGTTCCCAAGCTTCTCCCCACGGACTACATGAACATTGCTTTGGGCCTTGGCTGACCTCCGCATATTGTAGCCATTGTAACGCGCGGTGCTAGCGTAGCATTCTTTCTCCCAACAGTATGGATTTTCACCATGGTCCCTTACGCAAAGCCTTGTACTTTTGTCCCGGTCCAGGGGAAAGGGACTGGGAAGTGGAGGAAAAAAGTGTGAAATTCAAGAGAGTAGAAGGCCGTGCAGCCACCGCTTAGGCTTCTTTCCTTGTTTCCTTTTTTATAGAGTTTTTTTTATTTCAATAACTGGCTTGTATGTCATTGGGAAGCAGCCAAGAAAACCGGCAGAAGTAAGCCGGTTGCAGTGGACGCTGTAGGATTTTTAATTATCTGTTGATTGCTTCTTTCTTAAATTATATTGTTGTGAGTATGGGGGTTGGAATGGATAATTCCTATGAGCCCTTCCAGCCTCTGATTTGGAATCCTGTGGTTTGGGGAGAGAAACTCGCTGGGCTGGCCAGATGAGTTTCTTTTGTCACGCTAATAGAGTGGCAGGTTTGTTAATGGGTCTGTCAGGTTCCCAGCAACTGGTGAATGGGCCACGAAGACCCTTTTGTCATTGAAACTCTTCAGGAGAGCCCCCCCCCTCTCCTGCGGCCTAGGAAAGGCTTGTGTTTTGAGTTGTGGACTGGCTGGGGACTGGAAGCAGGCAGAGAGACTGGCTCTCTGCACCATGGCTTTAGGATGCCTTCTGTAACACTGATGGAAACTTGGATATTGGACGGCTGATGCCTTGAACCCCTCCATCCTAAGCTCAGGTTGGAATGTGTGTAAATAAACAAACCATATTTCATCAAGACACCACAGTCTCTGCTGACCTTCTTCCCAAGGAAACCAAACCCAGGGCGAGCGCAGGGACCCCAGGAAATCTCACCGCTCGGAGATTGGGGAGGCGCGCAACACTATTTTATTGTATTGCAGTTTGCATGCGGTAGAATTCAAATTGTAAGGCAATAAAAACAAATAAGACATAAAAGAAACAATCAAAATGCAATGAAGAAATCAATAGGTATATTTCATGCGGACCCCTTTTGGGAAACCTGACTTAAGGGTGGAGAGTGTGATGGTGGAAATGTCAAAAAGGAAACCTCCAGGCAGGGCTTCCCAAACTGCTGTCTGTGGGGCACCAGTGGTTTGCAAGCTTCATTCCCGTGGTGTGCGGCACATCTGCATTAAATACTCATCTTGGTTTCTTTACTGTATTTTGTTCTTTTCAATCTTACTTTTATTGTATTACAATCTGAATTCTATGGCAAGCAAATTGTAATACAATAAAATATGTACAGCATCTATCACTGCACATTACAATTACTATAACAGGTAGAAAAATAATTAAGTGGTCTGCTGAGGCCATCAGCAATTTTCAAATGGTCCAGGGTGGGGGAGTTTGGGAATCACTGTACTAAAGGATACTTTTTAAATAAAGAGAATATAAGAAGCTGTGTAATACTGAGCCAGATATTCCATCTAGCATAGTACTATCTACACTGACTGGCAGTGGCTGCCCAGGATTTAGATTAGGGTCTCCAGCCCTACCTGGAGATGTCAAGGATTGAATCTGTGATCTTCTCAGATGCTCCACTACTGAGCTACATTAAGGAAGAAGGCCCTAACGCCTGGCTGGCTGTGAGAACAAATTGCCATTTGTCATTAGTTATTTGTATATATTAACTTTTATTTCCCCTTGCATCAAGGAGAGGAATGTACATTTAGCACACTGGTGTCTAGGAACCGATGAATCTGTAAATTTCAGTATCTTTCAGTTTCAAATTCCCCCTTCAATTCTCCACATCTCTGCATCAGTTTGCCATTTTTTATGAATATTCATCAACATCTTAGGGCAAATTTTCTGAATTTTTGTATGCAGTTTTGCCTGATGTGCACATTTTTGCAAGCAATGTCCCTAATGTAATGAATTTTATATTTTATTTTCACTATGCATTTTCTGTACACTTTCCCCTAAAATATATATACTTGTACATAATATTTTGTTGGAGAACTGCATCACAAAATTCAGAGAAATATGAATTTGAAAGGATAGCTGTGTTTATTTATTTATTATTTGATTTTATATCCCACCCAGTAGGAGCCCAGGATGCCTGTTTGGGTTTACACATTGTTTCAACAGGTGTGAATTAGGTAGTTTCACTTTAAAATCCTAGCTGAACCAAATTTCTGCCTCATCTCTTCTGGAGTCTGCCTTCAGGACAGAAAGTCACAGCTTGTCTTAATTGAGGTTGCCAATTCTATTGTTTCAAACTTCCGGGCACATTGTTAAGTATCTATAAGCACCTGCAAAATACAGTTTCCTAAGGAGAGATTTCTAATATATATTTAAAATTACCTAAAGGCAATTAGTCTGTGAGCAGTGTGTCTTCCTTTCAGGGAGGAAATCAGCTGTTTTGAAAAATGGAGCTCAAGGCACAGTACCTCTGAGACGGCAAGAGAGCATTTCCCAAGCAACGAAAGGAGTTCTCAAAGAAACTAGTATGAAGAGATGGAAAGATCTGTCAATTTCGATCCTGTTTCTCATTTTTCCGATCTTAAATTCAGTTCTCCACATTTCTGCAGCCAATTGTGATTTTCTTTCAATCCTTATGAAAATTCTCCAGCATTTTAGTGCAAATTTCTCCTAACAAGCATTTTTTTGTAGGCAGTTTTGACTAATGTAAACATTTTTGCAAGCCATTTCTCATAATGTATTTGTGCATGTTATTTTCACTCATAAGAACGTAAGAACATAAGAAGAGCCTGCTGGATCAGGCCAGTGGCCCATCTAGTCCAGCATCCTGTTCTCACAGTGGCCAACCAGGTGCCTGGGGGAAGCCAGGCACATATGTTCATTTGTATGCACACAAATATGTTCCCCTAACATGCATTTTTGTAAACGTTGTGTGGCAGGTGAACTGCACTGCAAAATTCGAATAAGTGCAAATTTCAACAGATGGCTGTTTCAGTTTTCATATTGTTTCAGAAAGTGCAGATTTGATAGATTCAGCTTGAAATGCGGACTGAATCAAAATTCTCACCCATCCCTATATCTCTTAGTACATGCAGGTTTAACTCCATGGAAGAGCACCATTAAAAAAACAAGACAATAACAAGTAGAAAAACATATTTCTACTATGCACACACTTTTCTATAGCACACATATAGTATGGATGGTGAAACTGACAAATATGGTCACAGTCAGAGAGGGGAGACAAACTGAAAGTGTCCTTATTGTTTCATTGTGTACTGGTGCAGCAAGAGCAAGAAAATGCAAATTTAGAAACACTGTTGGGAATATTGTCAAATATTTATTTATTGAAGTAATTTGTGTATGCATTTCTATTTATATTATGTAGGTGGTTATATATGCTGGATATATATGTGCTGGATATTTACATATTTAATTTATTTAACAAAACGTATATACCACTTGATTGGAAAAAAAAACCTGTCCAAGTGGTTTACAAAAGACATTAAATTATTGCTAAAACAGTTAAAAACAAGCAACTAAAACATTTAAAAATAACTGAAACAGCAACAGACTAAAAAGATTAAAATACATCAACAGCTGTGTGTCTGGAGGTTAGGCTTGCCTCAAGAAAAAAAGTTTTAAGCAAGAGCTGAAAAAAATAAGAGTTAAGGCCCCTGCCTGATGTTGATAGGCAGTGAGAACATAATTAAACTGTATCTCATTCTATTTTTTCATATATTATATAAATGTAAATAGAAAAACACCAGACTTTTGTTTTTCCCAGCAGGTCATTAGAAGGATGAAATTATGTCTAGGCGATGTCCAGTCCTGGCCTTCACCAGCCAGTTAAGCAAGATTTGAGAAAAACAGGCTCCAGTCCTGAGGCAGCCTAGCTGAGTCTTACTTTTCTCTGCTGTGTCACAAGAGGCAGAGGAAAAACCCATCCAGTATCAACAGGTTCACAAGTATGAGAGGATCAGGTTCTTATCAAGAAATTTGTTTCCGCTCACATACCACAGGCCACCATTTGGAAGGCAGATCGTTCACAGTGGTCAACAATGGCACAACCGACATTTTATCAATCCAAATACTGCTCCAAATAGCAAACTCGTTCTCTGAATGCAGATTTCTTATGTAGCCAAATCAGCACTACCCATGCACAAGTGGCAGGCTTAGAAGGAGCCAAACGTTTGAAGTGCAAAAAGCCTTTAGGGGGAAAACACCCCGAATAATGCTGACTAAAGCCCCATCTGCCCTATATAAGCAATATCATACCACTTTAAACAGTCATGGCTTGCCCCCAAAGAATTATGGGGACCATAGTTTGTAAGGGTGCTGAGAGTTGTTAGGAAACCACTATTCCCCCACAGAGCTACAATTCCCAGAGTTCTCTGGGATGGGGGGTTGTTAAACCACTAGCTGCTGGGAGGAAATGGAAAACCAGGGTGGTGGAATGGAGGAGAGTATTCTGGAAATGGCCGTGGCAGCTGCCTGGGACCCTGAATAGGAGCATTCCACACTGCAACATTTTGTGGCAGGCCCACCTCTTCAGTATATAAAGGATGCTTCGTGATACAATTCCTTCACAGAAGCAGCGGTGTGTAAGAATTTTTATGTACACCTCCTAAATCTCCATCTGCACACCATAGGCATATTTGTCTTCGGTGGGTGGGTGGGTGGGGCAGATGAAGGGATAAAGACACTCCCCACCTTCCTAAGTTGTGCTATGTAGTGCATGAGACCTGGCAGACCTAAACATGGCCATTTTATAGCCAGGGACAGGGGAGGGGAAAAGAGAGATAGTTCTGGAGAATAGGAAAGGGGGAAAAGTCCTTTCCACTTTCCAGTCTTTTGGAAACGTCCATGTAGAGTGCAGTGGGGGGTGGAGGGTTTTGTTTGTTTTTAGCTTCACAGCATGTTTCCCTACAGCTATAATCCCCCCTCCAATGTATTCTAATGAATTTGCTGTTGGACTAAATAGGTTTTTGTGACTCTGACTGTAAAAGATCTAGGATTAGGAAGAACATGGGAATTGTTTTGGCAAGACCTTGCCTGAGCATGTCCTGTGTTAGCTAATTGTTCTCAGCTCAGCTGCTACCTTTGTGAATGGGCAACATGAAAGGTGGCCATGCAGACAGGGCCTGTGCATAACTGTAGCCATGTCTTCTTCTACGGCATGCAGTGCTCCTGCTCAGTCACTCTATGGGCTATGTCCTCTCCTATAGTGCTTGTGACGCCCTTCCCTGGCTCTCCCTGTCAGGTTCCTACCTGCTTGTGGCTACTGCCTTTCACTAGGCACCACCAGGGACCCCACCAGTCCAGACTGTCCTTTTTTATGGTTTCTCTCTCCGCTCTAGCACAGATCTCACTAGATCCCCTTGCTAGGCAGCACCACCAGTCACGTCCTATAACCGATGTTCCCAGAGACTTTGTCTGAGCCTCTCTCTGTCTGGTTACTTTTGTGACTCCGTGCTTATGCTGTTCCCAACCCCCTTGTATCAATGTAGATAACTCATATAACTCGGAGTTGCTCTGGATACTTGTAATGTTATTATTCTCCTCTTCACCGCTGCCACCATTTGTTACTGTTGCCCTTCAGCCTTGGTAATTACCTTACCCTCCCTTCTGGTCTGTGAAACCCCAGCCAAGGATCAGGCGTCGGTAAACCAAAATAGTATTTATTAAATAGCAGAAATAACAAGATTACTTTTCTAATGGTACTTAAGCATATGGTTTCATCTATTCCTGTGATACTTGACTTATCATTAACTAGAACTCCCACTCCCTCTTTCTCCACACTCTCCTGACATCCACCACCTAACACCCACCTCCAAACACCACCAAAACAACCCACCAAACACCTTCCATTTATACTCTCAGCCATTCAAATGCTCAGCCAATCATCCAGCATTCTACTGCTCATCTACTCCCCCCTCCTCTTTCATTCCACTTACCATGTATCTTCTATACAAACAGCACTTACCATATTTACATTAATACAGGAACATCACAGTGCTCCATTACCTTCTCCGTCCCCCTGGGTTTCTGTTCCCACCCACCCTCCAAAAAACCCAGGTAGTCCTTCTATGAACACTACATGTGCTCAGTCCTCATTGGGTTATTCTGTTCGGGGTGGGTGTGGGGTTGCCCCCTGTGGATTTTACCCTAAAGATTGTATTTCTAGATTTTAGGGCTCCTTCAAGCATGCTGTTACTGATACCTTCCCTCTTGTTTTCAGAGGTCGCATTTGCTCGCAGTCCCTGTCAGCGCTCAGCAGCTGAGTTAGGTATTAGAAGGGAGATGGTGAAGTTCTTGCATGCCTTGACCCCAGACAGCCCGCCACTAAATTGTGTTGCGTGAAACAGACTGACAAGATGTGAGCAACTGCTTCTCCCACCCGGGATGGCTTTGGTGACGCTTTTTCTAGAGTACTGTTCCAATCTAATTGTCATGCTTCATGAAAGACACAGAGAAGTGGGTTGAAATAACCTTGTGATGAGGTGGGTGCAAAACAGGACTGGTATGGGGCATGGCCTGGGGAGATTCCTCTGATGGGCTGGATAGAGAGGCTTGGAGAGCCACATTCAGCCCCCGGGTCTGAGGGTCACCACTCCAGCCACAGACAGAGAACACCTCAGTCAGATGGGCTAAGCAGAAATACACTTCAACAGAAGAATCAACACTTCCCCGCCTTTTTTTTTAATCTCAGTGAAATACAAGCTGGGGCACAGAAGCAGCAAGGACTGAAATGTCAGTAGCTTAGCTAAAAACATGCAAGTACAGCTGGATAATCCGACCCAGACAGAATCTCACCAGCCCAGCATTCCAGATGGGAGGCAAAACAGAATCTTTATTGTTGCGGAAACAGATTACCAGTTTCATCCTCAGAGTCGCTGAGGCTGCAGAGAAATCCTCAGGATGGAGAGCATCAGTGGCTGTACACTACAGGACCTCAAAATAAGCTGTCCTGTTGGGGCCCATGTTACTCCAGTGCAATAATTTAAGACTAGGGACTGCACCCCTGCTCACTCTGCTTGCCAACGCCCCTTCCTTTAACCATTGCCAAATTCACTCACCTCCCTTTACATCTGCCTCCATGTCCCTCCTCCGCTGGCCCAACAGCTCTCTCACAAGTCGGCCGTCAAGCTGCAATTCACAGCGGCATCTGTTGGTGGCCAAGCACACTGCTGCATGATAACATTTGCAGGCAAATATAGAAAAATGTATACTGAGTTTACTGTGTGCCACTGGCTTTTTATCATTTCATGAAGCAAGGTAAATATTTTATACCAGCCTTATATATTAGCCTACAACAGTTATTAGTCTATAAAATTATTCACTAGCCTATTCAGAGGCTAGTAGCCACTATTTCCATGATGATCACAAAGGACAGGAAGTCCCCTTTTTGGTGGCAAGCACGAAAATGCAGAATACTAGCCTCTTAGCAGACTAGTTAAAGACAAAAAAGTATGGGTTGTATTCAACTATGTCCACCAAGATCATCAGCAATTGTCAAGTGGTCATTGGGAAAGAAAGTTTGGGAACCACTTATTTAAAGCACATGGCTTCTCCCCAAAGTGTCCTGGAAACTATAGATAACCCTTCACAGAGCAATGTTTTCCAGCACACTTAACAAACAAGTTCTCAAGATCCTTTGCGGGGAAGCCATGTGCTGCAAATGCGCAGTAAACATATGGTGTGGATGTGGCCTTAGTTCATATAACAACCACAAATTCTGGCTCAAACCAATCCCAGGAAGGGTTGTGCCTCTTTAACAAGAAATAGTATTGTACATGAAGCAGACAGCCAAACAGAGGCAGGAAATGGAGAACATTTTACAGGATATAGTGTGGCTTACATCACTTCACACCAGTAATGGATCACGAAGGGGTGGGAATCCAATCTAGTGGTCTATCCCTAGACCACTTTCAGAGATCTATAGTTGCCACAGTCTTGTTTCATAGTGTGGTTTAACAGAGCGTTGGACTAGGATCTGGGAGACCAGGATTCAAATCCCCACTTAGCCATGAAGCTCACTGGGTGACCTTGGGCCAGTCACTATCTCCCAGCCTAACCTACCTCACAGGGTTGTGATGAGGATAAAATTGGGAGGGGGAGAACTATGTATGCCACCTTCAGCTCATTGGAGGAAAAGCTGGGTTATAAATGCAACAAATATATATATATAAAGCATCTAGTACCTTGTAGATAGGGCAAGCTTTAAATCTACAAAATGCATCAATAAAGCAAATCTTGAACATCTGGCACTGCAGCACTGATCACTGCATCCTCCCACTTTCAACAGGCAACTTCTCAATACTTAAAGCACCTCAATGCTCCTCTAGGGCTTTGTGGTCAGCAGTGCAGAGCCTGACCGTAGCCAGACGATGGCACCATTGTCTTTATTCCTTCCTCTGCTTTTATACATTCTCTGGTATGTTTCCTGACAGCTTGTGGTTGTGCAGAGCTCATTTCAAAGAGCAGCAATTGGAAGCAATACTTTGAAATGATGTACTGAGAGATAACGCACTGCTGATAGGAAAGCGAACTCCAGAGTGACACAGAACATTTTTTCAGAAGAACAGAAACACTCGTTTGGTAGGTAGGTGTCAGCAGCCTTTTCCATCCAGAGGTTTTAGACTACAACTCCCTTCAGCCCCCGTCAGCATCACGGCCAATGGTCTCGCATGATGGGAATTGTAGAGTAAAACATTTGAAGGGCAGCAGGCTAGGTAAAGGTGGGTTAGGATGTGGGTTTTTTTTAACAGTACTGTTGCAGATGATCCATACTGCAGCAAACGCAGGGATAGTTTCTTTGAATCCTGTGTCACACTCAGATTTCATGATATGGAGGGATTTATCTGGCAATAAGACTTCCCAATGCAGCATCAGGTGAGCAAGGGGCATTTGCTCCACCACTATTTTAACACATGCTGAGTTTCCTCACTGATTTCAATCAATGTAATATGGCTGTTCATCACCTACACAATACACCACACTGTTCCCACTCTCACACACGCACACCCCAACCCTGACCTTTTCAACTCCAATCCCTGCACAAGTCTCTCGGGAATGCTGAGCTGTTCAAAGCTTTCACATACGTACACACAAAAAGCATGCAGCGTGACAATCTTATTTTGATAGGTTGGTTTATTCATCTCTGCAGCCACACAAACCCACACACTTCCTGCACAGAGCAAGGACTACAATCACTACCAACAAAACCAGTCTCTGTACAGTTCTGGCTTCCCAGGATCAAGAGGATTTACCACGGGTATGTTTACAGATCCAGTTCAAGTTCACTCTACATTCCCCCGCCTCCCAGCTTCCTTTGTGATAAAGGTGTGTGTGTGTTTTGGACACTTCAAAATAAAGGCAAATCAAGTCCCACTTCCCCATAGAGAGTTGTTCTCTTTAAAAATAAAGACAACCTTTCCTGCATGGAAAAAATATATAAGAAAAATCTTAAGGTAGTTATTCTGCTCAGAAGTACAGCTCATTTATAGTTTTTGTTCCTCTAAGTCTTCAAAGAGGATCCAACCTGAGATCTTCGGATCTTCCTTTTCCAAGGAATCAGCCAGCATCCTGCCAAGATGAAGTGCACATCTGGAAGGACCAAATGTGCCAATCCACACCACTCCTTTCGCCACTTCATCTCTCTCTCTCCCACGTACCAATCTGGTCCCAGCCATCTGATAATCCAGTCCAACTCCATTTGCCCACCTCAGTAGTAGGCATCTTCGTACACATCCGTGCGCAAGCAGTAAAGGATGGCAGCGCCCAACATGAAGATGGCGGAGCCCCAGCCTAAGCCGTAGCCCCAGTTGAACTCATGGTAGATCTTCAGCATGCTACTATCGATGAATTTGATTGGGTAGAGGATTAAGGCACAGACTTGAAGAACCACTGGATCAATGCAACAAAAAAAAGGTGTACGTTAAAAACCCAAAGTTAAATCAGTAAAAGACGCTTGTTGCGTGAACTCTACATGGGGATTCATTTGCAACTCTATGGAGAAAAGGAGAAGGGCAGGGATGACAGATCCCCAGGTCCACCACCTTCTTGCTTCTACATTAACTAGTTTGTTACAATGTTTATCTTAGGCCAAATTAATCTGGTGCAAAAATGAAAAGGACAGCCATTGGCTATGCCTTATCTATGGGCCTTTGACTGACATTGCTTGGATTACCTGAAAGGACATATTAGGCAGCTCATCAAGAACTTGTATGGCATTTTTTGACAGCAGCAAAAAATGATGGTGAGACAGTAAGGGATTCTAAGCCACAGTGACTGCATTCGGACATCACAATAAATGATAGCACATATGGTTCTTGCTTCACTCCTCCCCTAGCAGCAACAAACAATGAACCCTGACTTTGCATTACATCCAAACAGGAGACTGTGGTTTATTTAGCTCCAAACAAACCAGAATGGCAAGCCAAGGTTTTTTCTTGGCTTACCAATCAAGGTTTAAGTAAAAGAAGCCACAATCTCTAGTTCAGACATAGTGCTAATCCAAGAATCCTAATTTGTTGCTTCTACTAGGGCTTCATTTCACACTGTACATTTGTTGTACTGTTTCTCCACTTGAAACAGTCATGGCTTCCCCCAAAGAATCCTGGGAAGTATAGTTTGTGAAGGGTGCTGAGAGTTGTTAGGAGACCCCTGTTCACCTCACAGACCTGCAATTCCCAGAGTTCCCTGGCAAAGGGGACTGATTGTTAAACCACCGGGGGAATTAATAGCTCTCTGAGGAGAATAGGAGTCTCCTAACAACTCTCAGTACCCTTCAGAAACTACACTTCCCAAGATTCTTTGGGGAAAGCCATGACTGTTTCAAGTGGAATAACAGTGGAATAAATGTATAGTGTGAATGTGAAGTAGGACAGGAGCAATGCAGGAGCCATTTGCATGTTCATGGTAAACCATTAACCATGATTTACTGTGACACATGAACTGGCCCAGTGTTAAAAGAACGGTGAACGAAACAATTGGAAATCTGCGGAGATTTCAACGTTACTTGAACACATCCTTTTAAGAGACTGTGAAGAACAACAACGTTTACCAGGGAAAACATAAATACAATTTGGATATTGATCTGTACAGTCGTTTCTATGTGAAACAGATAAGATATATGGAAGCATTTTGCACAGTTGTTTCATATCATTTTAAATGTTTTTCTAAAGAACAGCCATCTATATTTCTGATTTTTTTTTTAACATTCAGACCGCCTTCTTTCGGTTTCAATGAAATCAGGGGGGAATAAAGTCATTTAAAAGATTTGGTCCAGGAAAATAACTAACATTTGATAATATTTACAGACGCAGGGACTGGGGAAGAGAGGATACATACCAGCGGCAAAAAGGAGGATGGCGACAACCCGGTAATAGCGCTTGTAGGTACCCAGGCAGAAGGAAATCAGAGAGAGGAGGAATGACAAGAGAGTGACGGTGGCTGCAGTTAGGATCAACACCAGAGTAGCGACTTGCCAGTCTGGGGGAGGGAAGGGGAAAAAAGGAAACAGATGTGAGAGGAACCTCAGAGCACTATCAACAGGGAAGAGGGTTTCATCCAGCCACCCAAGAAATCTAGATACGTATACAAATGTCATTGTAGATCTGGAGTGGGAAACCTTTTTCAGCCTGAGGGCCACATGCCTTTCTGAGCAGCCTTCCAGGGGCCACATGCAAATAGCAGGCAAGGCAAGGGAAAAGTGTGCAGAATTATAAATGTGACTTTGCGCTTTGTACTGAAGACTAATTTCTACACCCATTCACCCACACCCCTCTATCCTCCATCCAGGCAGGCAAAAGGCATGATCAGGGTTCGAGGATGCGTTCCAGCCTGGTAAAAATGCTTGGAGAGGGTGCAGGGGTATGGCTCGGGAAGGGGTGGGGCTCGAGGAGAGTCCCAAGGGCCAGATAGAGAGGCCAGGAGGGTTGCATTTGGCCCCCTGGTCCAGGGGTTCCCCATCCCTCTCTTAGATCATTTCAATCCTGGTTACTAAGACGCAGCAGAACGATGTCAACGCCATGGCATGTTTGCCATTCAGCAGCAATTTATTTATTTATGTTTTTATTTATAGTTACATTTATATCCCACCTTTCCTCCAAGGACTCCAGGTGGGTGTACACAGTTCTCCTCCTCCCCCTTTTCGATCCTCACAACAACCCTGTGAGGTAGGTTAGGATGAGAGACAGTGAGCAGCCCAACATCACCCCATGAGCTTTATGCCTGAGCAGGGAAGTGGACTCTCGCCTCCCAGGTCTTAGCCTAACACTCCAACCCCAACATCACACTGGCTCACTGCAAGGGAATGTGAAGCTGTTTCCACATTAGGCATTTAGTGTGGAATTGCCACGCTTCATTCACTCATTTGTATTATAGGGCATCCACATGACACTACCATCCAGTCATTGCCTTCCTGTATTCTCCCTATGGTTCTTCCGTCTTTTCTCAGACTGCAGAAAGTCAGTCTTGTTTTAGAGGAACGAAAGAGTTGCACAATCTCCGCAGGGGTAGGAGCCCTTAGCGCTTACTCTTCCCATCTTTCAAAAAGCCCAGGATTTGATGTGAGCAGTGATGTATCAAGCAGATGAACCTATCACAGTTCAGCACACATTCACTATATAACGTTTGTGGTCGGTGACATTTTATCACTCTTTTCAGAAAACAGTTTTAAAACTCCTTCCTGATCACCAGCACTACCACTACTACCCTTGTCAAAATGGTGGCGACTGGAAAAGCCCCCCCCCAATCATTTTTTAAAATTAGGGTTATAGGGGTTTTTCTATGGATGGAAGAATATTTTTTAAACTGTAACTGTGAATTAGAATGCTTTTAAACTAACTGTGTTTTGGAAAGTTTTAAAACTGTTTTTAGAATGCTTTTCTTTTTGCTCCTGTTAAATTGTTGTTTGCCACTCTGGGCTCCTTTGGGAGGAAAGGCAGGATGTAAATTTAATAAATAAATAAATAAGTTTACATCGTAATGATGTCAGGTGATTGACAGGTGGGCTGTCCTGCCTACCTATCAAAGTTGGCCAAGCAAGCCACGGAGGTTCCACACCGGATATTTCACCAATATATATATATATATATATTTAGCCAGAAAAGCATTTCAGCACTAATTAAAGTACCCGTTTTTAAAAGGGAGGATGAAATGGCACCCGCTGCAAAGATTATAGTGAATGTGGACCTTTCCCACCTACTACATCTATGTTTCTGCACTGGTACAGACAGAAGAACATAGAGGGATGAACATAACAAAAAAGTGCAATATCCCCAATAGCGTGGAAAATCAAGAGCATAGGAAGCTGCCTTGTACTGAGTCAGACCATCGGTCCACCTAGCTCAGTACTGTCTGCACTGACTGGCAGCAGTTCCCCAGGATTTCAAGAGTTCTTTCTCATCGGTGCCTGGAGATGCCGGGGATTGAACCTGAGACCTTCTGTGTGCAAAGTAGATGCTCTACCATCAAGCTACATGCCTTCCATCAATTGCAATGTCATCAGTATGCTACAGCAGACGAGCAATTATTATAAGCGCTAGGAGCCACCTCTCTGAAAACAGTTGAAGATTCTGGTTTTGCGAGATATAACATTTATGGATCCCATAAATCCTGGGCTGGCAGAGAGGTAGTTATATTAGTCTGTCTCAGCAAAACAACAACAAAAACAGTCTTGTGGCTCCTTAACAGCCAGCAGATTTATGGTATTAAATTTTAGTGTGCCTTAAGATTCTGTTGTTTTCACAAAGCTCCGGCAGTCTATGCTCGGGAATCTGTCTACCAACTCAGCTTCTCAACACAGCTTCCTGAAAACCAATGAGCTGCAAAAAATTCTGCCTTGTGTAGATGTGCAAAACCGTTCGCAGGTACAGGCATTTACTCTAGCTCTGCCAAGACATCCTGCCCAGAGTGAAACAGTTTCCAGAGATATAATTTCCCGAGTTGTTTAACAGTCAATCCCTCTTCCCTGGGACCTCTGGAAACTGCAGTTGTGTGAGGAGAAGAGGGGTCTCCTAACAGCTCTCAGCACCCTTAACAAACTACACTTCCCAGGATTCTGCAGGGGAAGCCACAACTCTTTAAAGTGATATGATATTGCTTTAAATGTATGATGCAGACGGGGTCTCGGATTCTGGGCTGCCCCTGTTAACTTGCAGCTGCTCTCCCTGTGAGCCACCTGAGGTAGGACAGCGAGCTCCAAATGGTCTGGGCGCTGCTCTTTATTTCCTCTCCCTTTCTTTGGCCTGTACCGCTTTCTGCCGATTGTTGTTTCAGGTGCATGGTGGTGCAGCCAAATGGAAAGAGCCCACAGCAGTCAAGCAACAGGGAATCAGTATGCATCGTTGGAAGTGAGTCCACAGAACACCCCCAAAGGGTCTTAGCAACATGTAGCCAGCTGGAAAGGCAAGCAATGGCCAGCTCAATTCCTCACATACTGGAAGACTAGCAGCATAGGTTTCTACTTGCTGCCAGTTTTGTTTGGATGAAGAAGTCATCCGTGGAAGTCCCTGTCCCAAAACAAAGCCTAGTTTACATAGTCAAGGTTCAAACAAGTTATCACAGGGTGCTTGAACTATGCTGCCCCCGCCTCACCCTGCTTCCACCCACTTCATAGCCGCCCAGCACTTTTTAATAGACCCACATATGGGATGAACGACACAAGCATCAAGAACTCTGGCCTTGCCAAGGTTTGCTGGTTTTGCTTATTAGCTCATTTCACTGACCCCTTGAGCCCAAAAATAAACGTGAGGTTGGAATTCAAGGATCATTAAGTCTAGGACAGGGCTGGGGCATCTCAGGCCTGGGCACCAAATGCGGCCCTTCAGACCTTTCCATCTGGCCCTTGGGGCTCTCTGCAGGCCACACCCCTCACCAGCCCTGCCTGGCATCCTCCTTGAGTGTGTATGCCTGGCTGGAATGTGTCCTTAAACTCTGCTGTCGACCCTTGATTGCCTGGGCAGAGGACAGAGGGGTGTGAGAGTGTGTGTACAGAAAGTAGCCTACTGTACAAAGGTGAAACTTATCTGTGTTGCTCCACCCACTGTTACCCTTGGCCCCACCCACTACTTCATGTTTCCCTGGAAGGTTTCCCAGAAGGGTATGCGGTCTCGGGCTGGAAAAGGTTCCCCACCTCCCGTCTAGGGGAAGCAAAGTGGGACCTGCAACAAAATGTTGCAGTGTGGATGGCAGCCATCCCACCCCAACCCGCTTTCCACTCCTCTTCCAATATCATGCAACCATCAGTGGGTATTACGCTGCCACTGTTTTGGGGTCTCATCACCACCACGGGAGGGGGTGTTAAAGAGGTTTTTACCCCTTTACTTTTGTAAACCTTGGGGCTCCCCCAAGTTCCTGATGCCTCCCCCTCCTGTGTATGGGTTGTGCCATTTTGGCTACATAAGCATTGGCCTTTCTTTCTTTCTTTCTTATTTGATTTATATCCCGCCCTTCCTCCCAGCAGGAGCCCAGGGCAGCAAACAAAAGCCCTAAAAACACTTTAAAACATCATAAAAACAGACTTTAAAATAAACTTACAGCCTGAATACTGGAAATGGAGAGAGAACTAATTGCTTATTCTAGCAGAGCGGAAGTTTCCAGCCGGGTTTGTATCTCCCATGTCCTATTTATTAGTATTTATTTATCACATTTATATCCCACCTTTCCTCCAAGGAGCTCAAAGTGGCGTACATGGCTCTCCCCCTCCTCATTTCAGCCTCACAACAACTCTGTGAGTAGGTTAGGCCAAGAGACAGTGGCTGGGCCAAGATCACCCAGTGAGCTTCATGGCTGAGTTGGGATTCGAACCCTGGTCTCTCAGCTCCTAGTCCAACACTATTATACCACACTGGCTCTTAATGGCACAAGGTAAAAAAGATGGAGCCAACAGCCTTGCCAAACCCATGACGTTCATGGGGGTATCCCACCCCACCCCAGACCCTCATAATTTTGCATTGTTCAAGGGCAATCACAGATCATTTAAGTACCAGATCACCTGGACTCTCTCATGATCATCCCAGCTTGGTCCAAAGAGCTGAAAATGGAACTTCTATGTTTGGAGAGACAGCAAACCTTCGATGCTGGGGATCAAATTGAGGGACAGGACCATCGCCTTCCTTGCTTCTAAACTTCCCAGGGGCATCCGTCTGGGTGCTCTTTGGAAATAGACTGCAGGGCTAGATAGGCCTTGAACTCATCTAAAAAGGCTGCTCTGCATTCTTATTTCCCTGGGACCAGAATGCTGAAGCATCCTCTGGCCTTTTCCATTGGCCAGGGACCTAGAGGCTACTAGGAGATTTCGCCCCCTGCGGCAGGCAGAGCAGTAACTCAGTGGTGACTGACTGGCAGCGGCTCTGCGGGGTTTCAGACAGAGAACATTCCCAATCCAACCTGAAGATATTGGGGAATTGAACCTGGGGCCTTCTGTGTGAGAAGTGGATACTCTGCCTTTGAGCCTTGTCCATTAATGGGACTCTACATCTGAGTTTTCCCCAAATGCTTTGTATGAGGAGCTGCTGCCAGTCAGTGTAGATAATACTGAGCTAGAAGGACCAATGGCCTGACTTGATATAAGGCAGCTTCCTGTCTTCCTGCCTGCTTTGTAGAGAAGACCAACCTGACCCTACCCATCGGCCAGAGAAGCAGCAGCTGCTCCCCCCCCCCCACTTTAACTACCAGCTGTCCTGGGACTGCAGAGCTGATGAAGGGTAGACTGCTCTGTTCCCATTCATCATCAGCCAAAGGGCTGCTGGGTTTTGTGTGTGGGAATCTCAGTCTTTAAATATTATTACAACCAACCCCCCTTTCGGATCATTCAGTTGCAAGCCTTAGTAAAATTCTTCAAAATAAGTATTTGGGAGATAAAATAAGAACTTGCAGAGCTATAGCAATGCACATCCTGTGATGATATTCAAGAAATAAGCATGAAATTGGGCACTTCTGGAGAATCCCAATTAAACAGACAAACAAAGAGGGGGGAAACCCAAACTTCTAGCCCGTGTGGCTATGAAAATAACTTTGATAGCATGCAAACAACGCCCAGTGAATCTCAGAAGGCAGAAGGTGATTGAACAAGATTCAAAGAGCAGGTTTTCAGTGCCCCGCACAGCTGCTTGCTGTCTGCTCCCTCCACCCCCCACCATGAGTAGGAAATGCAAAAATATGCAAATTCAGGAAATTTGCATATTTCTGCTTCTGCGGCGCATGATTTATAGAGACCACAGAAGAGGACGATGGCAGAAAACAGAATACACACAGCCCTCAGCATCAGCCAACTATTCCAGGGGTATATTTTTACTTGGGACCAAAGTCATTTCCCTACTGGCATATTCCCAGCGTAATCGTCAAGACAAGAGAGAGAGGCCAAATCAGGGAATGAATAAGGTCAGCTTTCTAACCAGACACATGCAGAAAGCCTATCTTGGGATGGGAATGATTCTTGGCCGGGTTTGGCTTGTTCGCAGAAGCAAAGGAGTGAAACATCTGGAACGACTGGCCCTTTCACTATCCGCCTATTGTGACAACAGAAGGACTTCGTCAGCAATTAATTACGTCCAAGTCCAATGGGGCCACAAGCGGAGGGTTTAACTTTAGGGACATCTGCAGGGACACGGAGAAAAGGGCTGGGCTTCTTTGCAGTTCTCCCCGATTCCAGAACTCAGGCAGGCTGAGCTGACAACTGCACCTTGTTTACATAACAACTGCTGCAGTCCTTCCAGCCCCACCATCACATCTTCCCCAAATTTATTTATTTATTTATTACATTTGTATACCGCCCCATAGCCAAAGCTCTCTGGGCGGTTTACAACAATTAAAAACATTAAAAACAAATATACAGATTTAAAAACACATTTTTAAAAACAATTTAAAAACACATGCTAAAATGCCTAGGAGAGAAGTCTTGACCTGGCGCCAAAAAGATAACAGTGTTGGAAATTGTCTCTCCTTTGAAGAAGATGTACTGAGCATACCCCGATCTGCATTTCTAATAGGAGGGGGCTCCCATGAACTGTCAGCACAGAACTTTTTAAAAACATTGCCACCATACAGAACTGCCAATCCTCACCATCCTGTTCCTGGCACAGCTGGGAGGACTCAGGGGTTCCACCACCAGCTGCAAAGCTTACCAGGACACATCAGGCCCTAACTGAGCCAAGATCTGCAGAAGAGGTCCCCGCTGTTAACTGGAATAAACAGAACGGTTCTTGCTTGCCAGAAGTGATTTAAAGAACAGGGAGTCCTTTGTGTCAAAGGAAGAGGCAGCTAGACTCTGGACTCTGGAGGGAAAAGGTGGAGTTTTCTCATCAGGGATGGGTAGAAATGCTAGATTTTTAAACATTTAATGCAGTTTATTTATCCCTGCTGCAGGGACAAAGAACCAAGTATAGGCAGTCATGATTTGGCCTAGATGTTTGGGCTTTATCCCCTGTGGGATAACAAGTCAAGCAGAGACCTTATCCCAGTCTGTGTTGGAATTGCTTTTTAAGATGTTTTAAAGGCTTTTTTTTAAACAGACGTTTTTAAAGACGGTTTGCTTTAAATTGTCTTTAAAGATGTTTTGCTTTAATATATTTTAAAGTCTATTTTTATGGTGCTTTAGAGTGTTTTCAGGGTTTTTATTTGCCGCCCTGAGCTCCTACTGGAAGGGCAGGATATAAATAAATAAATAAATACGTGGCAAGGGGGAAATTGTCAAACTGGGTATTTGACACATCACTACTCATTATCTTCACTGTTCCAGCTCTTCAGTTGTCCAAAAGTCTCCTTCCCCCTCCAATAGGCACCATTGGTTTATCTAGCTCAGTATTGCCCACACTGACTGGTAGCAGCTCTCCTGGACACTGACTGGCAGCAGCTCTCCTGGATTTCATACGGGTCTCTCCCATCCCAACTGTAGATGCTGAGGACTGAGCCTATGACCTTCTGCCTGCCAAGCAGATGCTCTGCTGCTAAAGTTATCTATGGCTCTTCCCTTTACCCCTTCTGTCCCATTTGAACTGCCTTGCAGAACACCTACATGAGGCGATCTCTTCAAATGCCTCTTCAAAACCCATTGTTTTTATGAAGCGTTTGGCACAACAACCCCCTACTTTCCATGCCCTACTGCAACTAAGATGAAGTAGGAAATAACTGCATATTATTCTGTGATTATGATGATCAATATTACTCCTGCCTCCCCTCCAACGATATGGGTTTCCTGGAAAGTTTTGAATTAGATTTAATAAATAAATAAAAAATCCTGTGCAAGTTAGGGCAATTTGCATTGGACAATTTTCAGTTTGCATTAGAAAATCCAATTTTCCTAGAGAGGGATCCAATTTAGCATGTTTATTAGTAAACAAAGCTAAAAACCTTGAACTGGCCAAGCTTGCCTAGTATTTATCTGCAATTGGCATCTGTTCATTCTTCATAATTAAGTTATGAAACAAAAAAGTTTCTGCTTCAGACATTTTCCCACCTTACATCATGACTCCCCTTCCCTCCCTCTGCTGTTTCCCTGTGCCAAAGTTTGGATTGGGAGCAGCAACCTGTTCTCCTGCATTCTGTGTAGCACCTTGAAAGCATTAAATAACGAACCTCACCACGAGGGTCCATTAGCAAAATAGCTTGAGACTCCCAATCTGCTCTATAAAGAAAACGGGGGGGGGGAGCCAGGAGCCAGAGAGGATCCCCTTCATCCCCAGCCGGTGAAGCAGAAGAGAATACAATTCTAAAGTAGTTCCTCCTCGCGGAACCAGTCCTACTGTTAGACAGGGAGCTAATTTTGGCCGCCAAGGGGCAAGTGGTAGATTTTTTGTTCTAGGAGGAAGGGTAGGATATAAATTTAATAAATAAATAAATAAAATTTATTGTTATTAATGTTTTTACTGCCAGGGACGGAGAGAGGTACAAAGTAACTTCCCATGGGCATCTGGTTGGCCACTGTGAGAACATGCTGGAGGAGATGGGACAGTGGCCTGATCCAGCAAGACTCATCTTAAATTCTTAGTCTGAGCAGCCTTCGGTCTTATGCAGTTCACCTTGAGTGGGTGTGTGAGCTCCATTTGCTGTTACACCTCAGACAGCAAAATGTATAGTGTAAATATTATTATGATTCTTTCCCACCCTTCCTCCTGAAGGATCCCAGGGTGGCAAACACATTTGCAACAAAACATTTTAACAACAACAAAGCAGCATTCTAAAAACAACTCAAACCGTTCTAAAAACAGTTGCAAATAAAACCTTCTTCCATCTAGCAAGCTCATCAAATGCCTGGGTAAAGAGGAATGTTTCCCAGTTCCTCCTGAAGGTCAATCAAGATGGAGACCGACGCATCTCACCAGGGAGTGCATTCCACCAATAGAGCCACTGGTGGAAAGGCCCTGTCACAGGCCCTCGCCAACTGGGCAGCCTCCCGTTACAGAGTGGAGGGATGGGGTAGTGTCATGGGTGTCCACAGGAATTTTTGCAGGGTGGGGCGGGAAAGTAAATATTCCAAACAAACATAACTGAAAGGTGGGAGCAAGCAAGGGCCTCACAAAACAAAGGAGAACAGGGCCTGCACATTTCACCTCATATCTCTAGTTCTACAAATGCGAAAATGTTGTATTTCTTTTTTTTAAAAAAGAAAAAGAAAACTGGGAATTGGGGGATTATGCTTCATCCAGGGCAAGGGCAAGTGCTCCCTTTGCCCCCCAAATCACCCCATGTGGATATCCATGGGTAGGGTGTACTGGAAGCCCTATTCTACAAAGTCTCCCACTCCTCAAGCTGAGGGTTTGGGCAGAAGATGGCAGAAGTCTCTGGCAAGCAAGCAGGTGGTCAGCTGAAGCTCAACATAAATCACAGGTCTGAGCTCTAGAGAATGCAGCCCGTGTAGCAAACGCCACCCATCTGTTACTCCCCAGGCAAAGACTAAAGAGCTCTCCACACGCGAGACAAATGTTCAGCTCTCCTCCCCCACCGTTTCCAATTTGCATGCTTGAATAAGCTGCTTACAAAAAAAGAAAAAGAAAAATGCCTTTGCAGCTAGGACTACAGCTGCCTCCCCCAGCGCCTGCAGTCCTGGCTATTGTGTCTCCAGAGCTCCTTCCAAGAAAACAGAAGTTGCAGCAGAGGAAAGCACCAAACCTTGTTCTCTTTCTCAAGCTGCTTGCATTTTTTTTTAATTCAAGAGGAGACTGAAAAGGTCTGTTTCCCACTTGGCAGCAGAGAAGAACAGACTTTTCTTACAGAAGTTTGAATTGCAGAAATCTCTGTGTAGATTAAAACCTGACCAAACGGAGAGCTATAAGCTAGGGACAGGGGAGGAGCAGCATGCTGCTTGAAGACAGTCGGGATAATGAGGCTGCTCACACTTAGCTTTCAGGTATTCCTGGGTCCTCAATCCAGTTTACACTGCACAGGCAAAAGCCAAGATTCACTTTCATCTATGTGATGAACAGGCTGTGTCCTTTTCTAGGAAATCCACACCCACCAGCCACCATTCATGCCTCTTTAACTTAGAGAGGCTAGGCTACATGGGTCTACATGTACATGGGGCTACCCTTGAAGGCTGCATGGACATTTCTGGAGTTGAATGAGCTGGCAGACCAGGCCCCAGAGGGGGTTGGGATAGGATACCAGAGCACTCTTTTTTGTGGCCTCCAAGAACTGATGTTGTGTAGTAGTTAGAACATTAGACTAGAACTAAGGAGAAACAGATTCAAATCCCTCTGCACTTGGTAACCTTGGGCCACTCACTCTCCATCTCTTTCCGTCTAGCCTACCTTACAGAAGAAAATATGAGGAAAATAAAAAGAAGAGCGGGGAAGTGTGGGCTGCCATGAAAAAAGCAACAAGGGATCAAATGAAATAAATCTGTCTTATCTGTTCCAGGGTTCCCACCTTTCAGCCCTTCCTGCTTTTTTGGAAAGGAATTTTTAACACAGAAGCAAGCCATTTGCAACAGCGCTTCAGAGTTCCAAGAAGACAGTCCAAACTGGGGAAAGCTGCCAGCAGTCATAATCCCTGGAAACTGCTGCAATGGAGACTTGTTTACAGTCTCGGCAAACCCAGATTTACTTCAGTTCCCACCAAGCACATCTTCCCTTTAACCCAGACCCTTCGGCAGGGTCAGCCTACGTACTATCACTCACACAGCCAGATCGCCTAAGGCTTTATCTGAGACTGGAGTCAGGCCCTGACCCTAGGGCCCCTGCCATTCACAGGTCAAGGTGGTCCATAACTGGGCTGCACCCACTCAGAAATCCTTCTCTCTTGTCCTCCCCAGCTGTCCTTCCACCCTAGGTAGGACACATTTGTCTTCCAGCTGCCAACAGCAGATGGATCGATGATTGGAAACGGCCATAGCTCAGCAGCTGTGCACATGCTCTGCCTGCAAAAGGTTGCAGGTTCAAGCCCCGGCATCTCCAGATAGCGCTGGGGACGTCAACTTTCTGAAAACCTGGTCAGCCACTGCCAGTCAGTGTGGACAATACTGGGTGAGATGTGCCAATGGTCTGGTTCCATAAAAGGCGGTTCCTCCGCCTCTCTCTTCCAGACATCTGCTTTATTAGTTGTTCTGCTATGTTTCCCCAACGTTACTACATTATGTCAGGATGAGGAGGAACAGCTCCGGAGGGGCGCTCTTGCGCAACAAAAGTGGGACAATCCTCCCTCCCCCAAAAACGTTTGTGGCATGAAAAGTTATGAAAAGGATTCCAACAGGAAGCTACAGGACATGCACCGATTGGACACGCAGTATGCCCACCCCACAACTTTTGCAGGCTCAAGCTGTATTGAAAACGGAAGGCGTATAACCACCCCAATCACAAGCACAAATCATCATGCAGGCACAGTAAAAATGACATCTGGAAGGCCCCCCAGATCATTCATTGCCTCTGCTCAGCTGTGGCACCTCAGAAGCAGCAGCTCTGAGCGTATGCAGAATATCGTAGCCTTCACCCCCCCCAAAGTCATTTCACAGCCCGCCTCCCCAACCCATGGGCTTAGCTCCAAAAGCCATTTTCAGTGTCAGTGACATGAGCAGCCCTGAAATGCAAAAAGCAATAAAACACAAACAAAAAAAGAGTAGGGCAGAGCATTCCACTTAGAGATGAGCAACCAGAGCCAACATCCTCCCCATCTGTTCCCAGCATCTCGGGATGAGGAGGCCAGCTCCTAGAGCAAGGCAGAACTCTAGCACCCTTTGCAAAGAAAAACAAACAAATCTTAAAAAAAGAGTATGGCTGCCTCCCATTCCCCCGCCCCCCGCCTTTAGCAATCTTCCCAACACCTTTAACATTCTAGAAGCCCTGCTGGATCAGACCAAAGGTCCATCCAGCAGGCCCAGTTTCCTGTTTCCCATGGAGGCTGGGCAGATGTCTTGAGGAAGCACACATGGAGAGCCTGGTAGACACAGCCTTCCCCTGATATTTCTCTCAAAGAACCCTGGCATGCACAGATATACTGCCCCTGTACATGGAGGCTCTATTTAGCTATATAACAAGCAGAAGAACATAAAAATAACTCATCTGGGTCAATGCCTCCAGGAGCACGGGGGGTCTCACTCACTGTTTGCTCCCCCTGCAACTGATACTCAGCAATGCACCACCTCTGAAAATGAAGGTTTCCATTTAGCCACATGGCTAATGACTGTTGACAGACAACGTCATAGGGGAGGACAGGTCTCGTCTAACTCACAGGATTGTTATGAGAATAATATGGGGAGGCATTGCATGGGGACAACCATGTATGCCATCCTGAACTCCTTGCAGGAAAGGTGGGACAGGCATGAAATAATAAATTAAAATATAGTAAAGTTACTTCCTTCCCCCCCCTTAGTTAATGTGTCTTTCTAAGAGATAGTAAAAGGGTTTGTACCTGCTTGGAAGCTTAATTAAGACACTCAGATTAGCATGTAAAAGTATGAAGGAATTAATTAACAAACTCAGATTAGCATCCTCTTCTGGCCCCCATGGGAGGCCCATAATAGCAGGCAGAAATTTACCAGGTGAAGCGCTGTTCCCGAAATGTGTGTGTCAGGGATAAGCATGTCTGTTAAATTTCAGCCTGCCATGCAGCTGTTAAAGGCACAGAGTAATAAAAACAGGGGTGAGTTCATTGCACCTCCCAAGCCAGTACAAAATGCATCATCAACATCTCTTCATATTTTATTATCTTGTGTCCAGATTTTTAATGTTTATTGTATCTGTATGCTTATTTTGTATGTCGCCCAGAGTGGCTGGATAGCCAGCCAGATGGGCGACTAAGAAATTCAATCAATCAATCAATCAATCAATCACTAACTAAGTGTCCAGGAGTCACAGTAGCAAATGGGATTTGATCCCACTACCCATTTTACTTCACTTACCATCGTGTTCTATTCAACAATGCTAGTTTGGGAATGGTCACTATACTGTAATGATTTTGCATACATTTAGGCTGCAATCCTGCATACACTTACCTGAGGGCAGCTCTAACTGGCTTACTTCAGAGCAGCCACATTTAAGATTGCACTGTCAGTGCTTGTAAATTCTGAAGCGCACAGACTCTTTATGACAAACCCCACCTAGCCATATCCCTTCTTTGTCTATACAACAAAAAATAATTTTGGACCAATGCAGACGTTACACCTTCAATTCCAAGCCAGCTCTTTTTTCACCATTTATCCCTCCCTCTCCCGCTCTGCTTAACCTCCAACCTGATGAAGAGCCCTAGGGGACTCAGAAGCTTGCTCACAACATTTGGATCGTCCGTCATAAAGGGACTTTGGAATTTTTCAAAATTAACCTGGCAGTTTGACCCTTAGCTGTACATCCAGTGTGGTGTAGTGGTCAGAGTGTTGGACTGGGACCTGGGAGACAAGGCTTAAAATCCCCACTTGGTCATGAAACTCATTGGGTGATCTTGGGCCAGTTCAGCCTAACCTACCTCACAGGGTTGTGATGAGGATAAAATTGGGAGGGGGAGAACCATGTTTGTATGCCATCCTGAGCTGCTTGGAGGAAAGGGAGGATATAAAGGTGATGATGATGAAGGAAATTGCTTCTTCGTCTGCTAAGCTTATTTGGAAGATTTCTCTCAGAGAAAAGCTTGTTTATTTGGCACTCAGCCGACTGGTGGGGAGGACCCCGTTGTCGTCCCTGCTGTGAAATAAGCAGCGCTTCGTCTCCGCCCGCTCCTGCCTTAACCCGATTATCACAGTCTGAACTTTTTGCAATCCATTTCCTCTGGGGGCGGCCCAGCACCTTTTGCTGCCTGAAGCAAAAGACAAGATAGTGGTCCCCAGTTCCGTATGTGGAAGCTGACTAAACTGGCAGCCGAAATCTTACTTCAGCATTGGCAATGCGACAGCATCCCTCAGGGTACCCTGTTGACAGGAGGCTAGTTTAGGGGGTATATCTTTGGCACATGCAGCTGTGGTTCTCAACAGAGGGGAATAACTGGGGAGCTGAGGAGGAGTGGGGGGTGCCCCCCGTATCTGCTGCCTGAGGAGATTGTCTAATGGTAGGGCTGGCCCTATATTTCTCTTTGGCCTCACTACTGACATTATATGTATGCATATCACAGCGGCGAAGGTGGATTGGGAACCTTAAAATCACACACACACGTACGTCAACTAGGGATCTGGCAGAAATGTGATTCTGTTTGCATTTAAAACAAGAAACGACCTAATTCACGCTTCTCAAACCCCTGTGCGAAGCAAAACACAGTCATCCTTCAAACGGGCACATCTCTGCCGCTCACAATACAGCTCCCCAACCAAAGACTGCCTACAAAAGGGCATGTATTAGGGGAAAGTGCACACAAAACCGCATATACTAGTGAAAACAACATACACCATTCCATTATTTTAGGGAAAACTGCTTACAAGAATGTCTACCTTAGACAAAACCACATACCAAATAAAAAGGTATGAGAAGCAATTCACACTAAAACGCAGAGGAATTTTCATGAGGATTTCTTTTGTAAAAGAATTGCCAATTGCTGCAGAAATGTGGAGAGATGAATTTCAGACTGGAAAAATGAGAAACTGAGAGAAGCTTTAACATGGCAGAAGCCCGGCTGGATGGACTGGAGCAAAGGTCCATCTAGCAAACCTAGTTTTCCCGTTTCCCGTGGAGGCCAGGCAGGTATCTCTAGGAAGTTCACAGGGACAGCCTGGTGGACACAGCCTTTCTCTCAGTATATCTGGCATGCCCTATCCATCCCTACAATTTAGGACAACACTTCATGCACACTGTTATCTTTTCAGCACCAGGTCAAGACTTTCCTCTTCTCCCAGGCATTTTAGCATGTGTTTTTTAAAAAAATCAAATTGTGTTTTTAAATTGTTTTTGTGTGTGTGTGTGTTTTAAAATTTGTATATTTGTTTTTAATGTTTTTAATTGTTCTAAACCACCCAGAGAGCTTTGGCTATGGGGCGGTATATAAATGTAATAAATAAATAAATTTGATGAAGTAGATTCTAGTCCACAAGAGCTTAAGCCATTAAACTCCATTTGGTGGGGAAAGGCAGCCTACACAAAAATATTTTTTAGTCTTTAAGGCGCCACAAGTATCTCTTTCTGGTCCCTATCCTATGCATGCCTCCAGCAGCAGCCCACCCTCGATTTCTGCTCTTCCCGGGCCCCCTTACCAGTCTGGAGGGTGGAGTCGCACTCCCAGGCATCCGGGGCTTGCCTACAAGCCTCCCAGAGGGAGCGGGAGTAGCGTTCCGACGTGACCCAGGCGGGGCTCAGGAGAGCGGCCACATCCAGGGCGAGCGCGATGAAGGCACAGAGCAGGGCGATCAGCTTGAAAGGGCGGTGCAGCAAGCCGTTCTCGTCTGCGGCCGACATCCCCACGACCTGCCTTGACACGGATCCGAAGCTGCCGCCACCCGCAAAGAGACACACGAGACAGGATTAGGTGGAAGAACGGAGCCGCCGGCTGAATGGCTGCTGGCGAGAGTGCATCAACCGCAAAAGCGGCACTTTGCTTTGCAACGTTTGGAACGGCGATGAAAGGAGCAACCCACCCGCTCTCGGTCCTGGCTGAAGTCTGCAAAGTTTGCAAAGCAGCAGCCTCACGTGTCCCGCCCAGCCCCAGATCCCACCCCTTCGAGCCACTCCCGGGCACTGCCCTAGAGGGCGCCCCCTGGATCCTAGAGACAGCCGGACGTTTCTGGACGGGAAACGAGCACCCCCGCCTCTTTCCGTAAGTCTGATGCCTTTTTTCTTTCTTGATCGGACACCTGTTCCTTTAAACAGCTGCAGGGCAGGCTGAAATCCACAACGACTCTTCGCGCTCCGTGCTTGAGTCTCCATGGAAGGGAAAGCTACACCCACTGAATTTCTGCGAGTCGTCACAGGAGCCCAGAGGCAAGGAGGGAGGAGCAGCAAGCAACCTTCACTGGAAATCCAAAGCAGCTCGCTCCCTCTTGTAGTTTCTGAGCTCACATATCCATACCTATACTGAAACAAGGGACAGTCCTCACTATAGGGGTGCAGTCGTCCAGGGTGTAGGGGGTCTTAGACCCCTTACTTTTTCGGGAGCAGGGTCCCTATGTCTCCAGCATCCTACAAGCCAATCAGCATGAAAGGAGAGTGTGTCAGCTACTGAGAAGAGGCCTCTAACATGCTTTCCTGTCCCTTCCTGCTGATTGGAGGCAATCAGAGTGATAGGAGGTGAATCAGCCGCTGAGAAGACTCTTCTCAGAAGCTAACACTCTCCCCTTTCGTGCTGATTGGCTCCTAGGGACGTCAGTTGTTGTGTGAGAAGGCATTAACAAGGATCTCATTCTCAACCCAGCAGCAAAAGGGGGGGGCATGGCTGTGACTATCATGACAGGACCCTGCACTTCTGAATTTGCAACTACACTGCTGGTTCTTATACCATCTCAACAGGTCATCCATGAGCTTAGCTATAGGAAGGCTGTAGGAACAATCTGTTTCCCACATAGGCGGTTGGCATAAGCTGGCAGGGAGTCAGAGGGGAACTTGCATTCCACTCTTTCCCTCTGCTTTCCATTCCTTTAGTCCATTTAGCAAAAAGTGCCGTGACTTGTTTATGCATTAGATCTCAACGCCGGAGGACTGAGCTAGCAAGAGATTTACTGATGGTCCAGTAAATAGCACCCCCCCATGATGATGATAGTATTCATATTATCTTCATCATCATTGCCACATTTATATCTTGCCTTTCCTCCAAGGAGCTGGAGGCTCAGTGGGGACTGGTCTATTAGGGGGAATTTATGGCACTGCCCCACCAACCTCAGTCTGCCCTCAGAAAGCCCCCACCTGCCTATCTTCTCCTTACAAGTGCTCAAGTCCAGGAGATGACACTAACGTCCGTTTAGTCTCAGTATTGCCCTTGAAGAACATGGCAGGGCAGAAATGAGGACAACATTAGAATGAATTGGCGCTGCCTGCCATTTGGCTCTGGCTCCACCTTCTCTTTGGGCTCCCTGCCTTCTGCCCCACCAGTTTCAATGGGCACCAGCCACCACTGCAAAAGGCTGCTTAAACAATTCTCTTCCCATCCCTCTAGAGCCAGCCCAAGATATTTTGCGGCTTGAGGCAAGGAACAAGATGGTGTACCCTGTCCATTCTGTGTACAGAAGCCAACTAAGCCAGCAGATGAATCTTCCTTCAGCACTAGGGACAGAGACAAGGTCTTTCTCTACACCTGAGGCTGCAGGTTAGGGGGCTCAGGACAAGAAGGGAATGGCTAGGAGGCTTAGGAGGAACAGCCGTGGGGCTCCTTTCGCCACCCCAACATCTGGCTTCTCAGGCAGCTGCCTCACTTTACCTAATGGTGGAGCTGGCTCTGCTCCTCCCTTTATCTTCACAACAGCCCTGCAAAGTAGGTTTGTGTTTGATGTATTTATGTCCTGCTTTTTAGGCAGGCAGCTTACATCAATAAGTGCAATATCCTAAAGCAAACATTGAAAAGAAGCCAGGATATTCAACAACGAACATGAAGCCAGCATAAAGCTACCACTAAAAAACTAAGCGGAACACCACCACCAAGTGTTTAGAAATCTGCTTAAGAGATACTGGAGAAGGAGCTAAAAATGTTTTTTTGCAGGAAGGAGTTCCAAAGATGTGAGACCAGCACTGAAAAGGCCCTTTCTGGTACTTGCCAATTAGGGATGGGGGAGAATACCTGACAAAATCGAACCTGGTACTGGATCCCGACTGAATTTGCTAGTTCACTATCCCTTCGGAGCAGCGCTGATCTCTTGTGGTGGGCCGTGGCTGTAATTGGCATGGATTTTGCGGCTGCAACTGCAATCAGCAATATTTCCCCCCCCCGAAATCCTCCCCCTATTTTATGTATTTTTTTAATAATTATTTTTTCACAATGTTTTTCCCCTCCACCAAAAAACCATGTGGAACACTGTGATCATTCATGTAAGTGACCTAAAAATTATGCAGTGTTTTCTCCGCCGCCAAAAAACTATGTGGAATGCTGTCATTTACATAAGTATTTATGAAAACAATTATGTAATTTTTGCAAAAAAAAACACCCAAAACCCCCTGCGGATCGAATCACCCAAAAATGCACAGCAGATTGAATCGGCAAGCACCAGAGAAAGCGGAAACAAAAAAAGGACTGACCGGTAAAGAAATGACGGACTATCTAAATGCATGTGGATTGACTCCATGCAGCGAACCCCATCCCTATCACCAATATCATTATTCTTAAGGAGTGGGCAGAGAGTAGGACCTGTGAGTCTAATCTCAGGACCTGCGCAGATTCGTATGGGTGCAGGTGGCCCTTTGAGTAACCTGGCCTCACACCATTCAAGGTTGTAAAGGATTCATCTCAGAAAAGGGCAACCAAACTGATCGAGGGGATGGAGCACAAAGGTTACAACAGTGTTCACAGAAATAGAAAAAAGTCACAAAGCAGGTGATACATAAAAGCCCAGAATTAGCCCTGTTAAATCTATTTTTGAATAGAAACCAGACCCTTAAGGAGGTCACTGATTCATAGGGTCACCATAAGTCGTAATCGACTTGAAGGCATATAACAACAACAACAAAAGGATAACCAATTGATTAGGTTCATTTTAGTTGCAGCCTGGTTATTAATAGCATGATTTTGGAAGGATCTAAAAGGTATGTCTATTTCATTGTGGCATAGCAAGGTCTGGCAATTAGCCTTAATAGAGAAATTGTTGCAGAAGCTAAAGGTGGTGAAAGGACAGAAATGTAAAAATTCCTTTGTGGCAGAGTGTGGGAGCTTCATTACATATGCTAATGTAGCAGACAATAAAAACAAGGTTCCCAAGGCTTTTCAAAATTTATGGAATTTATAAAGGTGACCAAATAATAATAAGTGATTATTTGCTTGTATATTAAAGTGCAGGAAACCTTGTTTTATATATGTGTTGTTTACCCCTTACTCTCAATGGATGTACGAGTTATTTTCCTGAAAATTAAAAGAAAAAAAAAGTTAAAACAAAACAAAACAAAGGTTACAACATTTGGGGCTTTTCAGTTTAGAAAAAAAGGCAAGTGAGAGGAGACATGATGGAGGTGTATAAACTTATACATGGCGTGGTGAAAGTAAACGGAGAGGCGTTTTTCTCCCTCTTTCATTGTACTAGAACTCGTGGACATTCAATGAAGCTGAAAGTTGGAAGATTCAGGGCAGACAAAAGGCAGGACTTTTTCACACAACACAGCATTAAACTATGGAATTTACTCCCACCAGAGGCAGTGATGCCCACCAACTTGGATGGGTTTAAAAGAGGATTAGACACATTCATGGAGGATAAAGCTATCAGTGGCAGCATACCTCTGAATGCCAGCTGCTGAGCATCCCAAGTGGAGAGTGCATGGGCCCTGCTTGCAGGCTTCCCATTGGGGCATCTGGCTGGCCACTGTTGAGAACAAGATGCTGGACCAGATGGGCTTTTAGCCTGACCCAGCAGGACTCTCCTGTTCTTACGGATGATGAAGAAGGGAGCACAGCTCAATGACAGAGCACATAATGAGTATATAAAAGAGCAGCCAGTTCAGCTGAGTAATTACCTCTGCCCAGTCATTCTTTTTTTGTTGTTCCAAACACCTAAGTGGTAATGGTACCGTTAGAGCAGGACTTTGGGGCAGAAATCCCAGGCTCCATTCAGAATAATGAAGTGGGACCTCAAATGCAGTGGGGCTGGCGAATCCCATTTTGAATTGACTGGGGGGAAAAGCATTACCATCTAAAGTGTGTGTTTGTGTGTGGGACCTTAGGTCTGAGGGCAGGGCTTTTGTTAAAAATAAAATGTAGCACTGCCCAGTGGTATGCGATTATAATTTGCACGCAAAATATGCGCCGCCGCAACACACCTGGGCATTTTCCTCACGTGTGCACACACGTCTTGCTTAGAGTACATTCCATGGCCTGTAGAAGCCTGCGTACGAGTGGGAGAAAACCCTCAGAAGTGGGAATTTAACAGCAGTCAGGCAGAAGAGTGTTCTGTTTCTTTCCTGTTAAAAACAACAGCGAAGACTCTGTGGAGAGTCGCAGTGGAGTCTGCCGGGAGTGTCTTTTGGCAAGGACAGAAGAAATGGGGATGTTTGATCAGGGTCTGGAGTTCTAGGGGAGCCTGGACTACTTAATCTACTTTTCAGATTGTCATCAGTCACTGCGTAAGTCACCTAAGATAATACAACTTTTGCAAGACTTGAATTTTTGAACTGCCCAAATATTTTCTTTGGACTGCTGAGTTTCCCCCCGTAACTGCCCATTTTGGATTTTGTGCCCGTTTAAAGAAGGCCTATCTGGGAGCCAAATGCAGCCCTCCAGGCTGCTCCATCTGCTTTGGGACACTTGCAGCCTCCCCACCCACCCGACAAGCCCTATATCTTTGCAACCTCGAGTGTTTTTATCTGGCTAGAATGTGTCCTTGGACCTCGATAATGCCTCCCTCAATGGAGAACAAAGAAGGATGCATGTCTCTGTGTATAAATTAGCCTGCTGGTAACATTCATGTGTTGCCCACCCCACTTTTGCCTCTGTCCCTCCCTGTCCACCAATGATACGTGGCCCTTAGAAGGTTGCCCAGAACAAAAACATGGCCCTTGCTCTGAAAAAGAGCCCCCACCCTGGATCTGAAGACACCACCCCCACCGTGTGGGACCATTGCATTCAGAGTCTAACATTACCTAACTGCACTACTGCTATGTTACTCCTTTCCAGTCTTTCCATTCCTAATTAGTCCAGTGGAAGGAAGAACTATTAAATACGCATGTTTGTGGGGGAGAAGGGAGGGTTAAAAAAGAAGGCATGATCTCATTTGCACTGTGGCTCTCCTCTCCCCCGTCCCCCACCTATTCATGTTCAGAAATGGCAGGTGTGAGCCTAGCTTTGCACAGCAAGGGATGCACTCCTTTGTCTTGTTTTGTGCTGGGAACACCTCCTCAGGAGGTTATAAATAGCCCGGCCAGCTGCCAGGGAGCCATGAACTCAGTGAACCTGCTGTAACATTACCCAGGAAGGCAGAGCGGAGGAATGGAATGCAATTCCCCTTTGACTCTCTGCCAGCTCATGCCAACCTCATATATGGGAAACAAATTCTCCCTAGGCTATAGCTAAGCTCATGGAATGACCCATGGAGATGGTACAAGATGACACTATAGTAAGGACTGTCCCTTGTTTCAGTATAGTAGGGATATCATCATCTCCAAGCAGCAAAGTCAGCCACAACAGCACCATTCAATGCACAAAAAGTGGGATGGAAAGGTAAGAATGTATGGCTGAACTCCTCAAAAGGAACACTCTGCATTGCATCCTTTAGTGTGGATTTTATTGCAGGAAAGACGGAAATCTGTTTGGATACAGAAATCAACTTCTTGTAAAAGCAACATCCACATTTCTGGCCCTTAAGGCTACAAAGATGCACGTTAAAGAACGTTGGCTGGGCAGTGTGTGAGTAAACCAAAGGAGACAATTGCGTAGGAGTGCCAATAGTCCAGGAGTGGAGTTTGTGTTGGCTAGCAGCTAAGGCTGCAATCCTAACCCCATTTACCTGGGAGTAAGCCCCCTGGCTTCAATATGATGTCTGAGTAGACATGGTTAGGATTGTGCCATAAAACATTAAAGACATCATCTTTAATTAAACATTAAACATGAAAGATCTCACAGATAGATGAATATTTGCATACTTTATGAAGATCACAGAATCCAGATTTTCTGGGCACATAATTTGGTATAGGAACGATAACTAGTGGGAAACGCACAGGACTTTCTTTTTATTTATTGCTTTTTTTAAAAAAAAAATCCTTCAAACTTTCACAGCGCAATCCTATGGCTGTTTTCCGAGAGCTAAGAGCCACTCTCCCCTTTGAGGCCTGCTTTCATGCATAAGACTGCAGCCTGACAAAATACAATCCTATGGACCTAAGTTAGTCATGCCCTTCAATTTCAGTGGATCTGTTCCAGCTTTTCCTAACCTTTGGGTCTTTGGATGTTGCTGGACTACAACTCCCATCAGCCCCTGCCAGAATGGCCAATGGTCAGGGATTATAGGAACTCAATAGCCTTATGGGCCTCTTCCAACTCTACTATTCTATGATTCTAACTGTAGTCAAGCAACATCTGGGAACCCAAAGGTTGGGAAAGGCTGGCCAAGTAGAACTAACAATGGAAGCAACCCATTGTCTGTGCATGCATGAATTTATGTCTCTTCTTACGCTGTTGAGAGTGGCATATGTCAAATTTGTATGCCATGATCTACTTTTTATATGCATCTGACAGCAAGAGCCAAGAGATCAGATTTGGGAGTAGCACAGAGCAAATGGAGCAGCACCAGGTCACATTTTGAACCATCTGCTGAGAAAACCTCATCATTCTGGCTGGGGGGCAAAATTCTCCTGTCACTTCCAGCTGCAGTCATCTTTTTCATTACCGTCAGGATCAGGATTGTTTTTCCTCTCCCCCACATTCAACTTCAGCCATTTCCCTTGCTTTGTGCAATGTCAGCTCCTCTACTAGATCTCTTGCAAAGTTTCCAATAATGTCCTGAGGTTTAGGTTCCTGAGGTGGCTTTGGGTAGAGTGACCTATGCAATCTCTCCACGTCATGTAGCTCAATAGGCAAATCTAGGAATAGGCTATTCAGCAAATCTGAAAATAGGGTATTCAGCTATTTCACAAAGAACCATGCTGAATTGGTACCTTCAAAAGATTCTAGGATTGCACAAATCTTCAAATTACATTTGCAGTGGTCTTCCCAATCTAGCAGGTGAAAATGCAGATCCGGTGTGATGTTTTGCAGGACTTTAATGCCATCCATGTATCTCATATTATTATAATTATTAAAATTTGCATCCCACCCTTCCAAAGGAACCCAGGGAAACAAATTCAAATGTGTAGGTCAACTGCCTTTGAAATATCTTATGTTTTGAAAGCCTTTTTTCCTTCTTTTAAATGCTTAATTGCAGTAATTTATTCCTCAGATAAATCCTGCCTAAATTAATTCAGAATATCAGTAAGAGGTTCCTACTCCTCTGTATTCACACCACTTTCTGGGCCATTGCCAGACTCTTAACATCAATTAGTTCATTAACCCTCTAGGACTCCTATACACCAAAACATGCTTTTAATCTTGTTCCTTGGATCTGTGGTGTTTGTTGCATGTCACACCTGATCCCACTATGAACAGACCTTAATACTTTTAAAAAGTCATTTTTGCTCACTAAAAGTCTACTAAAAGATACTAAAAGTCATTAGTATCTCACCACTAGAGTGGGCTCCCAGGCTAATCTGCCATTTTAAACAGTGACATCACCATCTCAGTTCTCAAGTTCTTGACCCATGAAGACCAATCATCAGCCACTTTGCCACTTCCATTTCTCCTATCACTCATTGCTGAACCACTTTCTTGACAGTGAAGCGGGGGGGGACCTGCATCAGTTCTGGAGATGAGAAGAGACCGACACACAATCATAACCCCCTGGAAGACTAATTGCTGTGTCAGGCATAAATGTGCTCAGTTTCAACATGCATACATAAGCTGGAATAGAAAAAAAGGGAGGGGGCAAGAAGTAGCCCTAGCCAGGCCTGGTTGCAGTTTCCACATGATCACAAGTGGGATTAAGAGAGTACTAGCTACTTTGTCAGAGATGCTGCTGTGAGAAACTGCAGCCACAGCTGACCTTTCAAGACATTTTCTATCAGCTCTTCAGCCCCATGGCTCTTATCTTCAAGAAGCAGGTGGCTACAGGAAAAAGTGAAAATGATCACTTTCATCTGATCCTGAAGAACTTTAAAGGTTCATGCTCAGCAGCACCACAAGCAAGTCGAGGACCAGAGGGAAGGAGGTGACTGCAGAATGAAGGAATGCCACCTCCCAATCTTCAGATGAAGGCAAGTGGTGAAACAAATGATGGAATATAACTATATCTGTGACTGTTTAAATCCTGTGATTCCCGAGTAAATAATGCAAGCAAAACATTTCATGAAAGATATAGGATTTAGCATGTTGAGAGTTGGGGGTTTTATTTTTATTTTATTTTTCAAAGCAAGTTTTTAGTCCTTATGGATGCAAGGAGATTAAAAAATGTGTGGAGAACAGCTAGTGAAATTTCTAGAGCAGAGTTAAGTACCCTTCAGCAGTCAGGAACAGAGATGTTACTATCCCATACACTCCTTACCAGCCTCTCAAAGGGTGGGGGAGATGTACAGCAGAGTCAGCCCAAGAGAAAAAGGTTAGGCTCATCACCATGCCCTGCAGCAACTCAGCTGCTTCTTCTGCAGAAGTGTCTCCACAACTAAGATGAGCGTGGTCAATGTACGCAGATTTCTCAGTTATGCTGTGTGTAGTGGACATAGCAGACCTCATGGAGAGCTCTACTTCCTCCACAGCAGAACGGAGCCACTGTGTTACTCAGAGTCACCATTCACTAGGTGCCCATGATACTCACACCAAAACGATCAGATCTATTTTAGTACTGGCTTTTAAAAGTGAGAACTTGCAAAGTTTATGTAACTGAATGCCAGAGAAAAACTCCAAACACAACTGTATACCACTGCAATGTCACTTCCAGGTCTCTGGAGGGAGAAAAACTATTATTTGTACAAATGTTGCTGGATTACAACTCCTCTCATCTTTGAGCACTGGTCAAGCTGGGCTGGGGCTGATGGGAGATGGAGTCCAACATCATCTGGGTTCCCCATCCCTACTTTAGGCATTAAACACAAACAGGGACAAGCACATTTTGCCATATGCAGATTCCCCTCTTTTTCTCTCCAAAGAGAACAGCTCTTCCTTTTTAAGAATCCAACTTAGCTCAGCTGTGCTCCATGAGACATACAGCTATAGGACACCTTAGAAGAAAAAGCCTTCTAAGATGATCTCATCCAGCAGAGATTTTTCAAATGGTTCTGAACAAAACTTCATTATGAAGAGAGAGAACGTGACAATACTGTACACTGTTTGCACCATTCCTTTCTTTTTCAGGTGTGCTCCAATCTCTAAGCGGCATCATTTTGTAATTCTAAAGATCAGGGATACTCTGTTAAGATGACAGCATGGAGGGGAAGAGTGCACTAGGAGGGAGAAGCATTCAAAAGGTGCTGCCGTCAGTACAGTTCTAAAATCTTCTCTTCAACTTTATTTCGCCTGAAAGACAGATAACAGGCACAACTCTCGCTGGGTGAGCATCATTGGTTGAATGATAAAAACTCCCATTGGAGTTTTTAGAAGCTTAATAGAGACATGGATAATATTTTTTTCAACTGGAGCAAAGCATAAAAACACAGGTCTCTATAATCTTACCAATGTGGCTAATACACAGACAAGTACGGGTTAGTTAGCTGCTACCAGTTGTGCGTCAAGGCAGGGGCAAGCCTATATAAGCCCCCGTTCCGTTCCCAAACACACTTAGCTCAGAGGGCCGTTGTGTGAAAAAGGTCAATGATCTGTGAAACAACATTATTGTCCAATGTTTGCTGCCACACTCAGCAGACAACCCAACCCCACCTTACCCCTAAAACACCATTATGCTGGTGCCCAGGGTCCTTCTCATTTTGTGCCAGCATTTCCTGCAAGATGGGAGAGATTGGAGAAGCAGCAAGCCATGCCAAGCTCAGGCACACACAGCTGCTGCTTCGTTTCCTAGGCCATGAGGCCTTTGTTCTTGTCACTCCAAGGCAGCCAGTTCTTCTAGGAGCTCCTCTTTCTCCCGCTGCAATTCCTGCATCCTCTGTTGGTTTTGCTCCAAGCGGTCCTCCAGCCACTGCAGCAGAGGACCACTGATGGCAGACATCTGGCTGCAGAGATTCTTAGTGAACACTGGCAAGGAAAGTTACATGCAACAATTAGCAAAGTGGAATCCTCTCCCTTGGCAGGATGTCAGTGTATCTGCAAGGGTCACCTTGGCACTCTAACAACTCCGAGAGTGACTTAACAGCCTGATCCTATACAGTGTTAGGAATACCTAAACCCTTCAAAATTAAATGGCTTAGGGGTACCTAACTCTGCACAGGAGTCTGGCTGCAACACAGGCAGGTTTCATTCATATAGCAGGGGTAAGCACATCAACAGGAAGAAGCAAGCAAACCAGAGTTTGCATTAAGGTGCCCAGCATAGGATGCTAGCAAAATAAAGAGCTAGCCTCACTGACCTCCATAACAAGCAAGTAATCACACCTGCAATGCAGAGTGTATAGTTACAAAACATCTTGGCTTATTAGCAATATAAATATCAAATCTCGGGTAACTGACGCTGGGATAGTGTGGTTGATGAAGCCAAGATCCATACAATAAGGAAAATGCCCCTCCTCTGGAAACTGCCCACATCTAAACAGAGAGAGGCTCACCTACACTTCGCAAACGCTGATGTAGAGTAACTATCATTTAACGTCAAGCCTCTGACCGTCGGGGGCCCAAAGTCTTGATTGGGTATGAAGGTGTATAGCATTGAGTACTCTTCATCTGGAAATCCTTACCTGAGCCGTTGTGGATCTTGGTGATCGAATCCAGATGCGTAAGGCTAAACATAGGAAGAGAGAACACACCAGTATCAAGGCAGCACTCCCACAAAACACACAAACTACCAGACTAGAAGAAGGCTTTACACAATGACTTCTTCCAAAAACTGGAGACAAAGGAACTTCACGATTAACTGAGCTGCAAGCATACAATCTAACTCTTCCTCCCTTCCTTGCTGTCTAGTCACCAAATTGTTTGACATTGCCACTCCTTACAGCACCGGGATTCACTTCATGCTACGACTGAACCAACCGCAGTAGGTTACTTGGCATCTGGCAAGGGTCACCACATGATCCACACACGGCCCACTCTTAAGGTTATCATAACAGCCCTGATGCCAAGTCCGTCTAATCTAGCAGCCTGTTTCCCACAGCAGCCAAGCAGATGCTTCTGGGAAATCAATATGGAGGCATCAGTCCTCCCACAACGTTGCTCTCCAGCAACTGGCATTGTGCCACCCTTCATCTGAACACGGAAGTGCCATTTTAACGGCACAAGCCGTTGGTGGGTGGAGCCACCTACATTTTCCGCTCTTCCTTCTATCTCAGCAGGCTGCCAGGGGAGCGGCAGATTGCTCTTGTCAGAGGCTTTGCTCTCTCCTCCCTCCAGCTGCACCAGCTTTTCTCCTCTTGGGGTCTTCCCACCACCAATGACATTAGGTCAATGTCCTACATGGAACCCAGCCTGCTGGACTTGAAAGAATACCAATGGCCATCTGACCGGTCCAGAGATTTAGAAAAGAAGGGGGGAGCTTGGATCTCACTTTACCTATGGATTTTCCTGTAAGCATCTTGTTCCTCTTGACACAGGATCTTGGGCAGCTCCACAGCTGACTCGAGACACACTTTCCCAATGGTGTGGTGAGGGATGACATGAATAGGAATTTCAATCCTTTCATACCTACAGGGGAAAGCAGGTACATGTTACTGTCCCATTTTTGGATGTTGGGCCTTTTCAGTACAATTCTATGATTCTTACTTGGAAATAATTTTTATTTATTTAAAATATTTGGAAACTGCCTTTTAGGATCAACCTTCTCCCAAAGCAGCTTCCAACATATACATTCACAATATAACATCAATGCAAGTTTAAAACTTGTTAAAACGTCATAAAAACACAATGGATAAGAACAAAAGAGAAGTGTGCTGGATTAGGCCAATGGCTCATCTCGCCCAGCACTCTGTTCTCACAGTGGCCACACAGATGCCTATGAGGAGGCCAAAAGCAGCACCTGAACAAAACAGCACTCTACCCACTTGTGATTCCCAGCAACTGGTATTCAGGGGCATGCTGCCTCCCACAGTGGAGGCAGAACACAGCGACTGATCAAGAACTGTACAGCATTCAGCCCAGTAAAATCAGATAATTATAAACGAGAGCAGCACCATATACACAGCATATATACACTGTATTCAGCGAGGCTTTTCTAGATAAGCGTGCATGGTATGGTATCTTTAAATGGCCATGCAACCCTGAAAACGCCCAATCTTTTCTGTTCTCAGAAGCCAATCAGGGTGAGGCCTTGTTAGTACTTGGATGGGCATCCTTAAATGCCATGTGAAAAACAGGGACTGTAAAGGTGCAGTCAAGTCACATTCTACCAGCTGCAAGGATGGCAAGGTCTGATAAAGAAGAGAGCAGGCAGAGGTAGTCTGCTTTATCATCATCAACAACAACTAGTTGCTTGATACCTGAAGGTCCCAAGCAATTTCTGCACACACAAAAATGATTATAAATGGAGAAATCTCAGAGTGAAAATGGTAGCCAAGTGTATGATTAGCTGCTGCTAGACAAGAACACGGATGTATGCCAAACTATCACACCACAAATACTTCTAGCATAGTATACAGGCCACATACAGATTCCCTGCTTTCTGTGAAGGGTACAATATGCAGTTTTATTTTATTTTTAACAACAGCAGGTAGTCTGGCTTAACTGCAGGAGGACAATCTAAAGGGGAAAGAAGATGCACAAATAGGGGATATCGGTAAGCACAGGACAAAGACAGAAGAGTTAGCAGCACTGGAATACCTCTTCCCTTTCCCCCAAAGTTGTCTACAGATGAAGGGTTGAAAATTAAAGCACGACAGGTCTGCTACGTGTAAAAGGTAACCACTGAAGCTGATGTTTAAAGAAAAGTGAGAAAGACTTAGCTATTCTCACCCATAATTGAGTTTGCTGAACTCTCCTGCTCAACAGAGGACTTACTCTGAGCTCTTTTGGGCTTGAATGGACTGGAAACAGGTGTACAGAATCCGGCCTGTCTGAAATAATCAGCAGACGCATGTTAGTTAAAAAAAAAGGAGGTTGGTCATACAAAATGGTGTTAGCTTATCCAAAAACACCAAAACATCCACATAACATAACTCCACATATTAACACTTTTCAGATTCAAGTATTCTATTACTTGAGAAGCTGGGAGAAAGAAGGAAATAAATACCCTGGACTCCATCATTTAAAGGGCACATTCTATTAAGTGACAAAAATTCCTATGGTACCTTAAAGACTGATTTGATGCAGAAGGAATCTTTTTAGGTTACACACCACCACACTCAAGAATATATGGAATGTTTTGTCTAGTTGTCCGTACCTAGGTTTTGTTTCTACTTAACAGCAGTCGTGGATGCAGAGTCAGAATTGGGACTGTGGCACACAGGCAGGATGGTTCCTCCCCCTCCCCATACACACGCAGTTCCAACAAATATTATGCTCTCCTCCCTGAAGCTGTTTACCATGGGAGGTAAGCTACTATTGATAACAATACCAGCTTTCCTCCCATGAGAATATTTGGTAGGAATAGGTTGTCAGAAGTGTGGAGTGGTGGGAAAGAGTTAACCCTTACCTCCCTATGGTCCAGATTTTGATTAGCCCCTCCCTTACCCCCCCCCAAATTTCATGACAGCAGCAAACATCAACCCACAAACTTGAAAAGCAATTATGCATTTCAGGTGTATTATCTAGTTCAGCACAAATATCACCTGTCTTTAATTTCCTTCCTAGGTCATTCTTAGACTATTTTGTGCATGCCGACTTTGCATTTCAAGTTTCTTCCATTTATAACACCAGTGGCCAAATTCCTTCATCAATTATTGGGTTCACTAAACCCACAAAGCTAAGGGTACTGCTAACCCAGATCAAGCCGCTTTGAAATGTACCTACAGCTAGGGTTACCATCATTTTGTCATTTCAAAAAGAGTACATTTGGCTTCGATAAGTGAAAAGTAAGAGTATGCTGTTGCACCATCTCAAAAAGAGTACATGTACTCTTAAAAGAGTATGGTTGGTAACCCTAACTACAGCCCATGCTTAGGTACTCAAGAGAAGCAACTTGTGAGATTCTCTCTTTCCCCAATGCACCCTCATAATATCCTCCCTCGTTTTATGCCTGTCTCTTTTTTCATCTTTGCTAAAAATGGTTCCACAGATAATTTGCACAATCCAGTTTGGTTCACCTAGGGCAACCTTTCTCAACCTTGTGTCCCCAAATGTTGGGACTACAACTCCCATTACCCCTGACCACGGGCCATGATCGGTGGGGATAATGTTAGTTCAACATCATCTGGGGACCCAAGATTGGGGAAGGCTGTCCATAGGGAGCCTGGATTTGGGGGTACACACTCTGAGGCTCAAAGAACCAAGTACCTAAGCAAGAGTGTTTGGACTTCAGCTACTATTTCCAAGCTCATGATACTGTTTCACTGCACTATCATATGGTGGATCATTAAAACCAAGTTTACAAATCATAACTACAACACCAAGAAACGAAGAAAATGAAGGCTCTGTAGCGAGGGACCTAATCTTCACCCCAACTATAGTTTTGTGTGCCTTGGCACTAAAACCATCCAGCTTACAAATAATGTTGAAATCCTAAACACAATGGTAAGGAGCATCATGTTTGAATGCACACCTTCTAGTCTCTCTAATCCTGGCTCCGAACAGAACACTTATTTCAGGAAGGGACAGGCAGAGGGATCCCTGCTCTGACATCAGGAGCAGATACCATTTATTTGTTTATTATTCACCTTTGTGTTTTTGTCTTCAATGAAACAGGAGAAGATAAGCCCCACAAAGCCTTGGTCCATCATCTGATACATCGCTTGTGTGCGGACATCTGCAGGCATAAAATTGGCAAAACAAAAAGTCAAGATTTCATGGATTCCCTGCCTTAACAGCAACCACAGGACCATTAACGCTGGATGCTCAAGCAAAGCAAGGAAAAATCACTAGGGCCACTTTTCTCCAGAAGCAGCAGAGGGCCCGATGAAAGAGCCCACCTATTGTGTGACGATTAAAAACTAAAGTCAGGATTAGCACATGAAAAGCCAGTAAAAGCAAGATTACAGTCAAACCTAAGAGAGCCCTGAAAGTCATCTTCTCATTCATCTGCTGCTCCATCCTCAGGATCATGAAAAGAACTGATTCCATTTCAATAAAAGTGTCTTAAGCTATTGTTTCTCAGGCTTTTCAGGCTCACTTTATGAACTTCCTCCATCTTAGAGATCTTCCTCCCTCCAGCTTAAATAACCTGTTCCATAGGGAGTGTGTGGAGAGTGTCATGCACAGTGTAGAGCCTCCTACTGCTGCATGCATGGAGTAGTGTCGATTAATATTCCACCACCTCCCTTTAAAATTACACATGGTGAGATATTTTAGGGAGCAAAACAGCATTTCTTTCTGTGCTTCCTTCTTCCCAGGTCAGATAAAGTAAGGGCAATAGCTAAGTGGTGGAGATAAGGACAGGACCATAGCTTGTGCTTTGGATAAAGAAGGTCCCAGGTTCAATCCCCAGCAACTCCAAGATGGACTGGGGAGCTGCTGCTAGTCAATGCAGAAAATATTGAGCTAATCAGGGCTGGCGAACCTTTAACCCAGATGTTGCTGAACTACATCTCCCACCAATAATCAAACCTGATGGGAGCTGTTGTCCAACATCATCTGGAGGACTAAAGGTTCCCCACCCCCAAGCTAGATGGACCAATTATCTGACTTGGCCTAAGTCAGCTTCCTATGTTTCAATGATGGAGTAAAAAAAAAAAAAAGATACATCCATCTCTAAAACTCTAATTGTAATTAGTGAGTATTATTTGCCAAGAGAATTCAACCAAGTCAGGTCTTGGCTGGTAGGAAAAGGAAGGCCCACCTGTTGCAGAATCTTATCCTTGCATAGAAATTCTCTCTCATGCACATACACACACACACACACACACTACCTTTGAGGTATCTTACCCCCTAAAAAGATGGCAAATATATTGGATGAGGGACACACTTCCCACCCAGGAGAAATCTCTTACCTACATGCGATGGCCAGACTGTTATGTGGGGATGAGAATGATACCAGCCCACGACTCTCATGGGCCGTCCTGTTAACTCAGCCAATCTGTGTGTTAGTTAAGGTTTCTCTAAAAACAGAACAACGCTCATGCTAGCCCTACTCATGCATTCAAAAGAATGCACAAGGGATTAATTTAGCCAACCTCAAACCCACAGTGTGAAATGCTCTTTTAGAATAGCATAGGAAAGAAGCAGAGAACTATGGGCAGGATGTTTTCCTTTTAAGCTAACACCTGCAAAGAGGATAAAGTTACTTTTTCCGAAACTCATGTCATTTGAGACCTGCCTGCCTGCCTTGAAAACACCCGAGTATTATTACCCCATAATTCCTGCCAAAGGATATCTCTGCTTCTGTTGAAGCAGCCGAAAGCTGCTCTGGCGAAATCTCCACACGATCTTTTCTCTTATCTGACCGGCGTAGGATGATCACAGAGTGAATGTGAACAATTCGGCTAGTGTCAACCTGGGAAGATAAGTGAAGAAACAAAATCACATAAACCCCAACCTTACATGTGTTTACTCAGGCATACATCCCACTGTATTAAATGGAGCTTACTCCAGGTAAGCATGCATACAACTACAGCAGCTACGCAAGACAACACTGATTCCCGGATACGTTTACCCTCACAGGGGAACCTTTATTCATTCTTATGCCTCTCACACATGTGAGGTCATTTATTCTAAATTTATTTCTGAAAACTTGCTTTTAAATCTAGCAGGCCTGCTGGTAAATTACACCAAATTCCCTTTACAGAGAATGCAACTGTCCAAAGCCATTCAAGAAAGTGATAACCTTCCATGGGACAGATCAAGCCAATCTTAAAGATCTTCCGAGGAGACCTTGCTGATGTTGGGTATGGAAATATTACTGACTTGATATAAAGTAGATATCGGTTTATTTCCCGATGACCTGACCCCAAACATTCCAGTGGCTAAGTGAATAAAAGCCTGATTGAACTGGAAATGTAACACTGATTTATAAATAAAAATGGTCACTGGGGACAATGCAGAAGTGGACCTTCTTGTGATTTCACCCACCCTCTGGAATGCCCTCCTTTGCATAATTTACAAGGCATATACAGTAATGACCTTTAAATGCTTCTTAGAATTTATATGCTTGCCCAAGCTTTCCTGGACCCCGATAACTTTTTGGTTTGTACACTGCTCAGTTTTATTTGTGATATATTTATCTAGCTTTCAGGAAATATTACTGAATGTTGTTGGATGTCTGTTGTTTTTAAGTAAGCTGCTTACAGATTTTTATTTATATTAAGTGGCTGAACATTTTACTAAATAAACAAAATGTTCAGGAGACAAGAGCCCACACTCAACACTGTGAGGCAAGTGGGTTAATGTCTGACAAAGAGATACCGTGACTCCAGTATGCCTGGAAGTGTCATTTTTCACCGAGGACAAAAACAGACAATACAGAAATATACAGAATACAGATTATATTTGCTTTTGCTTTATGTTCGTGTATTATGTTCTATTTGCAATAGCTTATAACTACAAGCAATAAATATTCATGTATTTAGTATTTTAGAAATGCAGAAAAGCTCTTCCTCCTTTGGCTGTTCTCTGCTCCTACCTCTCCAATGCAAAGGCCCATGACCTCCTCTTTCTCAGTACTCAGCGCGTGGTTCAAGCAGACCAAGAAGGCGTCGGCCTCCAGGTGCGCTGCCTGCACCGCCATTCCGACTTGCGTCGTATTTCGGGAGCCCCCCGCCGCGGCTCCTACTCCCGAGGAAGGGGCAAAGGACTAATAATCGGCCTTCAACTCGACCCTTTCTCCGCCCAAAGCTAGCTACCAACCCTTCCGCCTAGGCCCGTGTCTCCCGGACAACGCCAACTTCCGGCCCGTTTACGGAAGTGCTCGGTCAGGCCCGGACAGAAGCGTTCTTAGGTTCCACCGGCGTCGCTAGCCCAGGTCGGTTCCGCCCGGGGGAGGCAGGGGAGTTGGGCAGCGTTGTGTGTCTACAGCACTGGGGTGAGAGAGACGGCCCCGCTGAGAATGGGGTGGAGAGGCCCTTTTTTAGCGACCCGATGGTGTTTGGTTACTCATCAGGCAGGAGGCATTCCTGGCAAGAGAGAAGGAAGGGGTTGAATCTCTCTGCGTGGAAATGAGGGCTGGTTGTTCACCACCAGAGTGGAGAAAAAGAGAGCTGGTCTGTTGTTATGGAGACTCCCCCAGGATATGGGGGAGATAGAGAGAGGGGGGTAGACGCTTTGGGTGAGCAAAGTGGAAAGCTCTCTACCCTTTAGTAGGCAACAATTCAACAAGCATAGCGCCTGCACAGTCCTAGCTTAAGTTGGACCTGTAGAGTTTCTGCCTGGCAGAAGTTGATAAGACTCAGAGCTTCTTTCAGCGGGGAAAGGAGGGATGAACCTAAGCAGGAACTGGCAACTTGTAAGAGCACCAGGAGAGAAGAAGGCAAACAAAGAGACTCTCTACAGCTGCTGCTACTACTGGATCAGGCCATCTCCTCCCTCTCCCCTTTTAACATTTATGTGCCAAGCAGAAGCTCAACAGGTGTAGCTTCTAGGATAGTTCTGCAGCTATGAAAAAGGATTTGTCTGTTGGATTTCTGCCTGTTAAGGTCCTAAGAGCTCTGCTAGTGGAAATCCAAATGGGATGTTCCAGGGGGACCCTTTCCCAGAGACCTGGGCCTTTGTCCTGACTCTGACAATGCGTCCAGAAGATGCCATTGTCTTCTGTTCTTACTTATGTGTCTTGTCTGAGCTCAGTGAGCTTAACCTCACCAAGGATATGCAAATCCTTCTTCCTCAATCGTAGACTACTCAGAAATATGCCTTTTCTGCCAGCCCTCTAAAATCATGAGGATGCCTTAAGCAGAGTTTCTCTGAGTCACAAATTGCCTACTGTCAGTCAAGATTAGGAACAACAACAAAAAATCCCACCCCAGTCTCTTAATTTTGCCCATCTCACTTGACTGTCAGTTTAGCAAAAATTGGAGTAGCAAAAAGGCAAGACTTCAATTGTTTTCATATGACTTGCAATAATCAACTGCTTTATAGAAGCTGATTTTTAGGGCCATTCAGAGTTACGTATCATCTTTCCATGGTCCCCAATCTCATCCTTGTTTCTCTTGTAAAAGTTAATCTTCATCAGCTTTTGTTTTCTTATAACTGTTTGTACAAGACCACCCTTCTTGTATGCTGATTAATACTCTTAGGGCCTGAGAAATGGTTGGCTGCGGGGTAGGGATGTCAAAAGCTGGGCACTGGAGCAGGGGATAATTTACACACTCCTGTTTCCTCTGCATCCAGTGTTCTCCTGCTGCTGGTTTGGGAAGCTGTGTACACATGTTGGCCACAATCCATATCTATCCTGTATGTGTCCTGCTGTTTCTTATGAAATACTGTGCTTTGGTGCATTTTCCTCCAAACTAGTTTTGATCTGTATTCAGAGAAAGACCAACCTAGCTGTGTTTCATGCTGATAACATGCATCGTCATAAGTCAGGTAGTCACTTCCTGATCCAGAAACTATTTCTTTAGCTTCTAGGCACTAATGCATTCTGCTGCTCTCTTATTTGCCGACTCATTTCCTGCCTCCTGTACCAAGCAGGATTTGACAGATAAAGAAAAACAGTGGGGAAATGAGTGACTGTTTCCAGTTCTGAGGGTGGCTGCCTTTGTTACAGATAAAGGGATTACCTGTAGGAGTGCTGGAAAGAGAACAGTGAAGATCAGAGGGCTGGGGTACCTTGGTGGTACAGTTACAACACCGTCCATGCTCTCACCACAACACCTTTTCTGCGCACAAACAGGAAATCTGTCAAACTTTTCAGCTGCATTCTGTTTGTAAGAGAACAATTTGAAGGCTGACAATATTAATAGAATTCATGGGGGGTATTGCAATGATAAGGGCTAAGTGCTGTGATTCTGACTGCATGCATAGAAGATTTATTGGGAAGGCCCGCCAGGTGCTACTCAGTGTGTGTGTTGTGGGGGGAGCTCACTAGATTTGACAAAGCTCTCCCTTCTTGAGTCAAGCTGGAACATAGTCCCAAGGCAAGGTAAGGGTGCTCTGCACTGAAAGGAGAGTTTGCTGTGGAAACAAAGGTTTGGACGCTTGTGGCAATCTATGAGCTGTGTGTTTTTTTAGTAAATGGGGGCCAACTGGCTCTGATGGTATCCTGATTCCATTTCAGCTTTCGGGGGGGGGAAGGGGTGCTATCTTTACAATCTGAGTCCTCCTTGATTGGAAAGTCCTTATGTAGCATTAGTGTGTGCTCACCCTTGGTCTGGGTGTGCTTTGAGCCCCCGGTAGTACCTGGTGTGCTTAGCAATTTGATTCCAAGGATGCCTGCGCGGTGCTCGTAATGACTCTGGCCATGTCATTTCTGAAGAAAACCTCCTATCTTGATCATCATCATGCTGCTTTTGCAGTGGATGTGAAGTATTCTTTTTCTCAAGCTTTGATGCCAAAGTGGTTAACCATATTTTCCTTATCTTCATACTCACAGCATGTTGGCACATGAACCTAACTTTGTCGTTCTATCAGTTCAGAACAGGGGTAGCCAGCATGGTGTGCCCCCCCCCAATGATATTGAACAACAGTTCCCATCATCCCTGACCATTGGCCATGCTGGCTGGGGCTGATGGGACGCTGGAGTCCAGCAACATATAAGGGCATAAGAAGAGCCCTGTTGGATCAGGCCAATGACTAGGAGCCTATGATAGACAATTTCATGGAGAATAAATCTAATTCTTTTTTAAAGCCATCCATGTTGGTGGCCATTGCTATATCTGGAGGGCAGAGCCACATTGCATACCCTCGGCTTAGAACATCCTTGTTGTTAACTGTTTCATTCACTACGAAGGGAGTGTTCTTGCTGTGCTTCAGAAAGACCACATGCTCTTGTTCCATGAACTTGTTGTCTTTCCTTTCATGTTGCTTCTTGCCTCTGACATTACAAAAGAGTGACCCCCCCCATCTGAGTTGTGCTAAGCATCTGCACATCCTCCAACCTTCCGCCATGATGCAAATGCCAAAAGGATTAATTTTCCATCTTCCGGGTGCTCTTCTGTCCTGTCTCTAGGTTTCCTTCATCTCCCATTCTGTCAGTGAACCCCTTTCTATATTGGAAAGTCTGAGCTAAATACAAAGTTTGCCCCTCTTCAAGGGGATTTAATTGTCATGTCACCAATTCCGTTGTGGGTTGCCAGTCAGAAGAGGCTTCCTTTATCTTCCTAGGCTAGTGACCAGTGCCCACCAACTCAGTTGGAGTAGGGAAAGGGAAAGGGAGAAATGACAGTGCCTGGGGTGGCCAATTTGTCCCTTCTACTTTCCATAGTTTTGCACTCCTGCCTCTCTAGTACTTACAGTGAGCAAGAGCAAAAGAAAGAAGCATGTGGGCTGCACCTCCTTTTGATTCTTGATTTTGTGGAGGAAACTGACCACTCCAGGTCTTCTTTTAGATCCACACCATGACTATCCCAGAAGAGGCCGTGGATTAGGGAATAGCATGAAAGAAGGGAAAAGAAGAAAAACGGGAGGGCAAGCCAGTAGATGGATTTGTGCCCGTTATTGGGCTAGCTGTAAGTAATCTACAAATGGCATTCAGTTCGTAGGCCGCTAGTGGCCGACTACTGTGCAACATGAATCCTCAGCACTTTGCTGCCAACTTGGGTGATGGCAGCGTCCCACTGAACAAGGCCACCAGCGGGCCAAGTCAAAGTTCATGATTCAGTAGCACCTTTCGTTCCAAAAGATTACTATGTGCCTTTCGAGTGGGCTGCACTTAGCCTTGAGAAATCTTCTGAGGCTCCAGAGAAGGGCCATAGGTCAATGGTGGAGCACATGGTTTGCATGCAGAAGGTCAAAGACCCCTGTCTGAAGTCCTGGAGAGCCACTGACAGTCTGTGTAGACAGTACTTAACCAGATGGGCCAATGATCGTATTCGGTATAAGGCAACTTCCTGTGTTACTGTTGTACACTTCCAACATTTGCACCCCCCTTACTTTTTCCTTTCTTAATAAATGCTTTGCACAGTGCAGGCTCTCATGCTGAATGCTGGTTCTTTGCAGGACTAACAGGTCATTCCATGTCTTTGTTCAGAGACAAAGGGGGCCATGTATAGAATGAGAGCCAAGAGAGGGCCTTCTTAGTGAGGAAAAACTGGGCATGGCAGAAGAAGAGGAAGGTGGTGATGCCCGAGCCCCACCCGTCCGCCTCTGGGTGCGACGGATAGGTGTCTATTGCGATGAGAACCAGGAAACATGGCTGGTGGCATCAGAAGAGGCAAGTAAGACTATGCCCAGCACTGTTTTGATTGCTTTAGCGTTCTGGTTTTTGCCTTTTCGTAACTGTTCATATTCTCTTTCTCTCCCCCACCCCTTTTGTTACTTTGTACTTCTCCCCCAGGAGGCAGGTACGTTGAAAGCCCGGATCAGAAGAGTCCGGGTGCCCCCGGGACAGGCGCTGTGCCCCAGCCGCCTCCCTGCATCCCAGCTGCCCCACATGTGGCAGCTTTCAGAGGGGCAACAGTACCGGGACAGTAACTCCCGCATCTGGGACATCGAGCATCATTTAATGGTAAGTTTGCAGATGGGGAAACCGCCGGAACTTGCTTTGCCACGACCCCGATGCTGATGAGTCAGCATTTTCCTTGGAGGTGGTGCATGTTCCTTTTGTCTCTTGCAGATCATGGGAGTGGAGGAGCTGCTGCTGAAACTCTTGCCAAGTGATTAAATCTGGTGAGCATTGCTCTTTTTTCCTCATTTTCTCTCTCTCTCCCCCTGCCCCGCTTCTCCATTCCTCCTTATTCTCACATTGTCACTCACGGTGGTTCTTTCAACGCTGGTTTTTGTCTTTCAGGAGGAGCTGTGTGACTCTAGGATGGTGTCCCTGTTTTTTTTTTTTAATGTGGTAACTTCCCAGCACTAAAATGCACCTGCCTCAGCGCACAGCAACACCACCACCAGAGAGCTTAGGACAGGCAGTGAAGAAGAGTGCCATGGCCACTTGAAATAACAGGGAGTTCTAGGTAGGCAGAATGGAATCTCTCCCCTCCCCTTCACTGGAAAGGTAGTCAGGACACTGATTTTGTAGATCCTGTTGGGGTTAGCAGTGGGATATTATCATTATTATCGTGTTAAGAATTTTGTATCCCACCCTTCCTTCCAAGGGAGACCAGGGTGGCAAATGCATCAACAAAACAATTAAAGCACTCTCAAAAACAGTTACAGGTAAAAACATTCTAAAAAAGTTACACTTAAACAGATTATTTCATCCAGTGATCTTCAGGTTGCCTGGAACAGTCTTCTTCAGCCATCAAATGCCTAGGTAAACAGGAATGTTTTCAAAGTCCTCTTGAAGGTCAGTAATGAGGGAGGGCATTCCACAAGAGGAGAAATACCACTGAAAAGGCCTGCCGGGAGTCGTTAACCGGGCAGCCCAGGGGGCAGCACCACCAACAAGGCTTTACCTGCTGATCATAGGCTCCAGGATGGCTGATACTCGGGAAGGTGCTCTTTTGGGTACTTGGGTTCCAAGTGTCCTCCTTGTTCAGCTTCCTGGAAACACCTAGATGGCAGCTGCTGGAGACAGGATGCTGGACCAGTTGCTGGGGAAGAATAGTGGAAGAGGGCTCTTGCCCTCGTGTCCTGCTTGTGAATTCCTGCGAGGCGTCTGGTTGGTGCCTCTGTCAATGTGGGACAATCCATCAGGGCTTTTCTCATGGACACGATGGGCCCCTGATCTGATCCAGCAAGGTGGTTTGTGTATTCTTGTTGAGTTAAAACACTCTGACTCATTTAACCATGCTGTTCAACAGCTAAGAATGTTGCAAGTTTTCTTTGTTGTCCTCCTAAGTCAGAGGTAGGGAGCCTGTGGCTCTCCAGATGTTGGTGGCCCACAGCTTCCATCAGCCCCAGCCAGCATGGCCAGTGGTCAGGGATGACGATGGAAGTCTTAGTATTGTAGCAACACCTGGAGGGCTGCAGGTTCCCCACCTTGTACTAAACTGTTGCATCATTGCCAGGAGTTGCATCATCCCCTTCACGTTATAGAAGGCACTGACTCAGAGGGGAGGATCCTGTCTCAGCAAGCATAATCAGGGCTTACCTGGTGCAACTCCTTTTCCCCCATTGTTTCCACACATACCCAGTCGATTTTCAAGATGTTGCTGTTCGTACAACCACGGCCTTACAAAGGATCTTCCTTTCCTCTCAGTAAAGTTCAGCTGCTGTTCTTTGACAGATGCATCCCCCTTAAGTATGTTTCGTTTGTTGGCAAGGCAGGAGCACAGAGAGAAACTCCTTAACAAGGAAAGACATTGGATAGAATCGGAATCATCTTGATTGTGGAGGGGCTTTCTAGTCCAACCTGCTGTTCAGAGAGGGAGCTTGAATACCATAAAAGTCCAACCCACTGCTCCATGCAGAATCTACAATGAAGGATGCAACTATAGCCCTTGTGTTCTAAGTGTCGCTGTAAAACTGGCAGGGGTGGGTGGGGAGGAACCTGGCCCTTACCAAATCAACAACAACCAAAAAAAGCACCAAGTGAATCCAGATTTTTCTCTGTGCATGCCCTTCCAGATGTTTTCTTGGCCCTATGTCACTTGACAGTCTTTGGGTGAGGTGGGAAGCAGGAGGCATCTGTTTCATTCCAGCTTGCTTGGTTGGGCGGACATATTTTTTCCTGGTGGCTCTGGGACTTTGACCATGGATGAGTTTGGAAGAGATCAGTCCTTGCTGTGCAAGAGAAGTGGGCCTTGGCAGGGGATATGGGGAGATGCTTGGGGCTTAATTTTAGACTCTCAGAATTGTAGAGATGACACTTCTTTTGGCTTTGTTGGGGGCAGGGGTGTTAGACAATACCTTGCCAGCTCACTCCCATATCTCTTAACCACGATAATATTTTCCTGTGTTTTTAGTTCCCTGGACATGGCTCAGAAAGACCCCTGCCAGAAACAGGCTTGTGAAATCCAGAAATGCTTGCAAGGTATGTTGTGTGTCATTTGGCATCTCTTGGCTTTGTTTCATTTTATTTTACTATTTAAAAAGTTTATATCTGGGATTTTTTTTTAATATTGATTACCCACCCTTCACCAGTAGGTCCCAGGGCAAGTTGCAACAGTTTAAAACTCAATATTAAAAACAATTAAATTAAAATCACAGGAATTGTCCTGTAAACATACATCTCAGGTATCAAAGGCCAGGATAAAGATCTTGCTGGACTCCAACTCCCATCATCCCTGACCATTACCCATGCTGGCTTGAGACGATGATGGAAATCCCACAACATATGAAGGGCTATAGGTATCCAGTCCCTGATTTATATTATGCCTTTTCTAGACCTTCAAGCCATTCTATAAAATTATAGCAGACACTGTACAGTTTAAATCAACCTTAACAATAACAGGATGTAATATACCTATAAGGATCATTTAATGTTGGTGGAAATTCATTATTTCCAAAATATGCCAATAGGAAAAAATGGGATTTACTTCTTTGAATTTCAAAATTGTCAGCCCCCATTTATGAAAGAAATACAAAAGGTGTATTAGCAGTTACAAGACCGCTCGGGAAGACATCTGTTGAAATGTGTTCGGCCATATTCTGTATTTTACTATGAATGGGCATTGATTTGAAGTTGTATGTAGAAGTTTACTAGTGAGTTTATGCTGGTTCTGTAAAATTTTACATTATATTATGTTCTGTTTTAATTCAGTGTATTAAATGTGTACTGTAACGCTATAAAAATTATAGTTGAAAATTGCAAAAATAAATTTAGGAAAAGAAACATTAAAAAAATTAAAGTACAAAAATCAGCAGTAATAAATAAAACAAGGAAATCAGTAGAGCAAAAACGATACAAGTTAGTGACTATTAAAAGTTGAGGCCAACAAGATGAACCTAGCATGGTGCCAATGGGAGACGGCCAGAGAGAATGTCTTCTCTCTCGTAACTGCCTCCATAACCTCTGGAGGGGGGACCTGGAACATTGGAAGCTACCTTATACCAAATAGCTGCATGCTCTGACTGGCAGCAGTTCTCCAGGGTCTTGGACAGGCAGAGGTATTTCCTATAAAGTGCTACTTCTAAGTAGAGATGCCAGGGAGTGAGCCAGAGATCTTCTTTTAAGTGCTTTGTGGTCCCTCCCTTCAGGTCATCTTTGATCTTGTCTGATAAAAGCAAAGTGTGTTTGAAATAGCAAGAGTGAACATCCCTCTTATGCAGTTGTTTTAAAACATGCTGATTTTGAAGTGTCTCTGAAATAAATGAAGCTAGCTTTCAAGTTGAAGATTGTAGGCTAGCCTTTTTTCACAAACACTAGGAACCCAACTACATTCACTCTGAACTAGTGGAGAAAGTAAATGTTATTTCTCTCCTCCTTGGGAACCTATTATAACAATCCTGCAGGTGGGCAATTGTAGTGGAATCTTCTGACGTCCTTACCTGTGTCTGCTAGAACAAGGATGCTCTATGAGCATGCAATGGGCAAAACTCTCCTAATGCTTTGCTGTAAGTTGTCAAAAGATGATTGGTAGGACTGTTATGAATTTTTAACCTTCTGTTTGAATTGGGGCACAATCCTACCAGTTGTGGCTTACTCATGTGAAGGAAGAACTGCTCTGGAAAAGGGTTACTCTTTCTGTACCTAAAATGGAAGAAAAATGTAGATAGTTATGCTGATCTTTTTAAAAAAAAAATAAAACAAAATATCTTTTTATTAGTACAAATGAAATCTCACCAATTAATAAGCAAGTTTTTTCCGTTCCCCAGAACACTTCTTTAGGCTGAATGTTGAGTATAAAACAAAAAAGGGAGAGCAAAAGATGTTGCAAATTGCAGACAGCAGGGATTTCCCATCCTATCATGTACTGAAACATCTTTTAATCGGCTCCACTGCCAAAGCTCAGTAGTGAAGCATCTGCTTTGCATACAGAAGGTCTCAGGTTCAATCCCTGGCATCTTCAGGTAGAGTGGGGAGAGACCTATAAGAACATAAGAACATAAGAAGAGCCTGCTGGATCAGGCCAGTGGCCCATCTAGTCCAGCATCCTGTTCTCACAGTGGCCAACCAGGTGCCTGGGGGAAGCCCGCAAGCAGGACCCGAGTGCAAGAACACTCTCCCCTCCTGAGGCTTCCGGCAACTGGTTTTCAGAAGCATGCTGCCTCTGACTAGGGTGGCACAGCACAGCCATCATGGCTAGTAGCCATTGATAGCCCTGTCCTCCATGAATTGGTCTAATCTTCTTTTAAAGCCGTCCACCTACTGTTGGCATCCCTACCTTCTGCTCTCTAGAAAGTGGCTTGGCTGTCTTTCTGTTAAGAACATAAGAAGAGCCTGCTGGATCAGGCCAGTGGCCCATCTAGTCCAGCATCCTGTTCTCACAGTGGCCAACCAGGTGCCTGGGGGAAGCCCGCAAGCAGGACCCGAGTGCAAGAACACTCTCCCCTCCTGAGGCTTCCGGCAACTGGTTTTCAGAAGCATGCTGCCTCTGACTAGGGTGGCACAGCACAGCCATCACGGCTAGTAGCCATTGATAGCCCTGTCCTCCATGAATTGTCTGAAACTCTTGGACAGTCAGTGTGGGCAGTACTGAGCTAGATGGACCAATGGTCTGATTCAGGAAAAGGCAGCTTTCTATGTTCCTTTCAGGGTTTTTTTTTAATGAACATCCAGCCTGAAGAAGAGTTTAGGGGAACTCAACAGTTTGTATTTTTGGGGTAGGGGTCGACACTTCAGTTGGTCTTCATAAAAAAGTGTTGCATTTGGATTATTTCAAATTATTTAGGTGAGAGAACAGAATTATTATATCAGAAATGGGTCAAGGGACCTTCTAAAATGTCCAAGAAGATGGGGGGGGGGGAAACCGACCTTTCTGGCCTGATCTTGCCTTGGACTGTGGCAATCAGAGTGCTTCTTAAGAGGATATGCTTCTTTCATCCACAGGATGTAGGTCGGAAATGGAATAGCAAAGACCTCAATTTTGTGGCTGCGTATACACCGTACAATTATAGTACATGACTTCCCCCCAAAGAATCCTGGCCACTGTAGTTTACCCCTCACAGAAGTACAGTTCCTAGCACCCTTAACAAACTATAGTTCCCAGGATTCTTTGGGAGAAGTCATGCGCTTGAGGAAGTGTCCCCAGGTGACTATACTCTTTAAAATGTGGCCTTTGGTGCAGGAACAATCATATGCCAGTTTTGTAGCTTGTTCACTGTTTGCTATGCCTGTTCTCTCCCCCCCAGCCAACAACTACTTGGAATCTAAATGTGAGGTCGTTCTCCAGGAGATGCGAAGATGTTGCGCCCGGTATCCCAGGGGCAGATCCGTCTCATGTTCAGGGTTTGAGTTACAGGAAAAAGAGAAACAGAAGCAGATATTGGCTTCCAACGGATTTCGCATCCCGCAGCCCTGAGGAAGCACTAACGTCTGGGGGAGTGGAAGCTGTTCCTGCAAATTCCGTCGCTGCGCTATACCTCATCTGTACTGCTTGCATTGACACAAAGTGCAAGCGGCTCCTCTTTTGGACATTTAGAGAAAACAACAGCCTGTCTGTTTAGGGCTGCTAGTAGTTCTGTCAAAATGCGTCAGCACTGTATCCTTGTTGTGGATTAGACTGGAATAGAATAACTTGGTGTGTTAATGTTGACCGTCACCTATCCTTGTCAAGTAGCAATATTTCACTCATGGTGAAATCCAAGCAGCCTTTTTGCTAGAATTTTAAGTTTTGCAGACAATCTTGTTAGCCATGGAACAGCAACGTTCAGCTGCAGAAACTTTACTGCTGTGAAGTCAACCCTTCCTAGTCTGCTCAGCAATTATAGTCTTGCTTCTGCCTCTTTGCTGTGTGGAAGTACGATATACTGACAGCTAAAGTTCCAGAGAACTTGGGCTTATCCTCTTTTTCGGCTGAGCCATAGTTAGGTTACCTGCGTGCCTCAGTTTCCTCATCTGCAAAACAGGACAAACTACTTCTCCTTTGGACTGTAGATATAGTAGCACTCGAATCCAATTGCACAATATTAATTTATGTGGATGCTGTTGTGAAAGCAGCTGATTTCAGGGATAGTTATAGAGTGGTGTCTTCTCTCCCCCCCCCCATAAAGCAATAGTCACTTTATGGAAAACTAGAGTGGTGGAAGAGGTATTTTTAAAGTCCCCCACTCTGCAACTTGTGTGAGCAAAGCCTCATTTCAATTGGAATGTGGTTGTAGCACCTCCTGAGACCTTGCTGAACAGATCCTGCAGGATTTGAGCATCCTTTACTGCTCTGTCTTCAATCTAGTACCTCTCAGTGTTTGAAGTAATTTCAAGACCACTACAATGTTCTGTGTGTATCGTAGGCAGGCATCACCAAAACCAGTGAAACGATCTGTGATTGTCTTCTTAAATTCCATGCTGCAAAAATGAATAAATGATCTGAACAAGTTTTCAGAACTGTATGGTTATTAAGACATGCAAGTTACAAACTATCACCTCTTGTCTTTCTTAGGGCTGTTATCCTATTACTATTATATATTTAGTCACTTTTTCAAACTGAAAACTCAAAGTGACTTACAACATTAAAAAGAAAAAGAATAAAACCACCCTAAAATACTTAAACTACATAAAACCACTTTGCTACATTTCACTGCTGTGCTGACCAGTATAGAATTGGGCTGTACATTTGGCAACTAGAATTAACAATAGTCCTCTGTGATCCTTGCTGACTTTAAAATGAGTAATCATGTCAGTTATACTGGATCACATATGGTTTTTATTATTTTAGTGTCCAGCAGACTGGAATGCAGGGATTTGAACCCTGGTTGTCCAGGCCCCAGTCTGACACTAACCATTACACCACACTGGTTAGGTAAGAGCAAGGCAGCCAAGTTGGTTGATGATACCAAATTGTTCAGGGTGGTTAGAACAAAAAGGGATTGTGAGTTGCTCCAAAAGATTTCTCCAAACTGAACGGGTGTTAGAATGACAAATGCAGTTCATTGTAAAGGTGTAAAGTGATGCACATTAGGGTAAAAGAAATCCTAATTTTGCATATACAGTAATGGAGTCTGAATGACTGGCCAGGAAGGAGACCTTGGGTTCCTAATATGATAGCTCAATGAAGACGGTTGACCCAGTAGGTTATTGATGGCTGTGTTACACCAACTCCCGTTTCAGAGGCAATATGCCTTTGAGTAACAGTTGCTGGAAATCACAAGCGAGGAGAATACTATTGCACACAAGTCCTGCTTGCAGGCTTCCCAGAGGCATCTGGCTGTCTTTCTCAAGCCCACCTGGCAGGTTGGAGGTGCAATCTGCATGAATGGGATTGTGTGTGCTTATGTGTAGGAAGCCCCAGTATGCAATCCCTGGAAGGTTAGCCGTGAGGGACAACAGCCCTCAGGCAAAAGAAAAATTCCCCTTCCTTCAGCGTTTGCTTCAGTACAGTGGATATTGGGGGGAAACGCCAAACGACAAAATACAGCAAAACTGGTTTATTTTAAACTTTCACTTCAAACGTTTAAATATATAAAAACACTGTAAATTTTTTAGCGTTTTTCTAGATTCAAGTGTGGATGGCTGCTGGGGCATGGTTTTATTTTTTTTGGGGGGGACACCCATTAAGATTGGCTTTAATTTCCCCTTCATGAACAATGCCTCCACTGAAAGTGCTTTTAAAAGTTTCACTTTTACTGCACTTCCTCCTTTTTGCCCAAGTTACACCCCCTTGTTTCCAAATTGGAGGCCAGCTCACTTATTTTAGTACCCTCTGGTGGCCACTCAACATGACTGCTCTTTGAAACATCTCTTCAGAAGCAATGAAACCCTGATATGAATATTGTAGGGCTCCTGACTCCCATCAGTCCCAGCCGGCGTGATCAATGGTGAGGGATGTCTTGTTGCTAACAGACACAGCTGCGAGGTCAGAAATCCAGTCGCCAAGGATTAAAGTGATCACTGGTTTCATTTGAGCAGATGCTATGCGCAGAAAAGGTCTCACATTCAGTCTCTTGACATCCCCACTTAAAAAGCTTTTGGGGAGTACAGCTCATACTGCCAACCTTCCCCAGCTCCCCCTCTGAGGGAGGCTCAGAATCTGGTGACAAGGGAGAGGGCCTCTTCAGTTGTGGCTCCCCATGTGTGGAATGCACTCCCCAGTAGTTAGCCTGGTGCCTTCTTTGACATCTTTTTGGCATCAGGTAAAGACACACACACCCCCTCAGCATTTGATAATGTTGTTTGTATTAGTGTGCTGCCAAAGCTTCCTGTGGCTATATAGGGGTGGTTGTTTTGTTATGGTATATTTGCTTTTGTTTTTAACAGTGCTGTAAGTTGCTTGGACACCTTCAGGTACAAGCAATAAATATAACAATAAGCCACTGCCAACCTGCAGAAGCCAATACCGGGCTAGATGGACCGTGTGTCCTGATCCGCTACAAGTTCACACATCTCATTTCCCAACTGCAGTCTTGATAGCCAGTGATAAAAATAGCCACCACTAGAAGTTCTAAGCCAGGATTGAGGAACCTTTGGTCTTCCAGATGCTTCTGGACTGCAGCTCCCATCATCTCCAACCCCAGCCATTGGTCACGCTAGCTACAGCTGATGGGAGTTGGAATCCAACAACATTTGTTGGGCCAAAGGTTCCCCAGCCCTGTTCTAACCCGGGGGGGAGCACAGAAATGGTCCAGCGTACAAGCTTTACCAATGTGATATGGGCATACCTTGTAGCTTTCTAGCTTCCAGGGAGGCTGATGGTGGCAGGGTCAGCAGCTAAAGACCATGAAGCCCATTCTTTCCGGCCAGATGCTAAGTCCCAAGGGGGGAGAGAGGCTATGTGGAGTCAAGGACAGCACCATTCTATACAACTTAAGCTAGGAAAGCCCTCACTAACTAACTAGACTGGCCAGAAAGTATTATTATTAAATAGCTGTTCTTTATATCCTGCTTTTTGTCCATCACAAAACCCAAGGAAGCACACAGGTTCCCAGGGAGTCTGCCACCCAAGCATTGCCCAGATCCAGACCTGCTCCAATGCAACACTGCTGCCGCACTGTGTGCCAACACACCAGGAATGGGGAATCTGTGGCCCTCCAGATGCTGCTAAGCTACAACTTCCATCATTCATGACCATTGGCCGTGCTACTTAAGGATATGGGAGTTGGAGTCCAACATCTAGTCCCCACCCCTGCTTCTGAGGGCATTACCTTCTGCTGCAGGATCTCTGCTTTACCATCCTGGTGGCAAGCTGAAACAACTGAAGGTCACCTGGCCACTACCTTTTGGTAAGGCAAGGAGGAGGTGGAAGCCAGGGACAGGAAAAAGAAAAATGAGCATGCAAGCTAGGACTGAACTGAGGTGGCCCACTCCACTCAATACCTATTTGACTGTCCTGTTGTTGTTTTTCTACACTGCATCTTTGTGGAGGGTCCAGCAGCCCACAGTTTTGCTGGGGAAGCAGGCTGGTTTTCAAGGAATATTTGATCAAAGATGACAAGTCTGTTTTAGGGTACCAAGGTGTCAGTTCTCCATCAAAGGCATTTGTGGGGCCATAGCCATCCAAACACAGTGTAGCATCTTTTAAATCACTGTTCTTTAACCTTGGGTCCCTATATGTTGTTGGACTATAACTCCCATCATCCTTGGCCTTAGGCTAAGCTGGCTGGGGTTGATGGAAGTTGTAGTCCAACAACATATGGGGACCCAAGGATGAAGAACACTGTTTTAAACCAAGAGTAAAGAAGTTGTGGCCCTCTAGAAGTTGCCAGACTCCAGCTTCCATCCACCCAACATAACTATTGGTCAGGGATGATTGGGGTTACAGTCCAGCAACATCTAGAAGGCCACAGGTTCCCATTCCTGCTCTAAGCTATTAAAGAACATGCCATAATAAATCTGTCATCTTTTAAAGGCAGCACTTAAAAAAAAATGTATTACTTAATAGACTATTATGATTACTCCTTGTTGGCAGGCTGGCTACGAGCCTATAAACCTGAGAGACACTCCACTCCAACATGGCCTCTATGATTTTAAAAATGGTTTCAGTTTGGTTCATTTTGCAAAGATGCTGCTTGAGACCTGATGGAAAAAGTAGCTGAGTCAAATCTTATCATTTCAGCCCAGAGGATGTTGTCAATCATATGCAAAGGACATGACCTTTGGCAATCCAATCAATACAATCCCAAAACTGTAAAAGTTTGGCCCTCAAGAGAGTCCATTGTTCAAATCTTACCAAGCTAGCCAAACGGTGAATGCCACCACCTGTCTTCACAAAAGAAAAGCCCATCACCCTGACCATACAACTCATCATAGGTATGGAAATTAAGGGAGGATACCTGCCTGATCCAACCAACTGTGCATTCTCCTTTGAGGCTTTTGTCCAGAAAGGTATAAAAACTGGACTCTTAGAGCCATGTTTGGGATACTGGGTTCTGGTTGCCCGGTTCCACTATGAAATCATCTGATGAATCACTGTTCTGGGCTCTGAGTGTCTGTCACCCACCCTGATGAATATCACTCTACCTGAAATCACTTGATAAATCAGCTAGCTGGAACCCAAGGGTCTGACTCTCCCTTGCTTTTCCTTTACTATCTTTGGATCCCTGCCTGCTAAAACAGAGATCCCTGCTCGCTGAAGCCGATTCAAAAGCTCTTTTCAGGGCTCCCCTACTTTTCCTGCTTTGCTCTGGACCTTTGCAAAGCAGAGAGCCAAGAAGCCATTTCGGGGCCTGCCTGCTGCCTTTGCTGTTTCAGTGGCTAACCCAGGAGTATTCTACTTCGAGATTGCCCACCAGGGCTGGGAAAGGTACATTTTGCTCTCTGTCCTGTCTTCTGGAGGTCCTTTCCCTACAAATTGTAGCCTCCACATCTGCTCCCTCTGCCTGTCTTTGAATGTTTGTGTGTGTGACTGTTTCAGAAGCCATATTCTGGTCCTCCCTGCCCAGCTGCACATGACTGAGGCCTAGTCTGCAAAAGAAGTCGAGAGAGAGGGAAAAGGGCAGGCTGGTGTGCCTTCCTTAGTTGTGCTGAACTCAACTCTCCCCCATCTCCTCTTATGCCTTCTTGCTTCTTCGTGTATGTGTCTGTTAAATTGGTTATGATTAGGTTTACTTAGCCAGTTCCATCATCCAGATTGGTACTGAGCTATTCCCCATTGAAGTGTTAAATGTACATATTTTGATTCTGCGTGCATATGCTCAATAAATATCCTCATGTTTAAGACCTGTGTGAGTGCAAGTTGCTGGGTAAATCTGCCAAGACGCACTACTGCCAATGTCTAAAGATCCTAATTCACAAGACCCTTAGAATGTGTGAATGTGAAACACGTGTCTACAGAGGAGTCTTGCTAACAACCTCAGATCAGAAGGCAGGGACTACAGAACACACACACACAAACATCAGCCTTCCTGAAGTGCTTCTAGAGATAGGACACATTTGAGAAGTGCAGCCTTCTGTCTGACACCAACTTGTGAAGAGATCAGCCAACTTCCATCAGTGTAGTTCAGCAATGCATCTCCACTTTTAGTTTTGGGGCGAGTGTTACATGACCCACCCAGAGCTCATACTCTAGGGCAATCTTTCCCAACATGCCCTCCGGATGTCTTGGACTACAACTCCCATCATTACTGGGTATGCTGGCTGGGGATGATGGGAGTTGTACACCAAAATATCTGGAGGGCACCAGGTTGGGAACAGTTGATGTACAGCAACAGCTGGCTCTCTCTAGAAAACAGAGCAGGCCACTCCAGTAGCGGCACATACCACTCCATCCCCTTCATTAAGTAACTTTGGCTACCAAGGGCCTGATTAATCTAAAAATCCCTTTAAATCCCTACACGGTTCCGGCCCAGTTTATCTCACGGAGCGCCTTCGACGCCACCAATTATGCCGCCCAACAAGATCGGCCACACAGGGCCTTCTCTCAATCCCGCCAACAAAAACAGCCAGATTGGCGGGTACAAGAGAGAGGGCATTCTCAGTGGCGGCCCCCACTCTTTGGAACTCCCTCCCACAAGATCTCCGGCACGCCTCTTCTTTAAATGTGTTTCGGAAAGCCTTAAAGACCTGGCTCTTTCAGCAGGCCTTCGGGGTATCCGGGGAGGGTTAATTGTTATAACTGAAATGCCTCCTGCCCAGTTTTAATATTGTTGCTGCAGATGTGTTGTTTTTATATTGTATTACTGTATTTTATCAAATGTATTTTAACAATTTTGTAAGTCGCCTAGAGTGGCCATCGGCCAGATAGGCGACGAAGAAATTAAATTTATTATTATTATTATTATTATTAAAAAGCCTGCCAACAGCCATTCCACAAAGAGGAAAATTTAGCTTGAATCATCATCTGTTGAGTGTTCAAAATACAAATTCTTCAAACAGCCCTCCCCCCAATAAACTTTTCAGGCCTCCTTCAGCAGGAAAGGCTGGCAGAGAATCCCATGACAGCAGTCAGTGTTTCCACAGATCATTCCAACTCTGGTTCCAGAAAGAGGTAAAAATAACAGCTTGGGAGATGCCAAGAGGATCTGTTTTTCTGTTGCCCTGGCTTTGCTAGGAAGCGCTTCACAGAGCCGAAAAAATAAGCCAATGCTAGGCACCGGTTATTTCAGGACGTGCCCTGGCACTCCCTCTCCCTACCCTGCTGAGCGTCTGTGCTCTTCTGAGCCAGAAACATGGGCTGTGCTCTTTGCCACCCGAGAAGGAATACAACACAATGAGCAAACAAGGAAATGGGAGCTCCCATCCAGGGTACTGCTGTAGTGTCTTGCGTACAGCTTCCCACTGGAAGAACTTTTTTTTGGGGGGGAGTGATTCTACAAAACCTGGTATCTCAGGCAGGTGTAGAACTGTGCCTGGGAGTAGCCAGCCTTCAGGCTAATCCTGCCGTCCCCCCCAACCCTCACCAATCCAATGAATAAAGGGAGGAGCAGAAGGAGCTTGGAGCAGTGTTTCTGGAGGCCATGACGCACATACAAGGAGGAAGTCAGGAGGGAAGATATTCTGGTGTCCAAGTTCAGACGATGGAGGAAGCCGATGACGGCGGAGTAGGAGATGGTGGCAGCACAGGGAAGAGCAGAGCAGCCAGACTTTGGGGGGGGGCTCCTAAGAGGCCATGCCAAGCAGAAACCCTCCAACAAACCCTCCTGTCAGGAGAACGTTCTTCTTCAGGAAGGAAATCACCTGAAACAGAGAAAAAGGCTTATATTAGCAGAGCTCAATTTCTCATTATTCCCCCCTCTTAAGGAACCATCACCAAAACGTCTGCAGCTCAGCAGCCCTTTGGGGAGAGGTGAAAGGCAAAGCTGTGCTCCAACGTTAGCCCAATGTTCGTTCTCGTTCTCTCTCGCTCTCGCTCGCGCTCCATTTTAAAACAGACATCCTAAAACTTATCAAAATAGGTAATATCAACAGTTTTAAAATAAAAGTAGATGTCTGTGTAGGCGGCTTGCCAAAAGAAAAAAGTTTTTAGCAGGTGTTAGAAACAGTAAAGCAAAGGCACCTGCCTAACATTAAACTGGCAGGGAGGTCCCAAGAGTGGGTGCTGCCATGTTAAAGGATGAATTCCTTGCAAGTGTGGAACAAACAGTATGAGGAACTTTTAAACGTGCCGGTTCCATTCTAACAACTGCTCTACCCCGGTGTGGAAAGGCGGCCAAAATATCACAGGAGTGAATGAGCAGCACCTCCCTACTGAGGGAAATCAACTGTAGTATCTAGTCTCTGCGCTCCCCCTCCACCTCCCCGCAAAAACAAGAACCTGCGGGCAACCATGCTCTCTACCAGACGTCCACAGCCTGTGACCCCCACAAGCTGAACGCAGTCTACCAGACAGATGTTGTGGCTACCCAAGTGACACCTCCCACAATTGCAACTGTAAGGAGACCACTAGCATAGGAGCCCCAGATCAACAGACTGCTGGCTGGGCAGCTCTTTGCTGTACCATCAGACCAAACCCTTGGGCAAGGCAATTGTTCCCTCTGGATTCTGCCTAGAAGCTGCTGACTGTACTTGGAATCTAGGATCCTCTGAGGGCAAAGTGGCTGCCCCGTCAGTCCACCATCATCACAAATTGTTTAAGCCACCCTTGGTAAGCCACCCTTGCTTGCTCTCACACCTCCCTCTTCTTAAATTGCAGGGACAGAGAATCCTGTGGCCCTCCAGATGTTTCTTGACTTCAACGCCCCATAATCCCTAATCCCATCATCCCTAACCACTGGCCATGCTGGCTGGGAGTGATGCGAGTTGGGAGTCCAACAACACCCACAGGTTCCCCATCACATATTTAATGCTTTGTGTCCGTCTCCTCCTCTACCGCACATCAAGCCCTTTTTCCCTAATCAAGGCTCTGCGGCCAGCTTCCTGATGCTTGCCAGCCTGCCCAACGGCCTCACCTCATCCACTCGGCTCTTCACCTCAGGGGCCAGCTGATTGGTGGTGCTCCCGCGAAACTTCAGCTGTTCCTTGGCTTTGCTCACGTCCCGCTCAACCATCTGCCAGTCCACTTTGATGTATCCTGTATGGTTTGCAATCTGGAGTAGGGAAAAGGTTTCCTGAAGCAAAACGCTGCACAGGTCTAGCTGATACAGGTCTTCCTGGGTGGCCTTGCCCACATCCCCAACCGCATCACACGCTGTTGCAGAGCAGCTCATATCAAGTGGCCCCAAGAGAGCTCCCCCTGAAATGGGTTGCAGCATGGGGGAAAGCAGCAGTGAAGGAGCAGTAAGCTGGGCCTAGGGTTCCATGGCTTGCTTTCCTGCAGGGGTGGAGAACCTTTTTCAGCCCAAGGGCAGCATTCCTTTCTGGGCGACCATTTGGGGCAAAAGAGGGTGGAGCAACAAACACAAATTTTACCGTTGTACAATTGGCTAGTTTTGACACCCACTCACCCCTCTATCCTCCAGCCAGGCAAGCGAGAGGCACAATCAGTGTGCAAAGACATATTTTATCCAGGCAAAAACACCCAAGGATGGTGGGAAGCAGAGCTGGCGAAGGACGGGCTTGGGTGGTTGCGTGGCTTGGGAAAAGTCCGAAGGGCCAGATAGACATCTGGAGGGCCACATTTGGCCCCCGGGACTGAGGTTCCCCATCCATGCTTTAATGTATTAGTCTTCAACAGGAAGGTTGGGACCCACTACTGGGTTGCAGCCTGATCTAAGAGAGGTTGCAACAGCAGCAGCAGCATCATACAAATATCTGGTGAAAGAAGAAGAAGAAAAAGGACCCCAAATGCATGTTTGGGTTAAAAGTGAGTCCCAGGTATGAAAATGTTGAAGACCACTACTTGTACACAAAATACATCCAAGCTCCCTCGTAATACCAGACTTGTAATCTAACACAGAGAACCAGGATCTAAGGGGTCTGCGGCTCACAGAAATCCTAGAATGGATGTTTTCAGGAAGAGCCTGGATGAACCAAACAAATGCGGCCAATGCCAGCGCCCAGTGAGGTTGCTCAGCTGCTTGGGGGTCCATGTATGACTGGAAGGGGCCACTAAGTCAGCACAACCTCCAATCCACTCTAACAGTTGTTCTTCCATCACCAGGAAGGCCTGCAAAGAAGTTGGACTAGAGAACACAGGTTTTTCTGTGCAAGCATGTATGTGCCAAGCTTAAAATAGAGGAGCTTTTCCTCAGATGCTGATATTTAAAATTAGTAATGGATTGGCTCTGCTGGAAGTGATCATGTGTTGCTGTTGATACTATGAGTATCTTCTGCAGTGGCAACCAAAGACTTTTTATTATTAAAAAGGGGAAAGGTTGAAGGATCCTTTGACACAGCAGCTGGGAAACAAAGAGGCATGCTATTGGCTTCTTTTTATTTTCACTGACAGAAGCCCTGTACCTTTAACAGGTCTATGCCAGACAGATATCACCAGATGAAGTATTGCCCCACAACACACACACTGGCTTGTTATCCAACTCAGTTTCACTTAGAGTAGGCCCACTGAAATTAATGTACCTGAATCAGCATTGCCCATTCATTTTACTGGGTCTACTCTTAGAGGGACTAACACTGGATGCAACCCGCTATGTCTCCATTCACCTGCAGCATTTCAGCCTGTCACACAGTTGTTTTATTTATTTTAGATTTTTATTCAACCTTTCGGTCCAAAGACCACAAGGCAGCATGCATGGCACTCCCTCCTCCCCATTCATTCTCACAACAATCCTTTAAGGTGGGTTCATCTGGGAGTGGCTGGTCCAAGGTCACCTGGTAAACTTCACAGCTGGGTAGGAATTTGAACTCCAGTCTCCCTAGTTCTGCTCCAGCACCCTAACCACTGTACGAAGTTAGAGCTCCATGGTTGTAACAGCTCCTCTCTCTGGGCTGTTAAAAGGCGCAGAGCCTCCACCTATAAAAAAGCAACACCTGCTATGCCAAAGGCACGGCACAGCAGGAAACCCACCAATACGTAGCTGCAGCAATTGCTCACTTGATACCGCCGCTGCCAAGAATATACTAATGCTCTACCAAGACACTGTGTTAAAATGATGAAGAAACTACAACTAAGCCAGAATGTTTCAAATGACATTTATCTGAGTTTTTTTCCTCATTTCCCCACCCACCCACCCAAGCAAAAGGCAGCCACTTTTCAGAATTGTCTCCACCATTTTCGTGTGTGTAATGGCCAATATTCCCCACACACCCCATGCGCCAGAACGATGCTAGGCTTGGAGCACTGCTAAGTATGCAAAATGAGAGCCAATGCAAGCTGTTGCTGCTGACCCTTGCAGAGCTTACAAAAATAATCATTAAAAAAAAACCTTAGATGAAAAGAAAGTAGCTGTGCTACTGCCACTGCTAATGGTGAGATCCACCCTGGAGAATTTGGTGAAATCCCATCCCCTAATTTAAGAAATTAAGAAGAGCCTGCTGGATCAGGCCAATGGCCCCTCTGGTCCAGCATCCTGTTCTCACAGTGGCCAAGCAGATGCCTATGGGAAGCCCACAAGCAGGACCCGAACACAAGAGCTCTCTCGCCTCCTGTGGTTTCCAGCAACTGGTATTCAGAAGCACACTGCCTTCAGCCATGGAGGTTAAAAACAGCCACTGTGGCTAGTAGGCACTAATTGCCTTCTCCTCCATGAATTTGTCTAATCCCCGTTTAAAGCAATCCAAATGAGTGGTTATCAACTGCTTCTTGTAGAAGCGAATTCCACAGTTTAAGTATGAGCTGGATGAAGAAGCACTTTCTCTGCCTGCAGACAAGGTGGAGAACTTCGAGAGGCCAGTTGGCACAGCTCTAAAAGAAGCTCAGAGAGTGTTCTCCAGCCTGAATCTGCTGTGCGGGCAAGCCTGCAGACAAGAGCCCTCAGCTAGGGCTGGGCTGCAGATGCTGCCCAAAATCTCCCATTAAGCCACCACTCATACGAAAAAGATGAGTCACAACTGTAAGCACTGTCTGCAGTTAATTTAGCCAAGATACCCCACTCTGCTGCTGGCTGCTCCCAAGCCCAAGGCAGGCAATCACCAACCTGAAGCAGGAAGAAGCCACCTCCCACCGCCGTTGCCGCCAGCTTCCCAACCTTCTGGAAGATGAAGCCAGTGCACCTGCAAATCAGAAGCAGGGAGAGTGCAGGAAATGAGGCCAACCACACAGAAATATGAACAAGGCAGCTCCATTGGCAATAAGAGAAAAAGGTCATTTGCAGCACAGGGACTGCGGCCGACCAGGGGCTCAGGGGCCGAGCGCCCCAGCTGCCTTCCCCCTGCCCTCCCACACAAACAGATGCGGCACTGCCTCACCATCCGGTGGCACCTCCGATCGCCAGCTGAGTTGCAACGCTGTACTTTTCTGCACTGGATCCTGAGTTGGGCCCAAAGAGCTTGCGCCACCATGGCTGCTTCTTTGTGTACTTGGCCAGGTCCAGCACATCATCACTGCTGACCCTTTCTGCAAAAGCAAAGGCAGGGTCATGAGCAAGGAAGAAGGCGATGCCCATTAACGAACATCTCGCCCATTTGAGCAAGGCCCAGCTGCACCCCAGTTGTTGTCTACGGCAGAGAGAGGGGCAAGGGAATGCTTGCACCTGGAATTTAAGCAATATGGTACAGATGGGGAATCTGTGGCTCTCCAGATGCTGTTGGACTCCAGCTCCCATCAGCCCCAGCCAGAATAGCTAACAATTGGGAGTTGAAGCAAAGCCCTATAAGAGAGACTGAAAGAACCGGGCATGTTTAGCCTTGAGAAGAGAAGACTGAGGGGAGATACGACTCTGGTTGCCTGTGGCAAATAGTAGGAATCGCTTTCATGCAGGGAATTTGTGTAGACTCGATCAATTGTTTTAGGGTCTCCACCCCACAGCCCCTATCCTTTCAGGCTGCCTATGGGCCTCAAGAAATTAATATAGGGATGTGTAGGTAAAAGAGTAGAAAAATTATACTTTTATAATTATATATAATTATAGGACTTATTCACTAAGGGGTACCTCCAATTCCTATTATTTGTGTTTCTGTTTCAGTTAAATACTGTCATTAATAAACTGATACTTACAAACAATACATTAAAAAGCATCAAGTGCCAATTCTGAATACAAGTAGCTCTTTAAACATTCTGCTCTGAGGTCTTATCTTGTAAAGTGATTTAATTCAGCATATCTTCAGGAGACAGGTGGATGGCCTAAGGTTTCACTTGGCAAGCTAAAGGAGATAGAGCTGCTTACTAACAACACTGACTGTAAGGGAAATTTTTGGAGGATGACCCTTTTTTAGTAAGGCTAAGTGCTGAGCAACAGATACTCAGGATCCAGCAATGTCGGAAGCCCAGTTTATGCATCATCTGAAATCAAGTGATGAAGCTTTTTCCTGGACTGGACCACTTCAGGCTGCAGGTGTGAATCAGTATATCTCAATTGATTGATTATTATTATTATTATTATTTATATCCCGCCCTTCCTCCCAAAGAAGCCTGGGGTGGTAAACATATCAACAAAACAATTTAACAAGAAAAAGAAAAGTATTCTAAAAACATTCTAAAACACAACGCCCTGTAGGAACACCTCCCTGAATACAAAAAAAAATTAAAAAATAGCACACTGGGGATTAATTCTATGGTGTGTATGTTGTATTTTTGAATTAGTATTTTCTTATTCATTCATTTTTTTTAGCAGAAAAGCAGGACTTCATCAAATTATCATAATGCATACACAAACCTATTAGGCCTTTGCCTACTCAATACTCATGTTGGTAAAACCAGTTGGGATTCGAAACAGGAGAGACGCTCTGCTCCTTCCAAGGAATCCCACCTTCAGTGTCCTTTAAACATGCAGCAGGTCATTATAGCTTCTCTGCAGCCAAGGTATGAGAGCTGCCAGTGTAGCGTAGTGGCCAAGACAGTCAGACTAGGACCCTGGGCCAGTCACACACACTCTCTCTCTATGCCTAACCTACCTTACAAGGTTGTTTGTTGCGAAAGGAACATGGGTGTAAGGAGAACCTGTGCTGCAAGGTCCCCTTGGATCCATTACTCTGCCGCAATACCCAATGTCCCACAGTGCGCCAGTCACTCAAACCCTGTCTAACCTACCCCGCAGGGTTGTTCTGATGATAAAATGGGCGGAGTAAGGTTTGAGATTACTGGAAGAAAAACGGGATAGAAAGGGTCTGTTAATAAACTCATTAGGGAGTTCCAGTTTTGGGGTTGGGTAGAGGAGGAGGGCCCATTGTTAGCGGGGGACGAGTTAAGCTGGGAAAATTCCCCCCTCGACGAACGGTGTGACGTCACTCAAACGGCCTCTATTAGAATGTTGCGCCCCTCACCTGGCATAACGGCGGCGGCGGCGGCCTTGCGCTGCTGTTGCTGCGCCCGCTTTTTGCGCTTGGCCTCCTGCTCGAGGCGGAGGAGGGAGGAGCAGGAATGGGCGCTGCTGGGGCGTGACGGTGCCACGAGTAACTCCTCCTCCTCCTCCTCCATGTAGTCAGCAGCCTCCGCCCCTGGCCGCCGCCGCCGCCGTGCGCATGCGTGTTCCTAGGCCCGGGGATGAGAGAAGGGGCGGAAGAAGCCCAGCCTCCGTACAACTGAGCGTTGGCAGGGGCGCTCCCTGCCCTCTTCCTCCTCCTCCAAACGCCAATCAGGCACGAGGCACCCAGGCGCGTAGGAGAGGCGGGGCCTGATTGTTTTATCACCAAGGTAACCGTCATGGAGGGGTAGAGGTTAGAGGTGGGGCTTAGGAAGCGTCCGCATCCACTTCTTCTTGCTGTTGGTCTAGGCTCCGCCTCGCCATGCTAAGGGGGGGGGAGTGAAGGGTTTGGTAAGACGTTTTCTGGTCTTTTTCGTGCGTGCGTGCGTCCGCCACCCAGAGACTTTGCAAGTGTTTTCTCATGAGCGCTCGTACAGAGTCCCGTGGAGCAGGCTGCTAGCACGGTTCCCGGGTTTCTGGCATCATCGAGTGTGCTTCTGAGCATATACAGAGTTGAACCCCCAATAGGCCCACAGTACCATTAAGCATGCGCAGAGGGTTTCTAAGAAATCGACATTGCTGTGCTGCTTTTTATTTGTTTATTTTAAACACTTAATATTGGTGTGATGCTTTTTAAGATCATAGAATGGTGCACCATTACTTACACAGCGCTGCTCTGTGGAGTTAATGTGTCAGCATGTGCAGCGTTTCAGAAACCCCTACAGGCATAATGTATCTGAGCATATGCAGAGTCTTTATAAAACACTTTTAAGGGCACAAGTCTCTGAACATGAACAGAATTCTGGCATTCTTAAGGGAAGCAGCCTCTTGTTAGGAGAACTTCACTCAGACCTAAGGTTGCATGCCTATATACACTTATTTCCATATGTCTCACTGAACTCAGTGTGGGACTTCTGAGTAGACATGCATAGGATTTTGCTGTGTAAGTAATTAATCCCAACAAAGTACCTGTTATCCTATAACCTTCAAGACAATTGTTTATTTTTTCTGTTTTATTGTATAATTTTTATTGAGATATTTACTCTTAACAATTTTATGTAAGCAACTTTGTGAGGTCCTCCTGAACAGTATGTGTAACTTAAATAAATACCAACAAAAAGAAAAAAGGCCAGTGTAATTTTAAAGAGTAATTTCTTGCAGCATGATTGATTTTTAGTACTTTTCTGTGCTCTACAAAAGTTTTAAGTACTGCACAGATGGTAGTAGATAGTGTCTTCTGGATTTATATGTTCCATTTCTGGAAAACAGCCAGGATTACAACATTCTAGCTGTTTGGCAACCCTAATTATTAATCTGATTTTAGGATGGGGTTCAGTTAGTTCAAGGGCCACAATATTTTTTATACTGGAACAATTAATTGGCAAACATACAGCATCAGAGTACAACATTTTAAATTAACAATAAAATACCTTTTTAGGCATGAACCTTCAGTGCAAAACAAAATGTGCAAAGATTATATTCTAGGATTGCAAACTTTTTCCGTGGCAGGGGACCTGTGTGTCTTTTAACCATCTGCCTGATGTGCAGAAATTTACCAGGGAAAGTTTCCCTATCACTTAATGTTTATGCTAGGGTGCAATCCTCATCCTGCGAAATTTGAAAAATGTCTGCATGTTGAGCAGTTATTAAAAAGCACAGGAGTCCTTTTTTTTTTTTTTTTTTAAGGAAAAAGACTCAAACTCCACATTTTATGCTGCTGTTGCAGCTGGTCTGGAAAGTCTCCAACCCTCTCCCCACTAGATCTTGCTGCTCTCAGTTACAGACAATAGCAGTCCCACAGCTTAATTGCTTTATTAATTTTTATATCCCATGATATCACCAAGGCCTCAGGCTAACTTACAGTAGGGGCGGGCAGAAGATAGATCAGGATCTACTGACAGATCTCTGGAAGATTTGCACCAAGGATTTCTGACTCCTACTGTTTAACAGTACCAGCAAAATAACTTTCTTTCCCTGTCCTCAACTATATTGCTGAAATGAAGAAAGCATGGAAGAAGTTATCTGGAGTGGATTTTTTTTATGGGAGGAGGACTGTCAGCTTTGTCATTTGTACTACTCAGAACTAGTTCCTAGGTTCACAATTTCTTAATTCTTAGTGTATATCTTTTGCACCAGGTTTTTATTGGTAAATCTCAGAGTTCTGTTTCAAAAACGCAAAGTAAGTCTTGCAGGCCTGAAGTCTGCCCACTGCTGTGATTTGGCAAATTGCTTTATTAGAAAAACTACCTGTACAAATAAAAGTAAGGAGATAAGAAAACTTATCCTTATGTGGATGACTTTTATGGTCAATGGTATGGATTTGTTCCATGGACAAAAGAAAACCCTAGTTGTTCCAAAGCTCCAGCTACTCACAGAACTCTTTGAAGAGACCTGTTGGGATAAGGATAACCAAAACGTGCTATACTTGATAAAAATATTTATGGTTATTGTAGATACTATATAGGTAATTTACAATGTTTGCAAAAATATGTGCATCATTGCTCTTTGTTGTTATTCGTGTTTTTATGGAACAAAATATAAACAAACTTTTTAAAAAATGAATATATTTCTATTTGATCAGGTCTCACAAACCTGGCCCCCTCTGTGGTACAAGCAGCAGCCATTTCTTGGGGAGCGGGTGGATGGATGCAGAGGACATACAAAACAACTATTTTTCAGCTCTTCCTCCTGCCCTCTCCTCTTTAGGCACATTTTTGTGGATTGAAATTACTATAGCAATTTTTCAAAAATTACCTCTCTAACTATACCATTGGTTAGCCATTATTCACCTTAATTCTTATTAATTGGTCTTCAGCTTATTTTGACAGTGGCAGTCTGTGCATTGTTTAGAGGGGAAAATCAGCCTCAGTTGAACAGAACAGGACAGGACTTGCTTCCAAGGAAATGTTGGGTTGGGTTGCACACATGAGTTGTTCCAACAAAATCTTGGAACCCGTAAGTTGTACCCAACTAAGTCCTACTCAGCGTAGACACACTGAAATTAATGAATCTAAGTTAGTCATGTCTATTGACTTCAACGGATCTGCTCTGACTAGGAGTAGCTCTGAATACAACTCACTGCCTTTTTCATGTAATCCAGGTATGCTGAGCTCACCAACAGGGTCCTAGTTTGTGGAAGAGGTGCTAGGTCTGAGCTGTCCATTCATCATAGATGGAAGATGTCGTAGTTGCAAGCCCTGATGCCACAGGAAACCCAGTAATCAGATGTAGCTGTTGGTATTATCAGACAGATCCTACACCAACTACTGAGCAGCCCATCACATTGGATATGGAGTTTTTTCTGGTCATCTCCTGGAGAAAGAAAAAAGGAGCAGACTCAATCAAGGGAGGCCCCAGATGGCTCCTGGGAGTCTCTCTTTCTCTCTCTCTTTTAGTCACAGCATAATAAGAAATAGGCCACATATTGCAATAAATAAATAAATAAAAATGGAGGAAAAGGGTCACACTCTGTAAACATCACCGGTCACTGTGCCAGAATGCAACCAAATGTAGTCAAGGTTGATTCCCCAATGTTTCACTTGCAAGTGAAAAACCCAACAACACCTTTGTCTCATTCCCAAGGGTGTCCCCCCCCCATGGGCATAGACTCTGAATGTCAAGCAAAAATTCAACAGGTAGAGCTTTCTTTGTTTGCCCCCATTTAGGTGAAAGGCTTTTGTTGTTAAATTCTGACCAGTTCTGCACTAAAAGCAGAGTCTCTGACCATAAAAATATGCCTGTATACACACCATACATTTAAAGGACATTTAAAGCCCATTCTCCCCTCCCCAAAGAATCCTGGGAACTGTTTGTTAGTGGTGCTGGGACTTGTAGCTCTGTGAGGGTAAACTACAGTTCCCAGGATTCTTTGGGGGAAATCATAGGAAACTGCCTTACTTCAGGTCAGACTATTTATCCATTTAGCCTAGTATTGTCTATTCTTGACTGGCACCATCTGTTCAGGGTGTCAGGTGGAGATTGTTTCTCCAGGGTTTTAGGCTGGCTGTAATCACCTGCTACCCGAACCTTTTAACTGGAAATGCCAGGGATTGATTGAACCTGGGATATACTGCTTGCAAAGCATGCCCTCTACCACTGAACTATGGTCCTTTCCCATGTAAGCTAGCCACCAGGCACTTCTTGCAAAGTGGAAGCGGGCAAATGGGAATTGCCCAGTACCAAGCATTGAGGCATAATTAAAACATGCTGGGTTGCAATGCACATGCACACCACACTGAGGGCACTTCTGGGCTGTCGTTCTGTTCACATGGGATTCAACCACATACGGGCAAATTTAGGATGTGCAGTTTATAGTTGATTAGGAGGACTTGCACAACAAAACCACTTCCCCAAAAGACTGGACTTTTAGCAAAAAGGAAAATGTGGGATCACGCTCATTTTGACACAATGCCATTGTTATCTAACCTCCCCACAAACAAATCAGAATGAAAAGCCAATGCCATCTAATCCCGCTGCAAACAAAATCAGGATGAATGCCCAACAAACAGATTGTCTGGAGTCACCCTGAGAGACTTGATAAAAAAACTTAATTTTACTTGTGCCCCACTCTCTGGGCTGTTATCTGTAATTTCTGTGGAGCTGAGTAGCTGCTCCATCATACCGTTTCAATTAAAATCCCTTCTTTAGGGATACAGAAAGGACCATTTCTCAAATGCACAGGTTTTACTATACCCTACATATCAATGCCAGCTGTGGGCTGCTGTTCCATGCCCCTGGCTATCGGCTGAGCAGATAAGTGCGGTTCCTGCACCACCAGGTTTCCATCTAGTTCCACAGAAAGGTAAAAGTGCAAAGGTGGGTCAGAGAGAGAGAGAGAGAGATGCAGTCTCAATTAGAACCCTACAACTGAAGGGAAGTTTGCACACAATCCCTTTGCCTTCTGCCCTGTTTGGTATGATGGGTGCCTCACAGCTCAGAGAGGAAGCATTAGCCCGAGTGTTCACCGCCACAGATCCTCTTGAGGTTGTGCCTTCCTTCCTGCTGCAACAAGAAACACAAGACAAGTCTGTGATGATCACCAGACAAGACGACCGCGTGCATGGAATTTCCTCTGCTAGGGGAAAGGAAAAGGTCAGCGGCCTGGCTCTTACAATATGCACCCAGCCACAATTCACCCGGCTGTTTTTAACGTTTCCCTTTACAGATAAGACTAGAGCACTCCAAAGAACTGAACCGATGTTTAGGAAGTGCTCAGGAATAAAGTATAAGAGTTCACCATTTGCCTGCCTTTCAGATTGTGGGCTAGAGGAGAGGGGAATCTAACCTCATGTTTCCAGCCGTGCTTCATTCCAAGAAGGTGATACAGAAAGCAAAGAGGAATTATTTACAGAAAAGAAAAGAAAAAGAAAAAAGAAAGTAATCCTTGGAACATGTTTCTTTCTTGCCCAGTGCTTCAGGTTATTTCCTTGAGTTGTTCAAAGAGAAGTCCCAGGCTGGTGCAGAGATAAAGAGGCCATGCTGTAGTGGTGGCCCAAATGCTCTTCTGATATACGCATCCCACCTTGGCTGCTTTCTGCTCCCTGTGATGAGGATGCTGCGTCCTGCTATTAGTAGCTTTGTCAACAGTTAGTGAATTCCCCTTTCTTGGTTGGGCCATTTCTGTTTGTCTTACTCACCCTAGTAGGGACAGTCCCTGCTCCACAGCTACTCGCAGCAGAAACTGAAATTTGTAGAAGCCATCGGGGTTTCTCTCTTTTTTCCTCTCCTGTTCTCTTACGCCTGTCATTTTCTGGAAATAAAGTACGCTTAGTCCAGTTTCTTTGGGTTTCCTGAGGATTTTCACTGCTCTGTGGATAAATGCTGCTTAAGGACCTTTTCTTTGAGTCTCACACCAAAAGAAGCACATAGGATTGGGCACAAAGATGACTGCAACAGCAGGTCGGACAGCACAAACCTTCACCCCATCTGCATTATTATACATTTAAAGCAGCATCATACCACTTTAAACAGTCCTGGCTTCCCCCAAAGAATCTGGGGTTCAGTTTGCTAAGGGTGTTGAGAGTTGTTAGGAGACTCCTCTTCCCTCCCAGAGCTACAATTCCCTGGAAGAGACCCCCTATTCCCCTCACTAGGCTACGGTTGCCAGAGCGGTTTAACAATCAGTTATCTCTGTGAGGGGAACAGGGGGTCTCCTAACCATTCTCAGCACCTTTCACAAACTAACCTTCCCAGGATTCTTTGGGGAGATAATAGTGGAATAAATGTATAGTGTGAACGTGGTCCAGGTCTACAATTTCTGGCAGTGGTTTGGCCTGGGTAGACCTGGCCTCTGAGAAACGTATATTCCAGGTCTAACCTTCTGTTGTTTCTCACTGGATAGACCTGGCATCCAGACAACATTTTTCTGCTCACTACTGAAACCAACTTCTCAGTTCTCTTCACCTGCTCCAGCCTTTATTTGCAAGTGCTGCTACAGTCAACTTCATGGCCACTCCCATCCCTTGCATTTTCCCTAAAAAACAACAAAAACCCTAACGCACCGGGATATAACACTGGACTACATGACAGGGTTGTCATACACTGCTCTTACGTCTCTTCTCCCTTCAGCAAAATGGATATAACAACCCTTGGGGTGATATTCAGTGCTAGTCCTACCCACAGTAGAGCCCTTGCAGTTAATAGACATGACTAGCTTAGGCTGGGAAATCAGAAGGAAATCGCCTTGTGCTTTATAGATTACAGCAAAGCCTTTGATTGTGTAGATCAGGGAAAACTATGGAATGCTTTAAAAGACATGGGGGTGCCACAGCATCTGATTGTCCTGATGCGCAACCTATACTCTGCACAAGTGGATACTGTAAGGACAGAATATGGAGAAACCGATTGGTTCCCAATCGGACAGGGTGTGAGACAGGGTTGTATTTATTATCCTACTTGTTTAATCTCTACGCAGAACATATACGGAAAGCAGGACTGGACCAAGATGAAGGAGGTGTGAAAACTGGAGGGAGAAACCGCAATAATTTAAGATATGCAGATGATACCATACTACTAGCAGAAATTAGTAATGATTTGCAACGAATGCTGATGAAAGTTAAAGAGGAAAGCACAAAAACAGGACTACAGCTGAATGTCAAGAAGACTAAAGTAATGGCAGCAGAAGATTTATGTAACTTTAAAGTTGACAACGAGGACATTGAACTTGTCAAGGATTATCAATACCTTGGCACAGTCATTAACCAAAATGGAGACCATAGAAATCAGAAGAAGGCTAGGACTGGGAAGGGCAGCTATGAGAGAACTAGAAAATGTCCTCAAATGCAAAGATGTATCACTGAACATTAAAGTCAGGATCATTCAGACCATGGTATTCCTGATCTCTATGTATGGATGTGAAAGTTGGACAGTGAAAAAAGTGGATAAGAGAAAAATCAACTCATTTGAAATGTGGAGTTGGAGGAGAGCTTTGTGCATACCATGGACTGTGAAAAAGACAAATAATTGGCTAAACACAAGATGGATTGATTCCATAAAGGAAGCCACAGACCTGAAGTTACAAGATCTGAATAGGGTGGTTCACGATAGATGCTATTGGAGGTCGCTGATTCATAGGGTCGCCATACATGAAGGCACATAACAACAACAAAAAACTTAGGTTGATTAATATCAACTTAGTTGAATACAAACCTTGGTTACTCTGCAGAGCTAGTATACAACCTATGCTGTCTTAACTACAACCCTAGCGCCTGAAGTGAGGATATAATAACAATGGATTTTATCTGCATTGGCATAAGCATAGTAATGTTTAAATTGTGTACTAAAACGGGGTGATGGCGGGGCATCACTTTTTAAAAAAAAGAAATTTAGATAGACAGTGAACTTTTCTCTTTGCTACTACTTTTTGTTTTGGGGTGACACACTCCTCCCCGGTCCCAAAGATCCTGTAGATACCTGACTTGTTTTCTATGGACAGCAAGCCCCTCTCTGACCAGCAGAAAAGGCTTAAAAAGAAACCAAGGAGTTTCTTCTCTAGAGCAGCCTTTCCCAACTGTTGGGAAAGGCCAGGTTAGAGTGTTGGACCAGGACCTGGGACACCAGGGTTCAAATCTCTGCTTGGCCATGAAACTCAGTGGGTGACCTTGAGCCCGTCACTGCCTCTAATCTAACCTTCCTCACAGGGTTGTTGTGAGGATAAAATGGACAGGGGAAGAACAATGCATGCCGCCTTGAGCTCCTTGGAAGAAAGGCCGGTTCTAAATGCATCATAAATACAATAAATGAAAATTTATAAGAAAATAAATAATGTCAACTGAAAAACAAAACAAAGATGAGAAACGCCATGTTTTATTCCTTCTCTCTTTTGTGCTACATTTAGAACCAGTGTTATTCCCCTAGGCCTCCTTCCCTGGGCAACAAATGACAATTGCTACCAAAGCCATTTCCCCAGATAACCAGAAAGGAAGGTGTGGGTGGCCTGTGAGATTTGTGACTCACTTCTGCCTTACTGAGATGGGAGAGTCCCTAGAAAAATGTGGGGGCCCTTTTTTGGGGAGTCCTATAAGATGAGCTCATTGCCTTGGGCAATTTCCCCCAGGCTTTCCAAGTAACGTCCCATCATGTACGAAGAGAGCTCTGCTGGGAAGCAAACTGGTAAAGCCCACTGCCTTCCTTAGCTACTAATCCTGTGTGGTTTGGCAGGTAACGTTTTAATTTCCTCGGGTTTTTAGCAAAGGGAAATCCACCCAGCTCAAAGCATACCTCCTAATGTTTCACAATGAAAAAGGACATTCTTATTTACCTGTAACACCTTCTCCAACTTAATCCAGCTCCAGAGATCATTGCCAAAGCACCCACCACTGGGTTTTTTCTGGTTATGTTTAGTGCCAGCACTTGGTCAGGTCAGGCATGGGCCGAGGACCTTAGCAGCTCAGAAGGGGCCCTCAGCAGCCCAATTTGGTGGTTATGGTCCTTGCTGGGATCCTGGACTGCTGTTTTAGCAGAGGGCAGGTGCTGCTGCTACTTATGAACAGGAGTCAAGGTTGGCACCCATTCATAGAGACTGCCTGGCATTTTAATTTACTGAAAATGTATTGCCCTAGGTGGCCACTGCAGATGGGAGCTCAGCTTGGTTTCTGCTCAAAAGTGGCACCGTTGCCCCACCGTCACTAAAATGCCCCGGAGGCCTAATGAGGAGAGCTGTAAGTGGTGTTGCAATAATGGCAGAAGAAAAAAAAAAGAATGGCCACATTGTGAGGGGCCCCATCTGCCCTACACATTCAAAGCAGTATCATATCACTTTTAAACAGTCATGGTTACCCCCCAAAATCCTGGGAACTGTAGTTTGTTAGGGGTGCTGAGAGTTGTTAGGAAACCCCTATTCCCCTGAAAGAGCTACAGTTCCCAGAGTTCCCTGGGAAGAGGGATTAACTGTTAAACGACTCTGGGCATAGGTTTGCCGTTAAATGCAAACCCAGTTGAATTTCTCCCTCATTCCTAGTTGTTGGGTTGGGGCCCCATCAACAGTACCATGCCGAGGACCTCCTGAACTCTGGCACTGTGCCCCGTGATGTGCCTGCCCAGTGGGGATGGGAGAGAAATTTGATTTAGTTCGCATTTAATTTGCACTTTCTGAAACAAGATGAGGACTGAAACTTAGCTGTCTTTTGAAATTTGCACTTATCCAAATATTGCGAAGCTGTTCTCCAACCAAGCAATATTTACAAAATGGCATATATTAGGAGAATGTGCACAAAATGAATATATAGGTGAAAATAACATACAAAAATGCATTATTATACAGCTACTATAGTCAACAGGGATTTTTCGCGTTCTACCATGTTGAATGAAAATACACCCCTCACCTCTTTCTGGTGCTTTGTATAGTCCCAATTCAAAACAAAAACTTACAAGTCTTATACTGTTGGATTCAGAATTGCTTGCTCTACAACTCTGGAAGTTTTCTTGGTGATACACATCCCCCCCACGGAGAATCCACAGGTTAAAGTGAAAAACGGGAGGGAAAAAAACTAGAAGCCATTTGGACTTTTTTTTTTTTAGAAATTGACATAATCTGTTGAAATTCATTAAAAATCAGAGATGACTGTAAGGTATCTCTAATCAAATCCCTGAGCTTGCCCCATACACAGTACTTCATCTGAAGTAGGTTTAAATTAAAATATTAGGATAAATTGTTTGCAAAAAATGTGCACATTAGTCAAACTGCATACACAAATGTGTTTTTTAAGGAGAAACTCACACTAAAATGCTGAAGAATTTTCATGAGGACTTTTTTTAAAAATCGCAAATGACTGCAGTGATGTGGAGAACTGAATTTAAGGTTTGAAAAATGAGAAACTGAGAGGACCGAAACTGACAGATCATTCCATCCGTACTGCCCGGTGGTCTTACCCAGTAATGGCTACAACACTCTTGCAATCAATGTTAGGTGGCTGCCCTTTTAAAGAGCACGGTGGCTGTCCTTTTAAATTTCCCACAATGCTCTGAATCAGTGTTATGTTGGGTGAGCCGTTCCTTGAGCTGTCTGATCTGGCCACGGTGACACATGCCTTAGTTACATCCCGCTTAGATTACTGTAACGCGCTCTACGTGGGGCTGCCTCTGAAGACTGTTCGGAAACTTCAGTTGGTGTAATGTGCTGCAGCCAGAATGTTAACTGGGGCTGGTTACAGGGCCCATACGACTCCCCTGTTACAAAAGCTCCACTGGTTGCCACTCTGTTTCTGGACACAATTCAAAGTGCTGGTGATGACCTATAAAGCCCTATATGGCTTAGGTCCAGGCTATCTGTCAGACCGTATCTCCCTATATGAGCCTGCCCGGGCCCTGAGATCCTCAGGAGAGGCCCTTCTCTCGATACCTACGTCCTCACAAGCACGACTAGTGGGGACGCGAGATAGGGCCTTTTCGGTGGCTGCCCCGGGGCTTTGGAGCTCCCTTCCTAAGGAAGCAAGAATGGCCCCCTCCTTGCAGTCCTTCCGTCAGCAAGCAAAGACTTTTTTATTTCAACAAGCCTTTGGAACTGAAAGCTGTTAAGGACAGGTCTTGAAGGGTGCTGCATTGCTGTTGCCTAACTGTATTATTTTAAACTGAGTTTGAATTATTTTAACTGTATGTATGAATGGTTTTAATACTATAAATTGTTTAATTTGATTTTAATCTAGACTTTTGTATGTTTTTAATTATATGTGTGCTTTTATCTGGAAGCCTCTGTGAGTTTCAGTTTTGGAAAAAGGGCGGGGTAAAAATAATGATAATAAATAAATAAATAAAATAAATAAATTGTATGAAATTTAAAATGGTGACTTTTAGCTGCCCATAATGCGGGGGCTTGGGGCAGATGTTAGGCCAGTGGTCCTTGTCATCTGCCCAAGGATGCCCGGTGCTGATGCCAGCCCTGCTCCCACTCATTCATTTTGCATTTCAACAATTGGTGCTCTGCCTGGGGCAACCACGCTTCATCAGTTGTTGTTGTTGTACTGACTTCTGAAGCAGGATGCCTTTTCCTTTATCTTAAAACGTTTCATCTGACAGTAAATCCAGCTGTACTTTCTATTGCTAGAACAAGATGTGGTATGATGACTAGCATCCTCCCCATGAGGAAAGGCTACAACGTTTGGAGCTTTTGGAAGGCAACCCAACATCCTGCTTGCAGCTGTCATGGGTACCGTGGAGGACTCTTGGCGGAGTAATCAGGAGGAGGAGGAATGGGATCTTGGGGAGGGGCCTAGTAGGCTGCAGAGGGCGGGGGCTGAAACAGGGGAAGGCTTCAGCAGCTCAGACAGTGACAGTTCCGCCCCCTTAGTTCCAGTTACAGCTGAAGAAGAGCTGTGTGACAATGAAGCTGACCCTTGTCTGGCCACTCAGCTCTGCCTTGTTGCCCAAGCTGCCACCATACCTCGTCCTGAGGAGGAATCGGAGGCTCAGCCAGAGCCATGTCAGAGAAGGTTCTGGATAAAGTGTCAGCAATGCGTAGATACAAACAGATAGCCCCAGCTTTTCAGCCTGTGTGTAGGAGTGCTGGCTTGCTCACGCAGTTCCATTCAGATAAACCTTCCCCACACAAATAGAAAATCAGCCCTGAGCCTACTCAAAGGGTCTGAAGAGCTGTGTCTAATTGCTTCAACACCATCTTATCCTGAGTACTTTAATTGTGTAAGGTTTACACAAGCTTAATTACGCTTACGTAGAGATGTAGAGTGCTGTATAATCTGTAAACTGATCCATGAAATGCTCTAAGGTGAGATTCCTCATTGAACATAACAGAGAAAAACACATCAGTGAGTCCAAGCCTGAATCCAACGGGGCTGGCCATGACGGTGGCATTCCCATGGGCATCTGGTTGGCCACTGTGAGAACAGGATGTTGGACTAGATGGGCCTCTGGCCTGATCCAGAAGGACGCTTCTGATATACATTCAAATTGCAAGTAGGTGATAAAGTGTCTAGATACAATAAATGACTTGTCTTTGAATAATTAGTCATGCAGCTGACTAAAGGGGACCCTCCCTTGACAATCCTGAGTGGTATCCAGGCTCTGAGACAAGAGATATTAGAAGTGTTGTCGAGTTGTTCAGGGAAAGTGACTAGTGCCCTGTTCGCTCATTCTCCCACTTCATGCGATTGCTGTGTGGCCCTCCAGATGTTGCTGGACGACAGTTCCCATCATCCCCAGCCGTTGGCCATGTTGGCTGGGGTTATTAGGAGTTGGAGTCCAGCAACATTTGGAAGACTACAGCTTCCCCACCCTTGATCTAGAGGTCCTAGGGCATGGTCTGAGGGCACATGATGAAGCCATCCCTGGTTTACCAACACACCTCCCTCTCGCCATGTGTGGGGACTGAATGGCTGCATCAGGGTGTCTGTTCTGCTTAAATGTGATCCCTGCATAATTAAGAACTCTGGTAACAGAATCACTGTCAGAGGATAAGGAGAGTGCAGAGAAGCTGAGTTTATTCTTTGCATCATTCTTTATTGTGGGAGATGTTGGACAGTTATCCCCATAGAACTGCACGGGCTGCCCATTAGCTACCAGACTAAGGTGCTGGTTTTGGTGTACAAAACCCTATACAGCTTGGGACCAGGATACCTGAAAGATTGTCTTACCCCTTTTATGCCCAGCTGATCACTGCACTCTGCAGGTGGGGGCCTCCTACAGATACCATCTTACCAGGAGGTCTGTTCCACACAGAATAGGAATCGGGCCTTTAGCATTGTGGCATCTACCTTTTGGATTTCCCTCCCATTAAGATATTAGACGGGAGCTGTCTCTGTTGTCTTGTCAGTGCCTACTTTGAAGCATAGACATTTGTCCCAGTCTGCATCTCTACTGGAATTGTTTTAAAAATGTTTTAATTGTTTGCTGCCCTCTGCTCCATGTTGGGGGGACAGAGGATGGGATATAAATTTAGTAAATAATAATAGACAGCTGTCATATAATAGGTCAGACTAACCCCAGCATAGGCTATCTTGATTGATCATGGATCTCTAAGATCTCAATAAAGAAGGATCTTTCCCATCATCTGCTACCTGATTCTTTTAAATGGAGCTACCTAGGGTTGAATCAGGCCTGTGGATCTTCTGCATGCAAAACAGATGCAATACACATCCCAGGTGCCTAAATCACTTTTTATCTCCCAGAAAGACATCTGAAGAGCTAACCCATCAAAGAAAGATAGGAAGAGATAATGTTAGGGCTAACTGACAAATTAAAAATTAACAAGACACCAGGTACAGATTTCACACACCCAAAAGTTCTTAACAAATTGTTTAGCCTTTTTTGTTTAGAAAAAAGACGGCATCTGTGCAGTCCTGTGCATATCTGCTCAGAAGCATGTCCCACTGAGTTTCACAGGACCTACTCCTAGGTAAGTGTATATAGGATTGCAGCCTAATGGGGAGATGTGGCAGAGGTTTATGCATGTGAGCATGAAGAAAGTGAGTATTTTATTTCTCTCATAATACTATAACTTGGGGTCACTCAATGAAACAGATGAGCAGTAGATTCAAGACAAAGACAGACAAAAAAAAATCAGCAACTCATTTGTGTCTAGGGATGGAGGAGAAATTCAGTTCACGGTGAATTTACTTAATTTGCACTCCCTGAAACAATATGTAAACTGAAATGCAGCTATACTTCAACATTTGCACTTCTCTGAATTTTGCAGTGCAGTTCCCCAGCCGAGTAATGTCTACAAAAAATGCACATATTGGGGTAACGTGAACTGAAATGCATATTTTGGAGAAAATAACATACAAAAATGCATTGTATTGGGGGCAAGTGATTGCAAATATGGGTATATTAGGAGAAAGTTTAAGATTACAAAAGATACAACAGAGATAAAATCGTTAAAGTTAACTGACCGGTGGTGGCCATTAGGGCGAATGGGCAGTGCCTCACCAACATCAGCCTGCCCTTAGGCAATCCCCACCTGCCTGTCTTCTTACATAAATCCAGTCCAGGGGGTGGCCCTGGTTATCAGCTTCCTCCTCCTCAGTCTGCTATCGCAGTACTCAGTAGCAGTGGTGGCTGATAGCTCCATGTCACTGGGGCAGTGGAATCCACTCTGGCTTTTAGACCAAACTTTCAAAGAGCTGTCCAAGGTGCTGAATGCTGTTCCCAAAATAGGTTCAGCACCTTGGACAGGTCCTTGAAAGTTTGGTCTAAAACCCGGAACAGATGCCACTGCCCCACTGACATGAAACCACCAGCCACCACTGCTCAGTAGGGAGAAGGATAAGGGCCAAACTAGCATCAATTGGCTCTAACTGTCATTGGCTCTGGCTCTGCCTACTGTTGGGCTCTCTGCTTTCCGCCCTACCTGTCCCAATGGTCCCCAGCCACCACTGTAACTGGCTACAGCTCCCAGCATCCCTGACCATTGGCCAAGTCAGTCGGGGTTGATGGGTAATTCCCAACTAACAACTTCTGGTAGGCTTCAGGATCTCTAGGATCTAGAGGTTCAGGGGCATAGTTTAAGCACACATGGTAAAGCCAAACAGGTTTGAGTCTGGCCAGTGCCTGGATGAGGAGACACTAGGGGATGCTATGTGCCCCACCTTGAGTTCCACAATGGAAGAAAGGTGGGATACAAAACTACTAAATCAAGGGTGGGAACCTTGGGCTCACCAGATGTTGTGGAAGTGCAATTCCCATCTGCCCTAGCAGGGATGGCCAATGGCCAGGGATGATGGGAGTTGTAGTTCAGCAACATCCAGAAGGTCAAAGATCCCTCACACCTGTACCAAATCAAACAATAATTATTCCCCTACCTCCATCTCTAGAATGGGAATATTTTCAAAGTAATACAGATAAGAATAAAATACACCATAAGCACACTTTCATGAGGAAGTGAAAGAGACACAACATTATTTAAATGAATAAGTAAATAGTTCTTTCATCCCTCACTGATCTTGCCCAGGGTTTGTCTTTTGCACAGGAAGACAAGATCTTGGCTGTCATTTTCCTGACTATGATGATTAATATTACCTCCCCAAATATTTTGAAACAAAAGAGCTGTGTTTTTTTAACAGTCATTTGATTACAGAACCTAAAAATATAAGAGGATTTGCATAAAACATTTTGGTGAATCATCTCTCATCAGCCCTTTGCCAAGCCAGAGGTACATAGGAAAAGGGCTTATTTTGACCATGAAGAAAGTTAGTAGACATTTGTGGGGGAAATTCCTCCATTGTTTTCTCTCTCTGTCAGAAGACTGACTCAGAAGCATGTGAATTCCAGGCTCACCACAGATGTTTCTCTACTAAGAGTTAAACGAGAAGATGGCATTCACTACAATTAGCAATTTCATGAATGGCTTTAAAAAATTGTGGGGGGGGGATCTGGATCAGGACTCTGCAGGGGTTAGGGGGCTTTAACTCTTTGCTGAGTTTTCAATCTGGATCAACAGTATGACATTCTTATAAATCGGAGGAGGCTAACCAGATATACAGTAAGCCTAGGTGTTTAAAAAGGAAGGTGACTGAAGCTTCACAAAGATGTGGCTGTCTCTGCCAGTGCTGTAGTGGAGAACTTGTGGTGCTCCAGATGTTGGACTCCAACTCCCATCAGCCCCAGCCAGGAAAAGTTCACGGTCAGAGATGATAGAAGTTGCAGGCCAGCAACATTTGGTGAGCCACAGGCTTCCCACATCTGCACTAGGGGAAATGAGTTCCAATTGCTGAACACAGGTGTGGGGAACCTTTGACTCTCCAGATGTTGCTGAACTACAACTCCCTTCATCCCTGGCCATGGACTGATGGGAGTTGTTGTTCAGCAACATCTGGAAGGCCAAATGTTCCCCATCCCGGTTTAACAGCAAGGCCTCCCCCCCATCCCAAATTAGGATGCTGTGATTAAGAAAACGCGTGTGTGGTGGGGAGAAACCACAAGTGGATTTTTGTGTGACTGCGGTCAGTTATGCTGTGCTCAGAAGCACCATATTCCTTCATTTTAAGAGAATGTCACACACACAATTTTGCACCTGGCTCAAGCTTTCAGAGAAGTTCCATAACATACTTGTGAGTTGCAATGGTCACCCAGCTTGTTCAACAGAGGACACAACCAATTCCATAGGAAAGCAAACTCGGGGGCTGGTAGGGGGAAGAGAATCCGTCAGAAGGACCCAGCTTTTCTTGATTGAGAATTTTCTGTTACACTGGAGCCATGGCACTTCAGCATGTACACAGGGAGATAAACAACTGATGCTTTTCCAGTCCAGGAAGGTAGAAGTAAAAATGTGATAACAGGGAAAGATTTCCCAGTTTGTGTGTTTGAGCTGCAATAAGACATTTCGCCTTGGAATTGCGAAGCTAGGCAATCGTGTCAAAATGAGATTTTTCTTTTTCTGTTTTAAGAGATGGGCTTTAGTTTCCCAAGCACTTCACAGAGCCCTGAAGACTTATGGTAGTTCTGTAATAGTTGCTTGACTTTCAACTATCTGCCTAGAGCATAAGTACTGTGGAGATACACAACACTCCTGCAAAGCGGCAAGCCAGATTCCCCCAAGAGAGGACCTGCACCCCAAATTATCCCTGGCCATTGGCCACGCTGGCTGAGGCTGATGAGAGTTGGAGTCCAACCTCATCTGGAGGGCCACAGGTTGCTCCCACAACTGGATTGTGTGTAATTGTCAAAACACCGCGACTCAGATAAATGTTCTTATTGCTTTCTTATGGGTTGTATCCAGTGTTAGTCCTACTTAGAGTAGACCTACTGAAAATAATGAGCATAACTTAGGTTCATTCATTTCAATAGGTCTACCCTGAGTATAATTTAGTTGGATACAACCCTGTGTTCTTATTTTTAAAAGGATAAGGCAAAATTGTGGAGGACAGATCTATCCAGGGCTATTAGTTAGGGATAGCTAAGTAGAACTTCCATGTATCCAAACTGTATACCTCTGAATATCAGATGCGAGGGGGAAAAACAAGGATGGTCATTTGCATCATGCCCTCCTTGTGAACTTTCACGGGTCATCTGGCTGGCTGCTGTTGGAGGCTGAATGATGGATAAGATGAGTCTTGGCCACGTCTAGCAAAGCTAGTTCTTAACCTAATCCTGGAGTTGATGTCCCTACAGTGAATAAGAGGTTAAACTTTGCTCTGACTTTTTTTCCCTTTGGCTTTTCCCCTCTCCATCCTGTTGCTCTCCACCCAGTGTTGCTCACTCATATATCCCAGCACACTAGCAGTGTGCGTATGTGTGTGTGTGACCATGATTCCCTATCCGGTGACATATTGAAAACTTGTTTGTGCTTTGCCCAAACCTGTACTTGCTGCGTGGTCTATCCCCGCTTCCCTTGTTGGGGATGAAGCTTGCTAAATAGGCCAGGCAAACTTCACCTCCTCCTAGATTTCTCTTTTGAATCAGAGCTGCCTCTGCCTCTCGGGCCTTCGTACGGTGGACCATGCGGAGGGTGCCCTGGAGTGGCGGCGTCATCATCCTGTGGTGCCTCTTTCAGCAGAGCGTTGGCATCACCAGAAGATATTACATTGCAGCAGTAGAGACAGACTGGGACTATGAGCCTGCCAGCCAGAAGGGGTAAAGATAGTCCATTTGTCATCCATAGTGGCTTCTCTGGTGTTTTGTTTTTGTTTTTATGCTGTGGTGTGCACAATGATGTGGTTAGGGAATTTTATACTCTGGGCTTATAGTGTGGGTGGGTGGGTGTGTTGGACTCTTTAGCATTCCTTCACTTGCTTCAAAGAGTGATGAGTTGTCCCTGTGGCATTTGGAGGTCCAGTCAGAGCTTGGAAAAGTTACTTTTTTGAACTACAACTCCCATCAGCCCCAGCCAGCATGGCCACTGGATTGGGCTGATGGGAGTTGTAGTTCAAAAAAGTAACTTTTCCAAGCTCTCTGCTCATTCTGCTGCACGGGACTGTTGATCTCTGCTCTAGAGTCTTACCTTTATGGCACCACAGGGTACATGTGCGGGGTATTTACTAACTTAGGGTTGAAGCCAACTCATTTTTACTCTGAGTAATCCCACTGAAATCAGTGCTCATGACTAATTTAGGTCCATTAATTTCAACAGGTCTACTCTGCTCTGAGTAAAAGTTGGAAAGGAAAAGCAGGATTTCCAATGCTAACAATTAGCCACAGAATAAATGATATAAAAGAAGGAAACATATACAAATTCGATTGTATTTGCACAATTTGTAGGGCTATCTCCTGATTAAATAAATCTTATAATGCCGTCCTATACAGAAGTAAGCCTCACTGAGTTCAGTGGGACTTGCTCCCAGGTAAGGGCGGAGAAGAAATTTGATTCAGTTCCCATTTAAAGGCGTACCTCTCTAATTTGCACTTTCTGTAACAATATGAGAAATGAAACAGACATCCTTCAAAATTTGCCCTTCTCTGAATTTTGCAGTGCAATTCTCCAGCCAAATAATGTGTACAAAAAATGCATATACTACGTGTGCATATGTGTATATATTAGTGAAAGCGACATATAAAACCTTATGCTAGGAGAAATTCCTTGCAATAATGGGTATATTAATCATTTATTAGGAGAGAAAATTGCACTAAAAGGCGGATGACTTTTCATGAGGATTGTTTTAACTAAAATTCTCAGATTGATGTGGTACTGTGGAGAACAGAATTTAAGACTGGAAAAATTAGAAAGTGAAAGAGCCAAAATTGACAGATTGTCCATCCCTGCTCCCAGGTAAGTATAACCCCACTTACCTGGGAGTAAGCCCCATTGAATTCAACAGGAGTAGGCATGGCTAATAATGTCTTGTAGTCCATTAATTGCATGAGTTTCACCAAGTTAATTAAACTGCATATTTTGTATGGCAACAGGGGGGAAATATACTTAGATGGTGCTTGTACATATCACCATTGACACTGTCAGAGGAAAGAATTTCCTGAAGGGGCAATGCCTCTTCTATGATGGCATCTGCAGTTTAATTGATTTATATCCTGCCTTTCCTCCAAGGAGCACAACGTGGCATATGTGGTCCTTTCCTTCCCAGTTGTATCCTCACAACAACCCTGTGAGGTAGGTTAGCCTGAGAGACAGTGACTGACCCAAAGTCACCCAAATGAGCTTCATGGCTGAATGGAATTTTGAACCCTGGTCTCCTAGGTCCTAGTCCAACACTCTAACCATTACATCACACTGGCTTTTTTTTTACATGTGAAAAAACAAACATTAAATTTAAAATGGATTATGTGGTTAATCAGAGGTCCCTGTACGGTAGACTGAAATGAAAATGAAAATGAATGCAGCGCAATTATTTATACAGGTCTCAGAATACTGCTATTTTTGGCACAGAATATAGACCTATAAGTATATTTATTTATTTAAAGCATTTTTGCCCTGCTCTTTACACACATCAGTAGTAAGACTGTCTTTGTCCTCAGGTTTATAAAAAGCTAAAAGACATGACACAAAAGAAAAGGGTTTGGGATGGAAGAGGGTAAAAGCAAGCTCAGGACACCTCCAGACTATCACTATTGTGCAGGAGTGATTCAAGCATATATCACAAATCCACTTTAAAAATAACCTGAATCTTTTGCAGTTTGGAAAGTGATGGGGAAACATATTTAAAAGTGTGGGGTGAACAAATTATTATCAGGAAGATGTATATACACCCCACAAGCAAGTCAGGATGAATGCTCATTGCCGTATAACCACCCTATATTCAAATCAGGATGAATGCTCAGTAAAGATCAGTCATTATCTAACCTCCTCATAAGCTTTGTGCAAGCAGTTCAGGATGGATACTCAATTATTAGGTTGTCTGGGGGTCCCCTTTGGCATCAGTGTTTAAAAGTTACAATTTGTTTCAGGGCCAGCACCGGCCCGCCGTGGGCCCTCCTGAACCAGTCCGTTGTGCTTCCTCGGGTGATGGCAGGCATGAGCGTTGATACATTAGGTGAAGCAACTGGGCATATTTAAGTGCCCACCAACTGTACACGCGTGCAAGGGTGATATTGGCTGGGGAGAGCAGAGCTCCTCCGCAACCCATGCTCCTATGCTGGTGGGGATTGCGGAGCTGGAGCTTGACCTTCCCAAGTGCATGAGCTCTCAGATATCAGCAAGGGCCCTCGGCCAGCCACAGAGCCCTTGACTAGTGCCCAACCTGGCCACCCGCTGGTGCTGGGCCTGATTCATTTCATGGCCAGCTAGAATGGCAACAGTTTAGGTAGACTGATGGAAAAGCTACTGCCGTGCGATAAATAACCCTGCTTTGTTTTTCTCCCTCTGCTCTGCAGCCTGATGGTATAGACTCTGCACTAGGGATAGGGAAGAAATATGATTCCGTTAGCACTTAATGGCAAACCTACCTAATTCACACTTTCTGAAACAATATGAGAACCGAAGCACAATCATCCTTTGAAATTTGTACTTCTCTGACTTTTACAATGCAGTTCTTCAACCAAGTAATGTGTACAAAAATGCATATACTAGGGTATTATATTAGGGGAAATTGCTTGCAAAAATGAGTATATTAGGCAAAATTGCATGCATACTATATATTAGGAAAAGTTCATGTCAAAATGCTGCTGCTGACTTTTTTAAAAAGTTGCCAATTGGTGTGGAAATGTAGAGAAATGAATTTAAGATCAGAAAAGTGAGACACTGAGAGCCACAGAAAGTGATAGATTTGCCCATCACTCGATATCACGCTGGCCTTCTCCAGCGCACTGATTAGTGCTGCTCAAAGGGCTCCTTGTACACAACACAGTTGCTCCTTTTCCTTCTGAGGCGGGGGCAGGAATGAGCTGCTTTGTCCTCTAGCACAAAAGTCGCAACTCCCACTTCCTAGGCAAGGAGGGCCAGACTGTGTTTGGAAACTTCAATACAATGGCGGGGCCTGTTTATTTTGGCTTCTCGATAGAAATTTTATGAACTAAATGCACCTGATGACTCTGAATGTTCCAAGCAAAACATCTGTCATGTTATCTCTCTGCTGCAGCGAAGACTCCCCCACCCCCCAAAAAGCTATGGCTGAGCCTTCGAAGCAGAGAAACTCTCGTCAATAGCTTTGGGAATCTTTCTCCCTTGATCCAAGCATCCCTTTGGCATTTGATCCTCTGAGAGCTAACATCACCCTTCCCTGCTGCTTTGCAGTGGAGGTGCTTGGGATGATGACAGCAGCTCAGTTGAAGCAAGAAGACCATTTGAACATTTTGAAGCACAGCAGATTTCCCTGGTTTGTTGGTGCACCTTAAAGGGCTGGATTCTCAATTCGTTGGAGCTGCTTCCGTGGCAGCAGCGCTGGTTTATATAATGTGAAATAGGACTTGATATCCACAGCTCCACTTGCTTATTTTCCCAGTTGCTCCTAAATTCTGGATTTCCTTCGCCAGTCTGAGTCACCCTGGAGAAACATGATCCGAGACCTTCACGTCTGCCAAGTCCATTCTTGGCAGGCCAAGACCTCTTTTCCTCTGATGGATCCTCAGTGATTCTCCAAAGATCTCAGATGACACTGATGATAAGGCAGTAAAAACAAAGATTTATTATCAGTTTCCTTTTTATAGTGTGGCTCTTTTTTCCTTAAATGTGTATATAAACAGCCTGACTCTGCTGGAAAGCATTTACCAATGACAGCCCTATGCTATCAATAGAAAAATATTTAAAATAAAAAGTAATTGGACAAAGTTACTTGCATAGATGTTGAGGCTATGGCTTTAAAGATAAGGGGTGGAGGACAAATTTGATTCAGTTCGCATTTAAAGGTGAGACTACCTAATTCATACTTTCTGAAACAATATGTGATCCAAAACATAGCCATAATTTGAAATTTACACTTCTCTGAATTTTGCAGTGCGGTTCTCAGGCCAAGCAACGTGTACAAAAATGCATATACTAGGGTAAAGTATGCACAGAAATGCATATATTAGTGAAGATAATAAAAATGCATTATATTCGGGAAGGTGCTTTGCAAAAATGTGTATATTAGGCAAAATACTTACCAACATGAGCTACAATCCCCAGAGTTCCCTGGGAAGAGGGATTGATTGTTAAACCACTCTGTGAAGGAGACCAGGGTCTTCTAAGGACTCTCAGCACCCGTATCAGCCTACAGTTCCCAGGATTCTTTGGGGAAGCCATAACTGTTTACATGCTTTAAATGCTTTAAATGTGTAGTGCAGGTGGGGCCTAGGACTTGGGAGAAATCCTCACTCGGCCATGAAGCTCACTGGGAGACCTTGGGTCAGCCGTTGTCTCTTAGCCTAACCTACCTCACAGGGTCGTTGTGAGGATAACATGCGGATGGGAAGCCCCATGTACAGTATGTCACTGAGATCCTTGGAGGAAGGTGGGATAGAAATCTAATAAATTGAGTGCGGGAAACTTTTCTCAACCCAAGAGCCTCATTCCCTTATAGGCAACCTTCCAGGGGCCACATGCCAGGGGTAAGCAGGGCTAGGAGCAAAGGTAGGTGGAGCAACAAATATTAATTTACTTGCACATCCCTCTCTATCCTCCATTCTGGTAAGCAAGAAGCATAATCAGAGTTCAAGGACACATCGTAGCCAGGCAAAAGCACTCAGGAAGGTGCCAGACAGGTGGGATGGGGATGTGGCCTAAAGAGAGCCCCGGGGGCCAAGGCAGACAGGCCTGGAGGGCCACATTCAGCTTCAGACTTGAGGTTCCCCATCCCTGTAATAAGTAAGCAAATAAATAAATGGTGGTTAGCAGGGATATTGCCTCCTGAAACAATTGCATGCAAACAGGAATCAATAAACCACTTAGGATCAGAGGAAATTAGATAGCAGGTGAGCTGGAAAGGCCTTTTTGGAACTGTATGGCAGCTGAAAACATAAGAACTTAAGAGTAGCCAGCTGGGTTGAACCAAAGACTTTTGTAGTTCAGCATTCTGTTTTCCACAGATGTTTCTGGGAAGTCCAGAGGGCAGATGTGAAGGCAATAGCATATAATCACAGTTGTTCCCCAGTAAATGGAATTGAGAGGCTAGCTGCAATCGACATGGAAGCTCTTCTGGGGGTTACAGATCCATGTTCTACCTAGTTTTCTCCCGAACGTGGATGTTGTTGCAATAATAAAAGAGGGCTGGTTCCAGATGGTGGCAAAGTTGGGTATTTGCCAGGGCTGCAAGATCAGCAGAAGGCCCAGTGCGCTAGAAGTGCTACCATTTCCACAAGGTATCCAGGATGATCAGATGCAGCTAAGAGACTTCTCAGTTTGCATGTCTTGTCTCTTCCCGGTTTGGGGGAACCACTGAAGGTGCCATAATTGAGGTCCCCCAAATACTGAAACTAACTCTGCAGTCAAACCATAGGAAGGTGTGTATCATGATCAGTCGAATAGATACAAGAGACAGGGCCTTCTTGGTGATGGCACTGAGGCTTTAGAACATGGCTGGGGAACATTTAGACCTCCAGATGTTGGTGAACTACAACTCCCATCAGCCTTACCAAGCATGGTCAATGGTCAGGGACAATGGGAGCTGTAGTTCAGCAACATCTGGAGGGCCAAAGGCTCCTCACACCTGCTTTAGAATGCCTTCCTTGTACAGACTGGCCTGGTTTCTTATTTTCTTTCAGATATGAACCCAATTTTTTAAAATCCAAACAGTTTCTAACATCCAGTGCTCGTGCTGTTTTTAATTATTTTTATTGCTGCTTTTCATTATCATTTTTAATTCAGGTTTGTTTTTTATTGTACGTAGATTTCCTAATGATTGTTTTTATTTCATGTTGTTTGTAAGTAGCTGTGGGAACAACTTATTGACAGAAGAGCTGGATATAAACTATATGATCTAAAAATCTAATAGAACTCAAAGCAAATGCAGGCAGCATAGATTATAGCTGTTTCATTTAACCATATCCTTTTCATTTTCCAGGGTGCACTACCCCACCACAACCACTCAGTACAAGAAGGCTGTATATTTGGAATACACAGACGCTACATTCACGCAAGCAAAACCCAAGCCTGCCTGGATGGGTAAGCAGGAGGATATTTCTTTTGAATTTAATGCCATGTACCTTCCGCCAGCTGAGTCTGATGTGCCAGTTGCAACCTCTGCTGGGCAGAGATAGCTTGGCCACAGTTGCCCATGCACTGGTAATGTTTTTGTTAGATTGCTGTAACATGCTGTATGCAGGACTGCCCTTGAAGACGGTTTGGAAACTGTCATGAGTTAAAAATACAACAACATGATTACTAACTGGGACCAGACATGTGGAACACATCTTGCCAGTTCTTAAACAGTTACACTGGCTTCCAGTCCATTTCCAAGCACAAGTAAATGTGCTGGTATTAACCTACTAGGGGGGGGGGCTCTGCCCCCTGCTCATTTGGCTCACCAACCCCCTGCCACTCCCCACATTGTAACTCCCTAGATCTTCCCCCTTGTCATCCCATGAAGCTGCTAAGCCCCCTTTTCACCTTCTCAACCCGTTCTGAAGCTGCTGCTATTGTGCAGCCCTGCCTCAGTTTCCTCCTCCAGGGCGACAACCCCCCTCTCCTTGCCTCGGTTTACCCTCAGACCGACAACTTCTCCCTGCCTCAGTTTCCCCTCCTGTCTTCAATTTTCTTTTGTCTGTGGAAAGCAAATTTAGGGGCTGATCTCTCTCTCTCTCTCTCTCTCTCTCTCTCTCTCTCTCTCTCTCTCTCTCTCTCTCTCTCTCTCTGTGTGTGTGTGTGTGTGTGTGTGTGTGTGTGTGTGTGTGTGTGTGTGTAAGTAACTGGTGGTCAATGGGAGCCAATAACTAAAAGATCCTTTTTTAAAAACTTGTTTTGTTGTTCTGTCCTGTAATTGTGTTGTTATATTGGTTCAAATGTTTTTGTTTAGTTTTTGTAGATCGTTTGGTGAAATGGTGGGATATAAATATTGATACCTGCTGCTTTTATTAAGTACATTGCAGGTTAATATACCCACAATGGTTGGTTGCAGTACTTCCAAAGGGAATTGATTACAACATAGAATGTCTTTGGGGGGGGGGATCTGTGAGCTGACTGAAGGTATCTTTGAATAAGTGCCCTTTCTCAGGGTATGTTATCTGCTGTCCTGTAGGAGCATCTTTTTCCTCCATATTTGCAAATACAGAAATGGCAGCTCATGGCTCCATGTCAGTGGGGCAATGGAATCTGCTCTGGGTTTTAGTTTGAACTTTCGTTGTCCAAGGGGCGGATTCCCCTGCCCTACTCACTTGCAGCCGTTAGCCGCCACTGGCCATATGTTTTCAGGGCTCTTTTATTCTAAGAAAAGCAAGAACTAATCTGTAACCTCTCACTACTTGGAGAAATGTGTGTGTGTACTTGTGTATGTGCTTGCCACATCATCTGTGCTTCCCAATCAGAATAGCTGTTAGTCTCCCTCCCTCTTTCTCTCCCTCAGGTCTTTTGGGCCCCACCATCCGAGCAGAAGTCCATGACAAGGTGGTCGTAACTTTTAAAAACATGGCTTCCCACCCTTTCAGTATCCACGCCATAGGAGTGTCCTACTGGAAAGCTTCAGAGGGTGAGTTTGATACACACACATATACCCTCCTGTCCACTCACACTGCACATTTAAAATCATCCTTATCCCCCTTTCGTATAAAAATTTGGCATGACATTCATGTTATAACACCCAAACCGAGGCTGCCCAATGAACTTTGTGGCTGAACGGGGATTCAAACCCATGTTTCTAAAGCTTCATCTAGACTGGGCGGGGGGTGTTTGCAGGTATATTCTGCAACATGCCATTGATGCAATAATAATAGTGGTGGATTGTTACTGGACTGTCCACATATCATTCTGCCTGCTTAGTTGTTCTGTGATGTTTCCTCAACGTCAATGCATTATTGTCATCTGGAGGGGCACTCTTGCATTGTCGCACAGCAAAAGCAGGGCCTGCACTGTCTGGGAACAAAGCAGTATGTCTGCTCTGAAACTTTTGCAGGCGCAAACAATATTCACAGCGATTCCTGATACAATCATGAGGACAAATAATCATGAATGCACAATAAAAAGGACATTTGGAGGGGACTTCAGGCATATCCAGACCCAGTCTGCTTCTTCCTGCGCTGAAGAGCCATGTATGCAGAATTGCTATGTGGAAATCATAAAAGGCCATAAATAGGGCCAGGAGAGAAAATGGATCCAGTTTGCATTTGAAGGTGAACTTACCTGATTCACACTTTCTGAAACAATATGCAAGCCAAAATGCAGCCGTCCTTTGAAAGTTGCATTTCTCTGAATTTTGCAATGCATTTCTCCAGCCGAGTAATGTGTACAAAAATGCATATATTAGGGGTAAAGTGTGCATTAAAATGCATATATTAGTGAAAATAATATACAAAAAGCATTCCTTTAGGCAAAATTGTTTAACATGTATATATTAGGCAAAATGGCATTAAGGTGTATATATTAGGAGAAATTCATGCTACAGTGCTGATGAATTTTCAAAAGGACTTATTTTTTAAAATATTGCAAACAGATGTGGAAATTGGAGAACTGAACTTAAGACTGGAAAAATGAGAACCTGAGGATGGTATGCAACTAAATAGCTGCATTAGGGCAAGGATTAGTGCTAGCACAATGGGATTTCCCCCTTTCTCTTGCCCTGTGTGCACCCCATGCTATCCCAGATCTGCTCTGGAGGAGAAATCCTTGCGCTGACAAAACGTTCACCTTAGCACTATGTTGCATACAACTCTGAGTGAAACCAAAATTGACAGATTCGCCCATCCCTAGCCAAAAAGGAAAGGACTGGGTCCAGCAACACTGACGATAACAGAAATGTTTCTTATCTGGTTTCAGGGGCAGGGTATGGTGATGAGACCAGCTGGCCAGAGAAAGAAGACGATGCAGTGGAGCCTGGCCAGACCCACACTTATGTGTGGGAGATCTTACAAGAGCAAGGGCCAACTGGGTTTGACCCACAGTGTTTGACCTATGCCTACTCATCTCGTGTGGACACTGTCAAGGACACCAACTCTGGCTTGATTGGGGCACTGCTAGTCTGTCGGCCAGGTAAGACCAGGAGGTGGAAGAGATCTTCCCCTTTATGTCACATTTTTTTCTGAAATATCCCAAACCTTTTGCACACGTTGTCTCGTTAGCCTTTCCAACACCCCAGTAATGTAAGCCAATATTAGCAGTGGCATTGTATTGAACTGGGATCAGGAGCCCTAAATCTGAGAAATGGTGGCTTGCTTAAGACCACCCAATGAATTCATGGCTGAGATGAGATTGAATCCAGCACCTCCTGACTCTACTAGCTGGAAGAGGACAAGAGGGAAAAAGAAAAGAAAGCATGTTGAGACAATGCAGAGAGTCCCGATTTGCTCCCTTCTGGAAGCCACTCATTTCCTTTATGCAGTGAAAGGACTTATTTTCATTGGGCAGCTGTATTTGGAACACAAGATCTCTTGGGAGGTACCAGCGGGGGTAAAGTCTGAAGTGGTGAATGCTCATGGAAACCCCTGTAACCAAATCCCTTCTAAGACTATACAACAACAATGAATTTTTGATCAATGCAGACATTATGGCGTCAATGCCAAGCCAGTTTCCCCCCTCAACCCTAAATAATTTGCTTAACCTTAGGCTCCAGCCTGTTGAAGAGTTCCGGTGGACTCAAAAGCTTGCTCGCTATTTCGTGTGACATTTTGGTTCATTATAATAAATTACAGTGGCAGTTTAACCCTTATGTGTGCCCACTAAGGTGACCTTTCTCTTCCCTGCTTAGCTTATTAGGCGGATTTCTCTCTCTCTCCCACACACAAAAAAGCTTCTTTATTAGGCATGCAGAGATTTGGCAATGAGCCCCCCAGGATAGGGCTGGATTAAGCTGAGGAGGGCCCCTAGGCTGATTGGTGTTTGGGGGGCCCTATCCCCACACTTGACCTACCTTTCCATTGTTTTTTGCGGCGCGCAGGTTTTCCATCAATCAAGGTGGCGGCAGAGGTTTCCCTAAGGAGCTGAAGCCTCTGCCACCATCCTTGTTGATGGCAGCGTGTGCATGTAACATGCATGCGTGCCATCAGCCAAGATGGTGGCAGAGGCTTCAGCCCCTTAAGGAAACCTTGGCCGCCATCTTTATTGATGGCAAATCTGCGTGCCACAAAAAACAATGGAAAGGTAGGTAAAGCGGGGGGATGGCGGTCTGCAGATGCTTCCGCGGATCGCGGAGGGCCCCCTGTAGCTCCAGGAGCCCTCGGGCCAGTGCCCCATGGGCCCCCAAGAGCTCCGGGCCTCTAGGCTTCAGCCTACTAAGCCTAATGGATAATCCGGCCCTGCCCCAGGAGATGACATCATTGTCTCTGCTGTGAAGTAAGTGGCAGCTCTCTGTTCCTGCTGGGCCCTGTTTTGCTACACCACCGGGTACCAGAGTTTTTTTTTTTAATGATTCTATAAATGTCTCTTAAATGCAGGGAGCCTGATGAGTGAAGGAACTCGAAGCATAGTGCAAGAATTTGTGCTGCTCTTTGCAGTGTTTGATGAAGGTAAGTGTGGTATGTGGAAAGGGCCGTAGCTCAGTGGCAGAGCATCTGCCTTGCATGCTGAAGGTCCCAGGTTCAATTCCCTGCATCTGTATGTTTGGTATTTTAAAAATGAAATAGGAACAGTTTCGTGGTCCTATTTCTTAGCAGAGATATAAACGCAAGCAGTAGAGTGAGAATCAACCAGCCCACCTTTTCCCTCAGACACAAATAACAACAGACACAATCTTCTTAGGTAAAAAGATAATGTTTACTCACGACTTTTCATATGTTCAGGAAACATAGGCTCTAGCTTAGGTGGAAAGATTAGGAGTCCGTTAGTCTTTGGTAATGATGCTCTCAGGAGAGAGCATCTTCCATGCTGCCTCTCCCAGAGGTAAAAGCTCAGTAGCAAACGGACATGCAGGAATCTGCTAATATCCAGGGCAAAGGAGGAGGAAGCCAGGTAACTAATCCCACTCATTAGGAAGTTACACCAGGGCAAACAGGTACATAGGGATATCTCCCAAAATATCCCTTAAAGGGAACATCTCCCTTTTTACAAGGGAACATGCAAGTTTGCTTATTCTAACACTATAGGGCCAGGAGAGACTCCTGCCTGAAACCCTGGAGAGCCACTGCCAGTCAGTGTTGACAGTACTGAGCTAGATGGACCAGTGATCTGACTCAGTATAAGGGAGCTTCATAAGAAAGCCCCTATGAGGTTTTTTTTAGGAGGGGAAAACACAAGTAACAGGGGGAGATGATAGATGTGTATAAGATTATAGATGGCATGGAGGAAGTGGATTGGGAGCAGTTTTTCTCTCTCATAATGCTAGAACTCGGGGATATCTAATGAAGGTGAACATTGGAAGATTCAGGGCAGACAAAAGAACGGACTGTCCTTAAACTTCGGCATTTGCTCTCACAAGACGTAGTGATGGCTTTAAAAGAGGACTAGGCAAATTCATGGAGGATAAGGCTATCAATGGTGACTAGCCATGGTGGCTATGTCCTACCTCCATTGTTGGAGGCAGGATGCCTCTGAATATCAGTTGCTGGGATTCTGGATCACAAGAGGGGAGAGTGCTCTTGAACACAGGTCCTGTTTGTGGGCTTCCCATGGGCATCTGGTTGGCCACTGTGAGAACAGGATGCTGGACTAGATGGGCCATTGGCCTGATCCAGCAGGGTTCTTATCTTATGTTCTTATCATTGGTTTCTTGTTCATTTTTCTATAATTAAATGCAAGTTCTTTCCCCGTACTTGTCTCTGCTTGTTCTGTAAGTTTGAAGCAGAAATTTCTTGGAAGCATATAAGACAATCTCCCCTCCTTTTTCCAATGTCTCCTACCAGGCAAAAGCTGGTACTCTGAATCCAACACCTCAGGAAATGTTTGGTCCTTAGACAACAAGGATGAGCTACACACTATCAATGGATTCATGCATTTCTCCCTTCCTGGTAAGTGCCACCCATTCCCTTCTCCTCAAGAAAGAAAAAAAGGAGTGATAGAAATGGTTGCCAGAAAGTGATAGAGGTAAGTGTAAGCCCCAACAGCAGGGATGTAGTCATCTATGGTCGCGGGGGGTCATAGAACCCTTACTTTTTTGGGAGCAGAGTCCCAGCCAGGTCCCTATATATGAGCCAATCAGCATGAAAGGGGAGTGTTTTAGCCACTGAGAAGAGTTCTTGTCCTTCTGTGCTGATTGGAGCCAATCAGAGTGAAAGGATGAGTCAGCCACTGAGAAGACTCCTCCTCAGTAGCTAATACACAGCCTCCCCTTTCATGCTGATTGGCTGCTAGGGATGTCTGTAGTGGTGGAGTGTGGACTTAGAAAAGACACGGACAGCAAGGGAGACAAGAGAAAATGTAAAAGGGGGCGTGGCTGTGAGGGGGTGTGGTGTGTCTATTATGAAGGGACCTGCACTTCTGAATTTGCCACTGCACTACTGCCCAACAGTGAGACTAAATGGATTGTTTCTGTGATCTGGATGGAAAAACAGAAGGATGTCTAAGCAGGGAGCGCAAGCTTCTATATCCTCAAGAGCCACTCCATATGGTGGTCCAGAGGGGTATTTTGCAGGGCTGGTACAAGCTGTGTTGGCTGAAGTAGAGCATCGAGAAGCATCCCCTCCTCTAGGACCAACACATGTAAATGTCTTGCTGTACTATTCCAACACCAGTTCCTGCCTTCATCTAGCTTGTTAAATTCTGTAACTGGAAGCAGCCTGCTCCACCATGCTGTAAGGTAGGGCTGGCCCTAGTATTTTTGCCACTGTTGGATGATGATAGGATTAGAACCTGGAACCCGCAGAGCTATTCCACTGCCATCTGAGCTATGGGGTGGAATGTTCCTTGGGCATTAAAGGGTTCCTAGGTGACTCAGCTTACCCAGGCTGGCCATTGGCTTCTCCTCCTGTTCAGTAAATACTAGAAAGATCCATGCAAAAACTATATCCATTGTTTTTTTGACTCCTGGCTCTTTATTTTTGGCTCCAACTCTTCATCCTGTCCCTTGCTCCACAGATCCTGACAGCCCACTTGGCGGCCACAAAACCAATTCCTTCTTGAATAGTGAGGCTTCATCATAATGGCCCCATCTGAATAAACTGTACATATCATACCCCTTTAAACAGCCACGGCTTTCCCCAAAGAATCCTAGGAGCTGTAGTTTGTCAAGGGTGCTGAGAGTTTTTACGAAGCCCCTATGCACAAAGCTACAATTACCAGGGTTTCCTGAGAAAACAGATTGACTGTTAAAAGTACTCCGAGAATTGTACCTCTGCAAGGGGAAAAGGGGTCTCCTAACCACTCTCAACACTCTTTACAAACTACAGTTCCCAGGATTCGGGGGGTGGGGATAAGCCATGACTGTTTAAAGCTCTAAATGTACAGTGCAGATGGAATCCAAGAAGCAAATAGGCTCTTGTATGGCATTATAGATATATATGTGCAGATGAGATGCACATAAAATGAAATGTAAAAACCGTAATATTAAAACATGGAACGTCTCTTCTTCTAACAAGCGGAATACATTTTTTCTTATGAGTGAAATTTGCCAGGAGCCAAATAAAACATCTCTAGGGCCAGATCCAGCCTGTGGGGGCACCAGTTGGGCATGTCTTGAGGATTGCTGAGCAGCTTTCTTGCCGGCAAATCTTTCTGTCCTGCAGAACTGAAGGTGTGCCAGAAGAGACCCATCTACTGGTATGTCATTGGCTTGGGCACCAGACCCGAAGTCCACTCCATCTTGTTTGAGGGCCACACTTTCCTAGTGAGGGACCACCGGCAAGCTACTCTGGACATCTCCCCTGCCACTTTCCTCACTGCTGAGACGACGCCAGGAACCAACGGCACATTTCAGATGTTCTGCCAGATCCCATCGCACCAGCAAGGTAATAGCTGTGGGGAAGAGGAGGTACCAGCAGGGGATCAGAGATGGAAAACCAGTGGGTTTGTTTTCATTCATTGACGGAGAAGGAAGTTTGAGCTGGTATGGGATACAGAGCATCAGTCTGGGATAAAGAGAAGTTCCACCAGCTCCTCTGCCCCACCCAACTCTCAATGGTAGGGCTTAATTTTAAACTTTGTAGGACAGAGGTGGGGAACCTATGGCTCTGCAAATACTGATAGATTCTGGTCACATCCACACTGTACATAAGCACATGGCTTCCCCCTAAGAATCCTGGGAACTGTAGTTTGTTAAGGGCATTAGGAATTGTAGTTCTGTAAGGGATAAACTAAAGTTCCCAGGATTCTTGGGGAGAAGCCACATGCTTTAAAAGTATGGTGTGGATGTGACCTACACTTCCCATCAGCCTGATGTGTTGTGAGTTGCTTAATTTTAAATTGTATAGGGCAGAGATGGAACCTGTGAGCCTTCAGATGGTGATGGGCTACAACTCCCATCTGTCCCAGCCAACAAGCCCAATAGTAAGGGATGATGGGAGATGCAGTCCTTCAGTATCTGGAGGGCTACAGGTTCCCCACTCCTAGTCTGGAAGATTGGACTAAATGACCTCCAAGGTACCTTCCAGTTATAGGATTATAATGCAATAGCAGTCTTTGTGCAGGGAATGCTGGGTATAGAGGAGAACTCAGTTTGGGGAGAACCCAGCTGCAGAATGAAGTGGTGCAGCCCAGACACAGGTTGACCATCTTAGTGAGCTCCAGGCACAAGGAAGACTATGAAGGTCCATGGGGGCTGGGAACTGTCATGGGCCCCAAGGGGAATCTCTGGCAAGATTGAGAGAATGGAGAAGGAGAGGACATTGCCAGCACTGATGAAGGAAATAAAGGGGTTATAGAGGATGTGTCTCCAGAAGCCTTGAAGCTGGGTGCTGGGGTTACTGAGGAAGGTTCAGACAGCCTTTCCGTGTCTCAGCTGGCTGATGAGGACTGTCTGTAGGCACCAAGGCCAAGCATAACTGCAGAAGGGGTAAATGCTAACAAAAGCATTGGAACTTCTTGGGCAGAGGAAAAGGAAAGCGACTCAGCAGAGTCAGAAACTGGCATGTCTCCAAAGTCACAGAGGATAGAGAAGAGATGGTTGGTTACAAGTAGCCCAGTTTCATCCACCACCACTTGTTGTAGCCTCCACCTTGCAGTTCGTGCTGAAAAGAACCTGAATTAATAGTGTTAAGTGTCCTCCTTTTTCTGTATATAAGAAGTGGCACTGCTTGTATTTGCCATTGTGACAACTTGCCTGCTGTTGCTTCCAACATCTAGTATGCCTGTTCCTGTTTGAATCCCGGTTTAGGCCTAGCATGAGATGCTAGATCCTTATTCTGTTTTCTGCAATAAAGCTTTATGCAGAAAAACCCAGTCTACAAGTCCTGACTCTCCCGAGCTTCTCTGGTTGGGAGCCAGGACAGGAACACAGGAAGTTGTCTTACACTGTCAGACCACTGCTGCATCTAGCTCAGTGGCAGTGGCTCTCCAGGGTTTTAGGCAGGTTCTCTACATTTCCAGCCCTACCTGGAGATGCTGGGGACTGAACTTGGGACCTTCTGCATGTAAGGCAGATGATCTATTGCTGAGCCATGACCTAATGCCCGTGTCTGCCCTTTGCTTCCAGCTGGCATGGAAATCTCCATTAGGGTGGAAGTCTGTCCAGAGCCTCCCATGAAGAAGATGAGGGTGGCAGTAGCCACTGTGGATGAAGAGGACTACTCTGATTACGACAAGGCCGATATGGAAAGCATGGTGATCAACATGGGTGATGATTTTGCACCCAGGATTGCTGGCCGTTCCCGCGCCAAGCGGCTGCCTGTGATCTGGAAGCATTATATCGCAGCAGAGGAGGTTGTTTGGGATTATGCTCCAGGCAAGCCCACTTACCTGGACAGGTAACAGTGTTGGCCAATTGTTGTTGCTTTTCTGTCAGGCCTGGGAACTACATTTGTGACAGTCTGGAGCAGGGTCTGAGTCTGACACAGGTGTTGTTGTTGTTGTTATATCCTGCCCTTCCTCTCAGAAGGAGCCCAGGGCTGCAGAAACCGAGTGATAAAATATTATAAGCATCTTGAAAGCATCTTAAAAACAAATTTTAAAAACAATTCCAATACCGATGGAGATTGGGATAAAGGTATCTACTTAAAAGGCTTGTAGTAGTAGGTGTGTGTGTATAATGTATTATTTTTAAAAATTATAATGCACTATCTACAAATATTATATTGCATACAACTGCAAATTCAGAACAATAAATGAATAAATATAGAATACTCAGCTTATTTAAAGAAAGAAAGGAAGACGAAAAATAGAAAGCAGAAATGCATAACATTTTTACAATATTCCCAACAATATTTGTGGTTCATCATTCTCTTGTATTTTGTTACACCAGTGCGCAATAAAAGGAGGCCATCTCTCAACAAAATTGTTATGTACCTGCCAGCCTTTCCGTACTCTTATATTTGTCAGTTTTTCCATCTGAACATTCTCCCATACTTTCGCTATCTAATGTGGGAGTATTTATTTTCTTCTAGTGATAATTGTCAATTGAGCGATAGTTAAAAAATCTGTTACCATTTCTCTATCTGGTATAGTCTCTTGTGTAACCTAAAAGCTCTATTGTTGGATTTATTGGTAGAGTATATCCTGTTCTACTTTCTGTTTCACTTAACACAGATACTAGTAGTTGTTATTTAATTTATGACTTGCCTTTTACGTATGTCCCCTAAGGGATTATACAGTCATATAATAAAAACAGCTAATATAGTTTTTAAAAGCAATATAGCAGAAACCATAGTTGGCAGACACATGAACCAGAGGCAGGAAATGTAGTCACAAAGAGGTTGGCGCTGAATTGTGGCTGAATCAGGCACCTGGCAAGGGAATCTGCTTTGCTACTCAACGCCTTGTTAGTCAATCAACCTTAGCAGGTATCCAGCAGTGCTGACCTCTGATTCTGCCCCTGCCAATACTCCAGAAAGCTCTTCCCTCAAGTAAATGATAAGAGGTTAGATTGCTGACCAGGATAAGATTGTCCAAGCATATAAAACCAATTCTGGCACAAGTGCACTGCCTACCAGTTAGTTTCCGGGGTCAATTTACATTGTTGGTTTTGACCTACAGAGCCTTGTGCAGCTCAAGAGTCTTAAACCCCAAGGACTACCCCTCCCCATTTGAACCAACCCAGACCCTGCATTTCTTATTTGAGACCCTTTTCTGTGTGCCCCCTCTGAAAGAGGAGCAAAGGGTGGCAACATGAGAATGGGCATTTACAATGGTAGCTCCGTGTTTGTGGAATGCTCTCCCCAGGGAGGCCTGCCTGGTGTCATCATCATCTATATTTTGGCACCAGGCAAAAACATTTATTTTCTCCCAGGCCCTGAATTTCTTTTGGCCTTTAATTTGAAGGGTGTAAGGTATATTTGCGGCCTCTTTTTTGATTACCTTTTAGCGGGGTGGGTTGTGTTAGACCTGCCTTGGATGTGCTTCTAGGTATTCATTTTGTTCTGCGTTTTATATTTATATGTATGTGTGTATATATATGTGTGTCTCTGTGTGTGTATAGTTGGTTTTAATGTTTGCTTAATAATAATAATGCCACCACCTGGTTAGGTGCATGTCTCGGGTACCCAGGCTTTGCAGACCAGAGCAATGGCCAGAGCCCTTCCAGATCTAATGTCAGCTCACCCCAAAACCTTTTCCCCTTCTCTTCTGCAGTGCTTATGCCAAGCAGTTTCTGGAACGTGGTCCCCAGAGGATTGGCTCCAAGTATAAGAAAGTGGTATTTGTGGAATATGAGGATGGGACTTTCAAGAGGCGGAAGGCATCAAAACCAGACCACATGGGGATTCTGGGGCCAGTCCTCAAAGGAGAAACTGGCGATGAGTTTATGGTGAGAGATGAGAAAGAGAAGCTCCATGTTGGAGATGAGGGTCTAGCAAAGAGGTTGTGAATCGCAACTGTCCTTGCCAGACACTTCATCTAAACCAGGTGTGGGGAACCTTTGGCCTCCAGATGTTGCTCAGCTGTAACTCCCATTACCTCTGGCCATTGACTGTACCCATTGAGACGGGTGGGAGTTGTACTTTAGCAACATCTGGAGGGCCACAGATTCCCCACACGTGATCTAAACAAAGAGGCAGGAATATTTTTTCCACTTATGTCATGAGGACATTTTAAAAAACAAGAATATTGCAAAACAGATGTGGAAATGTAGAGAACTGAACTTAACATTGGAAAAATAAGAATACCTGGGAGAAAGTGAAAGTGACAGATTTGCTCATCCCTACCACCCCACACACTCTTTTTCTCACACACACAAAGCAGAGCCAACCCACCCTCTTGCTCACTCATTTACCCTCCCACCCAGTCACTCACTCACTCACACATGCACACAAACATTGATCCACCCACCCCCATCCCAGGTCCTAAACTGTGGCTTCGGTGATCTGAGTGAGTTGCAGCAAGCCTCTGGCTCACATGTTTTCCTTCCCCTTTCTTCCTCCTTTACATGTGAAGAGACTGTGAAAGCTTTTGCTTTAGAATAAGCCACAGTTCCATGTTGCTTAAGAACTTGGGGAACTGTGGTTTGATGTAACCAGAGTTTGCTCATCCTGGTTTGATTAAATAACTTTGGTTAACTAACCACAGTTCCCTGAGTTCACATGTAATGTGAAACTGTGTCTTGTTCTCTAAAGTGAAAGCAGAAGCTTTTGCTCTCCTCCTTTTGCATGTGAAGCAAGAGAGGAAGTGGGAGGATACAAGCCTGAGGCTTGCAGCAGCTTCTTTGCAATCACTTAATCTGTGCTTTAAATGATCATCTGAATCAGGCCATAGGGCCATAGCATTATCTCAAAACTGCCCTGCTGAAGATGGCTCTATCCCAAATTATTATTGAGGGCTGGCCTATTGATATATCTGTTCTCTTCTCAAAGTGGGTTGAGGATTGTGGCCCAAGGTTCTTTTTCTTTTTAAAAATCTTCTGGTGATTTGTAAATAGGAGGGAAGGGCTACAGCTCAGTGACAGAGCATCTGCTTTGCATACCAAAGGTCCCGAGTTCAATCCCTGGAATCTCCAGGTATGACTGGGAGTGACACCTACCTGATATTGTGGAGAGCTGCTGCCAGTCAGTGTTGACAATACTGCACTAGATGGACCAGTGGTCTGACTCAGTATAAGGCAGTTTCCTGTGTTCCTAGCTGTCCTATTTATTTTGTATTTATATAAGTCATACACTCAACCTGAGATGTGACCTGGGTTTCTCAGGGAATATTCAAGGCTTATTCACACGCCAATTTCAGCACACACAGCACCCTGCACTAATTTTCACAGACATTGGCACAGACTGAGTTGGTTGCGCTGAAGACTCCCAGTGTTGTCTGTCAAGCACTGAGCCATCAATCAGGAAGTGTAGCAAAACCTTTGGGGTTGTTCTTTCATTTTCGGCTTGTCCATCTTCTAAATGATTTCTGGGCTGTGCTAAAAGATATTGCTACATCTGACTTTTGGGCTCCAACAAGGAAACAAACACCCTGGTCAAAATGTGAAAACTGTCATTTCAGATTATGTTCAAGAACCTAGCCAGCCGGCCGTACAACATTTACCCCCATGGCATCACCAATGTCACTTCCTTTTACCACATGAGGACCACCAAACGTAAGACACAGATGGCAATGAGTTCCATAGAATTTGAGAGATATGAGTATGGCAGTGTATACTCTTCTATTTAAGAAAAAAATACTGTGCCAAAGCAAATGCTAGGAAAAGCTGAATTTTGTGTCCTATATAAACATAGGCACATTAAAACAATTATGCATATATTTGCATATTTGCCAATTATTTATTCTGCTTCTGCAGAATAATGGAGTGTGGGAAGTAATCTTGAATATTTTCTAATTCACACATCTTGTTTCTGAATTGAGACGTCACTAGGCGTTTCCTCACCAGCTTTCAAGCCAAGCTTTGTATCCCCTTAAGGACTAGAAACTTGGGTGGATTTTTTTTTTTGAAAAATGAAATTCTTAGGATGCTGAACTAGGTGCAAAGATCTAGAATATGCACTGCCTTGCTTTTAGAAAGCTCTCTGCCCCCAACACTGCTAGATTTTGTGGGATGATTACAGCTATGTGTTCTTAGTCATGTTCCAATCTCAGCAGGATTTTCCCAACCCTTATTCTGTCTTCTGATGCCTCACTTTTTGTTTCCTTTCTTTTTTTTCCTTTTTGCTAGGTTAACCAAGTAGATTTCCAAAGGCTGCTGCTGCCCCCTTCTGTAAGAGAGCCAGATATACAGGTCTGGTTCACACGCACATCACGGTAAGCCAAACTATGGCTTACTGGGACCATGCAAATGTGCTGGCTCCCAGAGAGGAGCTTGCACCTGCTTTGCTCCTTCCCATTCCTTTTAGCTCATCATGGCACACCAGCTTAGCATGTTGTCTGAACCTGAGAAAGTGGTTAAGCTCTCTCCACCTTTACTACGAGCTTTAGCTAAGAACAAATCTTGACTACAGCCAAGAGGAGAGCTTAATCACAATCCTAGGTTTAGATGACACACTAAGCCAAACCTTGGCTTAGCTGCCATGCTGCACTGAGCTAAAAGGTCTGGGGAGAAGCAAAGTAGCTGTGATCTCCTCCCTGGGAACTAGTGTTGTAAGAAGGCAGTGATTTCCATTCTGACCCTGTTGCTGTCACAATCAGCGCTGTTTCTGTTCCACTGCGAAATGTTACGTTGTTCATCTCAAATGCCTGCTATTTAGCATAATTTACATAATTATTTGTGTAAGTTACAAATTTAGCATAATCAATGACATAATTATTTCCACATCATTCAATGCTAAATAAACACAGTTTAAATGTGGAAAACAGTCTTCCAATTAGATATCATTTGCAGATTGAAAACAACATCAACAGTGAATATGACTGGTATTTGCTGGATTGATTTCCATTCTGGATGTGGGATAAATAAGCGAACACTGGTAATTTCCACTTCTGTTTCTGATTTCATTGGAATACTCTGACATTTGTACCAGAAGCCTGTAGATTTGCACATCGTGCTAAGCTTAGTGTTTGGCTTAAAGTTATGTGTGAATGTGGCCCCTTCCTCGTAGCAAAGATGGTGATAGAACAGTTAACTTAGGGATGGGCGGCCACTGAATTCAACAGGACTTGAGGACAGGCATGGTTAGGATTGTGCTGCAAATCATCAGCCAGTTTTGGGTTTTCAGAGGCTGGTGGCACATGCAGTAATACAATGGTATTTGTTTGTTTCCTCCCAGATCACAGTTTGAAGCTCATGCCCATTCGACCTAACCAGGTGTTCACCTACAGGTGGAAAATAATGCCACAGGATGGCCCAACCCATTCTGATCCCCGTTGCCTGACTCGCTACTATTACAGCTCCTTCAGACCTGCCCTGGATTTAGCCTCTGGGCTTATTGGGCCACTGCTGATCTGCTTAAAAGAGACCATGGACCGGAGAGGGAATCAGGTTGGTCCATCATCGCTTCATCTTAGGAGAAAGCTTTTGACACTTTCTCACAATAGATAGAGGCTAGCTACACTGTTTTGTGCAAATGTGCATATTAGAGCCCCATGCCTTTACTAAGAGCAAAGAAGTAGGGTGTGTCTACACTAACCTCTTTCCAAGTTCACCTCTTTTCCCTGCAATTCCATCCTCTCATCACTTTTCCACCCCATGGGGTTCAGACATATGCTTGTGAGAGCAAACACATATGAACCCTAGTAAGGGAAAAGCTAGAGTAACCTGGTTTGGATGCAGTGCTAAGCCAAACCGTGGCTTAGAATGAATGAGCAAAGTTGTGGGAGCAAAGATAGCGACCACAGCATATCTCCTTCAGTCCTGCTGCCACTGCATTACCCAAAGTTGAGCCATGGTTTGGCTTAGCGTGTTATCCAATCCTGGTCTTGTGGTTTGTCTTGCTCCAGACAAATCACAAACTATAACCAAGGTTTGTTCTTGGTTTACTGCTTATGGTTTGGGGGAGATGAACTACAAGCCTGGGTTTGGACAGAAGGTGAAGCCAAACTATGTTAGCATGGTGGCAGCAGAACAGGGGAGAAGTACTGTGGCCATGATCTTTGCTCCAGGAACCTGGACATTTGCTGGTTTGTGCTAAGCCATATTTATTTATTTATTTATTTATTTTATTTCATTTTTAAACCGCCCATAGCGAATAGCTCTCTGGGCGGTGTACAAAAGATTAAAAGTACAGAAATACAAAATATCACAATAAATAAACTGAAACAAAGAGATTTAAAATTGTAACATTAAACGCATTAAAATGCCTGGGAGCATAGCCAGGTCTTAACCTGGCGCCGAAAAGATAGAAGCGTCGGCGCCAGGCGTATTTCTTCGGGGAGGCTATTCCACAATTCGGGGGCCACTACAGAAAAGGCCCTAGATCGAGTAACTGTCCTCCGGGCTTCCCGATGGGTTGGTACCCGGAGGAGGGCCTTAGACGCTGAGCGAAGTGACCGGGTCGATTCATAGTGGGAGAGGCGTTCCACAAGATACTGCGGTCCCACGCCGTGTAAGGCTTTATAGGTCAAAACCAGCACCTTGAATCTGGCTCGGAAGCAAATAGGTAGCCAGTGCAAACGGGCCAGAACAGGTGTTATATGCGCTGACCGGCTGGTCCTCGTCAGCAGTCTGGCTGCTGCGTTTTGCACTAGCTGAAGCTTCTGAACTGTCTTCAAGGGCAGCCCTACATAGAGCGCATTACAGTAATCCAACCTAGAAGTTACCAGAGCATGAACAACTGAGGCGAGGTCATCCCTGTCCAGATAGGGGCGTAGCTGGGCTACCAACCGAAGGTGGTAGAATGCATTCCTTGCCACCGTGGCCACTTGCGCCTCCAGAGACAAGGAAGGATCGAAAAGAACCCCAAGACTACGAACCTGTTCCTTCAAGGGGAGTGTAACCCCATCTAGAACAGGGTAAGCATCCACCATCTGGGCAGGGAAGGCATTCACCAACAGTGTCTCAGTCTTGTCTGGATTGAGTCTCAGTTTATTAGCTCTCATCCAGTCCATTATCGCGGTCAGGCAGTGATTCAGCACATCCACAGACTCACCTGTAGAAGATGAAAAGGAGAAATAGAGCTGCGTGTCATCAGCGTACTGGTGGCAACGCACTCCAAAACTCCTGATGACGGCACCCAGAGGCTGCATGTAGATGTTAAAAAGCATGGGGGTCAAAACCGACCCCTGAGGGACTCCACAATGGAGAGTCCAAGTAGTCGAGCAATGTTCCCCAAGTACTACCTTCTGGTGACGATCCGCCAAGTAGGAGCGGAACCACTGCCAAGCAGTGCCTCCAACTCCCAACTCCGCGAGTCTCCCCAGAAGGATACCATGGTCGATGGTATCAAACGCCGCTGAGAGATCAAGGAGAATCAACAGAGTCACACTCCCTCTGTCCCTCTCCCAACAAAGGTCATCATACAGGGCGACCAAGGCTGTTTCAGTGCCAAAACCAGGCCTAAAACCGGATTGAAACGGATCCAGATAATCGGTCTCATCCAAGAGCACCTGGAGTTGACCAGCAACCACCCGCTCCAGAACCTTGCCCAAAAAGGGGACATTCGCCACCGGTCTATAGTTGTTCAGGTCATCTGGGTCTAAGGAAGGTTTCTTTAAGAGAGGTCTTACTACTGCCTCCTTGAGGCTACTAGGGACTACTCCCTCACTCAAGGAGGCATTTATCACTTCCTTGGCCCAGCCGGTGGTAGTAGTCCTGCTAGCCTTCACTAGCCAAGATGGACAAGGATCTAGAGCAGACGTGGTCGCCCGCACCAATCCAAGTACCTTGTCCACTTCCTCAAGCTGCACCAACTGAAACTCATCCAATAATGAAAGACAAGACCGTGTTCTGGACACTTCAATGGATTCGTCTGTCATAACATCGGAGTCTAGGTCCCTACGGATGCATGCGATTTTATTTTGGAAGTGCCCTGCGATGTCGTTACAGCGAGCTTCAGATGTTTCAATAGTATCTCGAGGACCAGAATGTAAGAGTCCTCGTACAACCCTAAAAAGCTCTGCAGGGCGGCAGAGAGATGTCCTGATAGAGGCAGCGAAGTGAAACTTCTTCGCCGCCCTTACCGCTTTTATATACGACTTAGTAGAGGCACTTACCAAAGCATAACTGCATCCGTCTGGAGTTCGTCTCCATCTGCACTCCAGCCTCCTTCTCTCTTGCTTCATCACTCTCAGCTCCGGGGTATACCACGGAGCTGTATGAGCTCTGCATCGAAGAGGGCGCGCGGGAGCAATCGTGTCAATAGCCCGGGCCATCTCCGTATTCCACAGTTCGACCAAGGCCTCGACAGGAGCGCCAGTACTATCAGCTGGAAAAACTCCCAGAGCTGTCTGAAAACCAATAGGATCCATAAGCCTCCGAGAGCGGACCAACTTAATAGGTCCCCCACCCTTGCAGAGGGAAAGAGTCGTCGTAAGTCTAAAACTCAGCAGGCGGTGATCTGTCCATGACAATGGAGTAGATGAAAAACACCCCACCTCCAGATCACCATTTCCATGACCAGTGGCGAAGATCAAATCAAGAGTGTGACCCGATACATGCGTTGGGCCAGTAACAAATTGAGACAGCCCCATGGTTGTCATGGAGGCCATGAAGTCCTGAGCTGCGCCAGATAAAACAGTCTCGGCATGAATGTTGATGTCCCCCAACACCACAAGTTTGGGGGACCTCAGCAATACCTCCGAGACTATCTCTGTCAGCTCAGCTACGGAAGCTGTTGGGCAGCAAGGTGGGCGGTACACCAACAGGATTCCCAGTCTGTCTCCTTGACCCAGCACAAGGTGGAGGCACTCTAGACCATTTATTTAAACTTAGCATTACCTGTGAATTGGGCCATTTTGTGTGGAAACATGGTTTTGCATCTAACATTGAGGCAGTCTTTTGTCCAGACATTGCCAAACACAAACCTGTTTAGCTTCAGCAATATTCCTGCTGCCACACCTGTCTTGAGACCATGCAGTGGGGTTTTACAGGTGGCCAGCACTCCAAAAGATATTTAGGAACTGTGAAAGTTTTTTTAAAAGAATGGAATAATATGTTGTTGTTAACAACCTGGCTGTCCTCTGAAGCTTCTGAATAATCTCCAAACACATCTGAATAATGTCAAAATCTAACCTGAAATGTTACTAGGGCGTGGATAACCACGGCAAGGCTGTGTGTGACTGTGAGGTTTGAGGGTGTTGGACTGAATGATTTTCAGGTCCCCTTTCAATCCAGCGATTCTACAATAGCCCAGGCTATGCCTGGTAAGTATCACTGTACTGTTAGGTAAACTAGAGGCAATTTATTGCCATGGGAACTGAATAGTGGGCCGATTGCTATGATTACTGATTATCCAAGAGGGTCATTCCCAGGGGCAGATGATTTACTCCAGCATAACTCTGAGCTGTTTAGACACTGCAGAAAAAGAACTTGGAGGTCTACACAGGGAGCAGTTGAGAATTAGGCTCCCAAAGGCACACAATCTAGCAAGAGGGCTAAAACCAGATAAGAGAAAAGCTAAGTGGTTTAAATATTCCCCTCCTATGGAAGGGACATAGCTCAGTGGTAGAGCATCTGCCTTGCATGCAGGAGGTCCCATATTCAATACCCGGCATCTCCAGGTAGGGCTGGGAGAGATCCCCTCCCTGAAACCCTGGAGTGCCAGGCAATGTAGACAATATTGAGCTAGATGGATAGCTGGGTCTCACTCAGTATATGGTGGCTTCCTATATTCCATCGCCCTCCGTTTCAAAAATGCCTCAAGGAGTGATGCCAGTCCGCTTCCCACAACCCTTACATTTGTGGTTCTTGCAGATCATGTCAGATGAAGCAAAATTTGTGCTGTTTTCTGTCTTCGACGAAAACCGCAGCTGGTACTTAGAGGAGAATATCAAACAATTCTGTGCTGATGCAGCCAATGTCAACCTCAAAGATCCTGAGTTCTATGCCTCTAACGTCATGTACAGTGAGTAGCTCCAGAAGAAGAATTTGCCTTGTAAAAATGGGTATATTAGACAAAGCCGCATGTAAAAACATGTGTGAGGAGAAATTCGCGTTAAAATGTTGATGCATTTTCATGAGGACTTTTTTAAAAATTGCAAACTGATGTGGAAAAGTGGAGAACTGATTTTGAGACTGGAAAAATGAGAAACCAAAATTGACAGATTTGTCCATCTTTACAATCTAGTGGATTTCCTGAGTGACAAATTGGCTCAGGTCACACCCGCACCTTACATTTAAAGCACTCTTAAACCACTTTAACAGTCAGATCTTTCCCCAAAGAATCCTGGGAACTGTAGTTTGTTAAGGGTGCTGAATGTTGTTTAGGGATGGAGGGGAAATTTGATGTACTGCGCATTTAAAGGCGAACCTACCTAATCCACACTTTCTGAAACAATTCAAGAACTGAAATACAGCCACCCTGTGAAGTTTGCACTTCTCAGAATTTTGCAGTGCAGTTTTCCAGCCAAGCAATGTATATAAAAATGCATATACTAATGTAAAGTATGCATATCAATAAATATGTTAGTGAAAGTTGCATACAAAACATTATATTAGGAGAGAATGCTTGCAAAAATGTGTATATTAGTCAAAACCTCATAAAAACATGTTTATTAGGGGAAAAACACTGCTGATGAATTTTCATGAAGATTATTTTAACTAACATTTGCAAATTGATGTGGAAATGTAGAGAATTTCATTTAAGACTGGAAAAATGAGAATCTGAGAGAACCAAAACTGTCAGCTTTGTCCATCCCTTGTTGTTAGGGATGTTGTTAGGAGATCCCCTGCAGAGCTACCGCCCCCAGCACCCTTCACAAACTACAGTTTCCAAGTTTATTTGGGGGAAGGCAAGACTCTTAAAGTAGTATAAGAGTGCTTTAAATGTATGGTGAGGATATAACGTCAGACTGAGAAAACACAGCAGACTTTGGATCTGTGTCACAGGAATAAGAATACAAGCAAAGCCCTGCTGGGTCAGAATAAAGGCTTGCTTTATCCAGTTCTCTGTTTTCCCACAGTGGGCAGCCATATGCCTCTTGGGAATCCCATAAGCAGGACATTAATGTAATAGCCCTTGTGTTCTCCAGAATCTGGTATTCAAGCCATGTTGCCCATATAGCAACTATTGATAAACTTATCCTCTGTGACTTTGGCCAAATCTCTTCTAAAGCCGTTAACGGCAGGGTAAATTTAGCAGTACAGGAGGACTGCTTTTCTGGGATCACTTGATCCCCAGAACCAGAAGGATTATGGTTTGTAATGTTTGTAATTTTAGCTAGAACAGCTTGTATTTCCCAACCAGCAGTTCTGGTGATAGAAGCAACAGCTGACAGCCCACACTTAGACTTTTCAGAAATGTAACCTGGTTGGTCTGTTTTGCAGGGAGGGTGGGGAACAAAGAGTCCTGTGGCATCTTAAAGGCTAAATAATTAATGTGTAACTATTTCAATGCTCTTTAGGGGGATACAGGACTCTTTGTTATTTTAATCCTCACCAGTTTGTTTTTGAAATTCTGTCTTGACTTTTTGGCCTCAATCGACCCTGTGATCTGGATATCAACAGCACTTTCCCCATCTCACTACTCTTCCAGGTATCAATGGCTATGTCTTTGATCATCTACACCTTAAGCTTTGTCAAAACCAAGTTGTGTATTGGTACATCCTAAGTGTAGGTAACCAGACTGAGATTCTGTCCGTCTTCTTCTCCGGGAACACTTTTAAGCACAACACGGTCTTTGAAGAGATCCTCACACTCTTTCCCCTCTCTGGAGAGACTGTCTTCATGTCCATGGAGAATCCAGGTTAGTTAGAGGTGTTGCTTGACTCAGTCTGATGAAGCTGATCTCTTCTGAAGCATCACAGTTCATTTGGCATGAAAATGTGGTTCAGTTTCACGTTAATGTCTGTACTGCTTTTTGTCTTGAAAGAAGAGTTAAAGTGAGGATGAAGAAGGAGTATGGACTCTTCTTTAAAGAAGCTTAGAAACTCCTACTCTTGATCTATTATTTTATTTGTTTGTTTATTAAATTTATATCCTGCCCTTCCTCCTAGAAGGAGCCCAGGGTAGCAGGAGTCCTATTGCAGTAGTAGCCAACAGAGTGCCATCTAGATGTTGTTGGCCTACATCTCCCATTAACCCTGACCATTGGCCAGGCTGTCTGGGGTTGATGGGAGTTGGAGTCCAACTAGATCTGGAGGGCACTGTGTTGGTTACTTCTGATCTATTGATTCATTCATACACCACAAGAGTGGAATCTGCTCTATCACTTCCCAGGCTGCCTCTATCCCCATAAAAGAGATCTATTTATTGTCTGTCAGGAACTTGTAACCGGGGTGGCCAACCGATTTGAGCTCATGAGTACATTTGGAATTTTGTGAGAGTGTCATGGGTCCTACCCCTTCTGGTTACTTCCATTCCCCAGCCCCACCTCAACAGAAAGAATGCTCCTGTATCTCATTCTCTGCTTTGATCTTTTGCCTTTACCTGAGACAGGCACATGGATGTTGGGATGCTTGAACCCTGACTTCAGAAGACGTGGAATGAGAGCCATATTCACTGTTTCCAAGTGCTTCCAGGAAGTAGAGTATGATGAATCTGATGAACTAATACCAGAAGACTACATGCTCGAAGCCAACCTCTTGCAACCAAGAGGCTTCCCCAAGAAAAAAAGGCCTCTTAGGCCTTGCATAAAGAAACATAGGGATGACAACATCTCCTCTTTGGAAAATGAAATGCAGAAGACCAACCATGATTTGGATCCTTGTCTTGAACAGACTGAGCAGCTTCTCAAGTTAAACAACAAAACATATCCCACTGACCTGGTGTTGCCTCCTGCGGAATCATTATCCCTAGATGACAATTCTTTACCTTCTTTTCAAGAGAACCTTGTTGAGATTGTGCCCATTGATGCCTTTCTGGCAGAAGAAGAACCATCAGCCGTGCTCAAGCAAGGTTTCCAAGAGTCTCAGCATAATGAGAGTGCATTAGAGACTGCAACCAATCTGGGTAATGAGACCATCTTTGGAACATCCATACCACTTGAAGGACCTGGGATGGTCCAAGAGAACTCAGATGAACAAGAGGCAGTGGAAGTCAAGAAGGCTCAATCAGGCCCTCCACTGGAAAAAACGGAGGCATTTCTTGAAGGTCATGTTACCACTGTGCAGTCAAAGGACTTGTCTGATGGGATTGGCCTTGCAGAAAGCCCGACCTTGAATGCAGAAAAAAGCCCTCTTAAAATTGATGATGATTTATCAAAACTAAATAAGGTAGATCCAGATTCCAGGTTTCCTGAAAGAGCTTTGGTAGAAGATGTAAACATAGCCAAAGGACAGAATGCTGTAACATGGACGCCAGATATTATGTTGAATGAGGAAGTAGCACTGCAAACAATGTCTGATATGGATGAAAGCACTTTCTTTCACACTAGTGATACTTCTGCATCATTAGATGATTTGAAAAATAAGCCAGTTGTTCAGCACATGTCATGGGAGAGGCAAGGCACTGGTCCATCAAGATTAGAAATTAACCCTGGGACTGAAGATCTGGTGTCGCAGAGCTATGACACAACCTTTCAAGATTCAACAAACTACTTGTCTCGTAAGGCAACTGTCCAAGGGAATGAACCATTTACAACCAGGGAATCATTGCTAGCAAAAAAACCAGGTGTTTCATCACAAGTTGAACGAACCACCGCAACTATGGGAGGTCAAGGAGGCACTTCTACGTCTGTAAGTGAAGATTTTCTTCTTGGCAGTAATAGTCCATATATAGCCTCTTATGACAAAGCACGTGAGACAAGGCTTGTAGCAAAGAGTTTTCAGGATCATGGAACTGAGAAGATTGTGCAGCTCAAACTGGACACAGCCACTAGAGGCCCAGATCATCTGACTGAGCACAACTCTTTTTCTGCACAGAGCAGCGAAAGGGTGGATCCAGATAGATTGGTCAGCGACCCAAGTATTATGGACAAGGCCAAATATACTAACGACATTCTGGACAGTCATGATCGATTCTCTACACGTCTCTTTCACACTAGTCAAGGACCAGATGGCTTAGCACTCCAAGGAGCTTTCCAAGAAACTAGCCAAGGTAAGGATCTCTCAAGGAGAGAAAATGAAGATTTGCCCAGATTTGATGCCATAGACAACATGATGAGTACTCCAGATTCCCGTGGAGTGCTAGATACATCTGTGGAACAAATAATTATACAAAGCAGGCCAGCAGATGCCATCTTAGGGCTTTCGAAAGAGAGCGTATCAGAAAAAGGGGATGTTTTTCATCAAGGGGAGACACCTCCATCACAGCGAATTGACCTAGGAAATGATGCAGGTTCTGTGGAGCTTGTAAGAAAGGGAGAGAGCCAGCTACAATCGGAACCAGACATTCAGAGCCATGAAAAGTCCTCAGATGGGACAAGGCTGAAGTCCTGTCAACAGGGCCCTCATGGATGCGGTGGTCACTTGGAAAAGAGGTCTCTGAAATCACGACAAGCCACATTAGAAGAAAGAGACACTGTAGCAACAAGGGAAACAAAGAGTCCTAGTGAAGATGAAGGAAGAGCTCAGACTTTGTTCAAGATAAACAAGGCCAAGGGTTTTATAACAAGGGCATATTTCACAGATGAGGCTGCTGGAGACCATCGCACAACCAGTCCTGGCAAGATAACAGCTTCATCTTCTCTGTCGAACTCAGTCCAGTACAGGCCAATCCCACATTCCCTGAACATCCATGATTCCCAAAAAGTAACGGTACTCAGGATGGTCTCTCAGGATGGAAGCGAACAGGCTCAGAGAGAAGGCAGCTTATCTCAAGATGTAGGGGATGCAACCACCACTGTTTCTGGTTATTCCAGAACTCTTGGGCCCCAGGAAACCAAACCCAGACTGGCCCCTGCCATCTTTGCTAGAAGACAAATCACAGGTGTTGACCCTATTCTCCAGAAAACCATCAAGCAGAAGACAAATGAGGATGGACTTCGTGCAACACCAGAGGTTCCAGTTGTGAGTCACACTGATCCAGAAACTCTTTTGCAGTTGCAGCTGGGGGAGTCCAGTACAGATCGAGGGCAAACGTTAGGGCATGAATCCTTGAAGGCGGCCATAAAGAGGGAGGAGGCTGCAAGGCCAGCAAAATGGGCCTCAGCTGAAAACGACATGGGCCTTCAGGATCGCCTGACTGTCTATCGAACCCTTCAGGAAGAGCTATGGGAGGAAGCAGAGAGACAGAAAGAAATCAATGGTGAAGAAGGTGGCATTCCTCCCATAAGTGGCAACACAGAGATATTTGAAAGGAAGAGAAAGGAAGAAGAGTTTGGAATCCCAGAACATGGATTCAGCAAAGATGAGAGCAGGGCTCCAGGAGCCAAAGCTCATATGGAGGTCTCCAGGGCTCCCTTTGGCCTCAACAGAATAGGGGAGACAAACTCCTCACAGCCTCTGAAACAGGCCTCTGAGTATGATGACTACAGCAATACCGAGGAGAACAAGGAGGACTTTGATATCTATGAAGAGGATGACCAGGATGCGCGAACTTGGAACACTGGGAAAGTCCAGCAGTATTTCATTGCCGCGGTGGAAGTGATGTGGGATTACGGGAACCATTTTTCCTCACCATATCAAGGAGTCAAGTAAGTTCTTCACAACCCCTTTGGCTGTAGGGTGAAGCAGGGGACTGGAAATTCAACCAGCCTCAATGCTCTCTAGAGCAGAGTTCAGGAACCTTGGGTAGAGACACAATTAAAGGTAAAGGTGTCCCCGCACTTATAGTGCGAGTTGTTTCCAACTCTTAGGGTGACGTCTTGTGACGTTTACTAGGCAGACCATATATATGGGATGGGATTGCCAGTTCCTTCCCCGGCCTTTCTTTACCCCCCAGCATATGCCAGGTACTCATTTTACTGACCACGGATGGATGGAAGGCTGAGTGGACCTTGACCCCTTTTACTGGAGATTCGACTTCCTCCTTCCGTTGGAATCGAACTCCAGCCATGAGCAGAGCTTCGGCTGTGTTACCGCCGCTTACCACTCTGCACCATGGAGGGTCATAGAGACACAATTACTTTGTACCAGTTCCAGAGTTTCTCCACTTCTCTTTTCTGAAAATGGGGGGACATGATGCTAGTCAAACTCTGCCCCTTTTTGCTCTAAGGCTCTGGCCGGCCGGATTGCATTTTGATTGCATTTTTTTAAAAAATCCATTTCAGACAGATTTCGCAACTGATTGGTACATCATCCCATTGCCCTGCAGGTGTGGCCAATGAAAACGCCTTGCTGCAGGCTGAGGCAGAGACAGTGATTGGCCTAACACTTTGCTATGGGCAGTCCTGAGAGGTCTGAAGTCAGTAGTGGAGAAGGGAGATGCGACCAGCTGAGGGCAGAGTTGCTTCAAAACGCAGCCAGTAAAACCATTCTGGCTGCTTTTGAAGCGACTAGTGTGCCCACAGCCATTTTTCCAGCTCAAGGGCAACCTTCCAAAGGCTACGTGACAAAAGTGGGCAGAGGAACAACTAAAAATTATATCTTTGTACAGTAGGCTAGTTTCTACGAACATTCCCTCTCTATCCTTCATCCAGGCAAGCGAGAGGCATTATCAGAGTTCAAGGACACATTGCAGCCAGCGAAAAACCCTTGGAGTGCAAAGCAGGGCCAGTGAATGATGTTGCCTGGGGAGAGGTGTTGTGCTCTGGGGAGAGTTCTGAGGGCCAAATAGAGAGGCCTGAAGGGCCATATTCAATCCTCGGTTGCCCACAAGTTCTCTAGAGCAACAATCCCCAAACAATGTTGGACTATAATCCCCAACTAGTGCGACCAGTGGTCAGGGATGATGGGAGTTGTAGTTCCACAAAGTCTGGAGTCTCAAGGTTGGGGAAGGTTAATCTAGATTCTAGACCAAAGAACATATTTGAGATGCTCCTGGGATCTTACCTCCAAACTTCCCCATAAGGTCAGAAGATGATGTGAGGAGGAAGAGGTAAAGGCTCTTAGCCAATCCAATATCAAGACTTTCTGAGATGGTGGTATGTGATCCTCCTAGTGATGCTTAGCATTTATATAGCACTTTCAGAGAATTTAATGATAATTTTAACATTACATTTGTACCCTGCCCTTCCTCCAAGCAGCACAGATGCTTCCTCCATCCATTTTATTTTCATAACCACCTTGTAAGGTAGGTTGGGCTGAGAGACGTCACATCATAAGCCTCATAGCAGAGTACGGACAAAGCTTGGAAAAGTGGCCATGATGGCTGGGGCTGATGGGAGTTGTAGTTCAAAAAAAGTAACGTTTCCAAGCTCTGAGTACGGACTTGAACACAGACCTACTATTTGTGTAAATATTATTCCAGCAGTCCTTACAGCAGCACTGTAAGATAGGCCAGCATTATCCTCAAATTGCAGATGGGGTGCTGAATGTGAACAACAATGGCTTGCTTAGAGCTACTGAGTGAGTCTGTGGCTGGGGTAAAATCTGAGTCATAAGTTTTCTATGGTCCTTGCCAATACGCCACACCAACTAACAACAGCTGCCATTTTGGCGATGGATGTATACAGACAGGCACATATGCAAAATGGAGCGTTATCTGTTGGATTTTGGGACAGCAGCATGTTGCAACCACAATGCATGCCTAGGAAATGTGGCTGAAAAGTTTAAGAGGAGTTAACTGGTGCTGACTGGATAAAGGTCAGCTTAGGAAGTGTTGGGAGACAGGATGGAGAAATGTTCTAGAATAACTTTCCCCAACTTGATTCCCGTAACCATTGGCCATGCTTGGTGAGGCTGATTGGAGGTGTAGTCTAAAAGATCTGGGGGAGGGGGGCACCAGGCTGGGGAAAGAGTGTCACAGACTGAAATGCCTCTTATGTTGTCACAGGAATCCGAAGAACAGCTGGAAGAAGCAATCCAAGAAGTACCGGAAAGTCGTTTTCCGGGAATACCTAGACAGCTCTTTTACTCAGTCATCAGACCGTGGAGAGTTGGATGAGCACTTGGGCATCTTGGGGCCGTACATCCGGGCACAGGTTGATGATGTCATCAGGGTGAGATGCTCCATGTGCAATATGGGAAGGAAAAGGTTGGAGGGTGGAATCTCCCATACTTTTAAATCCCCCATCTGCACATATGCCATTTGTTTAGGTCTGTATTTTATCTTCTGTACTATGGCCTATTCATCTGCCTGTAAAACAGGCCCGGGATCAACACCTGGCATCCTTGAGCTGCTACCAGGGCTCCAGCACCCTTTAAATTCCCCACAATGCCCTTGACATAACTTTGCTCTCTGGGCACTGTGAGAAATTAAAATGGCAGCTAGATCCAGCCACCTAGCACTGCTCAGAGGCTTGCAGAGATGGGGTGGGGGGAGTAGCAGAAAAGAGAGTAAAAAAGAAAGGAGTTCCACCCATCTGTGGCTCCAGTCTGGCTCACTTTTGACTGTGGCCCTGCCCATCACTGGTATGCAGCCCTCCACACAAAAAAAGGTTGCTCACCCCCACTCTAAATATTATAGTTGCTTGTATTGAAAAATATTTTTTTTAAAAAAATTAAATCTGCTACCTGCCTAGGTGAGAGCCAGTGTGGTGTAGTGATTAAGGTATTGGACTTCCACCTGGGAGACCAGGGTTCGAATCCCCACACAGCCATGAAACTCACTGGGTGACCTTGGGCCAGTCACTGCCTCTCAGCCCCATGAAAAACTTATTCATAGGGTCACCATAAGTCGGAATTGACTTAAAGGCAGTACACACACACACACACACCTGACTAGGTGGGTATACCTTATTAGTAGATCAGAATGGTTTTAATAGACCATCTACCCAATTAATACCATAAAAGGTAGAAAGCATTATGAATAGGACCTGTCTTTTTTAAAAAAAATTAAGATTCAACTGTCACTGCTGTAAACTATGGAACTGGGAGTGGGGGAGGAGATGGCATCTTGTCTTTTGCCTTAGGCAGCAAAATGTTTTGGGCAGGCCCTGCATAAAGGCCTAAGTGGGATCAGGGAATCATTGTAGAACAGCCTCTCTCTCTCTTTCTCTCTCATCTAATTACAATACAGGAATACCCCGCTATACAGACCTTCACTTTACGGACACTCGCGAGTATGGACATATTTACAGTAGCACCATTCCCCTGTTTACATACACTCGCTTCACAAGAACGGACACTTAACGGCATGACGCCACCGCCCGATCAGTTTCCAACTACAAACTTTTTCTTAAAATAAGGCCTACTGTGTTTATTTTAGTTATAAATGGGTTATTTACATCAGTTATGCCCGTATATGACGACTGCAGTGCAGTATATGCAGCGATAAGTGAAAAAAGGTAGTGCTTCACTTTAAGTACATTTTCAGTTTACGTACTCGTTAATGCGGGGTATTCCTGTACTACTTAGCGAGCAATTGGGCAGAATTCTGCTTGTGTGCATTTATGAAAATGGAAATGGACTGCCTTCAAGTCGATCCTGACTTATGGCGACCCTATGAATAGGGTTTTCATGGTAAGCGGTATTCAGAGGGGGTTTACCATTGCCTCCCTCTGAGGCTAGTCCTCCCCAGCTGGCTAGGGCCTGCTTAGCTTGCCACAGCTGCACAAGCCAGCCCCTTCCTTGTCCGCAACTGCCAGCTGGGGGGCAACTGGGCTCCTTGGGACTCTGCAGCTTGCCCACGGCTGCACAGGTGGCAGGGCACGTCATCCCTGAGCCACTCACTATGGGGGTGATGTTTAGCTGGCCCTTGACACCCAGGAGACACGAGCGGGGATTTGAACTCACAGCCTCTGGACTCCCAGCCAGGCTCTCCTCCCCACTGTGCTATACCAACTGCATGTGCATTTATATCCATACGTAAAAGGGTGAGATACTTTAAAAAAAATGAAAGCCAATAATTCAGGAAGGGGGCCTAGAATATAACTGAGGAAGTTGGGTCCCCAGGCGCCCCTCCGTAGCTATGGCTTAGGTCAACCTTCCTTAACCTGGTACCCTCCAGATGTTTTGGACTACAACTCCCATCAGCCCCAGGCAGCAGTAGAGGCAGAGACACACTTCCTGTTGTGCCAGTCCCAATGCATCTCCACCTCTCTCATTTCTGAAAATGGGGGCACATGATGCTAGTCCACCCCTTTTTACTCTAAAACCTGGTCGGATCAGCTTGAGTGCATTTTTTAAAAAATTCTGCTTCAGGCAGATTTCACTACTCATTAGTAGATCGACCCCTTTGTCTTCCAGGTGTGGCCAATGGAAACGCTTTCCTGTAGGCTCAGGCAGAGCCAGTGACTGGCATAACACTTTGCTGTGGGTGGTTCTGAAAGGACTGAAGTCAACAGTGGGAAAGGAGGTGTGGCCAGCAGAGGGCAGAGTCGCTTCAAAACACAGCCAGAAAAACTACTCTGCGTGCATTTGAAGCGACTAGTGTGCCCACAGCCTAGGTCCATAATCTACCAGGTTAAAAGGCAGCAACTCCATGAAGAGTGGAGAGGTGCATCTTCAGCCACCTTTGTTCTTTATTGCTCTCACCAAATGTTAATTCTCTTTTTTGCGCATGCTCCTCCCACCCTCACCCAGGTGACATTCAAGAACCTGGCTTCCCGCCCATATTCCTTCCATTCTAACATGCTGCCATATGAAGGAAATCTGGAGGAAGTTGAACAGCCTATCCTAGAGGCCGTGCAGCCAAACCAGATGCGCAATTACTCTATCAAGGTGTCACATCACATGGCTCCCACCTCCAAGGAGTTTGACTGCAAGGCATGGGCGTATTTCTCCAGTGTGAGCCTGGTAAGTGGGGAACATGTTCTCTCCTGCTGTCCTTATCTAGCTTTTTTGCAGATGACAGAGAGTTGGCAGGACCTAAGAACTGGCAGCTTGCAAAGAGTACAAAGGCACAGTTCACAGTTGCTTATTTCACATATTGTATCTGCATACTTATTTATTGGTTTATTTATTGACTTGTTAGCCACCTAGCACAGGGCTGTCTCCAGGCAACTCACCATTCATTTTAAAAACATACAGAATGTTAAAAAAAGAGCCATCATTAAAACACAAAACACCAACTTCCACATCTGTGTGTGTATGGGGTATGTGTGTGGACTTAGCAACGACCCACAGCAGCACTAAAATAAAGCTTTGACTCAGCTGCATCAAATTCCATCAGATGCCTGGGTGAAGAGGAAAGGCTTAACCTGGCGCTAAAAAGATGTCAATGACGGCACCAGGTAGAGCTTTCTTGGGAGAGCATTTCATAGGCAGTGGGCCACGCTTGAAAAGGTCTTGTTGCCTTCCCCCCAGTTCTCTCAGAGCTGGCACACAAAGAAGGACCTCAGATGACACTCAGAAGGTTTGTGTATGCTCTTATCTTGAGAGATGGTCAATTAGGGCTAGGGATGGGATGAACTTAACTAATTTGTGCTTTTCAGAACAATACGTGAACCAAAACACAGCCCCCCTTCTGAAATTCACCTTTCTCCAGATTTTGCAATGGAGTTCTCCAGCCAAGTAGTAGGTACAAATATGCATATACCAGGGTAAAAGGTGCATGTAAATGCATATATTAATGAAAATGCATATATTAGGAGAAACCCATACTAAAGCGCTCTTTTTAATTTTGCCTCTTTTTAAATCACAAGGTAGCCATAGGCTTGGTTCATAGGAACATAAGATGATGCTTTATATTCAGTCAGGCCACTGGTCCATTTGGCTAAGCATGGCAGTTAAAGGTGAACTTACCTAATTTGCACTTTTCAAAACAATACATGAACCAAAACACAGCCACCCTTTGAAATTCACTGTTCACCAGATTTTGCTGACTCGCAGTGACTCTCCAGGCTGAAGTCTTTCCCAGCCCTACCTGCACTCAACCTGGAACCTTGTGTGGGCAAAGCACATGCTCTACCACTGACCTACAGCCCTTCCCCTTGCGAGACCCTTTCCTTAGTGGCAACTTCTCATCTGTTTGCTTGAGACAGTGGCTCCCAAATTTTTTTACCTGCTGTACCACTTGAAAAGTGCCGGTGATCTTGGCGGACCGCTTAATGATGTTTCTGCCTGTTGTCACAATTGTAGTGCACTGTGCTATTTGCTGTATGATTTTTAATTTATTTTGATTGCTTCTTTAATGTTTTATATTATGTTTTATTCTATGACAATTTACATTCAATCAAATTCCAGTACAATAAAATACAATATAAGAAATACAAAGAAGCAATAAAATAAAGTTAAAAATCAGTATGCATATTTAATGTAAACCAGCATGACCAGACCAATGGACAGGAATGATGGGCGTTGTAGTCCAGCAATGTCCGGAGGGCACCGTGTTGGCTGTCTCTGCTCTAAGCATTGCAGTGCTGTGAATGCAATCTTCAGGGCTGGGATACAGGAACTGATCCATCTTGCTTCTCTCTCTTCTCCCCTTTGCCCCTCAAATTTCCATCCCAGGAGAAAGACCTGCATTCCGGTCTCATTGGGCCTCTGATTATCTGCCAGCCCGGAGCACTGAGCACCGTGTATGGAAGGCAGCTGGCTGTCCAGGAGTTCTCCCTGCTCTTCACCATCTTTGATGAGACCAAGAGCTGGTACTTTGCTGAAAACCTTGAGAGGGACTGTCCGCCCCCCTGCCACATCCAGATGGACAATCCTGCCTTTAAAGCAAGCAATTATTTCTATGGTAAGAATCAGAGCTTACTTTTTTTGAACTACAACTCCCATCAGCCCAATCCAGTGGCCATGCTGGCTGGGGCTGATGGGAGCTGTAGTTCAAAAAAGTAAATTTTCTAGGCTCTGGAAGACTGTCCTTTCCATCTCCTCTTCTCACTCTCCCAAGGTAATTGGCACAGGGGCAAGGAAAACATCTTTAAAAACATCTTAAAAACGTCTTTAGAAAAGCTTTTAAAAAAAGCTTTAAAAACATCTAAAAAACTGACCCATTTGTAGCACAAAAATATAGTTTTTCTCGGTATAGAATTGCTCATCCTCATCCTCAACATGCTGCTTTTAATCTAGAGTGATTCAACATCCTGCCTTCCACAAGAGTGCATGTGGTTACTTGATATGCCTTCGAAAACCCTCCCCTTGATTAGGTTGTCAACACATTTTGCTCCCTATGCATGCCCCAGGTGAATGAAGAAGGAAGTGGTGATTGCAGTCTTGGTATACTCCTGCCCACGATGTCATTGAGCAGGTGGAGAAACACACCCCATTGTCAGGACCACTTGTATCTGTTTTCATCTGTTTTCAAACGGACATACTGCAGGGCAATGCAGAATCAATCTGCAATGAGCGTTTCTTTTCAGAATGAAACCAATTCCTCAAGAAGCACTTTTCAGAGGCAAAAAATATGCAATAGATCTAGATTATGTGCTGTCCATGTAGAAAAAACAAGGACTCCATTGATTCTAGAATAAAATGTCTTGTGTACACAGCCTCAAAGTTCTAGTACTATGAGACGGAAAGATATAAGTTCTGCCCACTTTCTACACACCAGACATAAATTGCACTTATGCTCAACCCTAACGCAGGTACCTATTATGGTCTGGGATGCTACTACAGCCTAGAAGGCCTTGCTGTCTCCAGGAATTTATGTAGTTATAACTACATGTCCACTATATTATACATGTCCGCTCAAAAGGAAGCCCCATTGAGTTCAGTGGGGCTTACTCTCAGAACGGTGGGAATAGGGTTGCAGTGCTAGTTATTTAATTCCATTTATGAATCGCTTCCTATGAAACATCTCAAAGCTTAATGTTTTTAAGCTATGTTTTAGAATATTTTAAACTGTTGTTTTACAATGTTTTGATTGTAATAATATTTTGGAATTTAAAAAAACTGTTTCTAGTATGTTTTTCTTTTCCTTGGTAAATTGCTTTATGTTTGCTACCCTGGGCTCTTTTGGGGCAGGATATAAATTCTATTGTTGTTGTTGTTGCTATTATTAAGGAATCTTTAGGGTTTGTGTCTTCCTTTTCTCCGTTCTGTGTTTTATCCTCCTTCTCCCTCTCTCTTTTCTCCAGCTATCAATGGCTATGTGAAAAATACCCTACCAGGGCTGGTGATGGGTCAGCACCAGAGGGTCAGATGGTACCTGTTGAACATGGGTGGTACTGAGGACATCCACTCTGTCCACTTCCATGGGCAAGTCTTCACCATCAGAATGGCTGAGGAGTATCGCTTGGGAGTCTACAACCTCTATCCTGGTAAGACAGGACACACTCCTCTTTCTAGCTCACATCAGCCTTTGGAACACTGTGGCATATGCTTATTGGGGAAAAGCTTAACACCCAATACCTCTTTTACAGTAGTGGAGGACCCATGAAGAAAACCAAAGAAATTAAATCAGAATTAACTTAAACCAGGGCTTACCTGAACTTCATACTCATCATCCTAGAATTTTAGGGTTGGGAGGTACCTTGGAGGTCATCCAGTCCAGATGCAAAGAATTCATTTAGCTTCTCTGCAATCTCCTTATCGTTCTTTAGTACACCTTTGACTCCCTTATCATCCAAGGGTCCAATCGTCTCCCTAGATGGTCTCCTGCTTTGAATGTATTTATAGAATTTTTTTTGTTGGTTTTTATGTTCTTAGCAATGTGCTCCTCAAATTCTTTTTTAGCATCCCTTATTGTCTTCTTGCATTTCTTTTGCCAGAGTTTGTGTTCTTTTTTATTTTCTTCATTCGGACAAGACTTCCATTTTCTGAAGGAAGACTTTTTGCCTCTAAGAGCTTCCTTGACTTTGCCTGTTAACCATGCTGGCATCTTCTTGGCCCTGGCGGTACCTTTTCTGATCTGCGGTATGCACTCCAGTTGAGCTTCTAATAGAGTGTTTTTAAACAACTTCCAAGCATTTTCGAGTAAGATGACCCTCTGGACTTTGTTTTTCAGCTTTCTTTTTACCAATCCCCTCATTTTTGTGAAGTTTCCTCTTTTGAAGTGAAATGTGACCGTGTTGGATTTTCTTGGCAATTGGCCAGTTACATGTATGTTTAATTTAATAGCACTGTGGTCACTGCTCCCAATCGGTTCAACAACACTTACATCTCGCACCAGGTCCCGGTCCCCACTGAGGATTAAGTCCAGGGTTGCCGTCCCTCTGAATTCTTTGCATCTGTCTTCACAGTGGAAGATATAGGGGAGATCCCTGAACCTGAACTAACATTTGCAGGAAGGGATTCTGAGGAACTGAGACAAATAGTGGTAACGAGAGAGGAAGTTCTAAGCTTAATGGACAATATAAAAACTGACAAATCACCGGGCCCGGATGGCATCCACCCGAGAGTTCTCAAAGAACTCAAATGTGAAATTGCTGATCTGCTGACTAAAATATGTAACTTGTCCCTTGGGTCCTCCTCCGTGCCTGAGGACTGGAAAGTGGCAAATGTAACGCCAATCTTCAAAAAGGGATCCAGAGGGGATCCCGGAAATTACAGGCCAGTTAGCTTAACTTCTGTCCCTGGAAAACTGGTAGAAAGTATTATTAAAGCTAGATTAACTAAGCACATAGAAGAACAAGCCTTGCTGAAGCAGAGCCAGCATGGCTTCTGCAAGGGAAAGTCCTGTCTCAGTAACCTATTAGAATTCTTTGAGAGTGTCAACAAGCATATAGATAGAGGTGATCCAGTGGACATAGTGTACTTAGACTTTCAAAAGGCGTTTGACAAGGTACCTCACCAAAGACTTCTGAGGAAGCTTAGCAGTCATGGAATAAGAGGAGAGGTCCTCTTGTGGATAAGGAATTGGTTAAGAAGCAGAAAGCAGAGAGTAGGAATAAACGGACAGTTCTCCCAATGGAGGGCTGTAGAAAGTGGAGTCCCTCAAGGATCGGTATTGGGACCTGTACTTTTCAACTTGTTCATTAATGACCTAGAATTAGGAGTGAGCAGTGAAGTGGCCAAGTTTGCTGACGACACTAAATTGTTCAGGGTTGTTAAAACAAAAAGGGATTGCGAAGAGCTCCAAAAAGACCTCTCCAAACTGAGTGAATGGGCGGAAAAATGGCAAATGCAATTCAATATAAACAAGTGTAAAATTATGCATATTGGAGCAAAAAATCTGAATTTCACATATACGCTCATGGGGTCTGAACTGGCAGTGACCAACCAGGAGAGAGACCTCGGGGTTGTAGTGGACAGCACGATGAAAATGTTGACCCAGTGTGCAGCAGCTGTGAAAAAGGCAAATTCCATGCTAGCGATAATTAGGACAGGTATTGAAAATAAAACAGCCGATATCATAATGCCATTGTATAAATCTATGGTGCGGCCGCATTTGGAATACTGTGTACAGTTCTGGTCGCCTCATCTCAAAAAGGATATTATAGAGGTGGAAAAGGTTCAGAAGAGGGCAACCAGAATGATCAAGGGGATGGAGCGACTCCCTTACGAGGAAAGGTTGCAGCATTTGGGGCTTTTTAGTTTAGAGAAAAGGCGGGTCAGAGGAGACATGATAGAAGTGTATAAAATTAGGCATGGCATTGAGAAAGTGGATAGAGAAAAGTTCTTCTCCCTCTCTCATAATACTAGAACTCGTGGACATTCAAAGAAGCTGAATGTTGGAAGATTCAGGACAGACAAAAGGAAGTACTTCTTTACTCAGCGCATAGTTAAACTATGGAATTTGCTCCCACAAGATGCAGTAATGGCCACCAGCTTGGATGGCTTTAAAAGAAGATTAGACAAATTCATGGAGGACAGGGCTATCAATGGCTACTAGCCATGATGGCTGTGCTCTGCCACCCTAGTCAGAGGCAGCATGCTTCTGAAAACCAGTTGCGGGAAGCCTCAGGAGGGGAGAGTGCTCTTGCACTCGGGTCCTGCTTGCGGGCTTCCCCCAGGCACCTGGTTGGCCACTGTGAGAACAGGATGCTGGACTAGATGGGCCACTGGCCTGATCCAGCAGGCTCTTCTTATGTTCTTATGTTCTTAGGGAATAATCATTTAGAATATCTAGAAACTTTGCTTCTTTGTCATGACTGGAACACATATGCGGCCAGTCTATGTCCGGGTAGTTGAAGTCACCCAGTACTACCACATTTCCTAGTTTGGATGCTTCCTCAATTTCATATCTCATCTCAAGGTCTCCCTGAGCATTTTGATCAGGGGGACGATAGATCATTCCCAGTATTAAGTCCCTCCTGGGGCATGGTATCACCACCCACAACGATTCTGTGGAGGAGTCTGCCTCTTTTGGGGTTTCGAGCTTGCTGGATTCAATGCCTTCTTTCATGTATAGAGTCTACTCTGAGTACTTTTTAGTTGGATACAGCTTTTTGTTACCTGTAGTTGCACGTAACATCACTTTCTGCAGAAGGGCCACCCTCTTCACAAAGAGTCTTCAGTGGCCGTTACTGGCATGTATGCAAAACTCTCTTCCAGCTGTAGTGTCCAGCAACTAGAGGTGAATAAATGGCTGGCTCTCTTTTCCTCTTTCTGCCACAGGTGTCTTTGAGACAGTGGAAATGCACCCATCCCATCCTGGGATTTGGCAGGTGGAATGTATGGTTGGCGAGCATGAGCAAGCCGGAATGAGTGCCCTCTTCCTAGTCTATGACCAGCGTGAGTAGCTAAGCATGCCATTCTTCTAAGGTTGGTGCCTTCTTTTGTGGACAGAGGTTTGGGGCCTCTGTGCAGAGCTAGCAAGAATCAACCAGCAAAGCTTCTCCTGAAGCTTTGATCCACTGATGGGAAAAGGTTCAGATGCTAATTTCTCTGTGTTGCATTTCTGATAAAGACATGGAGCCTCTGCCCAGTCTTTATCAGAAAGATCTGGCCAGTGGCCCATAGGGATGTGCTAGAATTCTGCCCAGTATGGATTTGGAACCAAATTTCCCATCAATTCGCTTATTCTCTATCATTGCAGATTGGAATTTTATGTAGTGATTTTCTGTGGCTATTTTTGAAAATGGTTTTTTTTTTTTTTTTTAAAAACAGCCTCTAAAATATCAAGAATGATGATTTTATCAGTACTTCCATACAAAAATATCAATATTTCCTTCCAAAATATTAATATCAATATTTTTTGTGAGGGTAAAAAAGGATCTGTAAAAGCTGTGGCTGGTGGACAAAGAACGAACTTGAATTGATATCGGCCTGTTAGGTTGACGGAATGCTTTCGAATCGGCACTGGCCAACAGTCCTATCCCTGGTGGCCCATCTAGTCCAGCATCCTGTTCTCAGAGTGGCCATCCAGATACCTATGGGAAGCCTGCAATCAGGATCTGAGTGTAACAGTGCTCTCCCCTCCTGTGGTTTCCAGCAACTGGTATTCAGAAGTATACTGGCTCCAACCAGGATTACAATACATTCCTCAGACCCTTTTTTTAAAACCTCTTAACTCTGCCTGTTGTTCAGCCTTCACACATCTGCAAGTTGGATATGAAATGCCACCTCAGCATAATGCTGATTTTGCGTGATTGCCATCACAAAAGTGTATTATCTTTTTTTTTTAAAGAACCGTTTAAAGGGGTGTTCGTAATGGGCAATGTAATAAAAGGGAAAATGTTGTTCTATTGAAATCTACAGCAGCTAACAGGGAAGAGCTGCAGCTCAGGGGCAGAGCATCTGCTTTACATACAGAACATCCCAGGTTCAATCTCGAGCATCTCCAGGTAGGGCTTAGATGTCCCTTTCTTAAACCCTGCAGAGTCACGGTTAGTCAGTGAAGACTAGATGTAGGGAACCTTTGGCCCTCTAGGTGTTACTGACCTACAATTCCCATCAGGCCCAGGAGAGCCAGTGGCCAGGGATGATGGGAAGTGTAGTTCAGTAACATCTGGAGGGCCAACGGTTCCTCACACCTGGTGTAGACAATACTGAATTAGATAGATCAATGGTCTGGTTCAGTATAAGGCAGCTCCCTCTATTCCACATCTGCGATCCCTTCCTCTTCTGCCCACTGGGATGTAATTTCTTCTAAGAATACCACAACACTAGAGCATCCTGGTATGTGTGGATCATAACATCCCCAAAAGACCTAGGCCGGACTAAGGTCTTTGCAACTTCAGCCCTGCCTGAGAAGGGCAACCAATTTTGGCCACATCAGGTATTCCAAATGTTAAGGCTGAATTTGTAACATTTTTCACGATCTATTGCATCCCTCTTCACTGATGTCCCAAGGGCAGCTTGAAGCCCTGCATTTCAAAAACATTATTTAAAAGATGTTATTTCCCCACTTAAAAATAACTTTATATTTTCTCATACTTTTGGTTTCAGGGTGTCAAACTCCACTGGGCCTAGGTTCTGGGTACGTTGCCGACTCTCAGATCACAGCTTCAGATCACTACGGTAAGGAGTGGAACTTTTGTTTACTCATGGATGAGATGCTAGTTTCGATTCCAGCCATCACATTTAGAAGGAATGCTGCTTTTATCAGAATATTGCAGCTCCATGGAACACTGTAGAAGTCTCAGGTTCTGAAAGCAGAACCCCAGTGCTGTGACCCTCAATGTCAGGTGCTGTATGGCAGGACAGAGGACTCTTCCAGATGAATTGTTTATTGAATATTTATCCTGATTTACCTGCACAGAGTGTATGCAGAGGTTATGTGATGCTCACTTTTTACAAGCATTCCTTCTGATTTGTTTGTGGGGAGTTTACACAACAATGAACATTCATCCTGATTTGCTCAGGTGGTGATTATACATCTTTCAAACAATCAATCGTTTATCCCCCATTTTTAGTGCATTCATCACTGTCCTAAATGCAAAAAAAAAATTGTTTAACTGCATTTGTTGCTCTGAAGTACTTTAATCCCCTTTGGCCTAAAAGGCTGTGCCTCAGCCCACCTGGGATGGTTTAATTTCTTAAAGGAGGTCTAAGGCTGGGTACACATGGCATTTTATTCTGGAATCAACTGCAGGATGTTGAATCAGTCTTCTAGATTGAAAGCAGCATGTTGAGGATGAACATGAATAATTCCATATTGATAAAAATTACATTTTTGTACTACAAATGGATTAGTGTGTATGCAGCCTTAACAGCTTTGGTTATCTATTAATGCTTCTAGGACCAAGTGGAAAAGCCAGTTGTTGAGAGAAATATGTTGGCTCCCTATGTAACCATGCCCATCTTCCTCTTTTTAAATATTTTATTGTTCTTGGTAAGCATCTGCCAAGGTGTTTAATACAATGTAGTACAACATACACAGCTAGATTTAATACTATAAGGTTTCTAAAAAATATATTATAAATACAGTTTTAGTTTTCTAATGAATAGTCACATCATCAAACTTTTAAATATATTTAAATATCCATACAAGTGCTGAGGGGGGAGAGAGGGAAGGAAAACATAATAGTCATAATCATTTCCCAATTTTTTCTATTTTTTTGCTATTCCATTGACTTACTTTTAGGCTTCCCTCCAGCAGAGAATACAGGTTCACCGAGCCTTGTGGTTTGTTGTTCCAATACAAAATAAACAAACTCCATTTTTCTATAACGACGGCCATTTTCTAATCTAGTCATAATCTCCCTTCCTCTGTTTTTCTGTCCAAGGTCATTGGGTCCCCAGTCTGGCCAGGTTGGACAACTCTGGATCTATCAATGCCTGGAGTACTGCCCAGAAGAACTCTTGGATCCAGGTAGGCTCAATTCAGTAAGGGAGGAATTCAGGAGGTAAGTAAAGCCAGCCGCAGGGGGATGCTGAGTCATCAAGTCATCAAGTCATGCTGGGGTGTGTGCATGACCTGTCTCTTCCAGGAACACGTGAAGCTGCCTTCTTCTGTATGGGAAGGCGTGTTCTATTGAGCCAGGCTATCTAGCTTAACATCAGCCTCTCCTCCCTAGATGGCAGGCGTGGGTCTTTCCCGGGGTTGTGTGGAGTTGCCAAAGACTGAACAAGGAACCTTCTGAAAGCATGTGCTCTCCTAAGCTCAGCATCATTTTGCCCCTGCGTAGCTGCATCTTTCTCTCTCTGGCTCTTGTATCTCACAAAGATCAGGGATCTCTTCTCAGTCGTCCCAAAGTGCAGGACACGGAATAATGGGCTCAAGTTGCAGGAAGCCAGATTTCGACTGGACATCAGGAAAAACTTCCTAACTGTTAGAGCCATATGACAATAGAACCAATGACCTAGAGAGGTAGTGGGCTGTCTGACACTGGAGGCATTCAAGAGGCTGCTGGACAGCCATCTGCGGGAATGCTTTGATTTGGATTCCTGCATTGAGCAGGGGTTGGACTCGATGGCCTTTTAGGCCCCTTCCAACTCTACTATTCTATGATTCTATCCCAGTCGAAGTGAATTCCCACCTTCTATTGCTCAGGTGGACCTGCTACGACCGCAGATCCTCCACGGGGTAAAGACGCAAGGAGCCCGGCAGAAGTTCTCCAGCCTCTACATCTCCCAGTTTGTCATCTTCTATAGCAGGGATGGAGAGAAATGGAAGAGTTACAGAGGCAACGCTACCAGCTCCCAAATGGTGAGTGTCTTGGGGGGGGGGCAACCTTCTCTAACCAGAAGGCAGACAGCAAGGAACGTGGAAGGGAAAAGAGCACAAAGGAAAATAAAATGTCGTATTCAGATGTTTAAGATATGCACATTTTGCTGTTGCACATACAGTAACGCAGCGGTGGCTGATGCCCACTGGTAGGGTGGAATGCAGGGAGAACAGCAGTAGATGGAACCAGAGCAATGACAAGCAAAGGGGCCTCTTTATTGGTTGTAAGGCAGGCAGGCAGATGGGGCTTGGCTGTCAGGAGACTGGTGGGACAATGTCCCACTTGCTCTAATGAACCAGCTTCCCCTGCAGTAATGTACAAGTAATTTTGGACTGTGGGAGGGAAAACAGTCGAAGCAGAAGAGAAGACTTACCCTGCAATCATTTTTTCCAAATTACTTGCATCAAAGCAGAAAACAAGTTAAATACAGAAAGCTGGTTTTATCGGGCCAACTAGCTCAATAAAGTCTACACTGACTGACAGCAGCTCTCTAGAGCAGCCTTTCCCAACCAGTGTGCCTCCAGATGTTGTTGGACCACAACTCCCATCAGCCTCAGCCAACATTGCCAATGGTCAGGAAAGATGGGAGTTGTGGTCCAACAACATCTGGAGGCACACTGGTTGGGAAAGGCTGCCCTAGGGGTCTTTCCCAGTTCTTCCCAGAGATCTCTGAAATTAAACCAAGAACCTTCTGCGTTCAAAACATGTGCTCTACGATTAAGTTATGGTTCTTCCCTTACTGTGCCAGTTATATTAATGTTTTAAAGAGTGCATGCGATTGAGCTCTTGGTTTCCAAAAACTTTACTTTGCTTTTAAATGGAACGCTTACCTTCAATACCAGTGTGTGGATTCCATGCAGGCTCTGCCAAGCCCCTGATCACAACTCTGTGCTCTTCTCTCCTCGCCTGCAGATATTCTTTGGGAACGTCGATGCAGCAGGCGTGAAAGACAACCGCTTTGACCCTCCCATTTTAGCCCGTTACATCCGCCTCCACCCAACACACTTCAGCATCCGCAACACTTTGCGCATGGAGCTCCTTGGATGCGACCTGAACAGTACGGCAGTGAGGCCTCTCTTCCTTCATAGTTTTAGAATTCGTAGGGTTCCAGAATTGGAAGGGACCTTGGAGGCCATCTATTCCAACCCCCTTGTTCAGTGCAGACTCTGCTGTACAAGATGCAACTCTTGCATCCCTGACAGATGGCTATCCAGCCCATCTTTAAATAACCCCATGGAAGGAGAGTCCACCACCTCCTGAAGTGGCCCTGTTCCACTGTCAAATTCTGCTAATGTTTAGCTGAAATCTGTTTCCCTTTCATTTCTACCCATTAGCTCTTCTCCTGTCCTCAGTCTAGAGCAACAGAGTACAAGGTCACATTCACACCATACGCTTATTCCACTATCATTCCACTTTAAACAGTTATGGCTTCCCCCAAAGAATCCTGGGAAGTGTAGTTTGTGAAGGGCCCTGTTCCTTTCACAGAGCTACAATTCCCAGAGTTCTCTGGGAAGAGGGACTGATTGTTAAACCACTCTGGGAACTGTAGGGGAATAGGGGTCTCCTAACAACACTCAGCACCCTTCACAAACTACCCTTCCCAGGATTATTTGAGGGAAGCCATGACTGTTTAAAGTGGAGTAATAACATTTATGTGTGAATGTGGTCCAAGTCCGTTCCTTTTTATTCATGACAGTCCATCAGATATTTGACAGCAGCTATCATGTCTCTCTTTTAATCTTCTTCTTCTGCAGGGTAAACATGTCCAGCTCTTTCAACCGTTCCTCATAGGACTTGGGGTTGCATCCAGCTAAGTCCTTCTCAGTGTAGACCCATTGAAATTAAAGGACAACACTAACGTACGCCCGTTAATTTCAGTGGGTCTACAATAAGTAGAACTTAGCTGAATACAACCTAATGAACCTAAGTTAGTCATAGTTATTAACTTCATTGGGTCTACACTGAGTAGGATTAGCACTGGATATAACCCTTGGCTTCCAAACGACTGGAAAGCAAGTCAGTAATGTATTTATTTAAATATTTATAAACCACACTTTCATAGAAAATATTGCCAGGTGGTATACAACCTAAAACAGTTTACAATAAAAAATGTCAAGCACATCAGTAAGAGCAAAGAATATCAGGTTTGAAAGGCCTGTCTGAATAATTTAGAGAAGATGTCTAAAAATGAGCAGGGATTACTCCTGATGAACTTCTGTTGACAAGGAGTTCCACAGGGCAGGGCCTGCCATGCTAAAGGCTCACTCCCTTGTAAAGGCCAGCCAAACCTCAGAGGCATGTAGGACCCATCAGAGGACCTCACTGATCGAGGCAGAGCATAAGAAATCAGGGAGTCCTTAAGGTACTTTGGGCCCAAATTGTCTAGGCCATAAGGTCACTTTCGGAACTGAGGGCCTCCAACGTCAATGTGTGGGAAAGAATGGGCTATTGACGGTAAGTGAGGGTCACTTTGTCTCTCCCTTCTCTTTCCTAGGCTGCTCCATGCCACTGGGAATGGAGAGCAATGCTATCTCCAACGAGCAGATCTCAGCCTCTTCTTATGTTAACAGTGTCTTCTCTACCTGGTCTCCCCCTCTGGCTCGGCTTAATTTGAATGGGAGAGTCAATGCTTGGAGACCAAAGGTAATTTTTTGTGTATGGGCAGGGAAGACGTAAGGCAGAGACAGTGAACCTGTGGCTCTCCAGATGTTGTTGGATGACACCTCCTGTCAGCCCCAGCCAGCATGGGCAATGGTCAGAGATGATAGAAGTTGGAGACCAGCAACATCTGGTGGGTCACAGGTTCTCCATCTCTGCTCTAGATTACTCAGCATGTTATGATTAGCAGATGAATGGGTTAACTGATTGTTGCAAAGCATTGTGAGGCATTATGGGAGTTGGAGTTCTGTCTGTGATGGACCATGTGCAGTGCAATCCTGGATTTACACACTCCCAAGGCCACACTCCTCACTGGCCTTGCTCTATACCATCCTTGAGTTCTTTTGCTTGGCTGGAATGTGTCTTTGAATGGTAAAAAGACTTTGCTTTGTATGTATGTATAAAAACTACGGGTGGGAGAGAAATTCACCTATGAGAATAAAAAAGGTTTTGCCTGGCACTGAAAAGATAGTAATATAGGTGCCAGATGAAGTTCTCTAGGAAGGACATTTCATAACTGAGGGGCCACTACTGAGAAGGCCCTTTTGTGTGTGTGGCCACTTGCTATATCTCAGCTTGTGGGAACACTAAGAGAAAGGCTTCTGTGGATGACCTCAAGGCATAGGTAGGTATGATTGGGGAAGAAATTTGATTTGGGCCCCATCTGCACTATACCTTTAAAGCAGTACCATACCACTTTCAACAGCCATGGCTTCCCCCCAAGGATCCTGGGAGTGGTCGTTTGTTAAGGGTGCTGAGGGTTGTTAGGAAAGCCATAATTCTTAGAGTGATTTAACAATCAATCCCTCTTCCCAGGAAACTCTTGGAATTGTCACTCTGAGGGGAATAAGGGTCTCCTAACAACTCTCAGCACCCTTAACAGACTACAGTTCCCAGGAGAGTTTGGGGAGCCAAGTTTAAGTGGCATGATATTGCTTTAAATGTGTAGCACAGATGGGGCCTCACTTTGCATTTAAGGGCAAACTTACCTAATCTGCACTTGTTGAAATAATACACAAAGCAAAACATAGCCACCTGTTGAAATTTGCACCTCTCCGAATTTTGCAGTGCCATTCTCCAGCCAGTAATGTATACAAAAATTCATATACTAGGGCAAAGTATGCCTATATTCATGAAAATAACTTACCAGTATGCATTATGTTGGAGAAAGCTGTGTGGCAAAAATGTGTATATTTGGCAAAATTGCCTATACAAATGTGTGCATTAGGAGGAATGTGCATGACAGTGCTGACGAATTTTCTTGAGGACTTAAAAAAATCGCAAACTGATATGGAAATGTAGAGAACCGAACTTAAGACTGAAAAAATGGGAAACCGAGAAAAACTGAAATCGATATGTTTACCCGTCCACCACTTTAAATCTGCTATTTTCGGTTGGCCAACACACTGCCCAGCTCTGAAGTCAAAATGGGGCAAACCAGGGAGGTCTAAAGAAGTGCTCCAGGGCAGCTGTAATGGCTGGCGTTGAAGGCCTCTCTGTCTGTTCTACAGGTGGACAGCTCAGCGGAGTGGCTTCAGGTGAAGTTCCAGAAGACCATGAAAGTGATGGGGGTGGTGACTCAAGGCGCAAAGGCTGCCTTCACCAAAATGTTTGTGAGGGAATTTTCTCTTTCAAGCAGCCTGGATGGTGAGCGCTGGGCTTCTGTCCTCCAAGATGGAAAGGAGAAGGTAAATGGGGGCCTACAGTTCTGGGGTATCACAGGCTTCTCTTTATCCCAGCTGGTGATGACTTCTCTGTTTTCCTCACCTGAATGTTGTGTCTTTTGGGTGGGTGGGAGAGGGGAGGCAATTTTATTTGCTTGTTTAAGTCAACCGATACATTAAGCATTTTTTTAAAAAAAAAAACATTGTGGGAAATTAAAATGGCAATCTCCAGTGTGAGCCAACACTATATCAGACACCATACAACCATTCCATTATTATTCCTTTTTAAACGGTCATGGCTTCCCCCATAGTCTCCTGGGAAGTGTAATTTGTGAAGGGTTCTGAGAGTTGTTAGGAGACTCCTGTTCTCCTCACAGATCTACAATTTCCAGAGTGGCCTAACAGTCAATCCCTCTTCCCAGAAAATTATGGAAATTGTATCTCTTTGAGGGGAATAGGGGTTTCCTAACATCTCTCAACACCCTTCACAAATTACACTTCCCAGGATTCTTTGGGGGAAGCCATGTATATTTAAAGTGGAGTAACTATGGAATAAATGTATGGTGTGAATGTGGCCATTGTGGGCAGCTTCTGATAGCCCACTTTTTTTTTTTTTAAAAAGGGGGGGAGTCTGGGTTCTGTCAGGGGGCAAGCCTGCCCCCCCCCGCATGCCTCGGTCTCTTGTCCCAAAAGCTTCAGAGGCTGAAGGAAGAATCAATTATTATTTTCCCCTCCTTTCAGATTTTCCAGGGAAATCAAGATCATTTCAGCCCAGTGGTGAACCTCCTAGACCCTCCACTCTTTGCTCGATATTTGAGGATACACCCGGTCCGCTGGAATAATCACATTGCGCTGAGGATGGAGCTTTTGGGCTGTGACACCCAGCAAGTGGCCTAGTAAGGATGAACCTGCCTTTTGGCAACACAGCGAACGTTCAGGAGGCCTGGTGCACCACACCTGAGCTGTGCCAAATGCAACATGATTATATTACTGACACTTCAGAAAAAAAAAAAGTTACCGTTACCCGTATATTTTTGATAACGTTTTTGTAACATAAGAAACAAATTTAAATATCACTAGAAAATATTATGACAGTGTACTTGCCAGATGTGTCCAATGCTATTTTTTTAAAAAATAATAATTGCTCTGCATTGATTATAACATATCATTTCTTACAAGCAGTGGAGACTGGTGGCTCCGATGTCAGTGGGGCAGTGAATCCACTCCAGGTTTTCATTTGAACTTTCAAGGACTCTCCACTGCTTACAAGCCCTCCATCATGATTCTTAGGACCAAACTAGTTCATTCCAAGCACTGGATTTTCATCCAGACCACGGTATGCCAGGAAATGGTTACCCTTCCCCCACATGGTGATCCTGGTCTTGTCTAGGGTCTCAGTGGCTGCTATTGAAATGTTAAAAATAAGACACGTTAACTGCAATCATGTCACTAATGCCATGTTTAGTCTGGCCTTTGAACTGCAATTCTAAGCACACTTACTTGGAAGCAAGCCCTGCTGAGCTCAGTATAATCTATTTTGGACTATATACATGCATAGAATTAGGGTGGGTAAGATGGAAAAATATTTTCTAGCATCAGTGGGTAAAAGGTGAAAAACCCCTTGAGATAGAAACTGTGAATGAATCCTAATAGACAGAAAGAGGTGAAGCCAGTAGAACAGGGATGGACCCTCCAGATGTTGTTGGACTCTATCAGCCTCACCCAACATGGCCCATGGTCAGGAATGATGGGAGTTGGAGCTGGACTCCAGCAACATCTGGAGGGACACTGGTTCCCCATCCCTGTAATAGAATTTGCTCCATAAGAATGTAAGAAGAGCCCTGCTAGGTCATACCAAAGGTCAATCTAGTCCACTATCCTGTTTTCCACAGTTGGGAAATCGGATGCTTCCAGGAGGTCCAGAAGTAGGACATGCAGGAACAACAGTTGTTGCTCCAGAACAACTGAAATTCAGCGATAGAACCTGGAGGTACTATTTTGATTGCATAGTAAAGGCTGTTGATAGCCTTATCCTCCAAATATTTGTTTTTAATTCCTCTTTTCAAACCATTTAAGCCAGTGACTCCATCTTGATGGTGAGTAAACCTATCAAATCACTTCCCTCTGGGGATTACATAAGAGCTACTTCCATCACCTTAAGCATTGTTTTCCAATGTCCTTCCATCAGCAGAAGACACCTTTGAATACTGTTACAAAACTGTGCATGTTGAGCATTTTTCATGCCATTCTCTGTTTGCAGATTTCAGTTTGTGTGTGTTGTCACAGAACAGCACCACATGATTGAAGAGCACTTGTCTCATTAAGATCTGTACTTTCCCCTCTTGTTTTCCTCCCTTGACTGATTCCTGAGCTTTCCCAGCATTGAAATGTCCCAGCGGTGAAAACAGTCAGCATTAATAGCAGATAATAATTAATTAACCAGGGAGGCCTCTTCCCAGCTCATGGTTATTTTCCACAAGCTCTTGGAATCCTAGATTAAGCCTCAGAATAACTGGGGAGGCAAAGCAGATTTGATTTATTATCTGAGTTTCTTCCCCATTTATACACCACCTTTCGAAAGAAATTCTTTGCAAAGTGGCATACAGGATTAGCAAGAAAAGCAGTTGGGAAAGGAACAATTATCAAATACATAATGTGATTTGTGTGATGTTGCAGTTTTAGGTTGTTTTAATTGCTGTATTGGTGTATTTTTTAATTGTTGTAACCTGCCCTGGGAGCTCTAGGTGAAGGGTGGGTAATAAATGATAATGGTAAGAAGAAGATGAAGAGGAAAAGGAGGGAGAAAAAGTTTTAAACAGAAGAACCGGCATAAAAAGCCTTGTGGAGCAAAGATGGTTTTCACCGCATGTCAAAAAGTGAGAGCTGGAGAACTGGCAGATTTCCTTGGGGAGGTAAGTTCCACAACTGTGGCTCCAGCACCGAAAAGGCCCTGTCCTCGTTGAATGTTACATGTGAATAACTGTACAGCTCAACTATTCGTGTACACAGCAACACAGAGATTGTAAACTTGTTGAATGTAACAAACAACCCTCTTGTTAGCCACCAATCAGATCTTTGGATAATAGGCAAGAGAGTAGGGTGAGCCCCTGATGTTGATTTTAGGGCCAAATTAGATCCATTTGGATACAAGTGGTCCTTTGGCATTTGTGAAGGAACAGCAGCCACTGTGGGCACAGGACTACCTTGGGACCATGTCCACTGGAGTCTTGGCTGCTGGCTGGCGTCCTGTTGCCTGGGGAAACATGATTGTAAAACACTCCATAATGGAATAGGGCAGAGTTGCCAATCTTTTTTTATCACTCGTCTAGCTGTTTCCAACACAGAGATAATGACGTCCTTAAAGAACAAGACTCTTATTATTCCAGCAAACAAATTAAGCAATGCTGGGGGAGGTTTGGCTGAGAGGGAGCTGCCTAAGGCCACCCAGTGAACTTCATGGTTGAACCCAGGTCTTAGTCCAGCACTATTTATTTATAGAGCTATTGTGAATTGTTGTCATTTGTTTTTTATGTAAACTGCTTTCAGAGCCATTGTGACTAAAGGGGTTGTTTTATTAGTATAGCAGCTCAATAAATTAAGCTGCAGACCTATAGCCACTTACCTGGGAGTAAGTCCCATTGAAGTCAGTTGGACTAACTTCTGAACAGGGGTGTTGGCATGTACTTAAAGGACTCGGGTCATAGGCCCCTGACACAAACTTGTATCAAATGTATGCATACTCATTTCTACATATAGATGTGGGAAATTGCAATTGTGGGTGGCTACAGTCTCACCCACACTGTGAATTTGAGTGTACCTAACTGCCCTGTTTATGTAAACTTGGAGGGGGTGTCTAAAAAAGAGAGAGAAAGGGGCAGGAAATCTGAGGCCTATTGCAAAAGATCTAGGGCTCAGCCCTGTGGATTACCTCCTAACAGCACCCATGTTTCTAGGTAGCCATGTATAGGACTGTGCTGGAGATCTTCCCAGGAATGTTGTAATTAAAGATACAGGAGTGCCTTTTGAGGTCAAGTCTCAGTACTCACATAGAGGTGAGAGCCGTGATGTCATAAAGGTTGCCAGGTTCCATGTGGAAACTGGAAGCATACAGGACATCTCCAAGGCTGGGCTTGGTTGTGGTGGGTGTCTCCAATAGCATCTGGATTACAGGATGTTGTGTTTGGTCCCAAGAACATGGATTTACTTATGTGACCTTTGACCAGGGCTGACTTTGTTATCTCAATAATTTAGGAATTTGCTCAGTGTTCAACTTTTTACAAAATCTTTAAACCTGCTGGTGGTTATCAGTCAGAAGGGTTGTGTGTGGATCAGTAGTGTAGTGGCAAATTCAGAATTGCAGGGTTCCTTCATGGTAGTCATACCACACCATCTCACAGCCACACCCCTTTTCCCAGTTTCCCTTGCTCTCTGTGTCTTCTCGTGAGTCCATGCTCCATTACAACAGATGTCCCTAGGAACCAATCAGCATAAAAGGGGAGTCTGTGTTAGCTACTAAGAAGAGTCTTCTCAGTGGCTGATTCACTTCCTTTCGCTCTGATTGGCTCCAATCAGTATGAAAGGACAAGGACTCTTTTCAGCAGTGAACACCTCTCTTTTCATGCTAATTGTCTCATACATAAGGACCTGGCTGGAACCCTGCTCCCAAAAAAGTAACACGATCCCAGACAACTACGCCCCTGGTATGGATTCTGTGATTGCCTTGTTGCAAGTGCAGAGCTAGTGTGCATATTAACGTGTGTATGTGTACATTATGATGAGCTGGACTTTCTTTGGGTGGGGGCAGGGAGCAAGGAAATTGCAAAATGTCTCCTAGATCATAAAACTAGATAGATTCCCAAACACCTTCAAAAACTCAGGAATAAAAGCTCCAAAGCCAAATACTGCTTTAAATCAGACCCGTCTCAGGAGGGGCAACTTTCATTCTGCACCACTAAATGATTAATGGGCTGTGAAGTGGCTGCCTCTACAGTGAGTGTGACAAATGGTGTCTCTGTAGCATGATCCTCTCAGTAGAATAAGGATGCTGGAAAGAGTGAAATTGTTAATTTGCAGTGATGATCTCTGGATTCAAGGAACATTGCCCTTTGTTCTGTGAAACCATAGATCCACAATGAAGTGTGTGTGGGGGGAATACATCTGACATTACTCACCCTGCTGCATTGGCCATCGTAGGCAGGTATGCTGATCCCCCTAGAATTTAAGTGCAGCATGCAAAGTGTTGGAAGATCCAAACCTTGATTGGACTCATAAATCCTGATGATTTAGGCTGCAATCCAATACGCACTTACCTGGGAGTAAGTCCCATTGAACCCTCTCCTGATATGAACCCACCCGTACACTACGCTCAACATCTAAGGCCCTCCTCCGGGTGCCTACTCTGAGGGAAGCTCGGAGGATGGCCACAAGGGAGAGGGCCTTCTCAGTGGTGGCCCCCAAATTATGGAATGATCTCTCTGACGAGGTGTGCCTGGCGCCAACACTGTTATCTTTTTGGCACCAGGTCAAGACTTTCCTCTTCTCCCACGCATTTTAGCACGTCTTTTTTTAAAAAAATGTTTTTAAATTGTTTTTGTGTTTTAAAATTTGTATATTTGTTTTTCATTGCTGTAAACCACCCAGAGAGCTTTGGCTATGGGGCAGTATATAAATGTAATAATTAATTAAATAAATAAATACTTCTGAGTAGACATGTATTGGTTTGCAGCCTTAGGCTCCCTGAGACACAGAGCTGCATTTAGCTGCCTTTGTTCAAAGGACCATGGATCAGTGGTAGAGCACAAAGGAAGCTGCCTTATACGGAGTGAGACCACTGGTCCATCTAGCTCAGTATTGTCTACGCTGACTGGCAGCAGCTCTCTTGAATTTCATGCTGGAGTTGTACCTGGAGATGCCAGGGACTGAATGGGGAACTTTTTGCACACAAATGATTTGTCTACTAGTGAGCTACACTTCTTGCGTGGCCTGAAAATAGGAACCTGCCTTATACTGAGTCAGACTATTGGTTTTACCTAGCTCAGTACTGTCCATCAGGGGTGTCATCATCTGGGGTTGCAGGGGGATCGTAGGCCCTTCACTTCTTTGGGACCAGAGTCCCAGGCAGGTCCCAATGTATGAAAGGGGAGCATGTTAGCCACTAAGAGTCCTTGTGCTTTTGTGCTGATTGGAGCCAATCAGAATGAAAGGAGATGGATAAGACATTGAGAAGACTGTTCTCAACAGTTAACACACAGGCTCCCCTTTCATGCCGATTGACTACTAGGGACATCTCTTGCAGTGGAATATGGACTTGGAGACTACACGGAGAGAATGTGGAAAAGGGGGCATGGCTGTGAGTGGGTGTGGTGTGACTATCGTGAAGGGACCCTGCACTTCTGAATTTGCCACTACTGTACTGGTATATTGACTGGCAGTTGCTCTCCAGGTTTTTAAGCAACAGTCTTTCCCAGCCCTATCTGGAGCTGGACTGAACCAGAGACCTTTTTCATGCAAAGCATGTGCTCTACCACTGAGCCATGGCCTTTCTCACATATCATGGAACATAGAGAATCATAGAGTAGTAGAGTTGGAAGGGGCCTACAAGGCCATCGAGTCCAACCCCCTGCTCAATGCAGGGATCCAAATCAAAGCATTCCCGACAGATGGCTGTCCAGCTGCCTCTTGAATGTCTCCAGTGTTGGAGAGCCCACTACCTCTCTAGGTCATTGGTTCCATTGTCGTATGGCTCTAACAGGAAGTTTTTCCTGATGTCCAGTCGAAATCTGGCTTCCTGCAACTTGAGCCCATTATTCCGTGTCCTGCACTCTGGGATGATTGAGAAGAGATCCTGGCCCTCCTCTATGTGACAACCTTTCATGTACTTGAAGAGTGCTATCATACAACCCACTACTTCTGTGCACAGCTTATTTGTGTAACCCTTGGTGTTCAAAATACAAGTTGCACGTATGCATTAACAACTCTGGCACACCTGTACAATTAGAAGAAGCCATCAAGTGCACAGATGTGCAGGACTAGCTGATGGCTCTGATATTTAACTTACCCACCTTCTCTCACCCCATCCAAGGAACACAGGGTGGTATAGATGGTTCTCTTTCCTTTCCCCCCACTCCACATTATCTGCACAACAACCCTGTGAAGTAGATCAGAGGGAATGGCTGGCTCAATGCTACCTAGTGAGCTTCATGGCCGAGTGGGGATTTGAACCTGAGTCTTCCTGAGCCTAGTCAAAATCTCTAAGGCTATACCACACTGACTCAATGACAATATAGCTGGTAATAGTCAGAGCTTGAAAAAGTTACTTTTTAAAACTACAACTCCCATTAGCCCCAGCCAGCATGGCCACTGGATTGGGCTGATGGGAGTTGTAGTTCAAAAAAGTAACTTTTCCAAGCTCTGGTAATAGTTGCTGCATGTTATCACTTCCTCTATGTGCTTATATTTTTCAGATTCTTCCAACCTCAGAGACAGGTGTGTGTTTGTATGTGTGTCTATGTTAGTGTTGACACTCAAGAGAATCCCTGTGGCCTAGGAAATTAATGGATCTCACATGGCATGAAATGGTACATGTCCACATGCTATGCCTGGCAGTTTCAACATCCATCATCCAGGGTGATTACAACCCTGTGAGGGTGTCCCATGCGCTCATTGCTCTCAACAGGTTTAGAAGGCACAGTGTTTTGAAACAACTTAGGAGGCATCTTCTGTCTCTGCGGGAGAACACAAAGCAAAGTGATTCAGGCCAGAAAATTCTCCGTAAGTTTTTAAAAACAGTAGTCACAAGATCATCTGTGTTCAGAGGGAAATCGCTTTTGTTATTATTTATTCATTTATATACTGTTTACATGCCAAAATGGCTACTAAGTGGTTTACAAGTTCAAAATCCATTATAAACTCTGTACATCATTAAAATACACAATAAAAACATCCCACCAAAACATTAAAAACATCCATAATTAAAATGTAGAATAAAACAAACCCATTTAAAACAGCAATTAAAACAATTAGATCAAGAAGTTTTGCTAGGCTATTTTGGGGAACCTGTGGCTCTCCAGATGTTGCTGGACTTCATAGTTTGCATGGGCCAAAGCTGATGTGGCCGAAACACAGCCTACCTGAATTTTGCAGTGCAGTTCCCCCTGAAACAATGTTTACAAAGATGCAAGTATTAGGGGAAAATGTGCATAAAAATGAATATATTAGTAGAAATAACATACAAGAATGCATTGTTGGGAGAAAATGCTTGCAAAAATGTGTACATTAATCAAAACTGCATACAAACAGTTTATTAGGAGAAATTCACATTGCAGTGAAGAATTCTCATGAGTTTTTTAAAATAAAAAACACACTTTGCTACAGAAATACGGAGAACTGAATTTAAGATTGGAAAAATGAGAAACTAAGAAACCCTAATTTGACAGATCCATCCCTAGTGGAGGGGGGGAGCAGGCTGAGGTTGGCGGGACAGTGCCCCATTCATCCCGTTGGACCAGCCTCCATTGGCATTGATAAAATGAATTAAAGGAAACCAAACCCCTTTGAAGGTGTCTGGCTCAGACAGGGCTTGTGCCACCCTGGTGCTGCACGTTAGTTTTTCTGATAGAGCTATATTCCAAATGCGGTTGTACCAGCTCTGGTAGAGGGTAAAGCCATATAAGTTATTCCATCTTGCCAGGAGCAGTGGTCACACAAGCTGTCTCTAAGAGCTGGGCCTGCTCTCACTTGACATTGCTGGATTCATCACCATTTTCTTTTGTGTCTTCACTGATGCTGAGAGGTCTCCTCTCTCTCCTCTGCAGGTGTCCGCCGTTCCTGGCTGTCAGATTACCTGGAGGATCTCTGGTCTCATGTCTACCACTCCTTTCCCAGAGCGGCTCTGTATGCCTTTCCAGTCATCTTGGTGATCATGTCGCTTCTCTGCTGTGCCACGTAAGTCCTGGGAACTTCTGGGATGGTACTGGGGACTTTGGTGAGGAGCATGGAAGGGATTAGGTCTAGCTCCTAATGTTTTAACTAGGGTAGGGATGGGGGATAGGAATGGGGAAGAAATTCAATTCAGTTCCCATTGAAAGCTGCATCTATAAAATTTGCAATTTCTGAAACAATATGAGATTCGAAACACAGCCATCCTTCTAAAAACATGCATATATAAAAACATATAAATATATAAAAACATGGAGATGCAGTTCTCCAACTATACAATGTTTACTAACATGCATATACTACTGGAAAGGGTGCATAAAATGAATTTATTAATGAAAATGACATACAAAAATGCATTGTATTAGGGGAAATTGCTTGCAAAAAGAATCTGCATTAGTCAAAACTACATACAAAAATGTGTGAAATTTGCACTAAAATCTGAAGAATTGTCATGAGGATTTTTTTTAAAAAAATGCAAATTATTGCAGAAATGTGAACTTAATTTAAGATTTGAAAAAAGAGAATTGGAGTGAACTGAAATTGACAGATCGTTCCATCCTTAATGGGGGATCCATAGCCCTCCAGATGCTGGACTATAACTCCTATCATCTCAGACCATCAGCCATGCTGGCTGGGGCTGATGGGATTTGGGAGTCCAGCAACCTCTGGAGGCCCACAGCTTCTCCATCCCTGATTTAGGATGTTTTATTTGGGGGAGAGAGGATTATGGCATGGCCTTCTCTTTTTTGAGGTACCACAGAAACCTTTAGTAGGCCAGATAAGAAGCTAGCCAGAAAACAGTCTCTGTTGTGCATTTAATCAATCCAATCAATCAATCAATCAATCAGTGGTGGCTGGTGGCTCTATGTCAATGGGGCAATGGAATCTGCATTGGGTTTTAGTCCAAACTGTCAATGACCTCAATGTTTGAACTAAAATCCAGAGCGGATTCCACTGCCCCACTGACATGGAGCCACCAGCCATCACTACAATCAATTAATCAATGGTAAGATAGCCCCTGGCCTCAGGCTTCCACTCTAACAGGCGTGAACTAAAAGGGAAAGGGATTAGAAGGGGGTGATTTGCTTGCACGTTTGCAAGGAGGTTAAGACGCTTCCACAGTTGCTGTTTTTGGGTGGGATTCAATCCCATACCAGCAAGTCCAGGCTGTGCATTTATGGCTGATTGGGAAGTCTTGCACAACAAACCCGCTTCCCAAAAAGATAATACTTTTTGCAGTGAGGCAAGTGTTGGAAAAAGGCACTAGAAGTGTGGGATAATAAACACTTGCTTTGACGCAACACCATCTAAGCTCCACACAAACAAATCAGAGTGAAAGCTCATTAAATGGTTGTAGTCTAATCTCCCTGAAAACAAGTCAGGATGAATGATCAATAAACAGATGGTCTGGAAACCCTCTTGGTTGACATCGTCCACTTCTTGAGCATTCATCCTATTTTCTTCATGGGGTTGTTATACACAGTTGTGCCAAGCAAGCATGATCCTACTTTCCAGTGTATTTTCCTATTATTTTCCTTATTGCAAAAGAGTCTGATCTCTTGGGGAAATGGGTTTGTTCCTCGAGAGCTCCAGGCTAACTTTAAGAAGAGCCTGCTGGATCAGGCCAGTGGCCCATCTAGTCCAGCATCCTGTTCTACGGGAACAGATCCGACGGGAAGCACAAAAGCAGGGCCTGAGCGCAAGAGCACTCTCCCCTCCTGCAGCTTCCAGCAACTGGTATTCAGAGGCATACAGACTCCAACCATGGAGGCAGAGCATAGCCATCATGGCTAGTAGCCACTGACAATCTTATCCTCCATGTATTTGTCTCATCCTTAATGGTGCAACCTGAATTGGCTGGTATGTGATTGAATCCCACCCACAAAGTGGTAGCAGTCTGGAAGCGCCCTTGCAACTGCTCAGCTGAAATGGAAACATTTGGAGAGCGGAAGCCAGGTTTTGCTGGCTATGGCAGCCGGTGGCTCCATGTCAGTGGGGCAGTGGAATCCACTCCGGGTTTTAGTCCGAACTTTTAAGGAGCTCCTTGAAAGTTCAAACTAAAACCCGGAGCAGATCCCACTGCCCCAATGATATGGTGCCACCACTGGTTGCTGGTCTTTCAGCTGTTCCATCTCTTTCCCTCTCCCATAGCCTGATGGAACGATTGCTGATAGATGACAGTGGAGGATAAAGCCCATTAGGTAATTTTAGACTCTGGACTTCTTGGTCTTATATGCCCTCCCTATGGGAAGGTGGTGTCCATTCCTTTACTTGATTTCAAAATGTAGTTTTCCAGCCCTGCTGTGCTTGGAGTCCCTTCTGCTCATACTGCTGAGTGGGGCTTTGCACATCTGCCCCAAAATCCAGCCCTGATGGCGCCAACAGCCTCCCTCCTAGAATCATCTACTGCTCTGAGATGCAGACTTTGTTTTCTCTGAATGACATGCAGTAATTTAAGATGTCCAAAGCTTGACCTTCCTCAGTTAAGACTATCTCCTTGCGCAATTCAGTCAGATGCCTGTCTCTCAGAGGCGGTTGGCCAATGCTGCCTTTTTGGTTGTCAGCTTTAAATAGCACACACAGAGAGAGTGGGAGGAACACACAGCCAAATGGTGGGGCAATGGGGGCGGGGAGGAACCTGTCTGTTTTGAAATATAACCCACAATGATCCCAGGGTGGTAGCAAGGCCCAGAGAGCTCTGGAAGATTTGGGGAACTTGGGAACACACTTGGCTTAAACTTTCCTGCAGATGTGAAATGGCAGTTGTAGATTTGCAACAAAAGGCCATAATTATTATAGCAACACTGGCTACCAATTAGTTACCAGGCTAAGTTCAGTGAGCTGGTGCCGGTGTACAGAGCCCTATACATGATCTTAAGACCAGTATACGTAAAAGATCATCTCACCACTTATATAACCGACTGATCACTGCATTCTGCAGGAGAGGGCCTCCTGCAGATGCCATCTTATCAAGAGATCTATCCATACGATTTGGAGTCAGGCCTTTCGTGTGGTGGCACCTATCCTTTGGAACTCTTTCCCATTATATATCAGACAGGTGCTGTTTCTATTACCTTTTTGATGCCCATTGTAAGACTTTTCCAACAAGCCTTTAAGTAGAGATTTTTATCCCAGGCCACATTCACACTATACATTTCTTCCACTTTAATCAGTCATGGCATCTCCCAAAGAATCCTGGGAACTTGTCAAGGGTGCTGTTAGGAAACTCCTGTTCTCCTCACAGAGCTACAGTTCCCTGTGTGGTTTAACAGTCAGTCGCTCTTCCCAGAGATCTCTGAGAACTGTAGCTCTGTGAGGGGAAGAGGGATCTCCTAACAACTCTCAGCACCCTTCGCAAACTACACTTCCCAGGATTCTCTGGGGAAAGCCATGACTGATTAGAGTGGAATAAAAGTGGAATAAATGTCTGGTGTGAACATGACCCCAATCCTTATTTGTATTGGATTTGCAGTTGTATTTATATAAGTTTTTTTATTGTTCTTCGCTTCAGGATGTTTCATGGGAAGTGATTCCTAAATGAAATAACTAAATAAATGTCCCCAAGAAAGACATCAGCAGGCTTTCCTTCCCTCAGAGTACAAGGATGTGGGTCACATTGTGTTTTCAGCTGAATACATATGTATTTGGGAACAAGTTCTGCTGATTTTCAGCACTGTGTGGTTTGGAAGGAGTCTGTGAAATAAAGAGCATTGCCATCACTCTTCTGAGGGTGTATTTTCATAATTATGGGTGTTTCCATTTTTCTTGGGTAATCTATTTTATCCTGTTTATCTCTCTTTCACACACACACTTTCCCTCAGTGTAGCATAGGCTCACATAAAGGTATAAGACGGATGCTATCTTAGGAACAGTCATTAATTTCCTTCTTTTCATTTTCTCCCCTCTCCCCCGCACTTTATCACCTTTTTGTATCTTTATGACTTCTGAAAAACCTAAAAGAGTCTTGAGGAACTCAAAGGAATTAATTTATTTCCTAATAATGGAGAATCTAACAGATTGAATTAAATGTGTGTTATCTTATTAATCCTGATTATCAGTGTGGTGTAGTGGTTAAGGTGCTGGACTACGACCTGGGAGACCAGGGTTCGAATCCCCACACAGCCATGAAGCTCACTGGGTAACCTTGGCCAGTCACTGCCTGTGAGCCTCAGAGGAAGGCAATGGTAAACCACCTCTGAATACCGCTTACCATGAAAATCCTAGGGTCGCCATAAATCGGAATCGACTTGAAGACAGTCCATTTCCATCTTCTTGATTATCAGTTTCCTTATTAATCATCAAAATAAAATGCATCATAATTTCTATGATGATACATTTTTTATTTTAATAAAATCAACAATTTAGAAGATAATCAGGATTAAGAAGAGAAACAATCACATTAATTTTTTTAGATTCTTCAAAATAAAGATAGGCCATCATCATCTTTTTAATTATCTTCTTATTTTGGAGAATCTAAAACATAAATGTCTTATTGTTTATCTTCTAAATCATGATTGTCTTTTTAATTAGCAATTTTATTATTAATCATCAAAAGAAAATGTATTATAATAATACATTATCTTCTTAATTTATTTTGGAGATTCTAAACGAATTAAATGTGTATTATAAACAATAATGATCTTCTTAATTATGATGAATGTCTTTTTGTTTTAACGTATTGAAATAGACTTCATGTGGAATCCTTGACTTCATGGAAATAAATAATTATTTAAGGAAAGAAATGAAGCCTAATGCACACACCCCTTCCAAAGTGGCCAGATTAGAGAGACTGGATAACGTAGCATCTGTAGCAACAGAATTTACTATCAGGCTGTATAAGGAGGGTTGAAATGGAAACAGAATTGCATTTGCAATGAAGGGTGGATAAAAAAAATGCAGTAAATAAGTTCTCTGCGCCAGGCAGAAATTCAATTGGTGCAACTATTTGCAACTCTACAACATCAATGCTGGAAAAAAGTCAAAAGGGAAAGATGACAACATTAGAAGCTCTTCATTGATTTAGTGATCTGCTCTCCCTTTTTGTTTGGCTTCCCAGAGTCCTCCTGGATTGAGGAGATGCTCCCAGAAACGATCACTATCTTTCTACCATCCCTCTGAAGATCCCAGTGGCCCTTCCCCAGGTGGAAAAGTTCAGCCTCATCCGTAATCCCAGGAAAATCCTGGGTGGTCACGCTGCCTTTTCTGACCATTCAGGGGGAAACCAAACAAACTACCTTCGTTGTCGTATTTGAATAAATGTTTTACATGGAGCAATGCTTGTATAGACAGTGGTTCTTAGGTTGCTCCCAAAGGAAAAGAAAAGAAAAAGAGATGAGGTCATCAAAAATAAATAGAAAAATTTTCTATGCCCCATGAAATCGAGTGGGACTGACTGCAGGTAAGGTTGTGGCTCAGTGATAGAGCACATGCTTTGCATACAAAAGGCCCAGCTTCAGTCCCTGGCATCTGCAGGCAAGGCTAGGAGAGACCCTCTCTGAAATTATGGATCGCCACTGCCTGTCAGTATAGACAATACTGAGCTAGACAGCCCAAAGGTCTGATTCTGTGTAAGACAGCTTCCTATATTGAATCCTATGTATGGTAATAAAGTGATGGGGGAAAGCTTCACTAGTTGAACTTCTGACTGCCACACAGCAGCCATGAAAGATCATAGAATCTCTGTGTGGATCAGTGATGGAGCACCTGCCCTGGAGGCAAACCATCCCAGGTCAGGCCCTTGCACAGAGGGCTGGGGGGGGGGAAGCTCTGTCTGAGCCTCTGGAGAGGCACTGCCAGTCAGTGTAGACAAGACTTGAGATGGCTGGATCAATGGCCTGACTCGGTATAACGCAGTTTCCTATGTTCCGACCGCTGAGGTAGGGCTCTTCCACAAGGAATACCGCCTCCTTTAGTCCTCTAGTCAATGACAGCCAGTGTTGTGTAGTGGTTAGAGCGCCAGAATGGGACCTGGGAGTCCAGGGTTCAAATCCCCGCTCGGCCATGAAGCTCACTGGGTGACCTTGGGCCAGTCGCGGTCTCCCGGCTTAGCCTACCTCACAGTATTGTTGTGAGGATAAGATCGGGAAGGGGACAAGCATGAGCTCCTTTGAGGAACGGTGGGATATAGATAAAATAAATGAATCAGTAAATAAGGGCTGGGGGGGCACCTCTGTCTGAGTCCCTGGCGAGGCGCTGCCAGTCAGCGCAGACACTCCCGAGGCTGATGGACCACTGGCCTGAGTCGGCCGAAAGCAGCTCCCCCTGCCGCTGGGTAAGTGAGGGGACGTCGCTTCTTGGCTTCCAAAAGCAACACCGCTGCTGGAAAGGCCCAGCCCGCTTCAACTTCGCGCAGCCTTTGCCTGGCGTTTCCGACGAGCGAAGCGGTGGCGGCACGCGTAGCCAGCCAAGAGGCGCCTCGGCTTGGCCAGGAGGGGGCGCCGGCGGACGCGCGCTTGCCTTGGCGACGTTGGAGAGGCGCGCACCGCTGTCCCCGGCGCCCAGCACCCGGCTCCGCTAAGCGGCGAGGGGGACGAAGGCGGCTCTTGCTGGTGGTACGGTGGGCTGGGCAGAGAACCTCCCTTCTTAGCCCCTCCCGGCGGGCGGGCCCGGCCCTCCCTCTACTGCCTTGGCCGGCGCGCGGTGACTCGGCAGCCCTTTCCCTTCGCGGCTGTAGCCCGCGCCAGCAGCAGCAGCAGCGGCTCGACGGCGATCGCGCCCTGCTGGTTGCAAGCGGAGCCCTCCTCCGGCAGCTGGCGAGGGGCGGGCGACACCGAGCCACCCCAGCTCACCTCACTCCCACCTCGGGGTGCTGAGCTACCCGCGCTGGGCACCCCTTCCACGCCACCATGACGCTCAAATCTGGCCGGAGCGACAGCGTGAGCAGCATGAAGACGGCGCTCTCCGACCTGTACCTGGAGCACCTACTGCAGAACAGGCCGAAGGCCGAGGTGAGCGGCGGCTCTGGGAATCGGGGCGCCGAGCGCGCTGAAGCGGGGGAAAGGGGGGCAGGCGCCTTCCGCCCGCTCATGTTTAAAGCAAAGGGGGGGCTGTTGCCTCCCCCAGGCGGGAAGCCTCCCCCCCTATTCATTTGCATATGTTGATCGATGTAAATGCACGGCTTGCCTACTTACACAATTCCCTTTGGGTGGTTGCATGATTTGGGCAAAGGCCAGTGGCCCTAACCGGTCTTGAGTGGTGAGTGGCTTCACACGTGACGCTTGAGGCTGCCCTCCTCAAACCCACCCGCTAGAGAGGAAACGCTGTTGGACGCAGCCGGGCTTACTTCCCAGCAAGCAGGCATTGTTCAAGGGCCCATGAGGTTTGCACTGTTTGGGCACCGATGATGCTTTCTCGAAAGCAGAATGGGCCACCTTAGGCTAGCCAATACATGCAGGATTTGCGCTTATGAAACCGCCACTTGGGAAGCTGCCTGATGCCCAGCCAGACCATTGGTTCGTCTAGCTCAGTACTGTCTGCACGGAGTGGCAGTCACCGACCTCTCCCAGCCCTAGCTGGAAATGCCGGGGACTGAACTTGGGACCTTCTATATGCAAAGCAGAGAAGAGCTGTGGCTCCTCGGTAGAGCAGCTGCTTTGCATGCAGAAGGTCCCAGGTTCAGTCTCTGACATCTCCGGAACAAGCCCTCTCTGAAATCTGGAGAGTTGCTGCCAGTCAGTGCTGACAATATTGAGCTAGGTGGACCAATGGTCTGACTGTACAGTGAAATGGAAATGGACTGCCTTCATGGTGAGCGGTATTCAGAGGTGGTTTACCATTAATAAATAATAATTATTATTATTATTGCCTTCCTCTGAGGCTGAGAGGCACTGACTGGCCCAAAGTCACCCAGTGAGCTTCATGGCTGTGTGGGGATTCGAACCCTGGCCTTCCAGGTCGTAGTCCAACACTCTAACCACTGCACAGTGTATGGCAGCTTTCAGTGTTCCTAATCTCTGCCCTGTGGGAACCTGGTGGGACAAGATTGTCTACAGGATCTGAGTAATGACATAATCTTCTCTTCCGCTTTTGAAAAACTCGAGTAATTTTAGCACCTTGTCTGACCTGTGGCAGTTGAATGGTGGCTGGACGCTGTCCCATGTTTGAATCCTTTTTGCAAGTGGTGGAGGACAGCATATTAAGTGGGTTGCAGTAGGTGACCCATTGGGGTGCCTTCCAGTTTCACACTTATGCCTGAGATCCAAACAGTCTCTTGTGTGGACTCGATAGTTTCTGCCTGAGCTCTGGGGCTTTCTGGATTTTTCTTCCAGTTATAGCTCCATTAAGCTAGATTGAAAGCTGCTCTGGAGGATCTCCCTGTTTTCTAAAGTGGCTCTTTGGAAATCAGTGGGAGAGGAAGGTTTGGGGATTTGGCTCTGGACACGTTTGACGTGAGGCATTCCTTGAAGCAGGGGTACTGAGTTCTGTGGAATACATTCATGTGGTTGTTCAGACCAGAATAGCATTAGCCAGCCAGGTAAACAAGAATTCCAGGACAGATCTGGATGGCTATGTTGTGCAGGGATCTCTTGCAAGCTGAGCTCTTTGATTGTCCTCTTTGTGAGTTCTCCTATGTAAAAAGACTACAGCCAGGGGCAGAAGCGTGAGGACAGATCGCCATTGAAGGAGCTCATGCGAAGGTGTGCACTGGAAGGCTCAGCGCACTGGAAATGCATGATGTGCCGGGTCTCCTTGTCTACTTCTCATGTTGTTGTTCCCATAGATTGTTCGGGCAATTTGAATGCCGTTGGTGGAAACGTGACTCTTAATTCCGCTTCCCTTTCTTTCTGGAATTGTTACGACAAGTACCTTTTACGGGAGATTGTGTGTACCGACTCTTGTCAGGTGGGGGCTTGGTCTCTACTTGTCTTTCTCTTATTGCCTCCCTGCCTCCCTTCTTGAATGCCGACTGGCAGGAAGAGAGACATGAATTTGGGGGGACATCTGCTTTTGTTCTGTGTGGATACTCTGTGCTGTTTGTGTGTGAGTGTGAAGGCTTCATTGCTTTATTCAGAGGAAGTTGGTGCTTCTTATTGCTGCAGTTACATCTGGTCAGAACTGGAAGTAGCTGCTGCTTGTGCTGATTCAGCTGCAGAGCAATCCAGTTTAGGGGAAGCAGCCAGATGATAGGAACATAGGAAATTACCTTCTCAGACATTTCGTTCACCGCGCCCTGTTGGCAGTAGCTCTTCAGGATCTCAGGCGGGGTCATCCAACTGCTACCTGATCTTTTTAACTGGAGATGCTGGGGATTGAACCTGGAGCCTTTTGCTCTACCACTGAGCTATATGGTCCTTCCCCTGTCTTGGTACCAGGAAAGTCCCGTAGACATCTGCCTCTTACTCTTGCACCCAGCTCTGGAATGGCAAGCTGTAAGGGTTTTTCTGTGCCAATCTGACAGTTTTAAGGCACTGCATGTTTTAGCTAGTCCACAATCTCACTTTTGCCACAAAATCACTAGGAAGCCCAGGGCAAGCTACTGCTCCAGGTGTGGGGAATCTGTGGCCCTCCTAGAGATGTGAATGCCCAGAAAAAAACCCGTGCTTTGTTTTTTAAAAGCCAGGTTTTTTTGGGGGGGGGGGAAGAAAGCAAAACACCTTTTTTCCCTGATTTTTTCCTAGGTCCCCCCCCCAGGCCTTCACATCTCTAAGCCCTCCAGTGTTATTGGACAGAAATCCCCATAATTTCTGACCATGCTGGCAGGGGCTGATGGGAGTTGGAGTCCAACAACATCTGGAGGGCCACAGGTTCTCCACCTCTGCAGGACCCTTTCCGCTTTTTCTCCCTGTCTCCCCCCTCCGTCCTGAGCAACGTGAGGATAATAAGATTGGGCTACCTCAGGGGTTCCCAAACTGTGGTGCATGGACCACCACTAATCTGCGAGCTTCATTCCGGAAGTCAGTGTTGTGCCTCAGAAGAACAGCAGGAGTAGCGGGCGTAGCGGCTACTCCATCAATCTAAGGACCCCGCAGTTTGCCAAGAATTGATGGGAGGAAGCGGCATGAAGGGAGTGGAGGGGATTAGGAGCCAAGTTAAGGGGAGGCTAGAATTAAGAAGCTTATACAACTTGTAAAGAATTAAAGAAGTGGAAAAAAATACAATTAAAAATCATGCAGCATCTATCACAGCACATGACCATTGCTTCGAACAGGCAGAAAAATCTTTAAGTGGTCTGCCAAGACCCTCAGCAATTTTCAAATGGTCTGTGTGGAAAAAGGTTTGGGAACTACTGGTCTGCCTCATAGGACTGTTGTAAAAATTCCTGCGATCATCTTTTTGAAGTGCTTTGAACACTTGTGCTTTATGAATATTTAATCATTACAAATATACACCATTTTTTTAAAAAAATGCAATACGGATCTCCTTTTCCCTTATCGCCAGCTGCTGTTGTAAACAGTTTTGCATTGCCGCCAGAGTCTCTGGCAAGGTTAAGGCCCTAGCAAGCCTTTCTTAGGGCTGGGATTTCCTTACCCTGGAGCTATCGCTGCCTTCCCACGTGCCCTTGATGCTCTAACTCGACGTACAGATTAGGGAAAATCAAGGAGAGTGAGCGTCCCCCAGCAGGTCTCAAGGACCAACCTAGATTGTAAGGGAAGGAGCAGATAGCTTTTGGATAGCTCATCGATGTGGCACCAGTTCATGGTAAGAGAGGTGTATTTTGAAGCTGTTTTGAAAAATACTGGCATGATATAGATAGCAGCGTGGGGAGTATTTAGACAGTGGGAATTGCATGGAGGAAATGGGTTAAAAACGTTCTCTGTTGGTGCTTCTTCTTCTGTCTAATTCTCCTCCTCTCCCCCCCCTTAAGTTAAAACAAATATGTCAAAAGAGCCAGTCCCAGATCTCCCGTGTATAGTGAGTGGTTTGGCCTCGATCATTTCTAGCTTTTACAGTTTGGCAATGGAGAATTTGGCTTCTTAGAATATCTGTGGCCTGCTTTTGGCAACTTGCCCCGTCCAATCATCTTTTCTTTGAGCTAAAGATACCCAGCTTCTTCGATCTTCCATCACATGACTTGGCACCCGTGGGCACACTGTTGTCTTTGTTGCTCTCCTCTGAAGCCCTTCTGACTTGTCAGCACCCTCTTTGAACTGCGTGGCAGATGCGCAACGGGAAGCAGTGCTGCAAATGAGATCGCCTTGCTGCTGGAGTAGTCCAGTTGTGGTTTCTTGGGTTTTGTGTGTGATGCTTCTGTCGGTGCACCATTGTTGTGTTTCATTGGTCACGGAGCGTGCCTTTGGATGACTGCTTGTGTTGTGTTAGCTGCCGAAACGCTTGCTGAGTGATGTGGAAATCATGTGGACAGCCAGTTGTCTGTAGCATCTAGCCTCATGGTCATATGTGGTGAATTAAAACATGGCAGTTCCAGATTTCCAGTTTGCTGCGACTGGGGTGGGGAGATTTTTTTTGGAAGTGAGTTGCACTTCCATTTTTTTCTGCTATATTTTAGAACTGGACTTTTGCATAAAATGAATTAGTAATGCAATGGAAACATGGAAATGGGCTGCCTTCAAGTTGATCCCGACTTATGGCGACCCTATGAATAGGTTTTCATGGTAAGCGGTATTCAGAGAGGGTTTCCCATTGCCTTCCTCTGAGGCTGAGAGGCAGTGACTGGCCCAAGGTTCATGGCTGCATCGGGATTCGAACCCAGGTCTCCCACGTCGTAGTCCAGCACCTTAGCAATGCCTACAAAACAAGTCAGACTTGGGAGCTAGAATGGATACAGTTTTAGTAAAATCTAAAACTAACATTGTAATTTGTAAGTGACCCTCCCCAGGAATCACATATAATTATGTGCACAGGTGTGTTAAAATTAGTATTTCAGTCTTTTAATTTCTGCTCTTAAAAACTAAGTAATATAGAAGAGATATAGTTTTTGATTACTAAGTCAAATAAATTTGCAAGATCAGATTTCTGTTGATTTTTAAGGCAGCACAAAACGTTCTGGACAACTTTCCAGATCAACTTTTTCCCTGGAAACATATCACTGACAGCTGGATCCAGAAATACGGTGAGATTTACTTCACTGTATAGCTTCATGTTACAGGTGATGGACTGTACATGCAGTAGCTTGGAGGTAATTGCTTTGACTTGTCAATAACCCATTGCTTGGTCACCAGTGGTGACCAAGGCCAGGGATAAGGTGCCTCTGGCCCATGGGCCAATCCTGACTTGGCAGGGTGTCAGATTTGGTCTGGGAAGCCATTTTTTTAAATAACTGCAGCTGATATCACTCTGATGAGAGTCTGACATCAGCTTGATGGGTGGAGTTTGATTCTGCATTGGCTGTGTGTGCCTGTTCCCAGCATTGGTCCATCAAGCTCAGTGTCGTCTGCACTGACTGGCAGCAACTCTTCTGGATTTCAGAGAAGGGTCTCTCCCAGCCTTACCTGGAGATGCCGGGGATTGAACTGGGACCTTCTGCAAGTTATTTAACTTTTGTAAATTGTATTGTTTTATTGAGGTATTTTATATTGTATTTTTATATTTGTGTTTTTTGTAAGCCGCCTTGAGGGCCTGTGGCTGAAAGGCGGGGTATAAATAATAATAATAATAATAATAATAATAATAATAATAATAATACCACCACCACTGAGCTACAGTCCTTCCCCCAAGCAGAGAGAAATCTAAAGTCTCGGGCAGATAGAAATCTTACCCATCACCCACCGCTAGAGAACCTTTTAACTCTAAATTCTAGGACTTGGGACTCTCTGTGTGCAAAACTGTGCATCTACCACTGAGCTACACCCCAACCCCACTCTGCTGCTGCCTGTTAAGAAAACTGCAACAACAGCCTAGGCAATCTGCTTCCTCCTAAATTGCTTTTCTGTCAAGATAAGCTGGGATTCTGTTCTGGAGTCATTGGCGTTGTCCGTGATGTGAAGCTAGTTCTCACTGCTGTGCTCATTTTGAGCTTAGGCTGTAGCACTTCAGACTGTACTTGGAGGCTCATATATGGAAAGCTCCTCCATACAAACAAAATTGAATGAGTGCTTAAACAAAGAGACAACCCCTGCACATAAACTAACATGTCAGGGAGTAGGTTAGAGTGACTTTCTCCTGGGGAGCCTTGGGCTCAAATTCCTGCTCATCCACAAAGCATAGTGGGTGATTTTGGTCTAATCACTAGCTCTTAGCCTAACCTACCTCACAGGGTTGTTGTGTGGATGAAAAGGATGGCAACCGTGTATGTCACAGGTTGACCACCTCTAGCAAGAAGTAGGCTGTAGTTGCACAGACCAAACCGGTGAAGAGGCAGGGCAGTTCTGCCTGCTTTCTCGTTCCAGTCTCTTGTCAAAGAAGGCACTGAAGCATAGTAAGGTTTCTGCATGACCTTCAAGCCAGGAAGGTGCCTTTTAAAAGGAACTAATGACTTGGAAATGAACCGCCTTGTTAATGTTTGAACCTATTAATGTACTGCTTTACATCTGACTGCTTTGCATTACAGTGCAACGCTTGGTGGGGTGGCGAGGCTGTTGCTTCATTTCAAAGCCATTCCCTTAATCTTTTGCTGTTTTGGCAAACCTTCAAAGCGGTCCCAAACTGGAACCAGTAAGACCACACGTTTGGTATGTCCGATTTACACTTGACTCATTCGCGTATTGATGTATATGCCAGCTATTGCCCTTCCCTACTTGAATCTTTGTAGGGCAAACTACTTATTTACAAGCAAATGCATGTCATAAAGCTTTCACTTAAAAAAGAAAAGAAAAGCGGTTTTGCTCCTTTCTCCTTCCTAAGCTGCTGTTTATTTAAATACCCCCCTGAAACTAAACAGGGGCAAAAACAGCTTAGAGGCAGAACTTTTGAGTGGCAAATGGCAATGAGGAAAGGGTGAAGCACTTCCTTCTTTAGCTATTCCTGTTCTCAAAGTAGTCACCAAGGCTGCTTTTCATTTTTTTTAATTGAAAAATATAACTGTCGCTGTGATGTGTGTAATAAGAAGTAATATCTAGACCAGCTGCCTGTCTTGAATGTTCAGCAAATACCTTGGATTTTGTATGAAGAAGGCAGTGAGAGTTTGTTGTTATCATTCCCTCTAATTGCTAACTTGGGTGGTGAGTGCCACCAGAAATGGAGCTAACATGGATCCACTGAGAGACAAGAGGCATGCTCAGGGGAGGCCCAAGATTTGCAGAAATTGAAACAAAAACAAACACAGAACAAGACAAATAAAAACCTAAGGGGTCCCAAACCCTCAAAGGAAAGCCTAATAAGGAGTGAGCATAATAGCAACTACAGAATACTGAGCGTTAGTCAGGAAGAACATCAGGGCACGTGGAGGGAGTGGAATGCCCTGTTTGGGGTGAAAGGCTGGCTGACACTCTGAACAGGGGCACTTGGGTTTATTTTATTTTATTTTCTTACATTTATATCCTGCCTTTATTTCAGCGAGGAACCCAAGGCAGCATACATGTGGTTCCCAAGTGGTCCCATCCAGGCACTGACCAGACGTGCTCAGCCTCAGCAAGGTGGTGGCCTCATGTGCCTTCCGACCATACCCTGCGGACCTCCTGTTAGGAGGGATACACTGCAACATTTGGTTGCAGGCCCCACTTCTTGCATGCAGTTCATCCTTCTGTGAACTGCATTGAGAACGTATGAGGAAGTACTATATAAATGCTAGGGCTTGACTTGCCTAGTCGCCTGCGGCAAGTAAAAATCTAACACATAGAATAACCATTCTCGTCTTCTCCTCCTCTCTATTTTCCCTGAGTGTTGATAGAGGCCTCCTGATCAGTTTTCAACCTAAGGGTTCCCTAGACCAGTGTTCTTCAATTTTGGGTCTCCAGATGTTGATGGACGACAATTGACCATGCAGTCTGGGCCCTGGGGATGATGGGAGTTGTAGTCCAACAACATCTTGGAACCCAAGGTTGAAGAACAGGGAACCTGTACCATTCCAGATATTTGTTGGACTACAACGCCCATCATCCACAACCATCGGCCATGCTGGCTGAGTCTGATGGGAGCTGAAGTCAAATAACCTTTGGAGGGTCATGGGTAGCAGGCTACCTCAGGCCGGCTGGGCCCTCAGTTCACCTCCTAACAGAAATGTCTATTTTATTGCTGCTGAATTCTGCTGAGCTGGTATGTCTCTGACGTGTTTTGCTTCATTTGGCAACTTCTGGTAGTTGTCTGCAATGGCTGTAACATCCTACAGCTGTTTCCTCTCTTTCCAAAGAGGGCTTGGGAGACAGGGCAGTAGCATAGCGGTGTGCCCTGCTTTAGCTCCAGGAAGCCCAGGGGAAGATAGTCCAAACTCTTTACAGCTTCAGCATCACATTTCTAGTGCTCTTGGCACAAAAGCATATTCTCCCCCCCCCCCAGGTCCAACTTCCAAAAGGATAGTGTCAGGTCCAGGACTAAACTGTGCAAGAGAAAAGCTACTGGTCTGGGTTTGGGAGGTGGGGGGGGCGGGGAGGATGAAACTGACTTGTGGTGTGCCAGCTAGGCATGCATTTAGATCATTTTCAGGGCCGCATTCCCATCTGGACAACCTCCCGGGGGCCACAGGCCAGATGCAAAAGTGGCAGAGCAATGAATGTTAATTTTACCTCTGTATGGGAGGCTAGTTTCTACACCCACTTGCTCACCCCTCTTTATCCTCCATTCAGGCACGCAGCACGCAAGAGGCATGATCAGAGTTCAAGGACACATTTCTACCCAGGCAAAAACTGTCAAGGAGGGTGCAAAGCAGGGCCAGTGACGGATGTAGCCCAAGAAGAGGGAACATGGCCTGGGGAGAGTCCCGAGCAGGGGTGTAGTCACCCAGTGTCTCTGGGGGTCTTAGACCCCTTACTTTTTCAGGAGCAGAGTCCCAGCAGGTTCTCTATGTCTGCAACATCCTATGAGCCAATCAGCGTGAAAGGGGGGGGAGTGTTAGCCACTGAGAAGACTCTTCTCAGTAGCTAACACACTCCTCTTTCATCCTCATTGGCTCCTAGGTCATCTGTTGTGGTGGGCAAAGGCATTAACAAGGATCTCATTGTGAACCAAACAGCAAAAAAAAGGAGGGGGCGGGAGCATGGCTGTGACTATTATTTACTTACTTAGTTTATGTATATGCTGCCTTTCCACAGTGAGCTGTGGCTTACAACAAACATTCCAAATATCAAAATACAAAACATTGAGGTAGGGGAAAGAAGTCAGTTTACAAAACAACCAATGCATCCCAAAAGGACAAAAACAAACAATTTAGCAAACATTCAGTATTGCAAAAGAAATAATTGTCACATCATTGCTCTTTGTGTCTCTAGTGGCCCCTAAATGTATTCCTGCTCTTTAGGAAGTCATCTTGGAACAAAATCTTCCCTAGCGCCTTAGTGTTGAGCATGCTCAGTCCTCATCAGAAAACAGGACAGACATAATGTTGTTACTTAGTAATTCAGGTTTGTTTTGAATTCCACAGTTTCCATCAGACGTGTGTGTGTAAGGAATGGATAAGAAGCGGTGGAACAACCTTTTTTTAAATTATTTTTTAAAAATGAAAGGTTTTAAAAATTAATTTGAAAATAATTTTAATTCCATTATGCAGGAAATCCAAACTGTTATGCAAACTCAACTGTCACAGTATGATATGTACAGAAAAACTCAATTGCTTACGAAACTGACATTTTATTCCTTTCTAATCAAACTGCTACACTGTAATCTTTGGCTGAAAAGGTCAGGAGAGGAAAGCAGGGGTGTTGACCTAACTTGAACCATTTTTTTCGGTGGGGGTGCGTTCAGCTGCAGTGTTGAACAGCCATAATTCTGGACTCCAGAGATGGCTACATTTTCAACACACACGCACACATGCATGTATCCTGTCAGGCTTTCCTGCATAGGAAACTGCTTCATACTGAGTCATACCATCAGTCCATCTCTCTCAGTATTGTCTGCACTGACTGGCAGCAGCTCTTCAGGATTTCAGGCACGGTTTCCCCCCAGCCCTACTTAGAGGCACCAGGGATTGAACCTGGGACCTTCTGCTCTCAAAGCAGACCCTCTTCCATTGAGCCACGGCCCCTTCTTGTGAATCAGCCAGCTGATGGAAACATGTCTGGGATTCGCTCATTCTCCCACAGTGAGGCAAAGTTTAAGCATCTACTGGTGCTGGGCTATCGGGAGCTGTTGCGCGAGAGCCAGGAACCTGAAGCCCAGAACTACTTGCCAAGAATCACAAGCCAAAGAATGAGAACTATTGTCTGACCCAGAAGCCTTTATAGGCCTTCCAGGTCAAGGGGAGCCAATGTCCAGCTTGGGTGGGTGGAGTCACTTCAGAGCCCAGGAACCCTTTTCTGCCCAGGGAAGAGAGTTTGGCTCCAGGTTGGAAAGGGCCCTGAGATTGGCCTCATTCAGCATGAGCAGGGGGGTGGGAACTTTAATTTTTTTGGTGGTCTCTTGGCTCTGTCTCCACTTCTGTGGCTGCCTGTTTAACTTGGCGTAGCAGCTGAGAAGCTGCCTGCTATTTCCATTTCCACAATGCCTTGATTGTCACTGCATTAACTGCTCTGGAGCATTGTGGGAAATTCAAAATGGCAGGTGGCTTTTCTGTTGCCACGAACCGAAGCCTCAGGCCCTCTGGGGAATGCTTCAGCCTGTAGCCTAGGTGGCCCACATTGCTCCTGACTGCATCCAGATTGCTGCAGGACAAGGCTCCGCTTAGCCAAAAAAAAGCAAAGGTTGGGGGAAAGTCTGGGCAGGAGTTGAGAACAACCTGATGAGGCCAACCTTTGAGCTGGTGGCCTGGAATGTGCTGTGTTCTGGGGAAATCTTTGCTGAGCCCAGAGATCTGGCATTGAGCTGCATCACAGCCTACTTCAAGGAACGACAGAGATATAAGGAATGAGGCTGGGCTGAGTCAGCTCCCCTGATGGGCACTTTGAACCCAGGCCAGGGTTGCCGCTAGCGTCCTGGCTGGATGAGAGAAGGGGGAAGCCACTGGAGAGCATTGATTCGTGGTGATTGCAACACAGTGCAGGAGGCTCCTCCCATCAGGGCTCCTTCCCTTCTGTCTCTCTCCCTTTCTCTTTCCTTCTCTCTTCTGCTACATCAGATCTTGCTTATGGGCATGGCAGGGCTTTTTTTTTCCTAAAGAAGAATTTGACAACTATAGAAATTCATCACCAGGCACACACCCCACCCTGGACACAAAGCCAAACAAACACAAAGGCACCATCTGCACCATACATTTAAAGCACTCTTATAGCACTTTAAACAGTCATGGCTTCCCCCCAAATGTCCTGGGAACTGTTATTTGTTATGGATGCTGAGCGTTGTTAGGAGACAACAGCATAGTTGTCCAAAGTCTTGGGTGTGTGTGTGTCTTAGACATAATATATCTCGACTTCAGCAAAGCTTTTGACAAAATGCCCCATGATATTCTGATTAGCAAGCTAGATAAATGTTTGCTGGATGGAACAACTATCAGGTGGATCCACAGTTGGCTCCAGAATCATACTCAAAGAATGCTTATCAATGGTTCCTTCTCAAACTCGGTGGAAGTAACAAGTGGGGTACCACAGGGCTCAGTCCTGGCCCAGTGCTCTTCAACATTTTTATTAACGACTTGGATGAGGAGGTACAGAGCATACTTATCAAATTTGCAGATGATACAAAATTGGGGGGCACAGCTAATACCGTGGAAGACAGAAACAAAATTCAAAAGGACTTTGATAGGCTGGAGCATTGGGCTGAAAACAACAGAATGAAATTCAACAGGGATAAATGCAAAGTTCTACACTTAGGAAAAAGAAACTAAATGCACAGTTATAAGATGGGGGATATTTGGCTCAGCAATACGACATGTGAGAAGGATCTTGGAATTGCCGTTGATCGCAAGCTGAATATGAGCCAACAGTGCGATGTGGCTGCAAAAAAGGCAAATGTTATATTAGGCTGCATTAACAGAAGTATAGTTTCCAAATCGTGTGAAGTATTAGTTCCCCTCTATTCAGCACTGGTTAGGCTTCATCTTGAGTACTGCATCCAGTTGTGGTCTCCACACTTCAGGAAGGATGCAGACAAACTGGAACAGGTTCAGAGGAGGGCAACAAGGATGACCAGGGGACTGGAAACAAAACCCCATGAGGAGAGACTGAAAGAACTGGGCATGTTTAGCCTGAAGAAGAGAAGTCTGTGGGGAGATATGATAGCACTCTTGAAGTACATGAAAGGTTGTCAGTGGGTCTATTCTGAACTTAGATGGATGTCGTTTCAGTAGCCAACTAGAAGCCTATAGGAAGACCACAAACAGGACATGAGCATCAGATTGCTCACCTGGGCAAGATGGTCTGAGCACAAAACACCAATTTTGACACAACTGCACTGGCTACCAATTAGCTTCCAGGCTCAATTCAAAGGGCTGGTTTTGAGTTATAAAGCTGAGGACTAGAGTACCTCAAGGGCTGCCTCTCCCCATATGAACCAACTCAGACCGTGTGCTCAGCATCTTAGGCCCTTCTTTGTGTGCCCCCTCTAAGGGGGATATGAAGGATGGTGACAGGAGAACAGGCCTTCTCAGTGGTGGCCCCTCACTCATGGAACATTCTCCTCAGAGAGGCACACCTGGCGCCAAAATTATCCGTCTTTAAGCGCCAGGCAAATACATTCATCTTCTCCCACGCATTCGGCTCTTAATTTTTGGAGGATTCTTGGAGAACTTTTGACATTGTAGCCTCTTTTAGGGGGTGGATTGTTCCACCATCTTATCCATTTTTTTAACTTTTTTGTTGTGCTAGTTTTATATTGGTTTTAATCTTTTTATTGTACATTGCTTTGGGTTCATTTTTTATGAAGAAAAGTGACTTCATACATTTCATAATAAATAAATAACACTCTCCTTTTCACGTTCCCCAAAGACCCGGTATTTAAAAGCATATAGTCATCATGATCAATAACTTATCCACCATGAATTTATCTAATGTCCTTTTGAAGCTATCCAAATTGGTGGCCGTCGCTACATCTCAAAACTGTGGTCTGTGAGCTACGTTGCAGTGGTCTGCAAAAAGATTGCAGAACAGTCAAGGATATCTGTACTTCACCTTGCTCTGGATTTATTTTTTCAGGCAAAGGTAATTGAGTCTGTTTTGATCAGGGATGGATTATCGAACAGACTAACAAGGCATCAACTGGAGATGTTGGGCACTGAAGCTGTGACCCGCTGCATGCAAAGCAGGTGCCCTACCAGTGAGCTGTGACCCTTTCCCAAGTTTCCCTGGTGCTTGTTAAGGCTTCTGTTTTCTTCTCTTCTTCCCTTAGATATTCTTAGCTCTGTTATTTCTTCTATGCAAAACAGTGCCTTTTCACTGGCATGGCATGACTCTGACTCTGGTGCTGAATTTTGTGTCCTTTAGGCCGTGTCCTCTTCTGAAGCACCACAGCCCTTGAGAACACAAGAATCGCCTTCCTGGGCTAGCAACAGGCCGCGTGTAGATTGGCAGACCCAGATAAATGATGCTGTAAAGCTGGTAGGCTAATATCTAACCAGGAACATCTGGATTTATTTGCGTTAGCTTGGAGAGGCTCTGATTGCACGGTTCTTCAGCTGTCTCGGGACAAATGGTAGAAAACAAGCTGGGCATGATGAGATGCGCACAGAGCACTGGGCTGGAGTAGCCAAGGTGGTTAATGGGGTGTGCAGCACACTGAACTGGGGAAGATCACATCTGAAAAAGTAAATAGTTGGAAATGTTGTCTTGGCCAGGGAAGTCGGTGAGTGTGCCTGTGCGTGTTCAGCCAAATCAGACAAGAGAAAGATAGGAAATCTGTTGTCAGATCCCCTTTTTTTAAACCTAAAAGCAGCTGTGGGGGGATTCATTATTTGATTGGAGCAGCAGCACTTCAGGAAGGATATACTACTATCTGCTGATATGATTGTTCCTGATGATTTGTGCATGTTTTGCTGCTGTTTACTTATTCTGTTAATTTTTAAAAAACTGTTGTGATTACATATTTCTCAACTGCCCTGAGTATGTTGTATCACAGAAAAGTGGAGCATTAATGCTGAAATACATAAATAAGGTGGGTGTTTTAACACAAGTACACGCTCCTGTGTTCTTTCCCTCTGCTAAATCTCCTCTTCACCAAATCAGCTGTTAGTCCTGAAGGCAAAACAAGTGCTAGTACAGTTGCTTTCAATTCTGAATTGTTTAATGTTGTGTTTTAGATGCTGTTAGCTGTCCTGAGCTCTGGATGAAGAAGACGGGATACAAGAAATAAAATAAATAAATAAACAACACAGATAGTATTATTTATTTATTTGCTGCATTTATATAGCAGCCCCATAAACAAGGGATGTCTGGGCAGCTCGCAAAGCAAGCAAACATTAAAATGCAGTACAAAACAATACAAACATAATAATTTCTTTAAAAACAACAACCCTGAAACAGGATTATGTATCCCAGTTCTACTCAGAGTAGACCCGTTGAAAGTAATGAATCTAAGCTAGTCATGTCCTTCAATGGCAATGGATCTACTCTGAGTAGGACTAGCATTGGGTAAATAAAAAAATGTACTGCCTTCAAATCAATTCCAACTTATGGAGACCCTATGAATAGGGTTTTCATGGTAAGCGGTATTCAGAGGGGGTTTACCATTGCCTTCCTCTGAGGCTGAGAGGCAGTGACTGGCCAAAGGTCACCCAGCGAGCTTCATGGCTGTGTGGGGATTCAAACCCTGGTCTCCCAGGTCATAGTCCAACACCTTAACCACCCTCAATTTAAAACTGCTCCAGGCTGTAAAATAAGGGTGGCCTCCAACTCCCATCAGGCCCAGCCAGCATGGGCAGTGGTCAGGAATGATGGGAGGTGTAGTCCAGCAACATCTGCAGGGATCACAGGTTCGCCACCCATGTTGTACAATATAACTTATTTAAAAGGCCTGGTTGAGCAGAAAGTGCTTTTGTTTTTGGCATCTAGAACATTTCCAAGTTCTTTTGTTGCCGGCTTTTCTCATGCAGTGACAACAGCTGAGTTTGGAGGTGAATCAAAATTTTGCACATATTCTTTACAACATTTGAAAATGCATACCCTTTTTTTTTGGAGTTTCAGATTTTGCTTTTGAAGTCTGACTCTTGATCAGTAGTTGTTTTTTTTGAAAGATGATGGAAGAAGTTGACTGTGATTGACTTGGTATCCATTTGTTTTTAAAAATAGATGTGTAAACAGGCCCTGATGTTGGTGTGAGTTGGATGTTCAGTGATTTAAAAAAGATTGCAGCAGACCCTAATGAGCCTTTGTGGATAGTCTATCAATGGCCATTGACCATTATTATTAAATGGAGCATGTATTCTCAGAGGCAGTATACCTCTCGATGCTGGAAACAAAATAGCTATTGCTATTCCCAACTTTGTGAGTTTCTATCATGTAGGAACTGCTGGAACAGGATAATTGGCTTAGATGAGTTCTAAGTTTGATCCAGCAAGGCAAGTCTTATGTTGTTATAATAATAATAATAATAAATAATAAAATTTTATTTCTAGGCCGCCTATTAGCAGCCACTCTAGGCGGCGTACAAAATCAAATAAATACAACATATCAAATACACATATAACCAAAACTTTGATATAAAATTAAGCTAAAACTTTAGAGCCTATTCAGGCAATGTGCTGCCCAGGGCCCTCCATCTCTTTTACTCTGCCCAACCACCAAACCAAGAGAGAGATGATGAATGAATAAAGGGGAGCAGAAAGAGGGGTGTCTCACCCACTGTTTGCTTTGGTCTTGCCCACCACCACCAATATGTGTCCCCTAATCCCTTTCCTCCTAAGGAATGCGGTCTCCCACCCCTCAAAGGTTGCCCAACCTGCTTTAGAGGCCTGGACTGGTGCAGATTGATTGTTATTTATTTTATTTATCATTGCATTTATATCCCACCTTTCCTCCAAGGAGCTCCAGGTGGTGTGCACACAAGGCTCTCCTCCTCCTGATTTTATCCTCCCAACAGTCCTGTGAGGTAGGTCAGGCTGAGAGATATGGTGACTGGCCCAAGGCCACCCAGTGAGTTTCACAGCCAAACAGGGGATTTGAACCCTGATCTCTGAGGTCCTAGTCTGATACTCTCCCCAGATACTGGCTCTTCCCCACCCTCCCCCCAGGATGGTGCCATTGTAACAGCAATGGGCAGATCAGGAGACTCTATCTTCAGCTCCTGCAAATGCCAGGCACCAGACCATGAACTAAAGACAGCCCCCTTCCCACCCTGAGGGCGAGATAGAAAACAGTCCATGCTGTTTAAATAGGCTTAGTTGCTTGTAACCAGCTTACAATCTAGGAGCAGCCTTGGATGAGATAAGGCCTTTCCGGTGGCTGACAGCAACCTTTCCCCTGTTAAAAGTTTTGGGGGTGTTTTTGTTTTTGAGCAGGCTTTAATCATCAACCGTTTGTGCCTTTTGACTGCTTCTGGAAGATAAGCGTAAGAGCAAGAATTAAACTGTATGAAAGGTCTCTGCGTAGGAAGTGTTCTTTTGAATGTGGCTTTGGGCACAGATGTGCTTTGGTGGCCGTTACTGGAACAGAACGGTAGTTTGCTTGTTATCTGGTCTCGTGACGTTTTCAGGTTTACCCCAAAAGCAGTTCTTCCCAGGTTGACCAGAGGCTGAACACTGCTGTAGTGGCGGTGTGCACACTAATCCTTCTTTCCTGGATTTGTTTCCTTGATCTTATTCTACCCCCCGCCACACACACACTCAAAGCTATTAAATAATCTCATGGAAATCAGATTTTGAGCCCACTCCAATGGTGGTCTTTCAGTAAAAAATAAAAATGATGATTATGATTATTTATTCAATATAGATCCCACCCTTCTTCTGAAAGGAACTCAGGGCAGCAAGCAAACACACACACACAGATTCTAAAAACAGTAACAGGAATGTCACATGGCTTCTATTTTGGACCACTGACTCTACATGTTGGATGCAGAGGCAACTCAAGAGTTTTGGGTTTGGAAGCTGGTTCAAGTGCAGACCTGCTTCTCCTGTGAGCAGCTTTGTTGACAGATGTGTGTGCACTCTACAGTTCTGTGCAAGTGCAGACTGTGAGATTGGAGCTCAGAACTGAGCATTCAAGACTTTTCGCTTTAATACACTTTTTAAAAACACACATAGCAAAGTTTCTATCCCTTATGGATAAAAATTGCAAATGTGGGTTTGATGGTGCTTGGGCAATCACAAACCCTGGGAACTTCCAGACTGGCTGTTTATAGGGATGGGGTTCGCTGCATGGTGCCGATCCGCATGCATTTTGATAGTCCGTTGTTTCTTTACTGGTCCGTCCTTTTTTTGTTTCTGCTTTCTCTGGCACTTGCCGAATTGATCTGCTGCGCGTGTTTTTAGGTGATTCGGTCCGCAGGGGTTTTTTTTGGGGTTGCAAAAATTACGTAATTGTTTCTGTAGATACTTATGTAAATGACAGCACTGCACATAGTTTTTTGGTGGCAGAGAAAAACATTTCATAATTTTTAGGTTGCTTATGTGAATGATCACATTGTTCCACGTGGTTTTTTTGGTGGAGGGGAAAAACATTGCGAAAAAATAATCATGAAAAAAATTACATAAAATAGGGGGAGGATTTCGAAAAAAAATCTTGCCGATTGTAGTCGCGGCCGCAAAATCTGTGCTGATTACAGCTGCGGCCCGCCGCAAGAGATCAGTGCCGCTCCGAAGGGACAGCGAACTAGCGAATTCAGTCGGGATCCGGTACCAGGTTTGATTTTGTTGGATATGTAAGGTAGGTTCCCATATCCCCCAACAACTGTAAATGCGATGCTTTTACAGACTGGGGGAGCTGCTTATTCATGCAAAATGTAGTTGTTATCCTGCACTTTCTGATGCAATTTCCCCATCACTTTTCTAAATGCAAAAAGTCCAAAAAGAAAAGTGACAGAACATTGTACTGGAAAGTGTAGGATGCTAGCCAAATGCTGGCCTTGTCACATACCCTCTGCATGAAGGTATCAGGATGAAGGCTTAATAAACAGGCAATGTCGTATAACCTCTCTGAAAGTTTTGTGCAAACATAACAGGAATGCTCAAAAAACAGCTAGGGATGGCTGGTCCATCTACCTCAGTATTGTTGGCACTGACTGGCAGCAGCTCTCCAGGGTTTCAGAGAGGGATCTCTCTCAGCCCTACCTGGGGATGCCAGGGTTTGAACCTGGGACCTTCCTGTATGCAAAGCAAATGCTCTACCACTGTGTTACGTCCCTTTCCCAAAAAACTTTAGGAGATGCAGCTGTTTTCCTCTCCCTCCGAAGAAGTCCACTCCAGAATTTTCCTCCTTCCTTCTTCCGGAGCTTCAGTGAGTATTGGAGCGGGGCATAAGCCAGGCCTCATCCCTTGGTAGCCACACCTTAGCTTGTAGATGACATTTTTTCTCCAGAATGGAACAGAAGAGAAGGAGCATATAGTTGTTAGGCAACCAACATGCCACATCTCCCAATGGCTTCTTGCTCAACTTAAAGATGAAATCAGGCTACAAATCAAATGAAACAGAGCAGTGGCTCTCCAGATTTTGAAAATGTTTGGTTCGACTGCCTGTGCGGCCCAGCTGGCAAAATGTGTCCAATGCAAAGCACGCGTTTACAGTTAATTGTAGGCTTGTTCACAGGTTACATTGAACACAGATACAAGATGTCTCTATGCATGTACAGGTGTTTGTCTGAAAGAGTACAACTTGCCAATTTGTACACCTCAGCTGTTTTGTACAGACTGTACACTCATTGAACATTACATGTGGATAACTGTACAAGTATACAGTGCAATTATTTGGGTGCACATGTTGTACACTCATCGGATGTAATGTGTGGACACCCCTAGAATCCAGAAGCAAAATGGAGTCCCCCAACTAAATTAGCATCATTCTAGGAGTGTTCACATGTTACTCAATAAGTGTACAATATGTGCACCCAAATAGTTGCGCTCTACACTTGTATGGCTATCCATATGCAATGTTCTACAAGTGTACAGTCTGTGTACATAATAGCTGAGGTGAACATATCGACAAGTGTGCACTTGTTAGCCTCTTCGATAATCGGGCCCTAGTTAAAATGGCCTCAATCTTTGGTAGAAAAAAAAATTGAGTGCAGGAGCAAGTACAGATATTCTTGGCTGTTCTGTGATAATTGCTGTGGATTCCTTGAGTCTGGGAGCCTCTGAAATAGATTGCTTAATGAAACTGGTCTTGATTAGGCCTCTCCTCTGCCTTGGCAGAGGACATTATGCCAAGACAAGTATGCACCCGCACATCTTGCTGAATGTAGGCTTAGTGTTCCTTGATGCAGGATTTTGATTCATTCACTTTAGCCAAGAGTGCACATGGCCATGGCTGCAGCCAATTTACTTGCTTATCCAAGGCCTTAGTGCTTTCACCAGAGCTTGGAAAGGTTACTTTTTTAAACTACAACTCCCATCAGCCCCAGCCAGCATGGCCACTGGATTGGGCTGATGGGAGTTGTAGTTCAAAAAAGTAACTTTTCCAAGCTCTGAGAACAGCTGAGCGCACTGAAGGTGGCCATTCTCTACCACCCCACCCCGCAAAGGGTAGAAAAGACCAACTGGTAGCAGCTAGGGAAGGAGGAGAAATTAGATTTAGTTTGCAGATAGAGGCTAGCCTAACAAATTCACACTTTTTGAAACAATATACACAGTTATATTTCAACTCGAACTGTGTTTGTTGAAATATGACTTGTATTTTAATATGTATCTTTATTTTCCTTTTACATGTGATGAATTGTGGTAGCCTATGGTTTTGAGCAATAAAGATTCATTTCATTTTCATTTCATCTCATTTGAAACAATATGTGAACTGATACTCAGCTATCCTTCAAAATTTGTACTTTTCCAAATTTTTCAATGCGTCTCTCTAGCCAAGTAATGTGTGCAAAAATGCATATGCTAGGGTAAAGTGTACATAAAAGTGCATATATTATATGCATATATATAATATGCAAATATATATATATATAATATACCAATATGCAATATATTAGGGGAGATTACTTTGAAAAATGTGTATATTAGTCAAAACTGCAAACAAAAATATGTGTATTAGGAGAAAGTCACACTCAAATGCTGATGAATTTTCATTAGTTTTTTTTTAAATGCAGATTGCAGAAATGTGGAGAACTGAATTCTCAATTGGAAAAATGAGGCACTTGGAGAACCAAAATTGACAGATTTGTTCATCCCTAATAGCAGTTCGGCAACCTAGTAGTGGCTGGGGAGCTGGTTCAAGGGTGGGAGAAGGGAAAGGATGACTGAGCTGAAGACCTTTTATCTTGAAGTTTCCAGCTTGCTGTGGCTCCTAGTCCTGGGAGACCAGGATGAGGCATGACTTACTGGGTGCTGCTCCTAAACCTGGGGTTTTGTTTTTGGTTTTTTGCCTTCACAGGCAGTTCCGAACTCACTGAATGCAATGACCGAGGACATTTACACCAATGGCTCAGCCATGCTGGGCAGCCCAGCTCATGCAAATGGGCGAGAGATGCGGAAAATGAGGTTCATCCAGTTTGAGAAGGTGACGGAGGAGCCAATGGTGAGCTGGTGGAGAGAGAGTGCCTGGACTCTCTGTGGTTCTGGGCACTGGGGGAAATCTCTCTCTTGCTTCTTCAAGCGGCCTCCCGGGATTAGTGGGACAGGGGTGAAAGGCTTAGATGAGCTCAAGGCTTCTGACAGTTTAGCTTCATTGGAACATGTCCCTCAAGTTGGGATTTTCTGTTGGGTTGCATAACTCTCTTGCAGCTGTGGAGGGAGCCTCCAGAAGCAAGATCTACAGGGCCAGCACAAGCCTGCCCTGGGCCTGCAGCATTCGCCCACACGCCACACCTACCTCTCCTGTCGCCTCAACATGAATGTCATACATGCTGCATGTGCACGGCTGCCATCAACCAAGATGGCAGCAGCCGCTTCCTTAGGGGGCTGATATCCCCACTGCCATCTTGGTTGTTGGCACGCATTCGCACTACATGACATGCACATGCTTGCCATCAGCCTGTTAGGGAAGCCTCCGCCACCATCTTGGTTGATGGCAGGTATGCGTGCACAGTGCACACAGCATTCACTACAACAGGAAAGGTAGGTGGGGCAGGTGGACAGGCATTGCGGACCCGCATGGTTTGGGGGGGCTGGCAGCTCCCTCTCTGCAATCTGCAGCAGGATTGGAAGTCAACACTGCTGCAGATCGTGGAATGGGAGCACTATCCTCCCTCCCTAAGAAGGGGTCCTTCGGGGGGGGCTGGGCTGCAGGGGCCCTTGGTCAGGGCCCGACCTGGCTGCCTTCTGGTGCCGGCCCTTAAGATCTAGACAACAGGGATGGGGAACATGTGGCCCTCAAGATGTTACTGGACTACAACTCGCATCATCATTTGCCATTGGCCAGGCTGGCTGGTGCTAATGGGACTTGGAGTCCAGCAACTTCTGAGAAGGCCACAGGTTCCTCCATCACTGACCTAGAAGCAGTGCCATCCTCCATGGCATCCCCTTCCCCCCCAGTCAGTGAGCCTAGCTCCTCATTGCCATTATCACAAGTTGCTGGAAATTACAGACACCTGGGACCTTCTGCATGCAAAGCAGATGCTCTACCACTGAACTATGGTCCTTCCCCTGTGAGAAGCTGATGTTTCAATGGTGAAGAAAAGGAGCAGGTTCTGAGAGGTCTTGTTGGTGACCTGGATCCCCCCTGTGGGGTATGGGCCCCTTGGCAGATGCCCAGCCTTGCCAATCCCAGATGCCAGCTCTGTCCTAGGGAGAGGAATGTCACCGGGCAGCTGTTATATATGAGGGAAATGAACCAGAATTAAGCCAGGTGAGGAGTCTGCTCTCCTGGATGCAACAACTAGGGCTGCTTGAGGTACAGAGGCAGGCTGTGGGGGGCTCTGCAGCGAAGCCAAGCCGTCACACTGTAGTTTCGATCCCAGTTATCACAGACTTTCCTGTCTGTTCTAGGGAATCACACTGAAGCTGAATGAAAAGAAGAGCTGCATGGTGGCCAGGATCCTCCACGGGGGCATGATCCACAGGCAAGGTAAAAAGAAGTAGGAGGCCTAGAAGAAATATTTTTAAAAATGCATTAGGAGCCAATGTCAGTGGTGCCTGGTGCTCATTGGGAATGATGGGGCGGAAAGCAGAGAGACCAACAGTAGGCAGGCCCTGAGCCAATGACAGACAGAGCCATCTAATTCTACTTTTTGTCCACATCCTCCTCCTCCTCCTTGAGGTCTGCAAGGGGCAACCCTGAGATTAAGGAGGAGGAAGCTGACAGCCAAAGCCACCCAACTGGACTGCTTGTTAGTAAGAAAGCAGGTGGGCTTGGAAGAATCAAGACGGAGAGGTTGGTGGGGCAGTGCCCCTTTGCCCTAATGGACCAAACTCTATTGGCTAACCTCCACCTTTTAGGTGACAGTTCTGCTGTTTCCTCCGGGTTGCCACAAACTCCTGGATTTTTCCTGTCCCCGTCCCAAAATCTGATGAGATTTTGGTCCTCGTGGAAATGCAAAGTCTTCCTTTTCCTGTTAGACAGAATGGAGACTATGCAGCTTCTCCTTTGACTTTAGAATGGAGATATTTTAGTGCCGGGAGAAGAGGTGGGGTTGGACAGCTAAGTGCTGCTATTGCAGTTCAGCGTGGATCTCTGCTCTTTCTATCGGAGATCAAGAAGTCAGGGCCAGGCTTTGATGGGCCCTCGGCATGGCACCCCCACCCATTACCAACCTGGATCTCCGCCTGGGGCCATTGCACATCACCGCATGTTTCCCTCTCTCCCACCAATCACTCACTTTGTCTTCTGCCGGGCCCATGGATATGCCGTACTGGTGAGCAATCGAAAGCCCTTTGAACGGGAGCCGAGCCGGGGCTTGACTCTGACACGCGACAGCTGCCCACCATGTTAGATTACTGGCTCAGGTATTGCATTTTGGGTCTTCTAACATGGTGCGCAGTCACCGCAAATTGGAGCCCAGCCTCGGCTCTCATTGAGAAACCTTTCCACCCACCAGCAAAGCACGTCCAAAGTGAATGACTGGGAGAAGTGGCGTGGATTGGCAGGGTCACACCAGTCGTCAACAAGCCCTTCTGAGTCCTGGGGCCCTTGAGAGGTGCCTCAGCATGCCCACTCCTGACGCCAAGCTTGAAAGGAGCTGTCCTTCCCACTCAGAATAGAGTTAGATTGTTTTACCTCCAGCCATGAGCAAGTGTTGGCTCTGTAGGAGGAATCAAGATGGTGAGCTCTTTGCCTGAGTGATGGTGATAGGTCAAGTAGAGTGTAGGAAATGTTTTTTTTTATAAGAGCAAACAAGTCCTGAAGCATTTCAAGCATATTTGCCCTTCTTTGTGTGTCTGTGCAAAAAAGACCTTCATAGCTTGCGTTTTCAGATGAGTAATGCAAGCCTCAGAGTTTACATGGTTAAACTGCTATTAGCAATGTGACTTTAAAAACTCTTTAAATTTTTACCATGCTCTGGAGTGTGGAGCTCACAGGCCTTCCTGTAGGCCAGGAGTTGCCATTGTGGTGCCTGTGGGTGCAAAGGCACCCTTGAGGTCTTTCCCTGGCACCCATGAAGCCTCCGGGATCCTCTTCCCACCCTCACATTGTCCCTTGATTGTGAGGGGGTGAGGGTGATTACCTTTTTCTCTCTTGAAATGTACATAGAGGTGAAGGGGGAGGTTGGAAGAGTGGCACTCTTTCTTCACGAGATTCATGTCTCCTACCCTGGCAGGCTCCCTCCACGTGGGAGATGAGATCCTAGAAATCAATGGGAAGAGTGTCGCCAACCACTCTGTAGACCAGCTGCAGAAGATTCTGGTAGGTACTGGGGCAGGGGAAGGATCTGAGCTTTCATTTTTGGGAGCAGAAATCTGCTGTGATTGCCCCTTACCTTTTAAAAAGACAATCAACCCTAAATCATTCCAGTCTGTAGGAGCTCATGGATCTGAGGCTGTGCCGCACTTTCGTCATTTCTCTGAGCTCGGACCAGTCAGGAGGGAGTTAAAGTGTTCGTGCTGGGAGCCTCTTCTGACTATGCCCTGAAATCAGCAAGGTGTGGAAAAGGACTAGGCTGGTATCATAGAGTGAGAAACAGCCTAGGGACACGAAGATCCAGGAGTAAGGAGAGCTGCCCTTATTCTCTACCGCAGGCATGGGCAACTTGTGGCCTTCCGGATGTTGTTGGACTCGCAACTCCTATCAACCCCAGTCAGTATGGCTGGTGGTCAGGAATGATGGACTGCTGTGCTAATGGAGCTGTGTTATTGTGCACTTATATTTGAATGTTTTAATGGGTTTATATTAATAATCCAAAGGAGCCCAGGGCAGCAAACGCACAAGCGAAAAATGTCCTCAAAAAACTTAGAAACAATTCCAGTACAGAATATTATTGTGGATTTTACTGATGGATGTTTATATTTTAATGTTTGTGTAACTGGTTTTTATACTTTTTAAGCTGCTTAGAAGCTGGTTTTGGCATTAAGAGGTAAATGATGATGATGATGATGGAAGTTATAGTCCAACAACATCTGGAGGACCAGAGGTTCTCCACCCCTGCTCTATGGGCACAGAATGCCTTGGTGTATTCTTTGCATGGGAAGTTAAGAGTGGAAAACTAGAATGGAAGAACCAACAAGGGGATGGGGGTACTCTTTGCCCTGTCTCTCTGACTCATTCACTGTTCACAATTGCACAGAAGAGGGCATTTTGCAGCTTTTCTCAGCCCTGAGTGACAGGCTGCAACTGCAGGAGTCCTGAGCTCCTCTTACAGATGGTAAAGACAAGCATGCAGGCGGGCACCCCCGCTCGAATGCTTGTGAGCAAGAGTGAGGCGAACACAAGCCCTGATCGCAAGCCTCTGCTCACCTTAATCCTGAAGGCCTCCGTCTGCCTCCAGGCAGAAGGATTATCTTTGGAACAGGGAAAGGCAGTGGTTTTAGACCCCGGCAGGCAATGTTGATCCACCAGGGTCTGGGGAGCACCTGTCATTGCTGCCTTCTCCTGCCCTCACCCATAGTGTGTTTTAGTTTTTTTTCTGAGCCTGGAAGTGGCGGATGCTTTGCAAGTGCCCAGTGTTAGTTTTTGCAAGTATTTGCACTGAGCTCTTGCAAAGCCCCCAAGCCTTTGTGAATGTTCAGCTGGAGTGCTTTCGAGGTCGGCAGCAAAATGCATGGGTTCCTATTTGTTGTAAGGAAAACCCCTGCTCCCCCCCCCCTTCCTATTCTTCCATAGGATTATCCTGAACATTTAGGGACAAAAAATTGTGATTCCGGAGATATGTGATTGGATCTCCCCATCTCCCTTGAAAGCAGTTGCATGCAGTGAGTGTGTGTGGCGATTTCCAGTGTTGTTCATAGCCATGCTCCTGGGGAGTGGAGGGGCTGTTTTCCTGATCAAAACTCTCCCTTTTTCTAAAGGGGGGGGGAAGAAACAGGATACAAGTCACTATCTTTTTTTTTTGCCAGTGGGGTAATAGGAGCTTTGGTGGGAGGGAGGGGAGAATTTTGATGGAGAAGGTGGCACAGGGGGAAGGAGGAAGCACCCTCTCTCCCAGCACCACTGTCCCAATTAAAACCAGAGCCTCCAGCCCCACAGGGAAGGGGGAAGTTGGGAGATCCAGTTGTGTCTCTCTCTGATCACATCGGGTTTGGCTCCGAATTCTCTCTCATGACACCCCAGCATGCCCATTTCCTCCTGTGCACCCCTAGCACTGGGGTCAACAAAATTTGGAGCTGAGTGCGAGGAATGTTAGGCATGGTTTTGGACGTGGCTGCTGTTAGATTTTTTTAAAAATTGATTTCCCAAGGCAGTGTCACCAGGTTGCTGGGAGCCTCGTGGTGCTCTACTCCTATGAGAATTTGAAGCACCTCCAGGTTTCCAGCCGTATTCGTCGTTTGGGTGGCAATACAAGAGCCGGGATCCTTATTTGGTGGTTGGTTTAGCTGAGGTTGATTCTCTCCTTTTTCCTTTATCCACTAGAAAGAAACCAAGGGGACCATCTCCCTAAAGGTCATTCCCAACCAGCAGAGCCGCATTCCTGCCCTCCAGGTAGGTGGAGTTTCCACCTTCAGAGCAGGGGGTTGAAACAGGGCTGTGTACAAGCTTAAATTCTGTGCCTCTTAGCCAGAATCCTGCACCACAGAAAGATGAATTCTACAGCTGGTATGTAAAATGGGTGCATATTTGTTTGTTGTCATTCTGCATCAGCCTAATGCTGGGGTGGGACAAAGAATGATGTGGAGCAGGTACCTGTGCTGCATCCTATTCAGTCTCTCCCCAGTACCCTCCTCCAACAACCGACTGCAGCTGCAATCCCTTTAAAAGGGGGATTAGATACATTTATGGAAAAGAAATGCATTTATGGGGAAGGGCCATAGCTCAGCGGCAGAGCATCTGCTTGGCATGCAGAAGGCCCAGGTTCAATCCCCAGCATCTCCTGGTAGGGCTGGGAGAGACTCCCTGCCTGAAACCCTGGAGAGCCGCTGCCAGTCAGTGTAGACAATATTGAGCTAGATGGACTGATGGGTCTGACTCAGTATAAGGCAGCTTCCTATGTTCCTAGAATTGAGCTATTGCCTCACTGGCCTGCGAGGCCATTTTCCTCAAGCCATGTCCATTTGCTCTGTACCAGACATCAGGTGTGTGGCAGGCAAAGACTGGTTGATGGCAGCTGCAAACCCATATGCCTTTGCCTGCATGATTGATTTCAAATTGTACAGGCAAAGGAAAACGCTTCACCTGACCTCATGGTGACATCATGTGATTGACGGGTGGCTGGCTGAACACAAAGGCTCTAAGCTGGGCTGGGGAACCTTTTTCATCCAGAGGGCTTCATTTCCTTCTGTTCAACCTTCCAGGGGCCAGATGCCTGTGATGGTCCGTGTTCCAGGGCTCATTCCAGCCAGGCAAAAATACTCAAGAAGAGGGCGGAGCAGGTCTGATGAGGGGTGTAGCCTGGGGAGAGTCCTCAGGGCTGCATTTGGCCCCTGGGCCTGATGTTCCCCACCCCTGCTTTAAGCCAGGGGTAGCCAATGTGGCACCCTCCAGATGTTGCTGGACTCCAACTCCCAGCATGCCCTGACAAGTGGCCATGCTGGCTGGTGCTGATGGGAGCTGGAGTCCAACAGCGTCCAGAAAGCACCATATTGGCTACCCCTGGCTTAAGGCTGTTAACAGGTATATTCTCCCAGAATTTGCCTTTTATTGAAAGCCAGCCATGTGAGCAAGTAGCAATGGTTAGCACCTCATGGTACCGTAGATGGCCAGGCAGTTCTGACTGTCACCAAGTCATCCTCCTTTGCTGGGCAAAGCAGTAAATAGCAATTTTATGGCCTGGTGTGTATGTGTGTGTGTGTGTGTGCGCGCACTTTGGGGTGCCTGTAATCTCTGTCCTCAGGGACGGTCGCTCAGCAATTGTGCTCCAACAATTGGCTCTTCTCTTCCTCCCTCTTTCATGCTGTTCTGTCACCAGCTGACACCGTATGGGGTTATGGGATGTGAGGCCAATAGATTGCTTTGTGAAGAAGTCAGCCCACTCTTAGTGACGGCAGGGCTGTGCTGCTGTTGCTAAGGCAACAGAGATGCCTGAAGCTGCTGGGATGGGCTGCAGCGGGCTGTTAATTCCAAAGATGGTACCTGGGTTACAGCAAAAACCAATCACAACAACAGAAGACTTGCGGCATTTTCAAGATAAACATATTTTATGGTGCCCATTTCGGTTCCCCAGTAAACCTGTTAAAAGGTGTCAGGGGACTCTTCCCCCTCTTTTTTTTTTTGTTTGGCCCATGACTGCATCTCTGTATTGCTTTTGCTATACCTGGGCAAAGAGGCACAGTTATTTGCTTCCTACTCCTATGAGACAGTGAAACCCACCGACCATAGGGATTTCCATCAGTCTCCCTTCTGCCCTTCCCTTCTGAACTGAAGTTGTCTCATTTGAGGCAATTAGGCAGCTGTCCTATATTTACTGCTCATTTCTCACTAATGGTTTCCGTATGGCGACAATGATGTGGAAATTATTTTATTCTTTGCTTTAAAAATAATACTCGCATTCAGCACCAACAGATTTTAAGAGAGAGAAAAAAATCCTGAATTTCTCTATTTCTGCAATCTTTGAAAATAATTTATTCAAATCAGGCGTATCTGCATATTGTTGCTCATTTCTTTATTGTCGAAATTTGTTCCCTCCCTCAAAATATTAAAGGTGGTTTACAATAGGAACAAACATACGCAATTGCCATATATACTAATTGCTGTCTCAGTTCTCTTGAGTGCCGGTCCTGATGTAGCCAAAAAGGCAAAATCTATGCTCGAGAGGGAGATGTTGGCAGGCTTGGAAGGAACTGCAAGTTTGCAGCAAGCATACAAAAACTGTAGGAAAAAAGGCTAAGCCAGCGGGCTAGATCCTTATCTCTCCCACCCTCAAAGGCCAAGTCAGTCACCTGACCCCACAATGATGTCAGGTGATCTGTTTTTGCCCATATGGACAATCAGCTGATTGGCGGGCTTACTAAATGCCATGCATGGAGTGGAAGGCTGCCAAAGTTGGCTAGAATATAATACTGACTCTGCTGCCCATCTCACAGTGATGGGGCCAGGCAGACTTTTCTTGAAGGCTGTTCCAAATCCTGGATCCCACAGCTGTGAAAAGTCCTTTTTGGGTGCCTACCTGCCACATTCCTGATGGCCGGGAGACTTGAAGCAGGGCCTCAGAAGGCGAGCAAAGTTGCTGGGCAGCAAGCCCATATGCAGAACGATGATTCTTGAGTCACTCGTACAATTCCACTTTTCCTACTTATGTGGAAGGGCAAGTTAGCATTTGGGCCTCTAAAGCACCACCCTCTAACCACTGCAGAATCTTATCCGGTGATGCTGCCAGCCTTTGAGATTTCACAAGATGTTTCCCATTCACTCCCAAACCCACAGAATACATTTTTTCTCACGCTTCCCCCCCCTCCCACTGGCATTTTTAACCATTTAATGGCATGCAGAAATTGGGCAGGGGAAGCTGTCCCTAGCCATGGCAATCTGCTGATGAGAGAAATGGCCCTTTCTTAATTTCCTCCAGCTCTGCAGCTGTTAACAGATGCAGGAGTGCTGCGAAGGGAAGCAAGTTGGCAACCCTAAATCTACACGAGGGGGACAAGAAGGGGATGGAGGGGAAGCGGCCAAGCGGCAGATAATATGAGTGTGGGTGAATGAAGGGGGTTGCTGTGCTGCTCTACCCAAGCGGTGCAGGAAGCCTGGGGAGGGACTGTAGTTCAATGGGTAGAGCGCATGCTTTGTATGCAGAAGGTCCCAGGTTCAATCCAAAACAAAGGATCAGGTAGCGAGTGATGGGAGAGACCTCTGCCTGGGACCCTGGAGAACTGCTGCCAATCAGAGTAGACAACACTGGCTAGAATCCAGACCCTGGGCCTCAGAAGTAGATTTGTTGGCCCCACAAGTGAAGATGCTCAAAGGGCCAAACGGCACAATATATTAAATGTGTGACTTGCAAATGCAACTTTTTTTTTAAGGTAGGGTTGGAGGGAGGGATGGACACTCCTTGCCACACCACAGCCCTGATGAAAATTGCCCCCCTCCGCACTGCTGGGGGAGTGATTTTTGCCTGGACCCTGGGCGTGGGGAGAAATTGCCGCAATCTGGATCTCTCCTCCCCCTCCACAGCCTCTGTTTTTGTGTTCTAAAAGAGGCACAGGTGGGCAAATAGCCTGACCTGGTGCAAGGCAGCTTTCTGTGGGAGGTATTCAGTGCTAGTCCTACTCAGAGTAGACCCACTGAAGTCAGTTGGGCTCCTTTTGGTAAGAAGGGCAGGATATACATTTAATAATGAATGAAAACAGACGTGACTCAGTTAGGTCCATTAATTTTAGTGGGTCTGTTCTTAGTTTCCTGTCCTTGTTTCCTAAGCCGCAAAGGTGTTGGGGTCTTGGAGAATGTAAGGCCAACCCTGTAATAAAGAAGGCATATCTTGCCAACAGCACAACTAAAACTGTGCACAGATTGGAAATGGCTAAGGACAAGTCTCCAGTGCAGCCATAGCACTGCCAAGCTCTTAACCTTGGTTAGAGAAAGGAGTGGGACACAGACTTGCACACTTATTCTTTTCCTCCTCTCCCCTGTGGCGCAGTTTCCTTCTTTTTTTCCTTTCCAATACCAACCATGGTTTCATGTTACACTTATTGTGGTTAACCATGGTTAACTCAAACAGTAGTTAACATGTGAACCAGGAACTGAAACTATAGTTTGTGGTGGTTTTTTGAGGGAATATGGCTTGTGTTAACCATGGCTTGTGCTGATGTGCATGCATGATGTGATGCTTAAAGCTCATTTTTTAATTTTTTTATTATACTTACTATTACATTTATATCCTACCTTTCCTCCAAGGAGCTCAAGGTGACATATAGGTTTCTCCTCCCTCTCCATTTTGTTCTCACAACAACCCTATGAGGTAGGTTAGGCTGAGAGGCAGTGGCTGGCCCAAATTCACCCAGAGAGCTTCATGGCTGGTTGAGGATTTGAACCCTGATCTCCCAGGTCCTAGTCCAACACTCTAACCACTACACCACACTGGCTGTCATCAGAGGCTCTTATCAATCCCCATCAGTATTAAATTGGACTTAGCTTGTTCCTGCTTCCAGCATTTGTGCTTGTAGTAGCGGAATTTGTGTTTCATGCAGAGTTTAGCTGTACTGGGGAGGTCCTGAAAGCCCTGTAGTGAGTCAGCCAGCAGCACTTCAAAGTTTGTCCTTCCAAAGAGGAAGATACATCATGGAGGCCTGCACGCTTCTTCGGAATGCAAGACCCACATGGATTTTGCAGTAGGGAACTGTTAGTGGGAGATGAAATTCCTTTCCATTCCTGCTCAGTGGATCTTCCTGCCATTTTTTTGTGAATCCAGGATGTTGTTAAGAGCCAATGTGGTATAATAGATAGATTGGAGTAGAGAGATCTGGGCTCAAATTCCAGTTCTGCCAGGAAGCTCACTGTGCCATGGCCTTGGGTAATACTGTCTCTCAGCCTAAACCCTACCTCGCAGGGTTGTTGTGAGGATGAAAATAGGAGAAACCGTGTATGCTGCCCTGAGCTGCCTGGAGAAAGGTCAGGATACAAATGTAAAAATTGCCTGAGCTTGTAGGGAGAAGGGCAGAATGCAAATGTGATACACGTTTGTTTTGTGTTTGAATGTGTCTTTGTTAGAGGGTGAGGAGAAAAGGAAGGAAAGAAGGATTTATATTAGGGGATTTAAATTACAATTAAGAATTTAAATTTAAATTACCTTTTTGTTTTAGACCCTTAAGCTACAGTTTTTAGAAGGGTATCGGAGGAGGCATGATTTGGGTGGGCTGATGGGAGTTGTAGTCCATAGCTGGACACATTCTCAGGCCTTCTTGCATCCAGTTTAACCTGTTGTCTGTCTAAGCCTGCAAGTTGAAGGGCTTTCCCCAGCTGAATCTTGACCCCCGCCCTCTCTCGCTACAGATGTTCATGAGAGCCCAGTTTGACTATGACCCTCGAAAGGACAGCCTGATCCCTTGCAAAGAAGCTGGGCTGAAATTCCAAACAGGAGACGTCATCGAGATCATCAACAAGGATGACAGCAACTGGTGGCAAGGCCGGGTAGTGGGCTCCTCCAACGGATCAGCAGGACTCATCCCCTCCCTAGAGCTACAGGAGTGGTACATCCTGTTTGATGATGCCCTGGTTTTGTTGCCAGCGCACTGCCCCTCCCTTCCAGATTCCTGGCTTGATCTCTTCAGGCTCCACCCAAGGAGATAAGATCTTGTGACAGGATCCCCAGCATTGCCAACAGCACCTTAAGATTAGGTTCCTTGCCTTTCCATTGTTTAACGAAATGTATATATAGCGCTTGATGAAAGGTTTTCTACAAGTGGTTTACGAAAAACATTAAAATTATCAATACAAACAGTTAAAAACAAGTCATTAAAACATTTTTAAGACAGTTAAAACAGCAATAGACTAAAAAGAGATTAAAACATACCAACATCTGTGTCTAGATGGGCTTGCCTAAACAAAAATGTTTTAAGCAGGCGTGGAAAAGAATACAGCAAAGGCACCTGCCTGATGTCAATATGCAGGGAGTTCCAAAGTGTAGGTGCTGCCACATTGAAAGCATGATTTCTTACAAGTGTGAACTGGGTATTATGTGGCATCTGTAACAGATCTGTAATGGTGCCAGTTCTGCATACCTAAATGGTCAAATGGACACATATAGGGTAAGGCAGACCTGAAAGGAAACCGGTCCCAACAGGCTTTATATGAGTATTCAGAATTCTTAACATCAGCCCTCAGTTTCCTTTTTAGAAGAGTGTGCTCCAAACTCCTGGGCTCTCAGTGATCCCTCGGAAAGAAATGCTATAGATTTGTTAGCCTCAGAGAGCCAAGACGCAGCCTGTTACCACTCCTCTGATGGTGCAGGCAACCTGTGTATCCTCATTTTGAACTACAGATTCTTGGCACTCCTCTTTTTTTGTAGGCAATGTTCCTGCAGAAGATTGTATTCCTTGCTCCATAGAAAGCCCCCAAACTCACGTTTCTTCCCCCCCACCTTTGCAGGGCAGAGATAATTGCCTTGGTCAGTTTGAAGGCCCCCCTCTCCCAGACTTTTGTGAAATAAAATGACGCATGGCGTGGAGGACGTGGATAGAGAGCAGTTTTTCTGCCTCTCTCATAACACTAGAACTTGAGGACATTCAATGAAGTTGAGTGTTGGAAGATGCAGGACAGACAAAAGAAAGTGGTCTTTCACTCAGTGCATAGTTAAACTATGGAATCTGCTCCCAGAAGAGGCAGTGATGGCCACCAAGTTGGAGGGCTTTAACAGAGGATTAGACACATTCATGGAGGACAACGTTATCAGTGGCTACTAACCATTATCAGAGGCATCGTGCTTCTGAATACCATTTGCTGGAAACTGCAGGAGAGGAGAATGCTGTTGTGCTCAGGTCCTGTTTGTGGTTTTCCCAAGGGCATCTGCTTGGCCACTGTGAGAACAGGATGCTGGACTAGATGGGCCCCTGGCCTAATGCTCTTCTTATGTTGTTATAATGGGATAAAGGGATAGTTCTGGGAAAGGTGAGGCCTGGTTTGACATTCGCTTTCTTCCACTGCAACATACCTTTTTTCCCTTCCTGCAGGCGTGTTGCAAGCGTGACTCAGGGCAACCCCAGTGAAGCTCAAAGCTGCAGCCCTTTTGGCAAGAAGAAGAAATGCAAAGACAAGTACCTGGCCAAGCACAGCTCAAGTGAGCACCTCTTCTCCCACCCCACCTGTACTTCCTTCTCTTTCCCTGTTGCCCCATATCCCCCTTTTCCACAAAGAGGTCTTGCCATCAGGCTAAATCATAAGGATGGTTTGTTACGGCTGTACTGCACCTTTTGTGCATTAGTTCTGCAGCTCCTGCAACCAGGGAGCTATTTTGAGGCTGGGGTGGTGAGGGCAGAGGGCCACGTCCTCAAAATGACACACCCTATGATTCCCATCTCCTTGGGATTTGAGAGTGGTAGTGGTACTTGGGAGGGTTGGATTTGGCCCAGGGGCTGCTAGTTGCTGATCCCTCTTGTATTCTGGGCCTGATTTTGTGAATAGCAGCCCCTTACAGTACAACCCTGTAGAACATGGGTGGAGGGACGTTTTTCAGCCCAAGGCCCACATTCCCTTCTGGGGACCTTTCTAAGGGCCACATGCCAGTGATGGGTAGAGCCAGAGGCAAAAGTGGGTGGAGCAATGAATGAGAATTTTATCTTTGTACACTGGGTTAGTCTCTGCCCACACTTGCACACACCCCTCTCCCCTCTATCTAGTCAGGCAGGAGGCATGATCAGATTTCAAGGACACTTTCCAGCCAGGCAAAAACATCTGGGGTATGACTGGAGAGGGTGTGTAGCCCAGGGAGAGTTTGGAGGATCAGTGAGGCTTGGAGGGCCACCTTTGGCCCCCAGACCTAGGGTTCCCCATCCCTGCACTCGAGAAAGTATTATGCAGAGTATCTATGGGGAAACATCTTCCAGCAAGTAGTTTTGTTGATTTGTTGGCACTGAGATGGGGAGCCCTACGGACCTTGATGGAGTGTAGATGGACTACAACTCCCATCAGCCCCAGCTAGCATGGCCCGTAGTGTGGAATTTTGGGAGCCATAGTCCCGACAACACATGAAGGGAAGCAACCCCTCTTTTCACACAGTGGGCTGCAAACTGCATTTTGCTTCTTAGTAGAGTGGTGAAAACCTCTGGAACAGCACAGCAGCCTTCATGCAGACACCTTGCTCTGTAGAGCTCCTCTGCGCTGCTGTGTGTGCATAGAATCATAGAACAATAGAGTTGGAAGGGGCCTGTAAGGCCATGGAGTCCAACCCCATGCTCAATGCAGGAATCCAACTTAAAGCATCCCCGACAGGTAGCTGTCCAGCTGCCCCTTGAATGCTTCCAGCGTTGGAGAGCCCACCACCTCCTTAGGTATTTGCTTCCATTGTTGTGCCACGCAGTAACAGTTAGGAAGTTTTTCCTGATGTTCAGCCGAAATCTGGCTTCCTGCAACTTGAGCCCGTTATTCCATGTCCTGCACTCTGGGACAATCAAGAAGAGATCCTGGCTCTCTCCTGTGCGGCAACCTTTCAAGTACTTGAAGAGTGCTACTGTATCTCCCCTCAGTCTTCTCTGCCCAAGGTAAAGCATGCCCAGTCCTTTCAGTTTCTCATCACAGGGCCACCACCCTGCTGTGGTTATGTGCAGATTGGATCCAAGAGGTAGAGGAGGGTATGTGTGCGAGTGTATTTCCCGCTGCTTCTCCTTGGCCTGTGTGATCACTCTCTAGGCCAGCCTTCCCGAACCAGGTGCCCTCCAAGTATTTTGGACTCAGACTCCCATCAGCCCCAGGAGTGTGGACAGTAGTCAGGGATGATGGGAATTGTGGTCCAAAACATCTGGAGGGCACCCAGTTGGGGAAGGCTGCTCCAGACCCTTTCCTTTTGCATTTGCTTTGCGTAAGTGGTCCTTTTATAAGAGCCAGTGTGGTGTAGTGGTTAGGTGTTGGACTACGACCTGGGAGACCAGGGTTCGAATCCCCACATAGCCATGAAGCTCAGTGGGTGACCTCATGAAAACCCTATTCAAGGGTCGCCATAAGTCATAATCGACTTGAAGGCAGTACATTTACATTTTTTAAGTGGTCCTTTTAATTTTGTTTACTAAGCGGTGTGCGGGGAAGCCTTTGCAGGAAGTGATTTGATAGCATAGTGACACCTTTTCTGACTCATCATAACAAGTCAGCTCCAGCCGCAGCTTTGGAGAGTAGAGTTTTTCGTTTTGGGTCCCTGGGATCTGTGCCAAGTCTTGGATATGGAAGATTTTGACAAACGAGGGAATAAATCAGAAAGGAGAATGGGTGCCCCTTTGGGAGCTGCAGTGATACTTGATGTTGCTCCTTTTGGGGGTGGTGCCCTGCGTGGAAGGCTAGGGCAAGAATGGCTGTGTACACACTATACATTTAATGCACTTCCCCTCTTCCCCCAAAGAATCCTGGGGACTGGAGTTTACCCATCACAGACCTACAATTCCCAGCACTCTTAACAAATTACAGTTCCAGTTATTCTTTGAGGGAAGTCGTATGCTTTAAATGTATGGTGTGCACACGGCTAAAGAATGGGGCTAAAATGGGTCCATGCCAGCAGGCTGGTTCTTTTCTGTAACTATAACATGTTTGCTGGGGTTTTCTGCTTCCTTTATGCATAGTAGAAGCTTCTACTACTTTTGAACACGTACATAGGAAGCTGTTATACCAGGTCTGATTGTCCTTTGAGCCCAGTAGTGTTTACTGGGACTGGAAGTGGGTTGCCAGGGTTTCCCATCACTGGTTCTAACTTCTCTTTTTAAAAATAAAAAAAATAACAACATTGGAGGTGCCGGGGATTGAACTTGGACATTTTGCATTCAAAGCATGTGCTCTGCTACAGAGCTGCAGGCCTCCCTTAGGTCAACGGCAGAGCTTTCATTGAAAAGATGGGAACTTTAGTAAAGAGAAAAGACAGCGTGCTCAGATCTGTTAGCAGTGCTCTGCTGTCCGTTGCAACCAGGAACAGGCATGTACTCAGTGCTCAAAAGAAAAATTCAAAATTTCACACTAGGAAAAACTAAATTCTGTACCTCAAATAAATTATACACAGTTCCAAGTCACATGTTGTTTGCCCCTCAGTCTCCAAGATTCTCCTAAGTCTCAAATAGAGATTACAGCCTGGCCGAGACATGTTGGGGCCTCGAAGCCCTTTGGAGCTCAGTTAAGGGTCTTATTCTCTCTCTCTCCTTCTAGTCTTTGACCAGCTGGATGTGGTGTCTTACGAGGAGGTGGTGAGGCTGCCGGCTTTCAAGCGGAAGACTCTGGTGCTTATAGGTATCCAGTCGTTCCATTTGATGCTCTAAGTTAGATCATAAACCAGTTTGAGATTTCTTTCTTTTTTGGAAATATAAAGCAGTATAGAAATTATTTAAATAAATGAAATACGGTAACTTAATAAATGCAACACAAGTTTGTAACCAGTGGATCAATAAATCCCCACGGTACAAACAGTCTGATAAATGAGCAAGGGGTAATAAAACATGTGGCATGTACTTTCGTAAAAGCAATACACCCTTATATCCAGCTCCACTCTAGCATCAATACGCCAAAACATGGGGGGACCCCCCTCCATTAAAACAGACCAGTCAGCAGGAGCCAATCAAGAAGAATCAAATTAATATATATCTACATATGTTATTGTGATTAACAAAACAGAGGTATTTATTTTACTACCAGCTGGTGAAGGCAGAAGCCAAAATGTTTTGTTAATCACAATTACGTGTATATATTTTTAGGTGATTAATGGAATCCTTATAGGGATCTCTCTCTCTCTCTCCACATGCACTGGCTTCATTCATACATCATGCTAAACCATAGTTAATGGTTTATCATTGTGAAGAAGGGGCGCCAGCCCCTCTGGACACCCTTCCAGGAGCCAATTCCCTACCCAGGGCAATTGATCCTGGCAAGATATCCTTCTCTGCCAAGGCTGTGCATGCTCACAAGAGCCCTGCAGGGTAGATAGCTGCCACCACCCCTTATCTGGTTAATCACCCTGAGCCAAGGGGAACTTCAGAGCCCTGTAACTTGCCTGAGATCCCCAGAGACAAGCAGACACTCCTTGCTCTGGGGCCCTAAACAAACATTCCAATTTACACAGTAGTCCTGGTCAATGGTCAAGGTACTGGCTTAGAACCAACCCTCTCCTGAAATGAACACACACTGGTAAATGGAAGTAAATTTATTAAAGACTAAAAAAGAAAGGCGCAGTTACAGTAGCAAAACGGTTTCCTAATATCCACACCGAGGAGGGCAAGGTAAAACAGAGAGTTCAATCACAATACAGAAAACAAGAAAGTTCAATTGCATAGCCATCCCTCCTCAGAGAGATGACAGGATAGTAGATGGCAAAAATGGATCCTCACTGGGTAACATCATGTAAGCATGATGGAACCCAGGAAAGGAACAAAAAATTAGAGTTTTCTGCCCATACTTATGGCAAAATCCCCCAGCCACAGGCCAGAGACAATTAACCAATCAGGGGCCAAATCGTACATCCTCCCTGAAGCGTGCCAGACATCACGTCTTCCATGGAGCCAGTCTTCTGCTGACAAGAAGGTGTTAAGTTGGGCCTCTGATTATACCTCTTCCCTAAAGCTTCCCAGATTTTAGATCTTGTTGGAGCCAGGTCTCTGTTGATAAGGTGTTAGGTTGGGCCTCTGATTACACATCCTCCCTGAAGCTGGGCAGACAACTGCCACTCATGGCCTCACTGCAAAAACCAAATGTTAATCTGTGAAGATCCCACAATTCCCTGCTACACAACCATCTTGAAGGCAGGTTTTCATGACAATCATGAGTGTGCTTTTTGGTCTGTTTTGCTGTTTCCACTCTTGTCTGGAGAGAAAAAAAACCTTGGCTCAGCTTTATGACCGAACTGGGGGACCCTCATTTTTTTCTTCCCAGTGTGAGCAGAGAGGAGTGAAAGACTGCTCTTAGGCATGTTCACGGTTAACTACGGTTTATTGCGGTGCAAACTGGTTCCTCCTTTCCTGAGGCAAAAGAGAATTGTGGAGTGGGGTCTAAGGCTGGGCAAAGTAATTTATGCTCTGGCTAAAGCTGGTCAGTGGTGCAGGTTTAGGATGGGGAAATAAGGGTAGGGAATGGATAAATAGATCTATTTCTGGTCTGTGTCAATTTTGCATATGTTCATTGCTAACTCCGTTCTGTCCTATTTCTGCAAATAATCTGTGCCTTTTAAAAAAAAAGTTATGAAAATATGTATTTAAATATGTATTATCACAATATATACATTTAAATGTGAATTTCCTCAGTGGGCTCATTTGTAAACACATTTCACCCCAAAAAAATAGGATTGTACATAACTAAGTTCTAGTCAGAGTAGACCCATTGAAATTAATGAACCCAAGTTCGTAATGGCTTAATTTTCAACAGGTCTACTCTGAGTAAGACTAGCACTGGATACCACCTTTTTTAATTTTGTTTTTTATGCATTTTGAGTGGGGTACTGCAAAATTTGGAGAAGAACGAAATCTGAAGGATAATTACGTTTTGATCCAGTTCATTTAAAAAATGCAGGGCCAATGAAATTCTCTTCCATCCCTAGATAAGGGATCTAGATAAGATCCATCTCTCTAGACAGGAGAGGCTGACCTTGTCATTACGTTGTGATGTATCTTTTTTCCAACATAACTGAGGTTCTTCAGTTATGAGAAAATGAAGCTAAAATACCATTGCCATTATATTTCTTCTTTTTTTTGCACAGGGGCTGGTGGGGTTGGCCGGAGTCATATTAAGAATGCCCTACTCAGCAAGGATCCAGAGAAGTTTGGATACCCCATTCCATGTAAGTGTGCCCAGAAACCAAGTTTTCCACCGTGCCATCTGTTGAGGGTTTCTGAGCCCCCAGCCTGATGCAGGAAATTATATATATCCCATCTTCCTTCCAAGGAGCTCAAGGTAGCATACATAGCTCTCCCTCTCTCCATATTATCCTCACAACAACCCTGTGCGGTAGGTTAGGTTGAGAGTTAGTGACTGGCCCAAGGTCACCCAGTGAGCATGGTGGCCGAGTGGGGATTTGAACCCTGGTCTCTCAGGTCTTAGCCCAGCGCTCTTAACTACTATACCTCGCAGGCTGCATCACAACCTTCACTAGTCTTGTTTCTGCAGCTTGTAGAACCCATTTTAGGTGCAGCTAATGCTGCTGGTTTGTGGTATAAATTAGACTGGGAGGAGGGCTTAACACAGGGCCCTCCAGAGCAGATTTTGAGGGTGCACAGGGAGATGAAGGGGGAGTTCCGTTGGCCAAGCAGAACTTCATGTGCACAGCATTGGATGCAACCCATTAAAACCCTGTATAAAACAATACTAAAACACAACCGTGCTCATCCAAAAATATCTATAAAAGGACAAACCCTACCCATCCCACTCAAAGATGAGCACTAAAACTGTCTCCCCCAAACGTAATACACTACCCTTCAAATGAAAGGTGTGGATAAACAGAAATGGTTTAGCACCTAGAAGCAGACCATGATGGCACCAGGTGTGCTTCCTTGGGGAGAGCATTCCATAAATGGGGAGCCACCACTGACAGGGCCCTGTTCTTGTGGCACCACTCACTGTTTCTCCCTTGGAGGCGCCATGCTGAGAAAGCGCTCTGATGGCTAATACACCCTGCTCTTCATTTCCCTTTTGAGATCATACTGTAAGGAGCTTGAGTTGTATTCTTCCTCCCCCAGTTCCCTTCTGTTGAAGGTGTTGCCACCTCCTCGCAACAGCCCAGTTCTATGCCCTTCTCTCTTCCTTTCTCCTGCAGACACCACCCGCCCGCAGAAGAAGAGCGAGGTGAATGGGAAAGACTACCACTTTGTCTCCACGGAGGAGATGACCAAAGACATCTCCACCAATGAGTTCCTGGAGTTTGGGAGTTACCAGGGCAACATGTTTGGCACCAAATTTGAGACTGTGCACAAGATTCACGAACAGGACAAAATTGCGATTCTGGATATCGAGCCACAGGTAGGAAAGTGCAGCCCTGCTGCTTTGAAAAACAGAAACGAAACTTTTGTGGCTCCGTTGTTCTACGTCTAGCTCAGGGCTGGGGAGCCTGTGGCCCTTGAGATGTGGCTGGACTCATAACTCTCATAATTCCTGACTTTGGGCCATGCTGTTCCCCAACCATGTTTTTGCCCAGGGCTGGGGAACCGTTGGCCCTCCGGATGTTGTTAGATGCCAACTCCCGTCAGCCCCAGCCAGCATAGCCAGTGATTAGGGATTATGGGAGTTGTGGTACAGCAACGTCTTAGACGGCCAAAGGTTCCCTAGCCCTGGTTTAGTCCATAACAAGTGTAAAGGTGAGAAGGGATGACTGCCTCGGGACCAGAGGCGGAAGAGAGGGAGATACTAGAAAATGGCTTGTGTTCAAGGGACACAAGGAGATGGGCAGGTGACTAGGAGCAAAAGGGAGTGGCAAGTGAGCAGCAGGTTTTTCTTAGCCTATCCCCTGCCCCAGCCCTAAATCCAGGGAAAAGAGATAAAGAGCCAAACACAATTTGGGACCCTGGCATAGACAAAGCAACCCTGCAGAGTGTTTCAGCTGGGCACATGCTCATTGATTTGTGAGGGCTGCCGACATCCCTCCATCGCCCTTTTCAGACACATTTGCACCGCCTATTGAGAGTGGTTCAAAACTCATCTTGCCATCCAAGCTTGACTCCCAAGTAGGATGGGAATTGCAGCCTTGTTTTAGATGTTTTAGTGAATCTGTCTTTGGCCTGACCAGCCAGATCTTTTATCTCCCTCCACTCCCTTGCATGAGCTAACTTTGACAGGTGGGTGGTCCTGCCCATCTGCCAGTCATCTGACATCATGGCAACATCAGGTGACCGATAGGTGGGCACGAGTGAGAGGGAGATTAGTAAACAGCAAAGCGGCGCGGAGCAGGATTGAACTCTCCGCTCATCAAGTGACGAGTGGAGAGTTCAATCCTGCTTTCTGCAAGGGTCTGAGCTGGTGAACCAGCAGGCACAGTCAACACTGTTGAACCCCATCCATCATCTGACATCACCTGCCCATCAGAGTGGCATCTTCTGGTTGACAGGTAGGTGTGGTTTTGGAGAAATAGCTTTCAGGCCAAGATTGGCCCGCGGGCCAGAGGTTCCCCACCCCCTGCTTTAGTGAGAGGGTTTTCCTGTTTCCTGAAGAAAACTGAAAGAAGCAGATGCTCAGGGACGTCTTGCCCTAAAACGAAGCAACCCAAGCCTGAAGCATCCCAGACAGGCTTGTCACTGGGTAGGCACGTGCGCACACACAGTCTTTTAACTTTATAGCAATGGCCTTGAAATGGCTCTTTCCCCCCCTTTTGGCAGACACTGAAGATCATCCACACAGCAGAGTTCTCCCCTTTCATCGTGTTCATTGCTCCCACAGACAAGGCTGATCAGGTAGGAGATGCCAGTCTTATTTTGGATGCAAGACACAGTCTTACGTGTCATTTTCAGGCTTGCCACACTCATAGTACTTTTTCCTTAGTTATGCCAATGCAGACACTCTGGAATGCCTGCATTTTGCAAAGGATGCTGCATGATGTTCCTTAAACAAACACATTTGGTTCATATGGTGCTAAGCCAGCTCTTTGGGGCTTCCCTTCCGTGTGAACCAATACACACACTATAGCACACGTGGCAAATCTGCTGCTGCTATCATATGGACTCTTAAATTTGGAGCAAGTGCGTTACTTCACAGAATAAGCCAGCAACAGATAACCTAGCTGAGATGTAGCCAACTTGGTGTCATACAGTAGTAGTTTGCATTATAATCCCTCTCACCCCAGACCATTGGGTCCTGCTGATGGGAGTTGGGACTCCCAACATCATCTGGAGGATTAGATCTGCCCCAACCCCTGACCTAGTGTCTACTGGTTGCTGGAATTTTTGCAAAAGTGGATTAGATGACCTTGATTTGACCTAGCAAAGAGTGCACAGTCCCACTCTTAATATTTATCTTTTTTTCCCTTCAGAGGCCTTGAGTATGTAATACTTTACAATGTATAAATCATGAGTGGAATATAGGGATTCTATTAAAAATGCTAGTTATCTCGGCATATTTAGAAAAACCACCACCATGTGTATACAACCCTACCCATTTGTGATTTTGCAAGTGGTACTTTGAGTTTGAGGCTGCACCTAAAAGCAGTAACGTATTGTGAACTGAGAAACCCCACATAGCGTAAACAGCAGCTTGTTAAACTGTCCACCTCACATGGCTAACTCTACATCTCTTCCTCCTGCAGTCAGAAACTTTGCAGCATCTTCAGAAAGACTCGGAGGCTATCCGGAGCAGATACGCTCATTACTTTGACCTGTCGCTTGTGAACAACAGTGTCGATGAGAGCCTTGAACAACTCCAGAAGGCCTTTGAATGTGCTTGCAGCTCTCCCCAGTGGGTTCCTGTGTCTTGGGTATACTGACCAAGCCCGGTGCTGGTAGCTCCCAGAACCCCTTCATTACAGCAAGTCCCTGCTCTGTGGTTTGTGTCCAATGCACAGCCCCTTTCACCCCTTCCTCAGAGCAGCTGTTGGGCTGTTACTGCCAGGGCAAGAGTCCCCATCCTTTCAAGCTGCAAATGCTCTCAGAAGCATTGGGGGGGGGCTAGTGCTCAGCACACTGTAGAACCACACACATGCGAATTTTGCACTGGGGAGGTATGTAAGGTGGTTAACCCTTATCCAAGATGATTAAGATGTCTTCAGGAATGAAGTTACTATCACCTTCTGGTGTGAAAGCCATTAGCTGTGAATGTTAAAATGGGAGCTGAGCTCAGTTTTAAATTGAACTGTATAACCTCCGTTTAACTACCCTAATTTCTTTGTCACTTGTGATCTCCTTGCTGAAATACACTGCTGCTCCTTGAAGCCCCCTACATGTTGCACAGTCATTTTCTGAGTGGTGGTTTCTTTGAATTTTACACCTGTGCTCTCCCTAGTGTAGGGTAAGGAGGCAGCTAGCAATCAACATTGCCTTCCCCAGGCGCTTGGGCAATTCTCTTGGGAGACTTGACTTGCCTGAACGTTTGTGCTCTAAAGCAGGAAAGGGTGCCGCTGTGAAGAACATACTCTTGGTACCCCAGAGCAGACGCTATTAAGTTTTAACCCAGAAGCAGATGATGCAAGGAGGGAACAGGTAGCTGCCCCCCACCATTACATCTTTGCCTTTACCAAAAACATTTAACAGAGCACGTTTGTTCTACCGTCACTCTCCCACCACAACATTGGAGGGGTGTTACTTAAACAATCACCCATTTCTAAGAGAAGATTGTTTTATGTAACTAGCATTGAGGGTGTAGGGGAGCAAGCTCGGCCTGTACTTAAGCCTCATGTCTTTCAGGATACCAAAATGAGCCACTGACGTGCAATAGGGACCTTTCGTAGAGTCTATTACAGGGAAAACAACAAACAGCAATAAAGTATTAAAATGTTGTGCAACTTGCATTGGTGTCTTTCTGTAATAATGCTGCCTCTGCACCTGACCCACTTCCCTCATAGTGCTGAGCTGATAGGCGAGCCTGGATGTATTGCTCACAGTGGACCAGAATGGACACTCACAGTAAATAACCAGTGTCCTAGAGCTGCATGCCAACAGCGCAATTGTTATATGGAGCACCCTCTGGTGGTTATGAAAGTGCCCAACACAAAATGATAGTGTTTCTTCCTGCCAAGCATGGGAGCCACTACCCTCCAGCAAGGCCCCACTGCAGCTGTCATCCTGGGCATCAAGCTCTTTCCAGATTGCCTGACCCAGAACTAATGTGAGCTAACACCCAGAGTCAGGAAGCAGGGCTCCCAAGACAAGCCTCTTAGGAACCCTGCTGTGGCCACCATGGCAGCAGTGCCAGCTTTGGACAAGGCATTTCAGTCTAGGGAAGTGCACTCCCCAAACCTACAAGCTGTACCTGCCCAATTCCAACCTTCTCCTAACAGGTGGAGAATTCCAGGCCTACTATGCAGCCCCCCAGACCTCTACATTTGACTCTTGGGACTCTTCCCAGGCAATACCCCCCTTTTTGTGATTTTGGCTGGCTAGAATGTGTCCTTAACTGCACTAGTGTCTCTTGTTTGGCTGAAAGGAAGAGGATGCAAGATTGAATCAAATCCATTGCTCTGAGAGTCACTTTTGCATCTGGTCCCACCCATAACCAGCCTGCAACATACCCCTGAAGATTTCCCACAACAGAATATGGCCCTTGGATTTAAACAGGTTCCTCTCCCCTATACATACATTATTTTTTCTACTCTTATCTATGTCACGTCACCTTTGGCCTGTGGCAGTCAACCAACCACATGACATTCCTCCCTTTTGAATGGTAGCATTGGAGGTGGAACTCCCCCTTTGTGAAAATCTGAACTTTTTACATAGACCTCTTCCTAATACAGCATGCAAAATCGCTGAAGAATGACTCAAGGAAAGCAGCTCAATGATAAGCCTCATCAAGAAAAGTAAAGCAACACACGTTGACCCACCCCTGTAAAAAATAAAAAAGAAGGGTAGCAAAACAGTAAGGTTTGTAATATTTTAAAAATATTTTAAAATATTTCAAATCTACCATTCTTGGGCAAGGTCATTGAGCGAGTGGTGGCCAATCAGCTGTCAGCGCACTTGGATGAAACGGATTATTTAGATCCATACCAATCGGGTTTCAGAACTGGACATGGAACTGAAACAGCCTTGGTCGCTCTGGTGGATGATATGAGGAGGGCATTAGATAGGGGAGAATCCACCTTTCTTGTCCTAGATCTCTCAGCGGCTTTTGATACCATCGACCACGGTATCTTGCTGAATCGTCTGGAGGGATTAGGAATAGGAGGCACAGTATCAAACTGGTTCCGTTCCTTTCTCTCCGATAGGCACCAGCAGGTGGCATTGGGAGATGAGGTTTCAGACCCTTGGCCCCTCAATTGCGGTGTGCCACAGGGCTCTATCCTTTCTCCCATGCTATTTAACATCTATGTAAAACTGCTGGGAACTATCATCAGGAGGTTTGGGCTGCAGTGCCACCAATATGCGGATGACACTCAGCTCTACCTCTCATTTAAGACCTCACCAGAGTCGGCTGTGGAGACCATGTCCAAGTGTCTGGAATCCGTGAGTGGATGGATGGGAAGAAACAGGCTAAAGCTGAATCCTGATAAAACTGAGGTACTGCTCGTGGGAGACAAGGGGGGGTTGGGAAACATCAACCTGGTATTTAATGGGGTAAAATTGCCCCTGAAGGACCAGGTCCGCAGCCTCGGGGTGATCCTTGATTCCAAGCTGTCCATGGAGGCTCAGGTTTCATCGGTGTGCCGGGCAGCTTGGGGTCAATTGCGTCTCATACAAAGACTGCAACCCTACCTTCCTGTCCACCAGCTCCCACTCGTAGTACACGCTCTGGCCACCTCTCGTTTAGACTACTGCAATGCGCTCTACGTGGGGTTGCCCTTGAAAACAGTCCGGAAATTACAGCTGGTACAAAATACGGCGGCTCATCTACTTACGAACACCCGCTGTTATGATCATATTACCCCAGTGCTGTACAATCTACACTGGCTTCCAGTTATTTTCCGGGCTCAATTCAAGGTGTTGGTATTAACCTATAAATCCCTGTACGGTTTTGGCCCAGTATACCTGATGGAGCGCCTCCAACGTCATAAATTGTGCCGCCCTACAAGATCTGCCACTCAGGGCCTCCTCTCAGTCCCGTCAACTAAAGTGATTGGGTTGGTGAGGACTCGGGAGAGGGCCTTCTCTGTGGCGGCCCCCACGATTTGGAACTCCCTCCCAATAGATCTTCGACATGCCCCTTCCTTATATATATTTCATCGAGGCCTGAAGACTTGGCTTTTCCATCAGGCCTTTATGAACTTGAGACTTCTAAGGTGAACTAGCTTCAGAATTGTATTACTGACAACTCTACTAAATATTGTAATTTTGCATTGTGCTGTACTGGTTATATTGTTTTTATTGTATCATATTTTACCATGTATTTTATCGTAATTTATTGTACGCCGCCTAGAGTGGCCATTGGCCAGATAGGCGTCCTATAAATTAAAGTTTATTATTTATTATTATTTTAATATATATAAAAAATCCCTCCTTTTAAATCAACTTTGGTACTCTGGCTAGAAATGGAGGGGGAAAGAAATCCAGGATAGAACCAGATTACATCATCTGCCCCCAAACAGCAACCGCAGTGCACAGAAGTCCCCCTACCTCCCTTGCGTGCAAGCACAGAGACAGGGCTAGACTCCCAACCCTTTCCTCAGGCTAGGCAAAAAACAGCTGGATGGAAAGCTCAATCCCCTCAGACTCTTCTCAACTTTCCCCCAACCCAATTGCTGATCAAAGATGTCTGGAACCAAGAAAAAGGGAGTTGCAAAGAACAGAAGCAAGACTTCCCGAACCAAGCGTGATCTCTCTTCTTAAAATCTGTATTTACTTTAAAAAAAAAAAAAAAGAACAGAAGGAGGTGGTACCCTGAGGGGAAAATGATTGGACTCTTCATTAAGAGAGTCAAGGCAAGTACAAGGGGGGAAATACAAAAGCATTTTTTTAAAAAATGAAGCATCTGACGCTCAGCCATTAGCAAACCTTTCCTTTTCACTCCCAGCAACAGCAAAGTTGACGAAACCACACAGCATCTCCCACATTCCAGCAGAGGAAGGAGAAGGGGGTCGGGGGAAAGAGACGCTGCTGCTACTAGCTCCAGAGTCAAGGGCATCATTATGTTACCCCCAGACAAGGAGTCTCATAAGCTCAGAGAAATTCCTTGCGTAGCCACTGAGACCTGGGGGAGTTCTGCAGTCCCCAAATCCTCCAGCTATCCTTAGAACAGGACAGAGGGGGCTTGCCATGCCAGCCCCCTGAAAGTACATTAATTTGCACAGCAATCAGGTCAAGTCTCTGCTCACTGATCCAGTCTGTACTTCCATTAAGGCCTTCGGACCCCCCTTTCTGCACTGGTCCGGGCTGCTTCCTCTGGATACATCTCGCTGGTTACTCTGAACTCTCCTCAGCTTCTTCTTGTTTCTTCTTCTTTTTCTTCTTCTTCTTCTTCGTGTCACTGGTCTGGGGGAGAAACAATGGAGTTCAGGAGAAGCGCTACTCTTCATTGGCTAACCCCTCCAGCACGGATGGAGAGCCTTTTTCTTCATTGTGGATCACAAGCCAGCAATGGGTCGGCCTGGAGCTAGTAGTGGGCTACCCATTTGCTAGTAGGCTAAATTCAAGGTGCTGGTTTTGGTGTACAAAGCCCTATACAGCTTGGGACCAGGATACCCAAAAGTTCATCTTACCCCTTATATATACCAAATCGATCACTGCACTCTGCAGGTGAGGGCCTCCTATAGATACCATTTCATCAGGAGGTCTGTTTTCCACAACATAGGAAGTGGACCTTTAGTGTAATGGCACCTACCCTTTGGAATTCCCTCCCCTTAAATTTACAGGTGCCATGTCTGTTATCTTTTTGGTGCCTGCTTAAGACCTTCCTCTTTCAACAAGCCTTTTAAGTAGAGACCTTATCCCAGTCTTCACCTGTGTTGGAACTGTTTAAGATGTTCCAATTTTTTTTAAAAATGCTTTAAAGATGTTCTGAATGTTTTGTTTGCCACCTGGGCTCCTTCTGGGAGGAAGGGCAGGACCAAAAATTAACAAGTAAATAAATAAATGGACAGCATCATCTGCTTTCTCTCCCACACAATGGGCTGCTAGAGGACGGACAGATCACCTTGGCCAGAGGTCTGAACTTAATGCCTGCAAAGGGTTCCCCACTACAGAACATGCAAAGAAGGCCTGAGGCTACTGTATCAAAGAGCGTTCTACCCACATGCCACAATTTGTTTATTGTTTATTTATTAGTTAGATTTCTATCCTGCCCTTCCTCCCAGTAGGAGCCCAATTACAAACAACTGCGGGATTTTAAAATCTCCTGCCAATACTGCACACAATTTTAAGCTGGTTTCTGGTTCACAGATGATTCTTCATTCCTCAGTGATTTACTTCATCAACAAGTGATTATTTGCATTTGTAATGAACCACCAACCACTCATTAAGTATACAGCAATTAAGCAATACAACATGTATGTGTGAAAATTGGTTTCTGTTTTTTAAGGTCTGCCCAACGGGCAGACTCCTTGAGAGCAAAATGCAGTGGATTACATAAGGCCTACCATTTCAGTTAGCTCCCCGCTGCTTTCGGCAAGCTCTGACTTCCTCTTCTCTTTCTTCTTCTTCTTCTTCTTAATTTCCGCCTGCAGCTCTGGCGAGTCTGGGGGTGACGAGGCTGCTTCTCCCTTTCCCCCATCATTCTCGATTTCCCTCTTTCTCTGAGAGGAAAACAGGCACATCAGGCAAGCCCCAGGGTACTCACAAGCAGGTCTATGGGGGCATTTTAAAACTCTCCTTGCTGTGGCTACATAAGCAGAGGGAACAGAGGAAGAGTGCTGCCTTTGAGGGTGGAGGAAAGAGAGCTACCCACTTTTGCTGCTAGACTGCCCTTCATGTTCTTGAACGGACAGATGAGCTTGTGTTCAAGGTGCAGAGCTGGCCAGGCAGGAATCTCCCCCAAATTGTTTTTTTTAAGTGTTTTTAAATGTGTATATTTGTTTTTAATGTTTTTAATTGTTGTAAACCGCCCAGAGAGCTTCGGCTATGGGGTGGTATACAAATGTAATAAATAATAATTATATGCAGCCTGTGCAGAATTACTGGTTTTTGGCACCTGCTCTATTTCTACAAATACGGACACACATTAATGAAGGAGACAAGCCCAGAGGTTTCAAGCCATTCATATCATAATCACCTGCAGTGCAAGACACAAACTGCACTGCTACAGGCGGTCAATGGTGCTGCTTGCTGCATGACAGAGGAGAAAATAAGTCTGCCTATTCAGCAGCAGGGACCTGCACCTCCTCCCTTGACACAAATTCACTGTGGAGAACCGGAGGAGCACTGGGCAAGCCTCTACCAGGACTAGAGATCAGCCTGAAACTATGCTATTCATCCTACTAGATGGTCAAAATGACAAGAGAGGCAGCAGTAATGCTTGCACACAAGTAAGCCCCTCAAGTCTTCCAACCCTCTCGCAACACAAAGGGCTTGAGTTTAGCCAAAATACAACATGGAAGTTTTTTCCCCACCAGTCTGGCTCAGACCCCTACAGGCTGTTACAAACTCTAACAGGGCCTCAGAAAAGTTAATACCCACAGCTACTTGGAAGGTCTTTACTTGTCAACTGTTTTCTCAACTACTGCCCCTGCCATCAACAATAATAAGGGTAGGCTCTAGTTGACACTACCAGAAAGGAAAAAGTAACAAGATGCTGATGCACAGCTCTGAAGCAAACCAACCTTTGGTGCCCTGCCTGGTTCCACTTGGACGGCCTGCTCTTCTACCTCTTTCTTTACGGCAGCCCTGGGAAGAAAACAGGAGTTTGGTTTGCATCTTTCAGCCATCTGATGTGTTATGTACAGATCTACCCTGAGTGTCCCACATTTGTTCTGGAATGGGATGGGAGCATTCCGTTGTCAATATATGTATGGAAAGCTGACAAACACACCCAAATGCATGGGGGGGGCAAGTTGCAGTTTTCCTCAATTCATTTAGCAGGCTGACTCCCTCTAGAGCCACAGAAAGGAGGCTAGAAAGGGATAACTGCCTGCTCGCTCTCTTGCACAAGCACACACATGCACACACAGAATAAAGGGCACCTCACTGCTCTGCCCGCTTTAGCACAATGGACTTTGCAGGTCCAAACCAGCATTCCTTACTTAAGGCCATGGGAGCTGCAGACATTACCTTTTGTAATCCACATAGTCCTCCTTCCAGGCCTGGGGGGTTTTCTCATTGGGTTTGCCACGTGCGTCCAACAAGCCTTGCTTAATCATCATCTTCTTCTGAGAAGCCTGAGGGGAGGTAAGCAGAGGCTCGTCTTCTGTATGCCATTAACTGGAGAAGACACTTTCCCACAAGGCAAGGCACTGCGAGAAGAGGTTAGTTGGCTTTCTCACTGTTGTCCCTTTCATAGCCATTAAGGTCCACAAGAAACATCTGGCAGCTTAATAAAAGTTATCTCTCTCTCATATGGCCTAAGGATCCTAAATCCTATATGCCCAGTCCCTAACAGAGCCATCAGTCTTGGGTGATAGATCTGGGTCATCTTTGCACAGAGTGCTCCTGAAGTCTACTTTAACATCATTTGGCTCACCACAAGAGATTCAACAGCAAAAGCTAAAATTTGATTGACCAGAGCTTCCACCTGGTTTGAGATGGAGCAAGGTGGAGACCAGTCCTTTAACACAGCTAAAAAATAACAAGAGGAACTGGACACTCAGCCTTTAGTGCAACAACGATCAGCAAGCATTAAATGGAAAGCTTACTCACCAAGCGAATAGCCCAAACATATGAAAGACTGGATGACCGCCCCCATTGGATCCCTAGCACCCTGAAATTACTGTGGCTGAAAGAGCAACACATGTCAAACTGCTTTTCTAAATCTGCTGCTCCCCCATACAGGCAAATGACCCAACTCCATCTCAAGACTCACTTTTGGGCCGAGCCCCCACTTGCGAGGGTAGGTATCTCTTTCCATGATCACACGCTTGATCTTTGCCACGACTCCATGATCGCAGGTGGATATCACTGCAGTCGTCATCAAGGCAATGGCTATAGGAAGAGGCAAGAGGAAAAGCTGATCATTCTAAGAAACGACACTATATAGGCCCCTGTGTTGCCAAACAAAAGGAAAAAGTTATTTCTGCTTTAGAAATCCTTAACTTTCTTTAATTCTTTCAGTATACTTGCCAAGCAAGTGTATGGATTCCTCTTTATTTCTACTCCCAAGCCCTTTCTGTGATCACCACCAGAGGGAGGCTGACTGCAACCTTTCCCCATGGCACCCCTGCTTACCTTTCAAGGGGATTCTCTCTAGATTTTTTTCCCCTGGTGTGCAAAACATGTACGCTTCGAGCATGCAAACAGGACAAAGGCAGGGCCTACCAGCAAAAAAAACCCCCAACAACTTCAAGCTGTGAAAGAGTATTTTTATGCTAGTTCTCTATATTCTTGCACTCAATTTTTTTCTTCCACGAGGCAACGGCACATCAGAGCAATAAGTGATCAGAAAGTTTCATTCTTCTTGGTTAAGTCAGAGCCCCGTAAGGATCTCTGGCCCTGCTCTTTCTACCCAGGCCCTGCCAGCAGCCAGCCAAACAACCTCTTGCCTCCCAGCAGAACACTGGAAGGCTGAAAGGTGGCTCGTGGCCGCTCAGCATCAAGACCCAAGAACAGGAATCAAGATGTGGCAGGAAGGGCAGAGCAGCAACACTCAGAGAATGGATAAACTTCATCATCATTTCACATGCAGCTCTGAGCAAGCACAGATGGGTGGGGACGTTCAAGAAGCCACATTTCAGAGAATGGGGAGGAGCTCACAAGACCACAGTAGAGTCCTAAACACACTACCTTTAGGAACCAACAGAAAGGAGAGGCCTCATTTCTCAGCTCTTCCCATTGTTGCGCTTTCTCACTCCCCCCCAGCACTAGAACAAATTTATTTTGTCCAGTAGAAGGTAGGTGCCCATGCCCAGTGAGGATAAATTTACATGACCATTTTTCAAGGATAGAGTGCGGACTTGAACATGAATCTTCTCTCCAACAATTCCTGTGAAGCCCCCCCCCATTTTTATTTCATTCCAGAACCACTTTTCTACTAAAAGTACCCAACCCAAAGCAGCGCACAATGGGAGACACAATTAGATTGCAACAGTACAGTTAAGAATACTATTTTTTTTTTGCCACTAGGCATCACTATTGTTCTGCTTGCAGTTGACAGTCACAGACCCCTCCCATCATCACTGCCAGCCAGTACTGAGGAAGGAAACTGCATGCACTTCACAAAGAAGTGGTCATCCCAGGACTTCCGGGAAGGGTGACTTAGCCTGTGCCTGCTTTTGAGACGGGCTCCTGCCTCAAAAGAAGCTTATTCAGATATATCAGTCAGATTTTTTTTTTTTTTGACTGATTAAACTTCTCCCGGGTAGGGAGAAACGAAGAGATTAACCTCAAAGCCTATTTTTGTTGGGACGACCAGATCTCATTAATTTATGGGACGAGGTCCAGCCGACGAAGGTGGGACGGATTTTCAACAACAAGCTCTATCTGATAAAGCGAACGTTCATCTTATCTTCTAAGAGAGAACGCACTAACAGGCAAGCACCCTTCTTTCTATATTTTTCTTTTACTTGACTTAAATTGTTGCTGTTTAAAAGAGATTTGCCAGATTGATCGGTTTTTGACATCTCACTGGGGAGCCATAACTTCTCTCTGCTACTCACTAATTAATAGCTTATCTCTGTTTTTGTTGCAAAAAGCTGTCCTGGATTTGCATTCTAAAGATATACACAGAAGAGGGATTTCTATTCCAGATTTTTATTTTGAAGAATATTATATTGTCTGAGACTACTCTCTTTTTGGTCTATTTTATTTTGACGAATCTGTTTTCTGAGGACCGCCATTAATTGTTTCGATCCTGGGAACTGCATTTTGTTTACTTAAGCATGGAGAGATAAGGCTGTCTGCTCTGTTTATACTGTGATGTCACCAAGTTTGGAGTATTAACCCAATTGTTGCTGAAATAAGAAGTGGTTTTCCTATATTTTTCTTTTAAAATGGCAATTAAGAAAGTGGCTGAGAAGCTGGAAATAACTATGTTTCAGAAAATAATGGATGAGATTGAGATAACGAAACAAAACCTGCGACAGGGTTGTAAGGAGCTGAAAATTGAATTGAGTAAAATGAAGCAGGAGATTAAAGATATAGGGGTCCCTGTGAGAGAGGTGACCCTGGAAGGGGTCCCTGTGAGAGAGGAGACCCCGGAGATTGGAACAAACGTGGAACAGGAAAAAGATTTGGAGTCTATGGACTTTAGAAACAAAATCTATTGTTTGGAGATACAGGAGATTAAAGACATAGGGGTCCTTGTGAGAGAGGAGACCCTGGAGACTGGAACAGGGGTCCCTGTGAGAGAGGAGACCCTGGAGACTGGAACAGGGGTCCCTGTGAGAGAGGAGATCCCGGAGATTGGAACAAACGTGGAACAGGAACAAGATTTGGAGTCTATGGACTTTAGAAATAAAATCTATTGTTTGGAACTCAATGTTATCTCTGAAGAAATTAATGAAGATTCTAGAGATAAAGTTATTAATGGCATGGATAATCTTCTGGACTGGAATGATGTGATGGAGCCCAATATAGAGAAAATCTATGGAATTAACTGCAGCCATGTGACAATGGAAAAACTTTCAAGAGATGACCCAGTGTATTTTGAAAAAAAGAACAGAGATATGATTTTACAGCAGTATTTCAGCAACCTATTCAGAATGGATGGCAAGAAAATATTTGGGATAGAGGTAATTCCCATCAGACTCTTATTATATGACTATGGCTTTGACAGCAAGATTATTATGGAATACTGATAATGGAAGATTGGATACTGAAATTACTGGACTTAACAAGACTACTGAAGATGGAAGATGGAAAATGGAACTAATAGGGATAATAGAACAATGGCTACTGAAATTACTGAACCTAACAGATTCTGATGTGATGGATTAATTGAAATGTTTATTTTGACTATGGTTATGACAATAAGATTATCATAATTAGTAATGAGATGGATTAATCGATATGCTTATCTGGAAAAAAAAATTGATAGATATATTTCTTAAAGAATTGAAACCTCTCTTTGACTTTTTGTGGAAAGAATAAAGTAATGTTTATGAGATTTGATGATTAAGTAAGATAACTACTGGAGGAAAGTGATTTTATAATATGACTTAAGAGACAGGATTGTTATATATTATAGACTTATAACTGATTTGATCTTTGACAAATGGGAAGTCAATATTTTACTCTTTATTTTTTATTTTTGTTTTTTTTTTCTTTTTTTCTTTTTGTTTAACTATTTTTGATTTTGTTTTTTGTCTTTGAATGTTTTATGATTTTGTCTTGTATGTTTTATGAAAATCTGAATAAAAATTATTGAAAAAAAAAAAAAAGAAGTGGTCATCCCAGACTATTGGCTGTGGTGGCTGAAGCTGATGGAGTCCATCTAGGGGGCTGCAGGCTCCGTTCCTCACTCTAAAAGGAAAAGGAGATCAGACAGCAGGGCTGGGGAGAGGAACCTCTACTGGAGACCCTGGAAGAGCTATTGCTAGTTGGAAGAGACATTACTGGCCTAGTCAGGATCCGTGGTCTGGCGCAGCTTCCTATGATGCACTTTTATATCAATGACAAAACATGTGCAAGAACTCCACTAAAACAATCTAAATGTCAAGCAACTGGTTGCCAGTTCTCACCTGTGCAGATGGCCTCTCCTTTTGTGGTGATCACAACAATTTCCTGATTGACTTCAATGCCATCTTCGTACCGTAGCAAGCCAGGCAGCATGATCTTTGCGCCATAGCAAATCGCATTCACCTGAACAGAAAAGCAAAGAATGACCATCTGAATATTTGGGTCCTATATAGTTAGTGCTGTTGATTTTGAGCATTTAAATAAGCATCAGCATAAAATTCCATTTTTCATCATTTTCAATTAACTTACTCCACACCCCTGGGGTCAAGCCCACAAAAATTACACCCCCTCACCAAGGGGTCCACATATCATGGTAGTAAAAAAACCCTCTGTATTGTACCGCAGTTGCATTGTTAATACTGTTCCCACCAACAGGGACACCGATTCCCTTAATTTTATTATGTATTATTAAGTTTATATCCCACCTTTCCTCCAAGGAGCTCAAGGTGGCGTCCAAACATGGTCCTTCCCCTCCCGATTTTATTCTCACAACAAGCCTATGAGGTAGGTTAGGCTGAGAGACAGTGACTGACCCAAAGTCACCCAGTGAGCTTCATGGCCAAGCAAGAACACGAACACTGATCTCATAGGGCCTAGCCTGACACTCTTATCACTTTGCCACACTGACTCTAAGTTACCTAGCTTCCCATTTCCAACACTGTTAATAGTACAACACCCCCCATCTCACAGCCTTTAGAGTCCTGGCAAGCAGAAACTAGGACTAAAACAGCCGATCATTTAATTGGTGTCCCTGATTAAGCAGGCTGCAGATTTTTCATTTCTGAAAATGTTTAATAAAAGCACTTACACACACCACTATAATTTAAAAAAATGTAGCATGCTTTTTTCTTCAGAATGTTTCCCTCATGCCATTTTACAAAGGTTTAATTAACTAATGGATTAAAGCACATACAATTAGGCTGCAATTCTCACCCTACTTACATGTGAGTAAGACCCACTGAATTCAGTAAGACTTGCAACTTGGCAGACTTAGTCAGGACTGTATCATTAATCAACTAAGGTTTTTTGAAGCAGGTGACACCCCTAATAATTACCAATAGAAAACAAAAATAATTCCAAAAATGCAAGAGCAACCCCAATCCATTTTCTTGACCAAAACAACATAGTTAAGCTGTTGCGATGGCCTGCTGTGCTATTGGCTTCAGGTCCAGGAAAACTCACCGCACTGTCCTTCATAACCAGCCGCTTGTGGGACGTCAGCAGCTTCTCCAAGGGAAAGATCACCCTCCGGAGGTAAGTCTCGTCCTTGTTGTTGTCATATTGCCACTGTGCATCCAGTACATCATGCATGGTCACCATGTGGTCCTACAAGAAGAAACCAGGCCAACACATCAGAACATCTGCTAGAAACACAGAAAGCTGCCTTATGCAAGGTCCAGCTGTCTGTCCCGTCTATCCTAGGCAGCCAGCTCCACAGCATCTCAGGCCGGGGCCTTTTCCATTATCGCCATCTGATCCTGCATGGATCAGCGATGCCAGGGATTGGACCAAGAACCTTCTGCCTGCAAAGCCATGTACTCCATCACTGCGCTATGACCCCTCCCAACCTGTAAGCCACTAGCCAAACCAAAAGGACCGGGGCAAGAACATAATACATCCATGCTTAGCTTCAGGCCCAGAACACACTGGGAATTGGGGTGTTCATATGAAGGCAGGTGTAACATGCACAAAAGCCAGGGACTGAACAAGGAACAGCAATAGGCTAAAGAAAGCAGCCTTCCCCAACCTGATGCCCTCTGAATGTTTAGGACTACAACTATCATTAACCCCCAGCCAGCATGACCAATGGTCAGGAATGATGGGAATTGTAATCCAAAAACATGTGGAATGAAGGCACCAGACTGGGGAAGGCCAGACTATTGACTCTGCTTTGCAATTCCAAATAGCGGTTTGGGTAATTGATAAAATCTACAACATCCTATGCACAGATCCCAAGCTCTTTTCCCATATGAAAGAAGCCACCAGCAAGATCAGCCTGATCCACAGAACCTTGTAGAAATCCCTCACAGGGAAAGCTTCAACTATTGAGTGGTTATCTGTTCCCTGCTCCAGAGAACTGCAGAGGGTTGTGTAATTTAAGCTCCTCTGCATTAATAAAAAAGCAATAGATAAGACTCCCCAGAACAGGCGTGAAAAGAGCCAATGTGAAGCTATCCAAGTCTCAGAAACACTAGCAGACAGATACTAAATACATTAACTGGTAACGGTCCAACTACTGTAGTCAGGGATCCCACGCAATGAGTCTTGTAGGGATGGGATGCCAGGTAATTTTGTGAGCTGGGAGAGGGAACTGGCAGAAAAGCATGACTGGCATGAAAGTAGAGCTTTCCACCTCTGACATCTCCCAATTAGTTACTGTCCCAAAGCTTAATTACCAGAACAAGGGAGTCAACCCTGCACTGAACTCAACACTTTGGGTAGTGATAACCACATGCTCTGAAGGACGCCTTGCAACGTACCTTCTCTCCCATGACCCCAGAGCGCACTCGCCGAAGCTCCTGCATCTGACCTCCAACCCCCAGCAAAAGACCCAGGTGTACACACAGCGTCCGGATGTAGGTCCCAGCTTCACAGCTCACCCAGAAGATTCCTGAGAACAGGGCAGAGTCAAAGCAGATGCCTGAGTTACAGAGTTCTACTATCTGAAAGAGTTTGAGCAGAATGCCTCTGTGAGCCATCAGTATTGGGTGATAGATGGAAGTCATCTTTGCACTGTGTGCTATGCCATCTGTTTTACATCATTTGGCTCAGAAAACACCTTAAAATCAAGGATGGCTAACCTGCCGCCCTGCAGATGTAGCTGAACTGCAAATCCCATCATTCCTGACCATTAACCATGCAGGCTGGGGCTGATGGGAACTGTAGTCTTCCAATATCTGGAGGGCCACAGGTTAGCCACCCCAGCCTAAACACACTAAGAAAACACAAGGCTGAAAACTGGTCAAGGAATAGATCTGGTCATCCAGGGCAAAGCCTATCAAAAGAGGAAGATCAGGAAAGGACTTGGGTGAGATTTGTTTCAGCCGGTAACCTGGAGGAGTTCCGAATGTGAAGAAAAAGAAAGAAATCTTTATTCAACCTCTAAGTGCAGCCTCTGCTTTGTAGATATGCTTTGATAGTGAGCTATGTGATTTAAGACACATGCCCTTGCCTACTGTTTAGTGTGCCAGTATTGGAAGGAAGTAATCAATTTCCCTTCAGCAGAGATGGAGAACTTGGATTGGTTCCCCCTTGCCGTCCTTCAGTGGGCATTAAGGAATAGCCAGTCATTTTGCTGATCTCATGTGTTTGTATATGAATTAGTTTCATTACCCAATCTTCTTTCCGGATCATATTCTATCAATTTGCTCTCATAGATTGTTCGGACTCTCAGCTGTCTCTTCACTGCAGCAATGAGTGGAGGGCGCTGGAAGAGGGCACCTGTCAGAGTTTCTATTGCCTACAGAAGGAAATAGGTCAGATATCACCGTGTTAAAAAGAGCTCATGCCCTTGTGATCATGCACCCACAACACAGAACAAAAGTTCAGTTATTCCCCAAACACGCCAAGCCCCATTTTCTCACTGGTTTAATACAGATACTTCACCAAGGAAGCTTAACTTTGGCTTGGCATGATGTAGACTTAAGAAACTTAATGCTAAGACAAAGTGAAAGCAGTTATGTTAGTGCTATACCATGGTTAGTGCAAACCAAGGTTGTCAGAACATCTGACTGAGCTAATGCCAGCAGCAAGCTGTATGCCTAAACTTAGTTGGCCATTAACCTCTAAGGCCTTGACTTTGGCCACCAAAGAACAAAACTCTGATTACTGTCTGAAGCCGTGAGGTGTGCTGTTGGCAACTGTGCACCCTCCATTTTATAAGTATGCCCACAGAATGTCCATGGGAAATTCCAACTGGTTTTTAAGGAACTGCCATTATGCAGACAGCTCAACTCCTTCTGCAGTGGCCATTAACCGATTCCCCCCTCATAGAGACCACTAAATTAATCCCATTTATTGATACTCAGGCATCTCCAAGGACAGTGTGTAGCTTCAGTGGGAAACAGACAGTGTTGGGTTCTGTTTGTGACTATAGGTAGCAAGGCTGTGGAGTCTGTACGACAAACCTTCAACTCAGACTCCTATTTTTCTACTGTCCAACTCCTTCATAAATGGCAAATGTATATTCATGTATTAATATTAATAAATTGATATTAATATAAATATTAAAATATTAATTTTATTTTGAAGCTGGAGTCGGTACATTTCTACCGACTACGACTCCACCCAAAATTGCTTCCGACTCAGACTCCACAGCCCTGATAGGTAGTCAGAGCTGTCATTCATCTAACAGAATCTAAGGCCCAAACAAAAGGATTCTGCTTGTTCTGTATCCGCTTTGCAAAGCAGCTGGAGACTGCACAGCATCTAGAACAGGTATCTTGATGCTGCAGGAAGGATAGAGCAGCAGCACTCAGTGAATGGATAAACAGCATAAGCACTCTGCTTAGAACACAATCCCAGAACGCGTTCCCTTCTCATCTATGCAGACCGTTCTTAGGTTACACAGATTCACAGCTCATGGCAAAGAGGACAGACTGAAGATATGGTAATCTGAACTGTAATTTACAACAAACAGAAACATGTTGAAGGTTTAAAACCCCCACAAAATTTATTTTCATATATTTATATCCCACACTGTTCCACTATGGAACCCAGAACGGAGTACTTGTGGTTCCTAGGTGGCCATCTATCCAGAATAAAGTAAAATAAGCTTGGGAATTGGCTTTGTGCTGCAGTTTTTTCCCTAAGGAGTGCTCACTTACCTTGAAAGCTGAACCTCATTGATTCTTAATAACTACCCACAGCCAAATTACATTTGCACTGTCATCATTCACATTGGTGCTCATATCCCCCCCCCCACACACACACATACACCCCACGTGCACTCAAGTTTTCCTGCCTGGCAGAAACTTACCCTTGATAGCTGAACCTCACTCTCGATTGCATTGTGCAGCCGAACGATTCCCACATACTCTTTGCCTGGAAGACGACAGAAGAGTAGTCAGGAATGGCCACCTGAATTTTACTGTTTCACCATCCATGTGATTCTGCTGTTTCAATGTCTAACAATGCACTTCCATTCTTGGTAAGAGACAAAGCGTAGCATACCTGCACTTTGTTGAGACTTGACCAAGCGTGTTGCTCGCTCAACGCATACAATCAGGCACCCAGTCACTTTGGGGTCCAGTGTGCCACTATGCCCGGTCTTCTCAACACGGAGGATGCGACGGATCCAGGCCACCACCTCATGGGAAGAAGGGTTGGAAGGTTTATCCAGATTGATGAAGCCAGTCCTAGGAGAGAACCACAGTGACTCCTACTAACCATCTCTCTAAGTATCCACTCAGTACTTGTTCTTCAAAGAACTTGAATTAGGACTCAAGTATCTTAGAATGAAAGAAATATTTACAGCCTAAATGATGAGATTAGTAGGACCTCTAAAGAAATCTGGTTTTGCTAATAAAGATGGATCTGTGGCAAGGAATTGTGGGGGAAACATCCTGCTTAAATTAGGGCCTCTAGTAGGGTGCGAGACTTCAAGTTCTCACAGGTGAATCCAGTTAATTAAACAGTCAGTGTTAATACCTGCTTATCAACTTGAGGCTGGTACCTCAAGGCCACAGGCCTGGGAGGGTTGTAGAAACTGCATGACTGTTAGGCATGAAAGCTCTAGACAATTTCATCATCAGGAAGCCCTCTGATTGGCTAATTAATTCCTGGCTGTTGCCAGGCTTTTTCTCATAAAGGTAGACTTAAGAATTTGGCCTACTGCCTATTACCTGATGTTGGGGTATCCATCTTCCTAATGCTATCCAGGCCATACATCTCTGGGGGAGATGTGGAACCATGAAGTTATTCTGCCTGTCTTCCTATAGTTTGTATAGAATAGGTTAGACAGATTTTGTTATTTTTGTCATGTGATTGAACTCTCTGTATTTTGTATTTTACCTAACTTTCTGGGTGTTTGGCTTAAATAATTATTTTGATGCTTTATTTTTGCACTCATAATTTTATTTTTACCAGTGTGTTCACTGCAGGAGAGTTTGGCTCTGAATCCAGAACTGTGGCCATTTAGCCACAAGCTACCATGTAACTGGGGTGGTTTGGGTTTTTTTGCCTTGGGCTCCAGGACAAGGAGTGCAGTTTGACTCGTACCTTGGGATCCTTGGCAGGTCTATTGTTCTGGCACTTTGGGTTTCCCCTTGGCCCAGAGTGGCAGACCAGGTTAACGGGTGGTATTTATTTATTGAATTTCTTAGTCGCCCATCTGGCTGGCTATCCAGCCACTCTACCTACCTTACAGTCTGGTGTTTGGCTTAACTCAGCCCTGATAGGGGAGGCATGGGTTGTGCTTGGCCAGCTTCAACCTTTTTGTACTACCTTCCTCCAAGTCTGCTAACTAGCAAATATTTTCTGACCAACAGTTATTATAGATTACATGGGACAGCAAGAATTAGCCATATTTTGCAAAACACAAATATTCATGGATATAATAAATAAGCTGCAGTAACTAACAACTATTAAACAAAAAGACTAAAAATAAAGTAGTGTCAACAGAATAGGTAATTCTCCAACATCCCCAACTCTGACACTCTGATGTAAAGCAATATACTAGCAACCAATATATTTAAGTCAGCATATTCAAAATCCTGGGGGAATTAATGTAAGCAGTGGAGACTCACCTGCATTTTGTGTGGATGCAACCCTTTCCCATGTGTTTAATACTCCCTCTCCCAGATGGAACACCACGGGGGGAAAGGAGAATTTACTCTTAACTTCTGCCTCACCTTACCTTACATACTCTCCAATCTCTCTTTTTAAAGGATTGCAACCAGAAGGAAGAGGTGTGTAGTGTGCTGTCCTCACATTCAACTTGTCAAAGTTCTACAAAAAAACCAAAGCAAACCAGAAGAATTAATACACCATTCAGAGCTACTGTGGAGTCCTGTGGAAGGAGAATGGCCGTAGCTCAGTGGTAGAGCATCTGCTTTGCATGCAGAAGGTCCAAGGTTCGATCCCTAGCATCTTCAGGGAGGACAGGGAAAGAGCCCTGTCTGAAAAACTGGAGAACTGCTGCCAGTAAGTGAAGACAATTCTGAGCTTGATGGACCATTCGTCTGACTTGTTATAAAGCAGCTTCCTGTATATCAAAAGTGCTCATGTATTCAGAGAACACCTATCAATATCATTCTATTCAAAGGATACCTGTGAACTGGATGGCTGCTTAGATTTTAAAACTTCAGATGTTTCTACTGTTCCATATTTTAGTTATGTCTTTAAGTATTTCAGAAAGCTTGCTGTCTTAAAACATCGAGAAACTATTCACTGGGGTAAATGTTGCTCAGCCCTTTAAAAAAATGGTGGTTCTCAGTTGCAGAATCCAGAACTCACAAGTTTTCGTTGCCAGCAAACTTAAAGGTATGTGTAACAAACAACCTTTAACAGAATTTTAATACCAATTGTTACTTGGCTGCTTTGGTTCAGTTTAATGATAATTAGCTAGACTAATATAAAACAGCAATAATTAAATATATAGTTCACGTGCGCACAATCTTTTTACCTTGAGAAGTAAAGGCCATTGTGATGTGTCCAGTTGAGCCACTCTGGATTCAGGCTTGATAAGGAATTCTTCTGAATATTGTATATCCTAGGAACAATTGAACAGGTACATGACTATGACTGCCAATCATGAACGGGGACTGCTTCTCTTGCATCCAGACTATATTCAAGGCAAGAATATAGAAGCGCCACCTGATGGTAGATAAGATTACTCACTGGTGCCTTCCAGAGAAGGGCTAAGAGCCACAATTCTGAACTAGTGGCTCTGCAGCAGCCCACAAAACAGCAACATCCTCTATCACCTGTTCCTTAATTCATCAGGAAACTTGCGAGTTAACAGTATTCTCTAGTCTAGTCCTGAAGAGAAAATAATCAGGGCTGCACTCTTCATGCTGCTGTGGTTTCCCACTGTGCTTCAATTTTATCTAATTATTTATAAAAGAGGGTGAATGAGGCTTGACACAAGTTAAAACAGAGCATACCGTCAACATTAGCTGCTGTCCAGAATGGATTACACACACAACCAGCTATCTTTATCAATTTTTAGCCAAAGTTACATCTACAATGGTGCACAGGAGAGGCATGCTGCTGGAGAAGAGGGAATAGGACCAATCACCACCGATCATACATTACCTGTGCTGATCTTTGACACTGTCTGATGGAATAGCAATTCACCAGGAAGTAGACAGTTAGACAAACAGCTCTTCTATTTGGCAGTATCTGTAGCAGGGATAACCAACTTGGTGCCCTCCAGATGCTGTTGGACTACAACTACCATCAGCACCAGCCAGCATGGCATTTGGGGAGGGATGATGGGAATTTCAGTCCAGCAACATCTGCAGGGCACACAATGGCTACTCTATACACAGTATAGAGAAGTTTAAAATATCTTGTCTTAAATTTTTATTTATTTATTATTGCATTTATATCCCACCTGTCTTCGAAGGAGTTCAAGGTGGCATACACAGTTCTCCCCCTCCCTATTTCATCCTAACAACACTGTGAGATATGTTAGGCTGAGAGGCAGTAACTAGCCCAAGGTCACCAGTGGGAATTTGAACCCTGGTCTCCCAGGTCATAGTCCAGACACTCTAACCACTTCACCACACTGGCTGTCAATAGAGTGTTAATTTGCAAATTAAGCAAGCCAGATCACCAGGCAAACTTACAGCAACATCTTCATCTGGCAAAGATCTCCTGTCTTTCTTTTTCTTGTGCTTCTTAGAGGCAGAGCCTACAGAAAGACAAACAACAAAAATAGCACTATAAATTAATGTGGAACTAGAAATAATCTTGGCAGTATTATTCACCCACCCCAAAGCACACCTAGAATAAGTAGTTTGATTTAAGCATTTAGAGAATTAAACCTGGAATTAGTAATTTGATTTAAACATTCGGAACAGAGATGGGCAACTAGGCCTGGGGCCGAAATGCAGTCCTCAAGGCCTCTCTATCCAGTCCTCAGGACTATCTCAGGCCACATACACACTGGGGCCACAGCTCTGCTTTGTACCCTCCTTGAGTGTTTTCGCCTCGCTTGAATATGCCCTTGAACTCTGATCATACTTCTTGCTTGCATTAATGGCAGCACAGTGAGACATGCATGAGCCTGCACAAAAGTAGAATCCACATTTAACATTCTGTCCCACTTTTGCCTCTGGCCCTGCCCACCACTGGCATGCAGCCAACAGAAGGGAATATGGGCCTTTGCCTGAAAAAGATTTCCTATCCCTGATTTAGAGAGTTCACTAAGTAAGAGCTTACACTACAATACTTCTTATAAATATGGGGGTGGGGGAGGAAAAGAGAGAGGGAAACCAGAACACATCATTTCAGTAGCTACAGATGTTAAGGTCCATCATCAGGAAAAACTTTGGAAACACTAAGAATGCCATTCTGACAGTGTTTCCTTTCTTGCTTCCCTATACTTTGGAAATAGCACACCTGATGAAGAAGAATCTGCCCCTTGGTCGCCATCATACTCTCAAACTCATGGATTGTATCCAATGCTAGCCCTACTCATGAGTAGACCTAATGAATGAATGAACATGACTCACTTAGCTCCATTAATGTCAACAGGTCTACTCTGAGTAAAACAGAGCTGGATACAACCCTTTGTCTGCTTTTCTCCCCAAAGAAGTCCTTGTTCAGGCCCAAACACCTGCATTCCATAACTTCTACAGCAATCTGGATAACTCAACTCAGGGGAGGCCTAAGTTGAGTTTGGAGAAATCAAAGCAGGGAAGGGGAAACAAAAAGTCCCAAGGGAACACTAGTGCTATTATTGCTACCACCGTTACCGAAGGAAGCACTTCAACCCACGTGAGAGAGCAAGAGCATGTTGTGAGTGCCTGAAGAAGCCTCCAACAGATGTAGAACAGACATTAGCTACCGGGTTAAACTAGCTTCAATCAATGCTCATGCATCTACATTGGCAAGCAGCATAACATCTGAAGTGGACATGCAGAAAAGCAGTAGCTACTTTTTGTAGAAAAGTCACAAAACATTTTCCCCCTAGCCAAATAACATGAACAGGAGCTGCTATGATCTTCCACTTGTTTTCACTCCCGATATCAGCACACACACACAAAAGCTGAGGGAACAAACATCTTGTGGAACATTAACCCCTCAATCGGCTCCTAGATGGGAGAATCCCCACCATCCTACGTGAGGCGCGAATGTTCCCACCTCCCCGAGAAATCCCTTTCGCCCCAGGCCCCTCTTATCTCCAAGACCCGGTTTCTAAGTTTTTATTAACACCCTGCCCCAGAGAATAATGGAATACCACCACTGGAAGCGGAGCAAGCGTACCGAGGGCCTAGTGCTAATCCCTCCTTACGCAGCCCCTCCAATTACCCTCGAGCATACACAGAGTGCATTTCTCACACGCTACAGAGCAACCACGTGCTCTCGCTCAAACCTGAGAGCGAGGGCAGGCAGAGTAATCTACCATCCTCCAGCAATGTGCTAACTCCAAACCCCCCCTCCTTTTAAAAAAAGCTTATTAATTTTCAACCTGCCTTGGAAGCGAACCGCGTGGGGAAGGTGGGGGGGGCGAGAGAGAAGTAAGATTTCTCCTCCGCTCACAGGAGGCCTAACCGCGCCTGCAAGACGGACAACCAAAATCCAACGCTACGTCGCCAGGGTCGCCTCAGGCCCGCAGGGCATAGCCCTGGCCCTGAGCACACGCTTCATACCCACCTGGCCAGTCCGCCATCTTGCCTTCGCCACGCGCTACCTCAGACGCACAACCTCCCGCCAGCCAGCTCAGTCCAGAAAGGGTCTCTCCACGCCCACTTCCGCTCTCTATCCCGACAAGCAGAGCGGCAAACCGCGCGGGAAGAAAAGAGTGGTGGATTGGGTGAGGGGCGGTGGATAGAAGTAAACCATAGAGACTAAGAAAAGGCTGCAGAGAGTCAGGCGCCATAGAGCTGTATAATTATAGCCGAGATGGGTAAACCCGTGTTGTTTTTTTACCAGCCATTATTGGACCCCATCAGCCCCAGGCAACATGGCCCAATGGTTATGGGTGCTGAGTGTTATAAGCTAATAAAATCTAGATTCCGCATCCCTGAATTATAGACTCATTAAAAATGTAAGTTCTAAGTGTAACCCGAAACCTGCGTAGCATCTAATACAGAGATGGGAAACATGGTCCGCCACTTCAGCCTCAGCCAGCATGGCCAAGTCAGGGATGGTGGGAGTTGGAGTCCAATATAATTCGAATGGTACCAGATCGGTTAAGGATTCTGAAAGTAATGCAGCCGCATCCAATATTTCAGCACAGGCCACGTGGCCTTTTAACTCCCCCCCCCCCAGTTCAGGACAGTGTAGAAAGCTGGTACCCCTAGAAATAAGAATGGCTGAACTGTGGCCATGCTGGAAAAAACAGAAAGGAATAGAAAAGAGGAAGGCCAAACGAGATGGATTGATTCCATCACGGAAGCCACAGACCAGAACTTACAATCTGAACAGGGTGGTTCATGACAGATGCTATTGGAGGTCACTGATTCATAGGGTTGCCATAACTCGTCATTGACTTGGAGGCACATAACAATAAAAAAACTGTGGCCTTCTAGATGTTGTTGGACTTCAACTCCAATTAGCTTGTCCAATGGTCAAGGATGATGGGAGATGAATCCTAGGTGTATAACATGTTATTTGTTAACACCTAGGGGAAATTTATTCAGCCATC